>NC_086450.1:21112131-21779631 GCF_028390025.1 Pseudophryne corroboree
GTGTACAGGGCCAGGCTGTGGCATTGTGGTACAATAGTGCTCATTAGGTGCCATGCTACCACATTAATAATATAAGCATTGTGAATCAATATGGATCACGATCAGTCAATAGAAGAGTTGGAGCAGCAACCATGTACTAGTGCTGTGGCTGCTGCCAGGAAAAAAAACTAACCTTTCCACAGAGACCCACTGGTGATAAGGATGAGTCCACTCAGCACACAAGAGTGACACAAGCATTTGACATTTGTTCGGGTCTGAAAGAATTGCCCAACATTAGTGACACCTCTTCCATGACTCAATCTGATACAGTAACCATCCATAGTATGGTAGAGTATTAGTTTAATGACAGTGTACAAATGAACGTTTTAGACAGTCCCGTTGACTATTGGAACAAATAAAGGCAATTTAGAGCCTCTTGTACAAACTTGCTATGCTTTATTTAAGCTGTTCACCCTCCTGGGTGTACTCAGAAAGAGTTTTCAGCACAGCCGGGAACCTTGTGAGCGATCAGCATAGGAGGATACATTCTCAAAATGTAGAAAAGATGATGTTCATAAAAAATAACTACAAATTCTAAGAGGAAGACCTTTCCCACCAATTACGGCAAAGTACAGAAAGTTAATATTGTGTGATGATGAGGTTAACACTGATGAGATTGAGGATGATAATGACAACATCTTCCCACCGTAGAGAAGAGATCATTAACAAAACAACACTGTTAGCTGCCTTAAGAACATTGGTAGCTTTTTTGTGGGGGGCCAAACAAACCAAGCACTTCAGCCACAAAGGTGGCAGTCCCTGTCGCTGAAGTGCTTGGTTTGTTAAACTGAGTACAGTATGTCCTTTTTAATATGCCGCATAAGGGTGCGTGGGAGAGCCCAAGGACAATTCCATCTTGCAGCTCTTTTATTTTCTCCACTGCTGTGTGGTAATGTTTTATAGATGTGCTATAAACTGCTGTGTGTTTGTGCCGCTGCTCTGTCGCTGAGTAACCAGCCCGTTCGCTGCAGCCTTTAACCAATATTGGTGAAAACAATCATATGAGCTGTGAGGTCAAAATTGACTGGAAATGAATAGTATTGAAGTTAATAATACTATAGGATCAAAAACAGGCCTAGACGACATGATTTGTCTTAAAAAATACAGATCAAAAACCAAAGCACGTGAGGGTGATTTTGCAAAATTAGAACCAAAACCAAAACATTTAACGAATACAGAGCCAAAACCAAAAGCAAAACACAGGGGCAGTGCACATCTCTAGTTGAGATAGGCATAGAGAAGCTCAGAGACTTAAACGCTGGAACAAGGTTTAGGAGCTGATACTCTGACACTGGGGGTCATTCCGAGTTGATCGCTAGCAGCCGTTGTTCGCAGCGCAGCGATCAGGCTGAAAATCTGCATTTCTGCACATGCGTATGCACCGCAATGCGCATGCACGACATACGGGTACAAAGTCTTTTGTGGTTTTGCACAGGTTCTAGCAAAGCTTTCAGTTGCACGGCACAACGCAGGAAGATTGACAGGAAGGGGGCATTTCTGGGTGTCAACTGACCGTTTTCTGGGAGTGTTTGGAAAAACGCAGGCGTGCCAGGGAAAATGCAGGCGTGGCTGGGCGAACGCTGGGCAGGTGTGTGACGTCAAAAGCCAACCCTCCAACGTTAGAATCAATGCACACGAAGAGTAAGTCCAGGGCTGGTCTTGTTTTGCACAAACTGTTTTTGCAGGCGCTCTGCTGCACAGGCATTCGCACTTCTGCAAAGCGAAAATACACTCCCCCGTGGGCTGCAACAATGCATTTGTACGTCTGCTAAAAACTGCTAGCGAGCGACCAACTCGGAATGACCCCCACTGTGCAGTGTCCAGAGATTCACATATACAGTATAGTATACAGTATACTGTAGGGAGGAGATTTAAATTTGACATCATGTTTAGCACACAAATCCCCTATAGATTTCAAACAGGTTGGCATGCGCACCCTATAGCAGTTGTGGTCAGAGAAGGGGAAAGCCAGCAGAGGGAACTACTGGCTGCATCCATTCTACCAATGTGGATGCCAGTGTAAACCCACTGTCCACACCACTTTCATTGTGAATTCTGTGGTGACGACACTGGAGAAGGAAGTACTGTATACTGTATGGTGCAAGGGCCCGTGTGCACCGAACACCATGCAACCATTATAGAGACGCCTATGCACAGGTAATTTGGCAATTTTTTTAAATATATATATATATTATTGTAATAATCTATTGTGAAATAAGTGCTTGTATTTCAAAAACTAAGTGCCAGGACTCGTTTTATGATTTTTAAACAAAATATTATAACATGTACAGTATCAGTCAATTACTGTCAGTAGCGGATCTTGCCACAAGCAAGCAGGACTTTTGCCCGGGGCGCCGCCTTCCGGAGGGCGCCGCACCAGGGCAAGATCCGCTGCTGCTGTGCCCCCCGCTGTTCCCTGCTGTGAAGGGAAACTAGACGCGTACGCGTCTAGTTTCCCTTCGTGGAGAGGTCCTTTACTGTGCGGTGCGCAATGACGTCATCGCGCACCGCACAGCAAAGGTCCTCTCCATGAAGGCAACTAGACGCTACGCGTCTAGTTTCCCTTCGTGGAGAGGACCTTTGCTGTGCAGTGCGCGATGACGTCATCGCGCACCGCATATAATTTCAGTCTGTACAGGGGGCGTAAATGACCACGCCCCCTGTACGAAGCCACGCCCCCTATTGCCGCCCGGGGCGCACAGAGCCCCAGAACCGGCCCTGATTACTGTACTTGTAAAATGTATTGATAAAGTAGAAGTTAATCTTCCTATATTCATTTTATCTATGGAAGGTTATCTCCACTCCAAGACACTAGGGGCGTGATGCCGCAATCTGAAAATGAGGCCAAACCTCTGAAAATACAGTTTCTGGAGATATGGCCACGTAGCGCATATGCATCAAGCCCCAGAATGTGATAGATGACGGGGCTTGGATACAGTGGACAATGCCATCTTCAGATGGTGTTGACCTAGAGAAGCCTATGAGCTTCTATTTCACTGCTCCTTCTGTGTGATCTGGCTGCTCCCTCCCGGTGGGATAGGCAGATACTGTATGCGCTGTATATGTGTTTGGGAGTTGGTTACCAATCTAGTGAACAAATTTTCAGTTACTTTATACAACTTCAATGGGACAGATGTATCGTCATAAATCTAGCGTCTATACACCGTAAGATGCAAGCTGATTGGCATGATTGAGAGACTCCTACCGTGTTGTTTGCATTGCAGATGCAGCGTAATCCCACTCGTAGTATACTAAAGAGGCTGATCTACGACATTAATGGCACAGGAATAGTATGAAACACGCACAAAGTTGTAGATGAAGCACAACGGAACTTGGCGGGAGAAAAAGCCATTGCTGCTGCATGGTAGCACTCCATATACAGACTCAGACACAGTCATGACGTGCCTTGGTTTTTGCTCCTCCTTACCTCCCTCTTGGGCCTCTTCCTGTCAAGGGGGTTGGCATGAAATCTCAGTTGTTGGGATGCCGACGGTCGCATGACCAACACCGGTATCCCGATATTGAAGATCCCAACACCCCACCCCTACCCTAACCATAACTGGCAACTAGGGCTAATCCTCCGTGGGGTGGCGGCTTGGGCCAAACCCCCTACCCCCTAGTGCCTAACCCTACCATCCACCCCATCCAGGCCCTAACTCTAACATTGACTCAGATACTTACCTCTAGGATGTTGGCTTTAGGTATTCCGAGTGGTCTCGGGATTCCGGTGTTGGTCACATGACTGCCAGCATCCAATCCATCGGGATGCTAAATGCATCCCCTGTTTAGCACTCTGCGGCATCACAAAGGTACATTGCTGCATGTGCACTGTGGCTGCAATGCATGCGCAATCTGCCGATAATCACTCAGTTGCAACGCCATCAGAGTTCCGACTTCATCTGAATCAGGCCCGATATGTTACCGTTTTGATGGCGGTGAAGAAGTTTGGAAGAGATTCCTCTTGAATAAATTTTGTTCAGTCACAATGAATAGTAAATAATACACACAAATGAGGACTGATCGTTTCCTATTAAACAGTTCTAGCATGAATCATGTAAGACGCGTCCTTCCCACAGTGTATAAGGTGCGTGACACATGTATTAGATTCACACTAACAAAACGTACAATTTTCCCACAGCAATGATCGTGCTCAGCGACCACATCATATATAATTTCCTTCTGTTGCTACAGCAGGATAATCGTTTCCTCATCATTTGGGCTGGCCAACTGTTACAAGTGATCCCATAATTGGCTACAAAGGTCACAGTGAATTGCATTATGGGATTTAGGTGGATTTACTGCAGAAATATTACCTCTGTCTGAGAAATGACAGCGGGTGGATTATAACCCAACACTGACTTCACAAACACTATGGGGCCTAATTCAGGGTCACAGAGTCACAATCCAGGGTCAGAATGCAGATGATAAAGGAGATGCCCTTGTTTTTATCTTGGAAAAGTGCTGGATGGTCCCGGTCAGTTACTGGGAGGCGGTGTAGTGCAGGCACGGAGATTACCGCATTATGGGCGTGTTATGGGGGTATCGCAGGCGTGTCACTTCTGTCACCTTTCTTCCGTATTCTGTACACAAGCGCCACACCCATTATACCACAACACTAATACAGAGCTGGAGGAAGTCTTTGAGGGCATTTACGTCAAGGGAGGTCCCTATGGTCTAAATACAATGTCATTATTTATATGACAGAGAGAGAGGCAGAGTGAGATATGGGGGTCTATTTACTAAACCCTGGAGAGAGATAAAGTGGGCAGTGATAAAGTACAAGCCAATCAGCTCCTTTCATTTTTTCAAACACAACCTGTAACATGGCAGCTAGGAGCTGACTGGCTGGTACTATGAGTCAGGTGCTGCTGTCTCCTGGGACTTAGGTTGGCTGATTTTTTTGATTATCTTCTTTGTCTTCTTGAGGCTCATGTGCAGTGTCCTCACCATAGGGGAAGGGGCGTGGCTCTCAGTCATGTGATTACTAGCAACACTTCAGTCATGTGATTGCTGTTATCACTGGAAGGCTAAAACAATAGTCCCCTTAAGACCCCCATATATCACAGCCCCGATTCCCCCAATCGGATGGAAACACCAATCCACCAACCGGATCTGCCAATCAGTGGCCATCATTGATCGGCTAACCATTGCGGAATCGGGGAAATGAAACATATTCAAAATCCCCAATTTGCTGTCCCCCAGCATTTTCGGACGGGATCAGAGAATCAGATTTTTAAACATGTTTAATATTCCTGATTCCCCGACCACTCGGGGATCGCAACAATGCAGCAATTTGTAATCTATGCGGGACATTACCCAGGCATAAATAAGTTAAAATAACCTGGGATTTAGCTTCTTCTAAATTATTAATAAATTATAACAATACAAGAAGTGTAACGTAACATAAAAGCACTAGGGCCACTAAAAGTTTATCACATATGTCTGAGTGAGTTTTCGCACATCTGCCACTAAACTTAGCACGCCTTATCTTCGCATATCGCTGTTATCTGGAATACTTTTTCAGGGCTACTCATGAAGGGGTTAATGCCAGGTTATAGGCTACGATAAAAGCCCTTCCTGACAAACAGAAAAATGAAAATGATAGCTAATGCACGGGGACTGCTTTTGCAGAAGAACCTCTGATATCTCCTGTGGAACCCCCTTGTAGAAGTGGACCCAATAGTCAAAAATGCAACAATCCTGTGAAAAAGCTAATAATGAGGATTTACTGCATTCTGTTGCTTAATACATAAGCCCCTTTTCTCCCTAGAGAAATGACTGGCAAGTGCCCAACGTCCAGGTATCTACAACATATAAACTAAAACAAGTGAACGTTGGGATTACCCTTAGTAGAAACCACTAATTAAAGTCATCTGTATTCCCTTGAAGATATGCCTTAGCCAAGACTAATAAAATCCATATGGGAATCGGGAATGTTTAAATAACTGCATGTAATAAAGCTTTCAATGCGTTTGCTTCTCGGAACGTTTCCTTAAATAGTAAAAAATCTAATGGTCTATACTAGCATTTCTAGTCCACATATGTGACGTTTATACACTAAGCACAAATAGATTCTCCAGACTATAATGGTACCAAATACCAAGGATTGGAGATGTTGTTTCCATACTTGCGGGATAGAAATTATTTACAGTTTACATTTATGGTAACAAATGATACTGGAGGAAGGGTTAAAAACGTATGTAGCCATTAACAAATGTTAACTGTGAATTTAAATTGGCCCTTGAAAAAAATACAAACCAGAGAGTATCCATGTGGCCACCATACAATAATGAGAGTAGCCCAGTTATAAGCATACAATACACAGAGCGTCCTAGTGACTGACACATATCAAAGAGCATTCCAGTGAACCCTATATAATACAGAGAGCATCTGAGTGATCACCATAAAATCCAAGTGACTGTTATACAATACAGAGAGCATTCCAGTGAACCCTATATAATACAAAGAGCATCTGAGTGATCACCATAAAATCCAAGTGACTGTTATACAATACAGAGAGCATTCCAGTGAACCCTATATAATACAGAGAACATCTGAGTGATCACCATAAAATCCAAGTGACTGTTATACAATACAGAGAGCATTCCAGTGAACCCTATATAATAAAGAGTACATCTGAGTGATCACCATAAAATCCAAGTGACTGTTATACAATACAGAGAGCAGTACAGTGACTAATATACAACACAGATAACATTCTATTGACCATATAAAACAGAAGGCAGCTTAGAGACAATCCTAAAATACAGAGAGAATCCTAGTGATCAATATCTGTTACAAAGAGCATGTCAGGGAGCCCATAAAACACAGGGATAACCTATTTTTTTACAACCATACAATACAAACAGCATCTTAGTTACTGCCATGAAAAACAGAGATTATTTTATGTAGTACATAGTACTCAAAATATAATACAGAGAGCTTGCCAGTTACTGTCACACAATAAAGAGAGCATCCTAATACAGGTTGAGTATCCCATATCCAAATATTCCGAAATACGGAATATTCCAAAATACGGATTTTTTTGAGTGAGACTGAGATAGTGAAACCTTTGTTTTTTGATGGCTCAATGTACACAAGCTTTGTTTAATACACAAAATTATAAAAAAATATTGTATTAAATTACCTTCAGGCTGTGTGTATAAGGTGTATATGAAACATAAATGAATTGTGTGAATGTACATACACTTTGTTTAATGCACAAAGTTATAAAAAATATTGTCTAAAATGACCTTCAGGCTGTGTGTATAAGGTGTATATGTAACATAAATGCATTCTGTGCTTATATTTAGGTCCCATCACCATGATATCTCATTATGGTATGCAATTATTCCAAAATACGGAAAAATCCGATATCCAAAATACCTCTGGTCCCAAGCATTTTGGATAAGGGATACTCAACCTGTAAACACTTTACATTACAGAGCACAGCTCAGGGGACCACCATCTAATACATAGAGTATCCTAATGACCCACATACAATACAGAAACATTATACTAACTGGCATATACTGTAGTACAGATTTCATCCAAATGACAACATACAATACAGTGAACATCGTAATGAACATAAAAAATACAGATGGCATCTTTTTGACCTCCATATAATACAGAGAGCATTCCAGTAACAACTTTAAAATACATAGAACATCCTATTGACCACCATACAATACAGAGAGGAGCCCACTGAATATTGCAATGCAGAAAAATTCTAGTGAATGACATGCGGTACAGAGAACATCCTAGTGATTAACATTTAACACACAGGGAGTCCTAGTGACCAGCATATAATAGTGAGAATTTTTGTGACATAGAATATTATAAACTCTTCATTTATAATCCTCTCCTCAAAAAATGAACTCCTTCAGAATCAACAACTGAACGTAGTTAACCTCTTAATAATTTTCTCATACCCATCTCAAACTGGAGATGTGCACCGGACATTTTTCGGGTTTTGTGTTATGGTTTTGGATTCGGTTCCGCGGCCGTGTTTTGGATTCGGATGCGTTTTGTCAAAACCTCCCTGAAATTTTTTTGTCGGATTAAAAAACCCTCAAAAACAGCTTAAATCATAGAATTTGGGGGTCATTTTGATCCCATAGTATTATTAACCTCAATAACCATAATTTCCACTCATTTCCAGTCTATTCTGAACACCTCACACCTCACAATATTATTTTTAGTCCTAAAATTTGCACAGAGGTCGCTGGATGACTAAGCTAAGTGACCCAAGTGGCCGGCACAAACACCTGGCCCATCTAGGCGTGGCACTGCAGTGTCAGACAGGATGGCACTTAAAAAAATTGGCCCCAAACATCACATGATGCAAAGATAAATTAAAGAAAAAAAGAGGTGCAAGATGGAATTGTCCTTAGGCCCTCCCACGCACCCTTATGTTGTATAAACAGGACATGCACACTTTAACAAACCCATCATTTCAGTGACAGGGTCTGCCACACGACTGTGGCTGAAATGACTGGTTGGTTTGGGCCCCCACCAAAAAAAAAGCAATCAATCTCTCCTTGCACAAACTGGCTCTACAGAGGCAAGATGTCCACCTCCTCCTCATCGTCCGATTCCTCACTCCTTTCACTGAGTACATCCCCCTCCTCACAGATTATTAATTCGTCCCCACTGGAATCCTCCATCTCAGGTCCCTGTGTACTTTCTGGAGGCAATTGCTTGTGAATGTCTCCACGGAGGAATTGATTATAATTCATTTTGATGAACATCATCTTCTCCACATTTTCTGGAGGTAACCTCGTACGCCGATTGCTGACAAGGGGACCGTCTGCACTAAACACTCTTTCGGAGTACACACTGGAGGGGGGGCAACTTAGGTAAAATAAAGCCAGTTTGTGCAAGGGCCTCCAAATTGCCTCTTTTTCCTGCCAGTATACGTACGGACTGTCTGACATGCCTACTTGGATGCGGTCACTTATATAATCCTCCACCATTCTTTCATTGGTGACAGAATCATATGCAGTGACAGTAGACGACATGTCAGTAATCGTTGGCAGGTCCTTCAGTCCGGACCAGATGTCAGCACTCGCTCCAGACTGCCCTGCATCACCGCCAGCGGGTGAGCTCGGAATTCTTAGCCTTTTCCTTGCAGCCCCAGTTGCGGCAGAATGTGAAGGAGGAGATGTTGACGGGTCACGTTCCGCTTGAGTTGACAAGTGTCTCACCAGCAGGTCTTTGAACATCTGCAGACTTGTGTCTCTGCCGGAAAGAGAGATACAACGTAGGCTTTAAACCTAGGATCGAGCACGGTGGCAAAAATGTAGTGCTCTGATTTCAACAGATTGACCACCCGTGAATCCTGGTTAAGCGAATTAAGGGCTCCATCCACAAGTCCCACATGCCTAGCGGAATCGCTCCATTTTAGCTCCTCCTTCAATCTCTCCAGCTTCTTCTGCAAAAGCCTGATGAGGGGAATGACCTGACTCAGGCTGGCAGTGTCTGAACTGACTTCACGTGTGGCAAGTTCAAAGGGTTGCAGAACCTTGCACAACGTTGAAATCATTCTCCAATGCACTTGAGTCAGGTGCATTCCCCCTCCTTTGCCTATATCGTAGGTAGATGTATAGGCTTGAATGGCCTTTTGCTGCTCCTCCATCCTTGAAGCATATAGAGGGTTGAATTCCACCTCGTTACCACCTCTTGCTCCAGCTGATGGCGGGGCAGGTTCAGGAGTGTTTGCTGGTGCTCTAGTCTTCGGCACGCGGTGGCTGAATGCCGAAAGTGGCCCGCAATTCTTCTGGCCACCGACAGCATCTCTTTTACGCCCCTGTCATTTTTTAAATAATTCTGCACCACCAAATTCAATGTATGTGCAAAACATGGGACGTGTTGGAATTTGCCCACATGTAATGCACGCACAATATTGGTGGCGTTGTCCGATGTCACAAATCCCCAGGAGAGTCCAATTGGGGCAAGCCATTCTGCGATGATGTTCCTCAGTTTCCGTAAGAGGTTGTCAGCTGTGTGCCTCTTATGAAAAGCAGTGATACAAAGCGAAGCCTGCCTAGGAACGATTTGGCGTTTGCGAGATGTTGTTGCTGCGGGAGGCAATACATCTACCCAGTGGGCTGTCACAGTCATATAGTCCTGAGTCTGCCCTGCTCCACTTGTCCACATGTCCGTGGTTAAGTGGACATTGGGTACAACTGCATTTTTTAGGACACTGGTGACTCTTTTTCTGACGTCTGTGTACATTCTCGGTATCACCTGCCTAGAGAAATGGAACCTAGATGGTATTTGGTACCGGGGACACAGTACCTCAAGCAATTCTCTAATTTCCTGTGAATTAACGGTGGATACCGGACACACGTTTAACACCAACGCAGCTGCCAAGGCCTCAGTTATCCGCTTTGCAGCAGGATGACTGCTGTGATATTTCATCTTCCTCGCAAAGGACTGATGGACAGTCAATTGCTTACTGGAAGTAGTACAAGTGGTCTTCCGACTTCCCCTCTGGGATGACGATCGACTCCCAGCAGCAACAACAGCAGCGCCAGCAGCAGTAGGCGTTACACTCAAGGATGCATCGGAGGAATCCCAGGCAGGAGAGGACTCGTCAGACTTGCCAGTGACATGGCCTGCAGGACTATTGGTTTTCCTGTCTAATGAGGAAATTGACACTGAGAGAGTTGGTGGTGTGGTTTGCAGGAGCTTGTTTACAAGAGGAAGGGATTTAGTGGTCAGTGGACTGCTTCCGCTGTCATCCAAAGTTTTTGAACTTGTCACTGACTTCTGATGAATGCGGACCGGGTGACGTATAAGGGAGGATGTTCCTACGTGGTTAACGTCCTTACCCCTACTTATTACAGCTTGACAAAGGCAACACACGGCTTGACACCTGTTGTCCGCATTTCTGTTAAAATAATTCCACACCGAAGAGGTGATTTTTTTTGTATTTTGACCAGGCATGTCAATGGCCATATTCGTCCCACGGACAACAGGTGTCTCCCCGGGTGCCTGACTTAAACAAACCACCTCACCATCAGAATCCTCCTTGTCAATTTCCTCCCCAGCGCCAGCAACACCCATATCCTCATCCTGGTGTACTTCAACAGTGACATCTTCAATTTGACTATCAGGAACTGGACTGTGGGTGCTCCTTCCAGCACTTGCAGGGGGCGTGCAAATGGTGGAAGGCGCCACCTCTTCCCGTCCAGTGTTGGGAAGGTCAGGCATCGCAACCGACACAATTGGACTCTCCTTGGGGATTTGTGATTTAGAAGAACGCACAGTTCTTTGCTGTGCTTTTGCCAGCTTAAGTCTCTTCTTTTTTCTAGCGAGAGGATGAGTGCTTCCATCCTCATGTGAAGCTGAACCACTAGCCATGAACATAGGCCAGGGCCTCAGCCGTTCCTTGCCACTCCGTGTCGTAAATGGCATATTGGCAAGTTTACGCTTCTCCTCCGAAATTATTTTAGATTTTTGAGTCCTTTTTTTACTGATATTTGGTGTTTTGGATTTTATATGCTCTGTACTATGACATTGGGCATCGGCCTTGGCAGACGACGTTGCTGGCATTTCATCGTCTCGGCCATGACTAGTGGCAGCAGCTTCAGCACGAGGTGGAAGTCGATCTTGATCTTTCCCTATTTTTGGAACCTCAACATTTTTGTTCTCCATATTTTAATAGGCACAACTAAATGACACCTCAGGTAAACAATGGAGATGGATGGATACTAGTATACTTATGGATGGACGAGCGACTGCCGACACAAAGGTAGCTACAGCCGTGGACTACCGTACTGCGTCTGCTGCTAATATAGACTGGATGATAATGATATAAAATATATATATATATATCACTACTGCAGCCGGACAGGTATATATTATATAATAACGGACCTGCTGGACACTGTCAGCAGCACTGCAGACTCCTAAAGTAAGCTACTAGTAGTATCAAGAAGATAGAAAAAAAAAACACCACAGGTAGGTGGTATACAATTATGGATGGACGAGCGACTGCCGACACAGAGGTAGATACAGCCGTGGACTACCGTACTGCGTCTGCTGCTAATATAGACTGGATGATAATGATATAAAAAATATATATATATATCACTACTGCAGCCGGACAGGTATATATTATATAATGACGGACCTGCTGGACACTGTCAGCAGCACTGCAGACTCCTAAAGTAAGCTACTAGTAGTATCAAGAAGATAGAAAAAAAAAAAACACCACAGGTAGGTGGTATACAATTATGGATGGACGAGCGACTGCCGACACAGAGGTAGCTACAGCCGTGGACTACCGTACTGCGTCTGCTGCTAATATAGACTGGATGATAATGATATAAAATATATATATATATATCACTACTGCAGCCGGACAGGTATATATTATAGAATGACGGACCTGCTGGACACTGTCAGCAGCACTGCAGACTCCTAAAGTAAGCTACTAGTAGTATCAAGAAGATAGAAAAAAAAAAACACCACAGGTAGGTGGTATACAATTATGGATGGACGAGCGACTGCCGACACAGAGGTAGCTACAGCCGTGGACTACCGTACTGCGTCTGCTGCTAATATAGACTGGATGATAATGATATAAAAAATATATATATATATATCACTACTGCAGCCGGACAGGTATATATTATATAATGACGGACCTGCTGGACACTGTCAGCAGCACTGCAGACTCCTAAAGTAAGCTACTAGTAGTATCAAGAAGATAGAAAAAAAAAAACACCACAGGTAGGTGGTATACAATTATGGATGGACGAGCGACTGCCGACACAGAGGTAGCTACAGCCGTGGACTACCGTACTGCGTCTGCTGCTAATATAGACTGGATGATAATGATATAAAAAAATATATATATATATCACTACTGCAGCCGGACAGGTATATATTATATAATGACGGACCTGCTGGACACTGTCAGCAGCACTGCAGACTCCTAAAGTTAGCTACTAGTAGTATCAAGAAGATAGGAAAAAAAAAACACCACAGGTAGGTGGTATACAATTATGGATGGACGAGCGACTGCCGACACAGAGGTAGCTACAGCTGTGGACTACCGTACTGCGTCTGCTGCTAATATAGACTGGATGATAATGATATAAAAAATATATATATATATCACTACTGCAGCCAGACAGGTATATATTATAGAGATGAGCGGGTTCGGTTTCTCTGAATCCGAACCCGCACGAACTTCATGTTTTTTTTCACGGGTCCGAGCGACTCGGATCTTCCCGCCTTGCTCGGTTAACCCGAGCGCGCCCGAACGTCATCATGACGCTGTCGGATTCTCGCGAGACTCGGATTCTATATAAGGAGCCGCGCGTAGCCGCCATTTTCACACGTGCATTGAGATTGATAGGGAGAGGACGTGGCTGGCGTCCTCTCCATTTAGATTAGAAGAGAGAGAGAGAGATTGACCTGATTTACTGGAGCTTAGGAGTACTGTAGAACTGTAGAGAGTGCAGAGTTTACTAGTGACTGACCACAGTGACCACCAGACAGTGCAGTTTTATTTAATATATCCGTTCTCTGCCTGAAAAAACTATACACAGTGACTCAGTCACATACCATATCTGTGTGCACTGCTCAGCCCAGTGTGCTGCATCATCTATGTATATATCTGACTGTGCTCAGCTCACACATCTTATAATTGTGGGGGAGACTGGGGAGCACTGCAGTGCCAGTTATAGGTTATAGCAGGAGCCAGGAGTACATATTATTATTAAAATTAAACAGTGCACACTTTTGCTGCAGGAGTGCCACTGCCAGTGTGACTGACCAGTGACCTGACCACACTGACCACCAGTATAGTTAGTAGTATAGTATACTATATTGTGATTGCCTGAAAAAGTTAAACACTCGTATCTGACTGTGCTCAGCTCACACGTCTTATAATTGTGGGGGAGACTGGGGAGCACTGCAGTGCCAGTTATAGGTTATAGCAGGAGCCAGGAGTACATATTATTATTAAAATGAAACAGTGCACACTTTTGCTGCAGGAGTGCCACTGCCAGTGTGACTGACCAGTGACCACCTGACCACACTGACCACCAATATAGTTAGTAGTATAGTATACTATATTGTGATTGCCTGAAAAAGTTAAACACTCGTCGTGTGACTTCACTTGTGTGGTGTTTTTTTTTTTATTCTATAAAAAACTCATTCTGCTGACAGACAGTGTCCAGCAGGTCCGTCATTATATAATATATACCTGTCCGGCTGCAGTAGTGATATATATATATTTTTTATATCATTATTTATCATCCAGTCGCAGCAGACACAGTACGGTAGTTCACGGCTGTAGCTACCTCTGTGTCGGCACTCGGCAGTCCGTCCATAATTGTATACCACCTACCCGTGGTTTTTTTTTCTTTCTTCTTTATACATACATACTACTACTACATCTCTTTATCAACCAGTCTATATTAGCAGCAGACACAGTACAGTACGGTAGTCCACGGCTGTAGCTACCTCTGTGTCGGCACTCGGCAGTCCATCCATAATTGTATACTAGTATCCATCCATCTCCATTGTTTACCTGAGGTGCCTTTTAGTTGTGCCTATTAAAATATGGAGAACAAAAATGTTGAGGTTCCAAAATTAGGGAAAGATCAAGATCCACTTCCACCTCGTGCTGAAGCTGCTGCCACTAGTCATGGCCGAGACGATGAAATGCCAGCAACGTCGTCTGCCAAGGCCGATGCCCAATGTCATAGTACAGAGCATGTCAAAATCAAAACACCAAATATCAGTAAAAAAAGGACTCCAAAACTTAAAATAAAATTGACGGAGGAGAAGCGTAAACTTGCCAATATGCCATTTACCACACGGAGTGGCAAGGAACGGCTGAGGCCCTGGCCTATGTTCATGGCTAGTGGTTCAGCTTCACATGAGGATGGAGGCACTCAGCCTCTCGCTAGAAAAATGAAAAGACTCAAGCTGGCAAAAGCAGTAGCACCGCAAAGAACTGTGCGTTCTTCGAAATCCCAAATCCACAAGGAGAGTCCAATTGTGTCGGTTGCGATGCCTGACCTTCCCAACACTGGACGTGAAGAGCATGCGCCTTCCACCATTTGCACGCCCCCTGCAAGTGCTGGAAGGAGCACCCGCAGTCCAGTTCCTGATAGTCAGATTGAAGATGTCAGTGTTGAAGTACACCAGGATGAGGAGGATATGGGTGTTGCTGGCGCTGGGGAGGAAATTGACCAGGAGGATTCTGATGGTGAGGTGGTTTGTTTAAGTCAGGCACCCGGGGAGACACCTGTTGTCCGTGGGAGGAATAGGGCCGTTGACATGCCTGGTGAAAATACCAAAAAAATCAGCTCTTCGGTGTGGAAGTATTTCACCAGAAATGCGGACAACAGGTGTCAAGCCGTGTGTTCCCTTTGTCAAGCTGTAATAAGTAGGGGTAAGGACGTTAACCACCTCGGAACATCCTCCCTTATACGTCACCTGCAGCGCATTCATAATAAGTCAGTGACAAGTTCAAAAACTTGGGCCGACAGCGGAAGCAGTCCACTGACCAGTAAATCCCTTCCTCTTGTAACCAAGCTCACGCAAACCACCCCACCAACTCCCTCAGTGTCAATTTCCTCCTTCCCCAGGAATGCCAATAGTCCTGCAGGCCATGTCACTGGCAATTCTGACGAGTCCTCTCCTGCCTGGGATTCCTCCGATGCATCCTTGCGTGTAACGCCTACTGCTGCTGGCGCTGCTGTTGTTGCTGCTGGGAGTCGATGGTCATCCCAGAGGGGAAATCGTAAGCCCACTTGTACTACTTCCAGTAAGCAATTGACTGTCCAACAGTCCTTTGCGAGGAAGATGAAATATCACAGCAGTCATCCTATTGCAAAGCGGATAACTGAGTCCTTGACAACTATGTTGGTGTTAGACGTGCGTCCGGTATCCGCCGTTAGTTCACAGGGAACTAGACAATTTATTGAGGCAGTGTGCCCCCGTTACCAAATACCATCTAGGTTCCACTTCTGTAGGCAGGCAATACTGAGAATGTACACGGACGTCAGAAAAAGACTCACCAGTGTCCTAAAAAATGCAGTTGTACCCAATGTCCACTTAACCACGGACATGTGGACAAGTGGAGCAGGGCAGGGTCAGGACTATATGACTGTGACAGCCCACTGGGTAGATGTATGGACTCCCGCCGCAAGAACAGCAGCGGCGGCACCAGTAGCAGCATCTCGCAAACGCCAACTCTTTCCTAGGCAGGCTACGCTTTGTATCACCGCTTTCCAGAATACGCACACAGCTGAAAACCTCTTACGGCAACTGAGGAAGATCATCGCAGAATGGCTTACCCCAATTGGACTCTCCTGTGGATTTGTGGCATCGGACAACACCAGCAATATTGTGTGTGCATTAAATATGGGCAAATTCCAGCACGTCCCATGTTTTGCACATACCTTGAATTTGGTGGTGCAGAATTTTTAAAAAAACGACAGGGGCGTGCAAGAGATGCTGTCGGTGGCCAGAAGAATTGCGGGACACTTTCGGCGTACAGGCACCACGTACAGAAGACTGGAGCACCACCAAAAACTACTTGTTAGGCGCCGAGGGTCCGCTCGTCAGTGCGGCCGGCGCCTAGCAACGGGGACGCCACTGTCGGATCGTGTTCCCCGTTGCTGGGTCTAAGTTTATATCATCACTGGTTTCCTGGCTGTGTAGCATGCAGCTGCACGGCATGTTGTAATTATCACTCATCTGTTTCCCTGGCCATGCAGCTTGTCAGCTGCATGGCATTTAATCCAATCAGCCTCCAAACAGCTGATTGGAAGACTCTCTGTTAAAAGCACTCCCAGGACTCCTCACAGACGCCGGTGATAGCTTCCTGTTTGCCTGATTCTGCTGCAGAGAGAGTTCCCAGTCCCGGTCTGTTCGTTTGTTCCTGTTCTCAGTGATCCTGTACTCGGAAGTTACCATCTGTTCCTGGAGTCTGATCGAGCACCTTTAACATCTGGTGGCGTTCGTGAGTCGCGGCGCAGCCGTGTGTTGCGGCTTGTCCGCTACTATTTATTATTGTGTTTATTTTGAGTTCTGGAGCTTTGCGGAGGATTTCGCTTCCACAAGATCCACTCTGGTGTCCAGCGGTGCCGGATAGGAGTGTCGGATCCGTGGATCTTTGGTTGTCCTTTTCCCTGGCGGCTAGTCCGCACATACCTTTTGATTTAGTTTAGTTAGCTTGTAACCCCTGGCTTGGTTGCTTAGTCAGAGGGCCCCTTGTTATCACCCTGTCTCGGACTTCCCCTTGTCTCCCATTAAGACCTGCGGGGGCATCGGGGTTGGGCAGACATAATCCGCCCTTCGAACGCGGCTGCCATGGGCTCAAGCAACATTAGTCTCGCAGGGGATTTCTGATAACACGGGCGAGACAACGGAGTTAGGGCGCCAGGGGTTACTAGGCTCTCCAGCTCCCACAACCTGTATTTCATTCCTGTACTCAGATCTCTGCCATAAGATCTTCTCCAGTCTGGAGTACAGGAATCGTAACATTATCACCGGCCAGACAAAAGAAAAAATTTTCAACAGGAGTTTATTTTTTCACTTATCCAGTTGGGAGAATTTTGTCGGCCTCATGAATCCCACCGGTGTTGGGCCAAATCCTGGCCAGTTTTTGGTTAGTCAGATTCAGGAACTTACCCAGATGGTTCAGGATCTGTCCCTCCGGGTAAGCTCACAGGAAGATCTGTTACGGACTTCCCCGAGGGTCATCCCTGAACCAAAAATGCATCTGCCTGACCGTTTTTCTGGGGATAGAAAACAGTTTTTTAATTTTAAAGAGTCTTGTAAACTGTATTTTCGTTTAAGACCAGTTTCCTCAGGTACGGAGGCTCAGCGGGTTGGAATTATAATTTCTCTGCTTCAGGGGGATCCTCAGACCTGGGCTTTTGGTTTAAAGACAGACGATCCGGCCTTATCGTCTGTAGACGCCTTTTTGAAATCTTTAGGGCTATTGTATGACGACCCTGATAGAGAGGCATCCGCAGAAAGTCAGTTGCGTGCTCTAAGACAGGGTAGGAATCCTGCAGAGAATTATTGTACAGAGTTTCGCCGTTGGTCGAACGACTGTGGCTGGAATGATCCTGCCCTGCGCAGTCAGTTTCGCCTCGGCTTATCTGAATCTATAAAAGACAGCCTCCTTCAGTATCCCGCTCCTGAGAACCTTGATAAACTCATGGAGCTCTCTATTAAAATAGATCGTAGGCTCAGAGAGCGGAGGACTGAGAAAGGGGCATCTGTAGTTTCTTTTCCCTGTGTTTCTTCCGTTCCGGTAGACATGGAGGAGCCTATGCAGATTGGTCTCTCCAAATTGTCTCCGGAAGAAAGAACCAGGAGGCAAAATTCTGGTCTGTGTTTGTACTGCGGAGGTAAGGGACATTTTGCCCGTAGTTGCCCAAACAAGTCGGGAAACTTCCTGACCAAGTGAATAGTGAGGGGGTTCACTTTGGTCTACAGCTCATCTCCTCAAATAATTCACTATTGGTTCCTGCTAAAGTTTCTTATGACAGCCTCTGTTCCTCGGTCTCTGCTTTTGTGGACAGTGGAGCTGCAGGAAACTTTATGGACTTAACATGGGCCAAGGCCTTAGGTATTCCTCAGTTAACCTTAAGTAGGTGTATCACCATGCATGGTTTAGATGGGAGTCCCTTATCCAATGGGGTTATTTCTCTATGTACACCTCCTGTTTTGCTCTCGGTGGGAGCTCTACATTCTGAAAAGATTGAGTTTTTTCTTACCCATTGTCCAGCAGTTCCTGTGGTTCTGGGTCACCCTTGGCTGGCCTTTCATAATCCCATCATAGATTGGCAGTCTGGGGAGATCCTACAATGGAGTACCATCTGTGATAAAGAATGTATTACACTTCCTATCCGAGTAGCTGCTGCCAGGTCCGCACATATTCCTGGAGAATACCAAGATTTTTTGGATGTGTTTTCCAAGGGCAATGCGGATATTTTGCCTCCCCATAGGCCTTATGATTGTACCATTGAGTTAATTCCTGGTGCCACGTTGCCTAAAGGAAGGTTATATGCATTGTCTGGTCCTGAAACTGTGGCCATGAATGAGTATGTGAAAGAAAGTCTTGAGAAAGGGTTTATCAGGCCATCTAAATCCCCTTTAAGTGCAGGTTTTTTCTTCGTAGAGAAGAAGGATGGTTCCCTCAGACCCTGCATTGACTTTCGAGCCCTGAATAAAATCTCAGTAAAGAATACTTACCCTCTGCCTCTGATCTCTGTCCTCTTTGATCAGCTACGTTCGGCTGTTATTTTTTCTAAGATTGACCTGAGAGGAGCATATAATCTCATTAGAATCAGATCAGGGGATGAGTGGAAAACGGCATTCAGTACTCAATCAGGTCACTATAAGTATCTGGTCATGCCATTCGGCCTATCTAACGCTCCGGCAGTCTTTCAGGATCTCATTAATGATGTGCTCCGTGAGTTTCTGGGAAGATTCGTTGTGGTCTATTTAGACGACATTTTGATTTATTCTGACTCTATAGAACAACATGTTACCCAGGTGCGTCAGGTACTTAAGAAATTACGTGAAAATCACTTGTATGCCAAACCGGAGAAGTGTGAATTTCACGTCACGGAGGTATCCTTTTTAGGGTACATTATTTCCCCTCGGGGATTCCGAATGGAACCTAAGAAGCTCCAAGCCATCCTGAGTTGGGCGCAACCCACCAACTTAAAAGCAATTCAGCGCTTTTTAGGGTTTGCAAACTACTATAGAAGGTTTATTCACTCTTTCTCTGACATAGTTGCTCCCATTGTGGCACTCACTAAGAAGGGAGCAGATCCTACCAATTGGTCATGTGAAGCTAAAGTATCTTTTCAGGCCTTGAAACAAGCCTTTGTCTCAGCCCCTGTCCTTAGACATCCCAACCCAGAATTGCCTTTCATCGTTGAGGTAGATGCCTCGGAGGTTGGTGTAGGGGCTATCCTTTCTCAGAAGGATCCAGATTCCCTTGAGTTACATCCTTGTGCCTTTATGTCCAGGAAATTCTCATCTGCTGAATCCAACTACGATGTTGGTAATCGGGAGTTGCTGGCTATTAAATGGGCTTTTGAGGAGTGGAGACATTGGCTTGAAGGAGCGACCCATACCATTTCTGTTTTGACGGATCACAAAAATCTTCAATACATTGAATCAGCTAAGCGACTGAATGCCCGACAGGCTCGTTGGGCTTTATTTTTCACTCGTTTCAAATTCATTATCACCTTCAGACCTGGTTCCAAGAATACCAAGGCAGATGCCCTCTCACGCAGTTTTCTTCCCGTTCAAGACAACAGTCCGGTTACTCTCATACTTCCGCCTTCAGTCATTCAGGCAGGTCTCACACAGGATGTTTTTTCTCAATTAAAGCTGCTTCAACATCAAGCTCCGGGAAATACTCCTGCTGGCCGTCTTTTTGTTCCTGAGTTTTTGAGAGCAACTGTTTTGGAGGAATTTCATGATAGCAAAGTTGCAGGGCATCTGGGAGTCGCTAAAACTTTTGAATTGGTATCCCGCTCAGTGTGGTGGCCTGGTCTTTCTAAAGACATTAAAGAGTTTGTTGTTTCGTGTCAGGTCTGTGCACAGCATAAAGTTCCCCGTTCTTTGCCTATTGGTCAACTTATGCCATTGAATGTTCCCCTTAGACCATGGTCGCATATCTCCATGGATTTTGTGGTGGATCTCCCTCTGTCAGCTGGATGCACAGTCATATGGGTGGTAGTGGACCGTTTTAGTAAGATGGCTCATTTTATTGGTCTTCCCCGATTGCCATCTGCCCAGGGATTGGCAGTCTTGTTCCTCCGTCATGTTTTCAGACTCCATGGGTTACCCACTGATATTGTTTCTGACAGGGGTCCACAATTCATTGCACAGTTTTGGAAGTCTTTTTGTGCTTCGTTAAAAATGAAATTATCATTAACCTCCGGTTATCATCCACAATCAAATGGACAGACTGAGCGAGTGAACCAATCCTTAAAACAATATTTGCGTTTGTACTCGGCCAAACTCCAAAATGACTGGTCTGAGTTTCTTCCATTGGCAGAGTTTGCTTATAATAATGCCTGTCATTCCTCCACCAATGTGTCTCCATTTTTTGCAGTTTTTGGTTTCCACCCCAGAGCTAATTCATTTTTCCAACATTCCTCTGTCTCCTCTCTGGCCCTGACCTCTCATCTTAAACTTATTTGGAAAAAAGTGCACATAGCTCTCAGAAAAGCAGCTTTCAGGGAAAAAGATTTTTCGGACAGGTTCCGGCGGCCGTGCACTTTTAGAGTAGGAGACAGGGTGTGGCTGTCGACTCGCAATATCAAACTTCGACAAACCTCAGCCAGATTGGGTCCTAGATTTATTGGACCATTTCTCATTATCAAAAAAGTCAATCCAGTTGCTTTCCGGTTACAGCTACCAAAAACGTTACGGATCGGAAATACCTTCCATTGCTCTTTGCTCAAACCATATGTTTCATCTAGCAGATTTCCTCGTAAAAAACCTCAGGGGAGATCACCAGTTAATGTACTGGGTCAGCAGGAGTTCGTGGTTGAGAAGGTTCTCGATTCCAAGTTGTCCCGGGGTCGGCTTTATTTTTTGGTGCATTGGAGAGGTTATGGTCCTGAGGAAAGGTCGTGGGTCCTAGATGAGGACCTTCATGCCCCAAGGCTCAAAAGGGCATTTTTTCAAGAATTTCCTCAGAAACCCGGATTTAGGGGTTCCTTGACCCCTCCTCAAGGGGGGGGTACTGTTAGGCGCCGAGGGTCCGCTCGTCAGTGCGGCCGGCGCCTAGCAACGGGGACGCCACTGTCGGATCGTGTTCCCCGTTGCTGGGTCTAAGTTTATATCATCACTGGTTTCCTGGCTGTGTAGCATGCAGCTGCACGGCATGTTGTAATTATCACTCATCTGTTTCCCTGGCCATGCAGCTTGTCAGCTGCATGGCATTTAATCCAATCAGCCTCCAAACAGCTGATTGGAAGGCTCTCTGTTAAAAGCACTCCCAGGACTCCTCACAGACGCCGGTGATAGCTTCCTGTTTGCCTGATTCTGCTGCAGAGAGAGTTCCCAGTCCCGGTCTGTTCGTTTGTTCCTGTTCTCAGTGATCCTGTACTCGGAAGTTACCATCTGTTCCTGGAGTCTGATCGAGCACCTTTAACATCTGGTGGCGTTCGTGAGTCGCGGCGCAGCCGTGTGTTGCGGCTTGTCCGCTACTATTTATTATTGTGTTTATTTTGAGTTCTGGAGCTTTGCGGAGGATTTCGCTTCCACAAGATCCACTCTGGTGTCCAGCGGTGCCGGATAGGAGTGTCGGATCCGTGGATCTTTGGTTGTCCTTTTCCCTGGCGGCTAGTCCGCACATACCTTTTGATTTAGTTTAGTTAGCTTGTAACCCCTGGCTTGGTTGCTTAGTCAGAGGGCCCCTTGTTATCACCCTGTCTCGGACTTCCCCTTGTCTCCCATTAAGACCTGCGGGGGCATCGGGGTTGGGCAGACATAATCCGCCCTTCGAACGCGGCTGCCATGGGCTCAAGCAACCATAGTCTCGCAGGGGATTTCTGATAACACGGGCGAGACAACGGAGTTAGGGCGCCAGGGGTTACTAGGCTCTCCAGCTCCCACAACCTGTATTTCATTCCTGTACTCAGATCTCTGCCATAAGATCTTCTCCAGTCTGGAGTACAGGAATCGTAACACTACTGAACCTGCCCTGCCATCATCTGAAGCAAGAAGTGGTAACGAGGTGGAATTCAACCCTCTATATGCTTCAGAGGTTGGAGGAGCAGCAAAAGGCCATTCAAGCCTATACAATTGAGCATGATATAGGAGGTGGAATGCACCTGTCTCAAGTGCAGTGGAGAATGATTTCAACGTTGTGCAAGGTTCTGATGCCCTTTGAACTTGCCACACGTGAAGTCAGTTCAGACACTGCCAGCCTGAGTCAGGTCATTCCCCTCATCAGGCTTTTGCAGAAGAAGCTGGAGGCATTGAAGAAGGAGCTAAAAGGGAGCGATTCCGCTAGGCATGTGGGACTTGTGGATGCAGCCCTTAATTCGCTTAACAAGGATTCACGGGTGGTCAATCTGTTGAAATCAGAGCACTACATTTTGGCCACCATGCTCGATCCTAGATTTAAAACCTACCTTGGATCTCTCTTTCCGGCAGACACAAGCCTGCTGGGGTGCAAAGACCTGCTGGTGAGAAAATTGTCAAGTCAAGCGGAACGCGACCTGTCAACATCTCCTCCTTCACATTCTCCCGCAACTGGGGGTGCGAGGAAAAGGCTCAGAATTCCGAGCCCACCCGCTGGCGGTGATGCAGGGCAGTCTGGAGCGACTGCTGATGCTGACATCTGGTCCGGACTGAAGGACCTGACAACGATTACGGACATGTCGTCTACTGTCACTGCATATGATTCTCTCAACATTGAAAGAATGGTGGAGGATTATATGAGTGACCGCATCCAAGTAGGCACGTCACACAGTCCGTACTTATACTGGCAGGAAAAAGAGGCAATTTGGAGGCCCTTGCACAAACTGGCTTTATTCTACCTAAGTTGCCCTCCCACAAGTGTGTACTCCGAAAGAGTGTTTAGTGCCGCCGCTCACCTTGTCAGCAATCGGCGTACGAGGTTACATCCAGAAAATGTGGAGAAGATGATGTTCATTAAAATGAATTATAATCAATTCCTCCGCGGAGACATTGACCAGCAGCAATTGCCTCCACAAAGTACACAGGGAGCTGAGATGGTGGATTCCAGTGGGGACGAATTGATAATCTGTGAGGAGGGGGATGTACACGGTGATATATCGGAGGATGATGATGAGGTGGACATCTTGCCTCTGTAGAGCCAGTTTGTGCAAGGAGAGATTAATTGCTTCTTTTTTGGTGGGGGTCCAAACCAACCCGTCATATCAGTCACAGTCGTGTGGCAGACCCTGTCACTGAAATGATGGGTTGGTTAAAGTGTGCATGTCCTGTTTATACAACATAAGGGTGGGTGGGAGGGCCCAAGGACAATTCCATCTTGCACCTCTTTTTTCTTTTATTTTTCTTTGCGTCATGTGCTGTTTGGGGAGGGTTTTTTAAAAGGGACATCCTGCGTGACACTGCAGTGCCACTCCTAGATGGGCCCGGTGTTTGTGTCGGCCACTAGGGTCGCTAATCTTACTCACACAGCTACCTCATTGCGCCTCTTTTTTTCTTTGCGTCATGTGCTGTTTGGGGAGGGTTTTTTGGAAGGGACATCCTGCGTGACACTGCAGTGCCACTCCTAGATGGGCCAGGTGTTTGTGTCGGGCACTTGGGTCGCTGAGCTTAGTCACACAGCTACCTCATTGCACCTCTTTTTTTCTTTGCGTCATGTGCTGTTTGGGGAGTGTTTTTTGGAAGGGCCATCCTGCGTGACACTGCAGTGCCACTCCTAGATGGGCCAGGTGTTTGTGTCGGCCACTAGGGTCGCTTAGCTTAGTCATCCAGCGACCTCGGTGCAAATTTTAGGACTAAAAATAATATTGTGAGGTGTGAGGTATTCAGAATAGACTGAAAATGAGTGGAAATTATGGTTTTTGAGGTTAATAATAATATGGGATCAAAATGACCCCCAAATTCTATGATTTAAGCTGTTTTTTAGGGTTTTTTGAAAAAAACACCCGAATCCAAAACACACCCGAATCCGACAAAAAAAATTCGGTGAGGTTTTGCCAAAACGCGGTCGAACCCAAAACACGGCCGCGGAACCGAACCCAAAACCAAAACACAAAACCCGAAAAATTTCAGGCGCTCATCTCTAATATATTATATAATGACGGACCTGCTGGACACTGTCAGCAGCACTGCAGACTCCTAAAGTAAGCTACTAGTAGTATCAAGAAGATAGAAAAAAAAAAACACCACAGGTAGGTGGTATACAATTATGGATGGACGAGCGACTGCCGACACAGAGGTAGCTACAGCCGTGGACTACCGTACTGCGTCTGCTGCTAATATAGACTGGATGATAATGATATAAAAAATATATATATATATCACTACTGCAGCCGGACAGGTATATATTATATAATGACGGACCTGCTGGACACTGTCAGCAGCACTGCAGACTCCTAAAGTAAGCTACTAGTAGTATCAAGAAGATAGAAAAAAAAAAAAAACACCACAGGTAGGTGGTATACAATTATGGATGGACGAGCGACTGCCGACACAGAGGTAGCTACAGCCGTGGACTACCGTACTGCGTCTGCTGCTAATATAGACTGGATGATAATGATATAAAAAATATATATATATCACTACTGCAGCCGGACAGGTATATATTATATAATGACGGACCTGCTGGACACTGTCAGCACTGCAGACTCCTAAAGTAAGCTACTAGTATCAAGAAGATAGAAAAAAAAAACACCACAGGTAGGTGGTATACAATTATGGATGGACGAGCGACTGCCGACACAGAGGTAGCTACAGCCGTGGACTACCGTACTGCGTCTGCTGCTAATATAGACTGGATGATAATGATATAAAAAATATATATATATCACTACTGCAGGACAGGTATATATTATATAATGACGGACCTGCTGGACACTGTCAGCAGAATGCGTTTATAGAATAAAAACACCACACGACGAGTGTTTAACTTTTTCAGGCAGACAATCACAATATACTGGTGGTCAGTGGTCACTGGTCAGTCACACTGGCATTGGCACTCTGGCAGCAAAAGTGTGCACTGTTAATGTACTCCTGCTATAACTGCTCCCCAGTCTCCCCCACAATTAAGCTGTGTGAGCAGTGAGCACTCAGCACAGTCAGATATACATAGATGATGCAGCACACTGAGGCTGAGCACAGATATGGTATACTGTGTCACTGTGTATCGTTTTTTTTCAGGCAGAGAACGGATTATATTAAATAATAATAAAACTGCACTGGTGGTCACTGGTCATTCACTAGTAAACTCTGCACTCTCTGAGTACTCCTAAGCTCCAGTAAATCAAGTGTCTCACTCTCACTCTCTCTCTTCTAATCTAAATGGAGAGGACGCCAGCCACGTCCTCTCCCTATGAATCTCAATGCACGTGTGAAAATGGCGGCGACGCGCGGCTCCTTATATAGAATCCGAGTCTCGCAATAAAATCCGAGCCTCGCGAGAATCCGACAGCGGGATGATGACGTTCGGGCGCGCTCGGGTTAGCCGAGCAAGGCGGGAAGATCCGAGTCTGCCTCGGATCCGTGTAAAAAGGCTGAAGTTCGGGGGGGTTCGGATTCCGAGGAACCGAACCCGCTCATCACTACTTTATTCTAGTGATGAGCGGGTTCGGTTTCTCGGAAACCGAACCCCCCCGAACTTCACGCTTTTTACACGGGTCCGAGGCAGACTCGGATCTTCCCGCCTTGCTCGGCTAACCAGAGCGCGCCCGAGCGTCATCATCCCGCTGTCGGATTCTCGCGAGGCTCGGATTCTATCGCGAGACTCGGATTCTATATAAGGAGCCGCGCGTCGCCGCCATTTTCACACGTGCATTGAGATTGATAGGGAGAGGACGTGGCTGGCGTCCTCTCCGTTTAGAATAGAAATAGATAGAGAGTGAGAGTGAGACACTTGATTTACTGGAGCTTAGGAGTACTCAGAGAGTGCAGAGTTTACTAGTGAATGACCAGTGACCACCAGTGCAGTTTTATTATTATTTAATATAATCCGTTCTCTGCCTGAAAAAAAACGATACACAGTGACACAGTATACCATATCTGTGCTCAGCCTCAGTGTGCTGCATCATCTATGTATATCTGACTGTGCTGAGTGCTCACTGCTCACACAGCTTAATTGTGGGGGAGACTGGGGAGCAGTTATAGCAGGAGTACATTAACAGTGCACACTTTTGCTGCCAGAGTGCCAATGCCAGTGTGACTGACCAGTGACCACTGACCACCAGTATATTGTGATTGTCTGCCTGAAAAAGTTAAACACTCGTCGTGTGGTGTTTTTATTCTATAAACGCATTCTGCTGACAGTGTCCAGCAGGTCCGTCATTATATAATATATACCTGTCCTGCAGTAGTGATATATATATATTTTTTATATCATTATCATCCAGTCTATATAGCAGCAGACGCAGTACGGTAGTCCACGGCTGTAGCTACCTCTGTGTCGGCAGTCGCTCGTCCATCCATAATTGTATACCACCTACCTGTGGTGTTTTTTTTTTCTATCTTCTTGATACTAGTAGCTTACTTTAGGAGTCTGCAGTGCTGACAGTGTCCAGCAGGTCCGTCATTATATAATATATACCTGTCCGGCTGCAGTAGTGATATATATATATTTTTTATATCATTATCATCCAGTCTATATTAGCAGCATACGCAGTACGGTAGTCCATGGCTGTAGCTACCTCTGTGTCGGCAGTCGCTCGTCCATCCATAATTGTATACCACCTACCTGTTGTGTTTTTTTTTTCTATCTTCTTGATACTAGTAGCTTACTTTAGGAGTCTGCAGTGCTGACAGTGTCCAGCAGGTCCGTCATTATATATTATATACCTGTCCGGCTGCAGTAGTGATATATATATATTTTTTATATCATTATCATCCAGTCTATATTAGCAGCAGACACAGTACGGTAGTCCACGGCTGTAGCTACCTCTGTGTCGGCAGTCGCTCGTCCATCCATAATTGTATACCACCTACCTGTTGTGTTTTTTTTTCTATCTTCTTGATACTAGTAGCTTACTTTAGGAGTCTGCAGTGCTGACAGTGTCCAGCAGGTCCGTCATTATATAATATATACCTGTCCGGCTGCAGTAGTGATATATATATATTTTTTATATCATTATCATCCAGTCTATATTAGCAGCAGACGCAGTACGGTAGTCCACGGCTGTAGCTACCTCTGTGTCGGCAGTCGCTCGTCCATCCATAATTGTATACAACCTACCTGTGGTGTTTTTTTTCCCCCTATCTTCTTGATACTAGTAGCTTACTTTAGGAGTCTGCAGTGCTCACAATGTCCAGCAGGTCTGTCATTATATAATATATAACTGTCCGGCTGCAGTAGTGATATATATATATATTTTTTATATCATTATCATCCAGTCTATATTAGCAGCAGACGCAGTACGGTAGTCCATGGCTGTAGCCACCTCTGTGTCGGCAGTCGCTCGTCCATCCATAATTGTATACCACCTACCTGTTGTGTTTTTTTTTTTCTATCTTCTTGATACTAGTAGCTTACTTTAGGAGTCTGCAGTGCTGACAGTGTCCAGTAGGTCCGTCATTATATAATATATACCTGTCCGGCTGCAGTAGTGATATATATATATTTTTTATATCATTATCATCTAGTCTATATTAGCAGCAGACGCAGTACGGTAGTCCACGGCTGTAGCTACCTCTGTGTCGGCAGTCGCTCGTCCATCCATAATTGTATACCACCTACCTGTTGTGTTTTTTTTTTCTATCTTCTTGATACTAGTAGCTTACTTTAGGAGTCTGCAGTGCTGACAGTGTCCAGCAGGTCCGTCATTATATAATATATACCTGTCCGGCTGCAGTAGTGATATATATATATATATTTATATCATTATCATCCAGTCTATATTAGCAGCAGACGCAGTACGGTAGTCCACGGCTGTAGCTACCTCTGTGTCGGCAGTCGCTCGTCCATCCATAAGTATACTAGTATACATCCATCTCCATTGTTTACCTGAGGTGCCTTTTAGTTGTGCCTATTAAAATATGGAGAACAAAAATGTTGAGGTTCCAAAAATAGGGAAAGATCAAGATCGACTTCCACCTCGTGCTGAAGCTGCTGCCACTAGTCATGGCCGAGACGATGAAATGCCATCAACGTTGTCTGCCAAGGCCGATGCCCAATGTCATAGTACAGAGCATGTAAAATCCAAAACACCAAATATCAGTAAAAAAAGGACTCAAAAATCTAAAATAAAATTGTCGGAGGAGAAGCGTAAACTTGCCAATATGCCATTTACCACACGGAGTGGCAAAGAACGGCTGAGGCCCTGGCCTATGTTCATGGCTAGTGGTTCAGCTTCACATGAGGATGGAAGCACTCAGCCTCTCGCTAGAAAAATGAAAAGACTCAAGCTGGCAAAAGCACAGCAAAGAACTGTGCGTTCTTCGAAATCACAAATCCACAAGGAGAGTCCAATTGTGTCGTTTGCGATGCCTGACCTTCCCAACACTGGACGTGAAGAGCATGCGCCTTCCACCATTTGCACGCCCCCTGCAAGTGCTGGAAGGAGCACCCGCAGTCCAGTTCCTGATAGTCAGATTGAAGATGTCAGTGTTGAAGTACACCAGGATGAGGAGGATATGGGTGTTGCTGGCGCTGGGGAGGAAATTGACCAGGAGGATTCTGATGGTGAGGTGGTTTGTTTAAGTCAGGCACCCGGGGAGACACCTGTTGTCCGTGGGAGGAATAGGGCCATTGACATGCCTGGTGAAAATACAAAAAAAATCAGCTCTTCGGTGTGGAAGTATTTCAACAGAAATGCAGACAACATTTGTCATGCCGTGTGTGCCTTTGTCAAGCTGTAATAAGTAGGGGTAAGGACGTTAACCACCTCGGAACATCCTCCCTTATACGTCACCTGCAGCGCATTCATCATAAGTCAGTGACAAGTTCAAAAACTTTGGGCGACAGCGGAAGCAGTCCACTGACCAGTAAATCCCTTCCTCTTGTAACCAAGCTCACGCAAACCACCCCACCAACTCCCTCAGTGTCAATTTCCTCCTTCCCCAGGAATGCCAATAGTCCTGCAGGCCATGTCACTGGCAATTCTGACGAGTCCTCTCCTGCCTGGGATTCCTCCGATGCATCCTTGCGTGTAACGCCTACTGCTGCTGGCGCTGCTGTTGTTGCTGCTGGGAGTCGATGGTCATCCCAGAGGGGAAGTCGTAAGACCACTTTTACTACTTCCACCAAGCAATTGACTGTCCAACAGTCCTTTGCGAGGAAGATGAAATATCACAGCAGTCATCCTGCTGCAAAGCAGATAACTGAGGCCTTGGCATCCTGGGCGGTGAGAAACGTGGTTCCGGTATCCATCATTACTGCAGAGGCAACTAGAGACTTGTTGGAGGTACTGTGTCCCCGTTACCAAATACCATCTAGGTTCCATTTCTCTAGGCAGTCGATACCGAAAATGTACACAGACCTCAGAAAAAGACTCACCAGTGTCCTAAAAAATGCAGTTGTACCCAATGTCCACTTAACCACGGACATGTGGACAAGTGGAGCAGGGCAGGCTCAGGACTATATGACTGTGACAGCCCACTGGGTAGATGTATGGACTCCCGCCGCAAGAACAGCAGCGGCGGCACCAGTAGCAGCATCTCGCAAACGCCAACTCTTTCCTAGGCAGGCTACGCTTTGTATCACCGCTTTCCAGAATACGCACACAGCTGAAAACCTCTTACGGCAACTGAGGAAGATCATCGCGGAATGGCTTACCCCAATTGGACTCTCCTGTGGATTTGTGGCATCGGACAACGCCAGCAATATTGTGTGTGCATTAAATCTGGGCAAATTCCAGCACGTCCCATGTTTTGCACATACCTTGAATTTGGTGGTGCAGAATTATTTAAAAAACGACAGGGGCGTGCAAGAGATGCTGTCGGTGGCCAGAAGAATTGCGGGACACTTTCGGCGTACAGGCACCACGTACAGAAGACTGGAGCACCACCAAAAACGCCTGAACCTGCCCTGCCATCATCTGAAGCAAGAAGTGGTAACGAGGTGGAATTCAACCCTCTATATGCTTCAGAGGTTGGAGGAGCAGCAAAAGGCCATTCAAGCCTATACAACTGAGCACGATATAGGAGGTGGAATGCACCTGTCTCAAGCGCAGTGGAGAATGATTTCAACGTTGTGCAAGGTTCTGCAACCTTTTGAACTTGCCACACGTAAAGTCAGTTCAGACACTGCCAGCCTGAGTCAGGTCATTCCCCTCATCAGGCTTTTGCAGAAGAAGCTGGAGGCATTGAAGGAGGAGCTTAAAGGGAGCGATTCCGCTAGGCATGTGGGACTTGTGGATGGAGCCCTTAATTCGCTTAACAAGGATTCACGGGTGGTCAATCTGTTGAAATCAGAGCACTACATTTTGGCCACCGTGCTCGATCCTAGATTTAAAACCTATCTTGGATCTCTCTTTCCGGCAGACACAAGTCTGCTGGGGTTCAAAGAACTGCTGGTGACAAAATTGTCAAGTCAAGCGGAACGTGACCTGTCAACATCTCCTCCTTCACATTCTCCCGCAACTGGGGGTGCGAGGAAAAGGCTCAGAATTCCGAGCCCACCCGCTGGCGGTGATGCAGGGCAGTCTGGAGCGACTGCTGATGCTGACATCTGGTCCGGACTATAGATGAGCGGGTTCGGTTCCTCGGAATCCGAACCCGCCCGAACTTCATTTTTTTTTACACGGGTCCGAGCGACTCGGATCTTCCCGCCTTGCTCGGTTAACCCGAGCGCGCCCGAACGTCATCATCCCGCTGTCGGATTCTCGCGAGGCTCGGATTCTATCGCGAGACTCGGATTCTATATAAGGAGCCGCGCGTCGCCGCCATTTTCACACGTGCATTGAGATTCATAGGGAGAGGACGTGGCTGGCGTCCTCTCCGTTTATAGAGAAGAGAGTGAGACTAGAGTAGAGAGAGACACAGTAGTAATTTTGGGGAGCATTAGGAGGAGTACTACTACTTGCTGAAGTGATAGATAGATAGTGTGACTGTATAATGTATATCTGACTTGTGGGGGAGACACTGACAGTGGGGAGCAGTTAGAGTCTGAGAGCAGGACTCAGGAGTACATATAACGTACAGTGCACACTTTTGCTGCCAGAGTGCCACACTGCCATTGTGACCACACTGACCACCAGTATAATATATATTGTGATTGTCTGCTTAGGAGTACTACTTGCAAGTTGCTGATAGTGTGACCAGTGACCTGACCACCAGTTTAATAATCACCACCAGTTTAATATATATATATATAATTGTATATAATATATATATAATATTGTATACCACCTACCCGTTTTTTTTTTTTCTTTCTTCTTCTTTATACATACTACTATAGTAGCTTACTGTAGCAGTCTGCGGTGCTGCTGAGCTGACAGTGTCCAGCAGGTCCGTCATCAGTCATTACATAATAAATATATATACCTGTCCGGCTGCAGTACTAGTGATATTATATATATATATATATTGATTTCATCTCATTATCATCCAGTCTATATTAGCAGCAGACACAGTACGGTAGTCCACGGCTGTAGCTACCTCTGTGTCGGCAGTCGCTCGTCCATCCATAATTGTATACCACCTACCCGTGGTTTTTTTTCTTTTCTTCTTTATAAATACTACTATAGTAGCTTACTGTAGCAGTCTGCGGTGCTGCTGAGCTGACAGTGTCCAGCAGGTCCGTCATCAGTCATTACATAATAAATATATCTACCTGTCCGGCTGCAGTACTAGTGTGATATTATATATATATATATATATTGATTTCATCTCATTATCATCCAGTCTATATTAGCAGCAGACACAGTACGGTAGTCCACGGCTGTAGCTACCTCTGTGTTGGCAGTCGCTCGTCCATCCATAATTGTATACCACCTACCCGTGGTTTTTTTCTTTTTCTTTCTTCTTTATACATACTACTATAGTAGCTTACTGTAGCAGTCTGCGGTGCTGCTGAGCTGACAGTGTCCAGCAGGTCCGTCATCAGTCATTACATAATAAATATATCTACCTGTCCGGCTGCAGTACTAGTGTGATATTATATATATATATATTGATTTCATCTCATTATCATCCAGTCTATATTAGCAGCAGACACAGTACGGTAGTCCACGGCTGTAGCTACCTCTGTGTCGGCAGTCACTCGTCCATCCATAATTGTATACCACCTACCTGTGGTTTTTTTTTTCTTTATACATACTACTATAGTAGCTTACTGTAGCAGTCTGCGGTGCTGCTGAGCTGACAGTGTCCAGCAGGTCCGTCATCAGTCATTACATAATTAATATATATACCTGTCCGGCTGCAGTACTAGTGTGATATTATATATATATATATTGATTTCATCTCATTATCATCCAGTCTATATTAGCAGCAGACACAGTACGGTAGTCCATGGCTGTAGCTACCTCTGTGTCGGCAGTCGCTCGTCCATCCATAATTGTATACCACCTACCCGTGGTTTTTTTTTTCTTCTTTATACATACTACTATAGTAGCTTACTGTAGCAGTCTGCGGTGCTGCTGAGCTGACAGTGTCCAGCAGGTCCGTCATCAGTCATTACATAATAAATATATCTACCTGTCCGGCTGCAGTACTAGTGTGATATTATATATATATATATATATATTGATTTCATCTCATTATCATCCAGTCTATATTAGCAGCAGACACAGTACGGTAGTCCACGGCTGTAGCTACCTCTGTGTCGGCAGTCGCTCGTCCATCCATAAGTATACTAGTATCCATCCATCTCCATTGTTTACCTGAGGTGCCTTTTAGTTGTGCCTATTAAAATATGGAGAACAAAAATGTTGAGGTTCCAAAATTAGGGAAAGATCAAGATCCACTTCCACCTCGTGCTGAAGCTGCTGCCACTAGTCATGGCCGAGACGATGAACTGCCAGCAACGTCGTCTGCCAAGGCCGATGCCCAATGTCATAGTACAGAGCATGTAAAATCCAAAACACCAAATATCAGTAAAAAAAGGACTCCAAAATCTAAAATAAAATTGTCGGAGGAGAAGCGTAAACTTGCCAATATGCCATTTACCACACGGAGTGGCAAGGAACGGCTGAGGCCCTGGCCTATGTTCATGGCTAGTGGTTCAGCTTCACATGAGGATGGAAGCACTAAGCCTCTCGCTAGAAAAATGAAAAGACTCAAGCTGGCAAAAGCACCGCAAAGAACTGTGCGTTCTTCGAAATCCCAAATCCACAAGGAGAGTCCAATTGTGTCGGTTGCGATGCCTGACCTTCCCAACACTGGACGTGAAGAGCATGCGCCTTCCACCATTTGCACGCCCCCTGCAAGTGCTGGAAGGAGCACCCGCAGTCCAGTTCCTGATAGTCAGATTGAAGATGTCAGTGTTGAAGTACACCAGGATGAGGAGGATATGGGTGTTGCTGGCGCTGGGGAGGAAATTGACAAGGAGGATTCTGATGGTGAGGTGGTTTGTTTAAGTCAGGCACCCGGGGAGACACCTGTTGTCCGTGGGAGGAATATGGCCGTTGACATGCCTGGTGAAAATACCAAAAAAATCAGCTCTTCGGTGTGGAAGTATTTCAACAGAAATGCGGACAACATTTGTCAAGCCGTGTGTTGCCTTTGTCAAGCTGTAATAAGTAGGGGTAAGGACGTTAACCACCTCGGAACATCCTCCCTTATACGTCACCTGCAGCGCATTCATAATAAGTCAGTGACAAGTTCAAAAACTTTGGGCGACAGCGGAAGCAGTCCACTGACCAGTAAATCCCTTCCTCTTGTAACCAAGCTCACGCAAACCACCCCACCAACTCCCTCAGTGTCAATTTCCTCCTTCCCCAGGAATGCCAATAGTCCTGCAGGCCATGTCACTGGCAATTCTGACGATTCCTCTCCTGCCTGGGATTCCTCCGATGCATCCTTGCGTGTAACGCCTACTGCTGCTGGCGCTGCTGTTGTTGCTGCTGGGAGTCGATGGTCATCCCAGAGGGGAAATCGTAAGACCACTTTTACTACTTCCACCAAGCAATTGACTGTCCAACAGTCCTTTGCGAGGAAGATGAAATATCACAGCAGTCATCCTGCTGCAAAGCGGATAACTGAGGCCTTGGCATCCTGGGTGGTGAGAAACGTGGTTCCGGTATCCATCATTACTGCAGAGCCAACTAGAGACTTGTTGGAGGTACTGTGTCCCCGGTACCAAATACCATCTAGGTTCCATTTCTCTAGGCAGGCGATACCGAAAATGTACACAGACCTCAGAAAAAGAGTCACCAGTGTCCTAAAAAATGCAGCTGTACCCAATGTCCACTTAACCACGGACATGTGGACAAGTGGAGCAGGGCAGGGTCAGGACTATATGACTGTGACAGCCCACTGGGTAGATGTATGGACTCCCGCCGCAAGAACAGCAGCGGCAGCACCAGTAGCAGCATCTCGCAAACGCCAACTCTTTCCTAGGCAGGCTACGCTTTGTATCACCGCTTTCCAGAATACGCACACAGCTGAAAACCTCTTACGGCAACTGAGGAAGATCATCGCGGAATGGCTTACCCCAATTGGACTCTCCTGTGGATTTGTGGCATCGGACAACGCCAGCAATATTGTGTGTGCATTAAATCTGGGCAAATTCCAGCACGTCCCATGTTTTGCACATACCTTGAATTTGGTGGTGCAGAATTTAAAAAAAAACGACAGGGGCGTGCAAGAGATGCTGTCGGTGGCCAGAAGAATTGCGGGACACTTTCGGCGTACAGGCACCACGTACAGAAGACTGGAGCAACACCAAAAACGCCTGAACCTGCCCTGCCATCATCTGAAGCAAGAAGTGGTAACGAGGTGGAATTCAACCCTATATATGCTTCAGAGGTTGGAGGAGCAGCAAAAGGCCATTCAAGCCTATACAATTCAGCACGATATAGGAGGTGGAATGCACCTGTCTCAAGCGCAGTGGAGAATGATTTCAACGTTGTGCAAGGTTCTGCTGCTCTTTGAACTTGCCACACGTGAAGTCAGTTCAGACACTGCCAGCCTGAGTCAGGTCATTCCCCTCATCAGGCTTTTGCAGAAGAAGCTGGAGACATTGAAGGAGGAGCTAACACGGAGCGATTCTGCTAGGCATGTGGGACTTGTGGATGGAGCCCTTAATTCGCTTAACAAGGATTCACGGGTGGTCAATCTGTTGAAATCAGAGCACTACATTTTGGCCACCGTGCTCGATCCTAGATTTAAAACCTACCTTGGATCTCTCTTTCCGGCAGACACAAGTCTGCTGGGGTTCAAAGACCTGCTGGTGAGAAAATTGTCAAGTCAAGCGGAACGCGACCTGTCAACATCTCCTCCTTCACATTCTCCCGCAACTGGGGGTGCGAGGAAAAGGCTCAGAATTCCGAGCCCACCCGCTGGCGGTGATGCAGGGCAGTCTGGAGCGACTGCTGATGCTGACATCTGGTCCGGACTGAAGGACCTGTCAACGATTACGGACATGTCGTCTACTGTCACTGCATATGATTCTCTCCCCATTGAAAGAATGGTGGAGGATTATATGAGTGACCGCATCCAAGTAGGCACGTCACACAGTCCGTACTTATACTGGCAGGAAAAAGAGGCAATTTGGAGGCCCTTGCACAAACTGGCTTTATTCTACCTAAGTTGCCCTCCCACAAGTGTGTACTCCGAAAGAGTGTTTAGTGCCGCCGCTCACCTTGTCAGCAATCGGCGTACGAGGTTACTTCCAGAAAATGTGGAGAAGATGATGTTCATTAAAATGAATTATAATCAATTCCTCCGTGGAGACATTGACCAGCAGCAATTGCCTCCACAAAGTACACAGGGAGCTGAGATGGTGGATTCCAGTGGGGACGAATTGATAATCTGTGAGGAGGGGGATGTACACGGTGATATATCGGAGGATGATGATGAGGTGGACATCTTGCCTCTGTAGAGCCAGTTTGTGCAAGGAGAGATTAATTGCTTCTTTTTTGGTGGGGGTCCAAACCAACCCGTCATTTCAGTCACAGTCGTGTGGCAGACCCTGTCACTGAAATGATGGGTTGGTAAAAGTGTGCATGTCCTGTTTATACAACATAAGGGTGGGTGGGAGGGTCCAAGGACAATTCCATCTTGCACCTCTTTTTTCTTTAATTTTTCTTTGCGTCATGTGCTGTTTGGGGAGTGTTTTTTGGAAGAGCCATCCTGCGTGACACTGCAGTGCCACTCCTAGATGGGCCAGGTGTTTGTGTCGGCCACTAGGGTCGCTTATCTTACTCACACAGCTACCTCATTGCGCCTCTTATTTTCTTTGCGTCATGTGCTGTTTGGGGAGTGTTTTTTGGAAGGGCCATCCTGCGTGACACTGCAGTGCCACTCCTAGATGGGCCCGATGTTTGTGTCGGCCACTAGGGTCGCTTATCTTACTCACACAGCTACCTCATTGCGCCTCTTTTTTTCTTTGCGTCATGTGCTGTTTGGGGAGTGTTTTTTGGAAGGGCCATCCTGCGTGACACTGCAGTGCCACTCCTAGATGGGCCCAGTGTTTGTGTCGGCCACTAGGGTCGCTTATCTTACTCACACAGCTACCTCATTGCGCCTCTTTTTTTCTTTGCGTCATGTGCTGTTTGGGGAGTGTTTTTTGGAAGGGCCATCCTGCGTGACACTGCAGTGCCACTCCTAGATGGGCCAGGTGTTTGTGTCGGCCACTAGGGTCGCTTATCTTACTCACACAGCTACCTCATTGCGCCTCTTTTTTTCTTTGCGTCATGTGCTGTTTGGGGAGTGTTTTTTGGAAGGGCCATCCTGCGTGACACTGCAGTGCCACTCCTAGATGGGCCCGGTGTTTGTGTCGGCCACTAGGGTCGCTTATCTTACTCACACAGCTACCTCATTGCGCCTCTTTTTTTCTTTGCATCATGTGCTGTTTGGGGAGTGTTTTTTGGAAGGGCCATCCTGCGTGACACTGCAGTGCCGCTCCTAGATGGGCCCGGTGTTTGTGTCGGCCACTAGGGTCGCTTATCTTACTCACACAGCTACCTCATTGCGCCTCTTTTTTTCTTTGCGTCATGTGCTGTTTGGGGAGTGTTTTTTGGAAGGGCCATCCTGCGTGACACTGCAGTGCCACTCCTAGATGGGCCAGGTGTTTGTGTCGGCCACTAGGGTCGCTTATCTTACTCACACAGCTACCTCATTGCGCCTCTTTTTTTCTTTGCGTCATGTGCTGTTTGGGGAGTGTTTTTTGGAAGGGCCATCCTGCGTGACACTGCAGTGCCACTCCTAGATGGGCCCGGTGTTTGTGTCGGCCACTAGGGTCGCTTATCTTACTCACACAGCTACCTCATTGCGCCTCTTTTTTTCTTTGCGTCATGTGCTGTTTGGGGAGTGTTTTTTGGAAGGGCCATCCTGCGTGACACTGCAGTGCCACTCCTAGATGGGCCCGGTGTTTGTGTCGGCCACTAGGGTCGCTTATCTTACTCACACAGCTACCTCATTGCGCCTCTTTTTTTCTTTGCGTCATGTGCTGTTTGGGGAGTGTTTTTTGGAAGGGCCATCCTGCGTGACACTGCAGTGCCACTCCTAGATGGGCCAGGTGTTTGTGTCGGCCACTAGGGTCGCTTAGCTTACTCACACAGCTACCTCATTGCGCCTCTTTTTTTCTTTGCGTCATGTGCTGTTTGGGGAGTGTTTTTTGGAAGGGCCATCCTGCGTGACACTGCAGTGCCACTCCTAGATGGGCCCGGTGTTTGTGTCGGCCACTAGGGTCGCTTATCTTACTCACACAGCTACCTCATTGCGCCTCTTTTTTTCTTTGCGTCATGTGCTGTTTGGGGAGTGTTTTTTGGAAGGGCCATCCTGCGTGACACTGCAGTGCCGCTCCTAGATGGGCCCGGTGTTTGTGTCGGCCACTAGGGTCGCTTAGCTTAGTCATCCAGCGACCTCGGTGCAAATTTTAGGACTAAAAATAATATTGTGAGGTGTGAGGTATTCAGAATAGACTGAAAATGAGTGGAAATTATGGTTTTTGAGGTTAATAATACTTTGGGATCAAAATGACCCCCAAATTCTATGATTTAAGCTGTTTTTTAGTGTTTTTTGAAAAAAACACCCGAATCCAAAACACACCCGAATCCGACAAAAAAAATTCGGTGAGGTTTTGCCAAAACGCGGTCGAACCCAAAACACGGCCGCGGAACCGAACCCAAAACCAAAACACAAAACCCGAAAAATTTCAAGTGCACATCTCTAGTCCGGACTGAAGGACCTGACAACGATTACGGACATGTCGTCTACTGTCACTGCATATGATTCTCTCCCCATTGAAAGAATGGTGGAGGATTATATGAGTGACCGCATCCAAGTAGGCACGTCACACAGTCCGTACTTATACTGGCAGGAAAAAGAGGCAATTTGGAGGCCCTTGCACAAACTGGCTTTATTCTACCTAAGTTGCCCTCCCACAAGTGTGTACTCCGAAAGAGTGTTTAGTGCCGCCGCTCACCTTGTCAGCAATCGGCGTACGAGGTTACATCCAGAAAATGTGGAGAAGATGATGTTCATTAAAATGAATTATAATCAATTCCTCCGTGGAGACATTCACCAGCAGCAATTGCCTCCACAAAGTACACAGGGAGCTGAGATGGTGGATTCCAGTGGGGACGAATTGATAATCTGTGAGGAGGGGGATGTACACGGTGATATATCGGAGGATGATGATGAGGTGGACATCTTGCCTCTGTAGAGCCAGTTTGTGCAAGGAGAGATAAATTGCTTCTTTTTTGGTGGGGGTCCAAACCAACCCGTCATTTCAGTCACAGTCGTGTGGCAGACCCTGTCACTGAAATGATGGGTTGGTTAAAGTGTGCATGTCCTGTTTATACAACATAAGGGTGGGTGGGAGGGCCCAAGGACAATTCCATCTTGCACCTCTTTTTTCTTTCATTTTTCTTTGCGTCATGTGCTGTTTGGGGAGTAGTTTTTGGAAGGGCCATCCTGCGTGACACTTTAGTGCCACTCCTAGATGGGCCAGGTGTTTGTGTCGGCCATTTGGGTCGCTTATCTTAGTCACACAGCTACCTCATTGCGCCTCTTTTTTTCTTTGCGTCATGTGCTGTTTGGGGGGTGTTTTTTGGAAGGGCCATCCTGCGTGACACTGCAGTGCCACTCCTAGATGGGCCAGGTGTTTGTGTCGGCCACTAGGGTCGCTTATCTTAGTCACACAGCTACCTCATTGCGCATCTTTTTTTTCATCTTTGCGTCATGTGCTGTTTGGGGAGTAGTTTTTTGAAGGGCCATCCTGCGTGACACTGCAGTGCCACTCCTAGATGGGCCAGGTGTTTGTGTCGGCCACTTGGGTCGCTTATCTTAGTCACACAGCTACCTCATTGCGCCTCTTTTTTTCTTTGCGTCATGTGCTGTTTGGGGGGAGTTTTTTGGAAGGGCCATCCTGCGTGACACTGCAGTGCCACTCCTAGATGGGCCAGGTGTTTGTGTCGGCCACTAGGGTCGCTTATCTTAGTCACACAGCTACCTCATTGCGCATCTTTTTTTTCTTCTTTGCGTCATGTGCTGTTTGGGGAGTAGTTTTTTGAAGGGCCATCCTGCGTGACACTGCAGTGCCACTCCTAGATGGGCCAGGTGTTTGTGTCGGCCACTTGGGTCGCTTATCTTAGTCACACAGCTACCTCATTGCGCCTCTTTTTTTCTTTGCGTCATGTGCTGTTTGGGGGGTGTTTTTTGGAAGGGCCATCCTGCGTGACACTGCAGTGCCACTCCTAGATGGGCCAGGTGTTTGTGTCGGCCACTAGGGTCGCTTATCTTAGTCACACAGCTACCTCATTGCGCATCTTTTTTTTCTTCTTTGCGTCATGTGCTGTTTGGGGAGTAGTTTTTTGAAGGGCCATTCTGCGTGACACTGCAGTGCCACTCCTAGATGGGCCAGGTGTTTGTGTCGGCCACTTGGGTCGCTAAGCTTAGTCATCCAGCGACCTCGGTGCAAATTTTAGGACTAAAAATAATATTATGAGGTGTGAGGTGTTCAGAATAGACTGAAAATGAGTGGATATTATGGTTATTGAGGTTAATAATACTTTGGGATCAAAATGACCCCCAAATTCTATGATTTAAGCTGTTTTTTAGGGTTTTTTGAAAAAAACACCCGAATCCAAAACACACCCGAATCCGACAAAAAAAATTCGGTGAGGTTTTGCCAAAACGCGTTCGAACCCAAAACACGGCCGCGGAACCGAACCCAAAACCAAAACACAAAACCCGAAAAATTTCCGGTGCTCATCACTACTTTATTCTGCTGTAGCCAATGACAGGTCGACTTGGCCTTGTATTTTGGATCATTGTCATGTTGGAACGTCCAAGTACATCCCATGCGCAGCTTCCTGGCTGATGAGTGCAAATTTTCCTCCAGTATTTTCTGATAACATGCTGCATTCATCTTGCGATCAATTTTGACCAAGTTTCCAGTGCCTTTGTAGCTCACACATCCCCAAAACATCAGCGATCCACCTCCGTGTTTCACAGTAAAAATGGTGTACCTTTCATCATAGGCCTTGTTGACTCCTCTCCAAATGTAACGTTTATGGTTGTGGCCAAAAAGTTCAATTTTGGTTTCATCACTCCAAATGACTTTGTTCCAGAAGTTTTGAGGCTTTTCTCTGTGCTGTTTGGAGTATTGTAAGCGGGATGCTTTGTGGCATTTGTGTAGTAATGGCTTTCTTCTGGCGACTCGACCATGCAGCCCATTTTTCTTGAAATGCCTCCTTATTGTGCATCTTGAAACAACCACACCACTTTTTTTCAGAGAGTCCTGTATTTCAGCTGTAGTTATTTGTGGATTTTTCTTTGCATCCCAAACAATTTTCCTGGCAGTTGTGGCTGAAATTTTTCTTGGTCTACCTGACCGTGATTTGGTTTCCACAGAATCCCTCATTTTTCACTTTTTAATTAGAGTTTGAACACTGCTGATTGGCATTCTCAATTGTTTGGATATCTTTTTATATCCCTTTCCTGTTTTATACAGTTCAATTACCTTTTCCCGCAGATCCTTTAACAATTCTTTTGCTTTCCCCATGACTCAGAATACAGACACGTCGGTGCAGCACTGGATGAAAGATGCAAGGGTCTTTCAGGAGTCCAGAAACTCACTGACCTTTTATACACACACACTGATTACAAGCAAACAGATCACAGCTGAGGATGGTTACCTTTAGTAGCCATTCAAACCCGTTTGTGTCAACTTGTATGCATGTTATCAGGCCAAAATCTCCAGGGTATGTAAACTTTTGATCAGGGTCATTTGGGTAGTTTCTGTTGTCATTATGATTTAAAAAGAGTAAACACAGTTGTTTGACAATAAATGGCTTCACCCAACCACTAACCATGAGTGAAAGAAAAGTTTGTGAGTTATCATTCATATTCTCTGACAAATGGCCAGAAAATCACAAATTCTGCTAGGGTATTTAACTTATGAGCACAACTGTAGATATTTTCAGCACACTGAGCACAGATTATTTTCAGCACACTGAGCACAGATATTTGCAGCACACTGAGCACAGATATTTGCAGCACACTGAGCACAGATTACGGAGCTTTTCAGGGAGAGAACGCTGCCACGTCCTCTCTGTTCAATCTCCAATGCACGAGTGAAAATGGCAGCAACGCGTGGCTCCTTATATAGAATATGAATCTCGCAAGAATCCGACAGCGGGATGATGACGTTCGGGCGCATTCTGGTTAACCGATCAAGGCGGGAAGATCCGAGGCTGCCTCGGAACCGTGTAAAATAGGTGAAGTTCGGGGGGGTTCGGATCCCGAGGAACCGAACCCGCTCATCTCTATCTCAAACCCACATTATCATTTAATTACATTTTTCTTTTTATTCCCACTTCATTATCTCCCCAATCTAATTACAATATCCCATTTATATGAATTAATTTTCTTAAGCCATTAACGCCTTCACTCTCATAATAATGGCCCATCAAATTTCCACCCAATTTTTATGATTATCTTTCCTCAACCCATTCCTCCCTCCCTCTCCAATTAACTGTTGCTGATCCAATTTCCTTATGGCGACCCAGTCCCTGCCCCAGTGGTGCTTTCACTGTGTATTCCATATAACATGTACAGGACACACACACACACACACACACACACACACACACGCACGCACGCACGCACACACACACATTAGAGAGAGAGTGTATCAGTCACATCAGGTTGGAAAACACCAAAAAGAATCATTTTTGTCCAAAGAGCAAAGTAAGTATAATGAGATGCTCTATGAATGATCTGGTGATTTGTATGGGATGTAGTTATGTGATCACACACATGGACAGTAGTGATGTGCACCGGAAATTTTTTGTGTTTTGTGTTTTGGTTTTGGATTCGGTTCCGCGGCCGTGTTTTGGATTCGGACGCGTTTTGGCAAAACCTCCCTGAAAATTTTTTGTCGGATTCGGTTGTGTTTTGGATTCGGGTGTTTTTTTTACAAAAACCCCTCAAAAACAGCTTAAATCATAGAATTTGGGGGTCATTTTGATCCCATAGTATTATTAACCTCAATAACCATAATTTCCACTCATTTTCAGTCTATTCTGAACACCTCACACCTCACAATATTATTTTTAGTCCTAAAATTTGCACCGAGGTCGCTGGATGGCTAAGCTAAGCGACCCAAGTGGCCGACACAAACACCTGGCCCATCTAGGAGTGGCACTGCAGTGTCAGACAGGATGGCACTTCAAAAAAATAGTCCCGAAACCGCACATGATGCAAAGAAAAAAGAGGTGCACCAAGGTCGCTGGATGGCTAAGCTAAGCGACACAAGTGGCCGACACAAACACCTGGCCCATCTAGGAGTGGCACTGCAGTGTCAGGCAGGACGGCACTTCAAAAAAATAGTCCCCAAACAGCACATGATGCAAAGAAAAAAAGAGGCGCAATGAGGTAGCTGTGTGACTAAGCTAAGCGACCCAAGTGGCCGACACAAACACCTGGCCCATCTAGGAGTGGCACTGCAGTTTTCTAGCGAGAGGATGAGTGCTTCCATCCTCATGTGAAGCTGAACCACTAGCCATGAACATAGGCCAGGGCCTCAGCCGTTCCTTGCCACTCCGTGTCGTAAATGGCATATTGGCAAGTTTACGCTTCTCCTCAGACGCTTTCAATTTTGATTTTTGGGTCATTTTACTGAACTTTTGTGTTTTGGATTTTACATGCTCTCTACTATAACATTGGGCATCGGCCTTGGCAGACGACGTTGATGGCATTTCATCGTCTCGGCCATGACTAGTGGCAGCAGCTTCAGCACGAGGTGGAAGTGGATCTTGATCTTTCCCTATTTTACCCTACACATTTTTGTTCTCCATTTTTTAATGTGTGGAATTATATGCCAGTATCAATAGCAATGGCCTACTACTATATATACTGCGCACAACTGAAATGCACCACAGGTATGGATGGATAGTATACTTGACGACACAGAGGTAGGTAGAGCAGTGGCCTACTGTACCGTACTGCTATATATTATATACTGGTGGTCAGCAAATTGTGCAAAACTGAAATGCACCACAGGTATGGATGGATAGTATACTTGACGACACAGGTAGGTAGAGCAGTGGCCTACTGTACCGTAATGCTATATATTATATACTGGTGGTCAGCAAACTGTGCAAAACTTAAATGCACCACAGGTATGGATGGATAGTATACTTGACGACACAGAGGTAGGTAGAGCAGTGGCCTACTGTACCGTACTGCTATAAATTATATACTGGTGGTCAGCAAACTGTGCAAAACTGAAATGCACCACAGGTATGAATGGATAGTATACTTGACAACACAGAGGTAGGTAGAGCAGTGGCCTTCTGTACCGTACTCCTATATATTATATACTGGTGGTCAGCCAAATTATGCACTGTACTCCTACTATATACTACAATGCAGCACAGATATGGAGCGTTTTTCAGGCAGAGAACGTATAATACTGGTGGTCACTGGTCAGCAAAACTCTGCACTGTACTCCTCCTATATAATATACTGGTGATCCCCAGTACCCACAATAAAGCAGTGTGAACACAGATATATGCAGCACACTGAGCACAGATATGGAGCGTTTTTCAGGCAGACAACGTATAATACTGGTGGTCACTGGTCAGCAAAACTCTGCACTGTACTCCTCCTATATAATACTGGTGGTCCCCAGTCCCCACAATAAAACAGTGTGAGCACAGATATATGCAGCACACTGAGCACAGATATGGAGCGTTTTTCAGGCAGACAACGTATACTGGTGGTCACTGGTCAGCAAAACTCTGCACTGTACTCCTCCTATATAATACTGGTGGTCCCCAGTCCCCACAATTAAGCTGTGTGAGCACAGATATATGCAGCACACTGAGCATAGATATGGAGCGTTTTTCAGGCAGACAACGTATAATACTGGTGGTCACTGGTCAGCAAAACTCTGCACTGTACTCCTCCTATATAATATACTGGTGGTCCCCAGTCCCCACAATAAAGCAGTGTGAGCACAGATATATGCAGCACACTGAGCACAGATATGGAGCGTTTTTCAGGCAGACAACGTATACTGGTGGTCACTGGTCAGCAAAACTCTGCTCTGTACTCCTCCTATATAATACTGGTGGTCCCCAGTCCCCACAATAAAGCAGTGTGAGCACAGATATATGCAGCACACTGAGCACAGATATGGAGCGTTTTTCAGGCAGAGAACGTATAATACTGGTGGTCACTGGTCAGCAAAACTCTGCACTGTACTCCTCCTATATAATATACTGGTGGTCCCCAGTCCCCACAATAAAGCAGTGTGAGCACAGATATATGCAGCACACTGAGCACAGATATGGAGCGTTTTTCAGGCAGACAACGTATACTGGTGGTCACTGGTCAGCAAAACTCTGCACTGTACTCCTCCTATATAATACTGGTGGTCCCCAGTCCCCACAATAAAGCAGTGTGAGCACAGATATATTCAGCACACTGAGCACAGATATGGAGCGTTTTTCAGGCAGACAACGTATACTGGTGGTCACTGGTCAGCAAAACTCTGCACTGTACTCCTCCTATATAATACTGGTGGTCCCCAGTCCCCACAATTAAGCTGTGTGAGCACAGATATATGCAGCACACTGAGCATAGATATGGAGCGTTTTTCAGGCAGACAACGTATAATACTGGTGGTCACTGGTCAGCAAAACTCTGCACTGTACTCCTCCTATATAATATACTGGTGGTCCCCAGTCCCCACAATAAAGCAGTGTGAGCACAGATATATGCAGCACACTGAGCACAGATATGGAGCGTTTTTCAGGCAGACAACGTATACTGGTGGTCACTGGTCAGCAAAACTCTGCACTGTACTCCTCCTATATAATACTGGTGGTCCCCAGTCTCCACAATAAAGCAGTGTGAGCACAGATATATGCAGCACACTGAGCACAGATATGGAGCGTTTTTCAGGCAGACAACGTATAATACTGGTGGTCACTGGTCAGCAAAACTCTGCACTGTACTCCTCCTATATAATATACTGGTGGTCCCCAGTCCCCACAATAAAGCAGTGTGAGCACAGATATATGCAGCACACTGAGCACAGATATGGAGCGTTTTTCAGGCAGACAACGTATACTGGTGGTCACTGGTCAGCAAAACTCTGCACTGTACTCCTCCTATATAATACTGGTGGTCCCCAGTCCCCACAATTAAGCTGTGTGAGCACAGATATATGCAGCACACTGAGCATAGATATGGAGCGTTTTTCAGGCAGACAACGTATAATACTGGTGGTCACTGGTCAGCAAAACTCTGCACTGTACTCCTCCTATATAATATACTGGTGGTCCCCAGTCCCCACAATAAAGCAGTGTGAGCACAGATATATGCAGCACACTGAGCACAGATATGGAGCGTTTTTCAGGCAGACAACGTATACTGGTGGTCAGTGGTCAGCAAAACTCTGCACTGTACTCCTCCTATATAATACTGGTGGTCCCCAGTCCCCACAATAAAGCAGTGTGAGCACAGATATTTGCAGCACACTGAGCACAGATATGGAGCGTTTTTCAGGCAGACAACGTATACTGGTGGTCACTGGTCAGCAAAACTCTGCACTGTACTCCTCCTATATAATACTGCTGGTCCCCAGTCCCCACAATAAAGCAGTGTGAGCACAGATATATGCAGCACACTGAGCACAGATATGGAGCGTTTTTCAGGCAGACAACGTATACTGGTGGTCACTGGTCAGCAAAACTCTGCACTGTACTCCTCCTATAATACTGCTGGTCCCCAGAATAAAGATATGCAGCCCCCTGAAACAAGTGAGAGGACGCCAGCCACGTCCTCTCACTATCATTTCCAATGCACGAGTGAAAAATGGTGGCGACGCGCGGCTCCTTATATAGAATCCGAATCTCGCGAGAATCCGACAGCGGGATGATGACGTTTGGGCGCACTCGGGTTAACCGAGCCATACGGGAGAATCCGAGTATGCCTTGGACCCGTGTAAAATGGGTGAAGTTCAGGGGGGTTCGGTTTCCGAGGAACCGAACCCGCTCATCTCTAATGTACAGAAGCCTATTTTCAGCAATCATGGGTCTTCAGTGTGATAGATTGTGTGTATATGTGGTTTACATGTATTAATGAAGACAAGTGTGGTTTCAATGAGAGGGTAATGTGCATTGGTTCTACCTCTACTAGTGTAATATTTTGGGGACCAGCTGGACTGAGCTCTCAGCTCCAGCTTCTAACTCCACTTGTCTGCAGTTCATACTGTGCCATACAGTCATTCCTTGCAGACCAGAACATGCTACGGAATATATTCAAACGTACCATCTACTGTTTTTCCACAGGACACATTAATGACTATCATCTAATTAGCCCAATGCACCAAGTCATGATCGCTCAGCACACAAGTCATTGTCAGCAGACAATTTAGAGCACTATACAGTCTTTGCCAATTCTACAGGGATATGCAGGAGACTCCCAAATTTCTATAACATTTGGACTCCCCCCCCCCCCCCCCTCTCTTCCACCTATCCCCTGCATTTTCCCCACTGCCTAATGCATTGGGCAGGATAGAGAGCGTGTAGACTTAAGTTTTTAGCCAAATTGCATGATTTGTTGTCCCCCCGTACTGTTTATTTGTCTCAGTGTGTTTGCTAGTGATTTGTGCAGCTGTGTATTCAGAAATGCTCTTTGGCATTACACTGTTGTAATGTTATTTGTGGTATTGTCACCCTCCAGTCAGCATGATCCAGTCTGCCCATACCCCCTCTCACTTATATCCTATATCATTAACATCGTGTTTTAACCCACAGAATTGCCGCTCAATGACTGTCTTGTTTTGCGGCTATTCTCTGTGAACTCTAGAGACTGATTTGCATGAAGATCTCAGGGGATTAGCAGCTTTGGGGAACTACTTGAACTACCTGATTTAGGCTTAAAATATGCCCCGGGATTCTTAGCATACTGTACATGCGCCATATGTATGCGTGCACAAAATAAATATTTGATAGCTCTTTATCATCGATGGCGGGAAAACGTCTGGTTCTCCCTCATTGATGGTAAAAGTTGTTACCATCGGTCATAGACCATCGATAATTTGGAATCATCGATGGTTGATGGCCATCCCTAATGCCGAGAGGATGCGCTTTGGGATCTGGCCTCCAGATGGCCGGACAGGTCCATCATTCCATCAGCTCTTACGGCTTCTGCCAGAATTGCCAGATGTCCAGACCGGCCATGTTGCCTGGAAAATTCCATTGATTCTTTTCTGTTTTCTAGTAATCTGTCCTGAGAAGAAGAATGTCATTACTTTCTTCCTGAAGTTCTACACAATAGGAAGTGGTTATTTGGAAGTGCGTTGTGCCTCCTTGAGAGTAATGAAGATTGTGCAGCTGCACTCTCCTCCATGTCTCTTGTGGACATTCTGCAAGTGTCTGGACAAAGACCAGCAACAACAGAACTCGGCCCTTTTAGGAATTTAGAATTCCGGATGCTTAAATACAGTTGACAAAATTAATTACAGTAAGTGAAATGATATTTTATCACCGAAAGCATAATCTTCATTTTCCACTTAATTAAATATGATCTGATGTAATTCAACCCATCTAGTCCCAAAAACATTGCTACTGCAGAGATGCCGCGTAGTGTGTAATAACAAAGGAGGTCATTCCGAGTTGATCGCTAGCTGCCGTTGTTCGCTGCGTAGCGATTTGTGTAAAAACCGGCTAATCTGTGCATGCGTATGCACCGCAATGCGCATGCGCTTCGTACGGGTACAAAGTCCTTTGTGGTTTTGCACTGGTTCTAGCGACTATTCCAAGTGCACAGCGGAACGCAAGGAGATTGACATGAAGTGGGCATTTCTGGGTGGCAACTGACCGTTTTCTGGGAGTGTTTGGTAAAACGCAGGCGTTTGCTGGGCGGGTGTGTGACGTCAAAAGCCGTCCCTCCATCATTAGAATCAATGCACACGAAGAGTAACTACAGGGCTGGTCTTATTTTGCACATAAAGATTTTGCAGGCGCTCTGCTGCACAGGCGTTCGCACTTCTGCAAAGCGATAATACACTCCCCAGTGGGCGGCAACAATGCGTTTGCACGGCTGCTAAAAACGGTTTTTCATATTGTTTTTTCATTTTTTTTTACTTTTTCCTACTTTACGATCCACGTGGACTACAATTGGGAACGGTAACCTTGCCCGAAGCATGGCGAGGGGACACTGTGCACTAATTGGGGTTCCCAGTCACTGTACGGAGAAAACGACACCAAAAAAAAAAGATGCAAAAACTCATGTCGACATAGAGTCCCTGTCGACCTAGAAACCATGTCAACCTACTTACTGTCGACCAATAGTGGTCGACCTAGACACTGTCAACCTAAGTGTGGTTGACATAGGAACTCTATAAAACCATTGAGGCGATGACTGTGTTGTGACTAGAGATGAGCGCCTGAAATTTTTCGGGTTTTGTGTTTTGGTTTTGGGTTCGGTTCCGCGGCCGTGTTTTGGGTTCGAACGCGTTTTGGCAAAACCTCACCGAATTATTTTTGTCGGATTCGGGTGTGTTTTGGATTCGGGTGTTTTTTTCAAAAAACCCTAAAAAACAGCTTAAATCATAGAATTTGGGGGTAATTTTGATCCCAAAGTATTATTAACCTCAAAAAACATAATTTACACTCATTTTCAGCCTATTCTGAACACATCACACCTCACAATATTATTTTTAGTCCTAAAATTTGCACCGAGGTCGCTGTGTGAGTAAGATAAGCGACCCTAGTGGCCGACACAAACACCGGGCCCATCTAGGAGTGGCACTGCAGTGTCACGCAGGATGTCCCTTCCAAAAAACCCTCCCCAAACAGCACATGACGCAAAGAAAAAAAGAGGCGCAATGAGGTAGCTGTGTGAGTAAGATTAGCGACCCTAGTGGCCGACACAAACACCGGGCCCATCTAGGAGTGGCACTGCAGTGTCACGCAGGATGGCCCTTCCAAAAAACCCTCCCCAAACAGCACATGACGCAAAGAAAAAAAGAGGCGCAATGAGGTAGCTGTGTGAGTAAGATTAGCGACCCTAGTGGCCGACACAAACACCGGGCCCATCTAGGAGTGGCACTGCAGTGTCACGCAGGATGGCCCTTCCAAAAAACCCTCCCCAAACAGCACATGACGCAAAGAAAAAAAGAGGCGCAATGAGGTAGCTGACTGTGTGAGTAAGATTAGCGACCCTAGTGGCCGACACAAACACCGGGCACATCTAGGAGTGGCACTGCAGTGTCACGCAGGATGTCCCTTCCAAAAAACCCTCCCCAAACAGCATATGACGCAAAGAAAAAAAGAGGCGCAATGAGGTAGCTGTGTGAGTAAGATTAGCGACCCTAGTGGCCGACACAAACACCGGGCCCATCTAGGAGTGGCACTGCAGTGTCACGCAGGATGTCCCTTCCAAAAAACCCTCCCCAATCAGCACATGATGCAAAGAAAAAGAAAAGAAAAAAGAGGTGCAAGATGGAATTATCCTTGGGCCCTCCCACCCACCCTTATGTTGTATAAACAAAACAGGACATGCACACTTTAACCAACCCATCATTTCAGTGACAGGGTCTGCCACACGACTGTGACTGATATGACGGGTTGGTTTGGACCCCCCCCAAAAAAGAAGCAATTAATCTCTCCTTGCACAAACTGGCTCTACAGAGGCAAGATGTCCACCTCATCTTCACCCTCCGATATATCACCGTGTACATCCCCCTCCTCACAGATTATCAATTCGTCCCCACTGGAATCCACCATCTCAGCTCCCTGTGTACTTTGTGGAGGCAATTGCTGCTGGTCAATGTCTCCGCGGAGGAATTGATTATAATTCATTTTAATGAACATCATCTTCTCCACATTTTCTGGATGTAACCTCGTACGCCGATTGCTGACAAGGTGAGCGGCGGCACTAAACACTCTTTCGGAGTACACACTTGTGGGAGGGCAACTTAGGTAGAATAAAGCCAGTTTGTGCAAGGGCCTCCAAATTGCCTCTTTTTCCTGCCAGTATAAGTACGGACTGTGTGACGTGCCTACTTGGATGCGGTCACTCATATAATCCTCCACCATTCTATCAATGTTGAGAGAATCATATGCAGTGACAGTAGACGACATGTCCGTAATCGTTGTCAGGTCCTTCAGTCCGGACCAGATGTCAGCATCAGCAGTCGCTCCAGACTGCCCTGCATCACCGCCAGCGGGTGGGCTCGGAATTCTGAGCCTTTTCCTCGCACCCCCAGTTGCGGGAGAATGTGAAGGAGGAGATGTTGACAGGTCGCGTTCCGCTTGACTTGACAATTTTGTCACCAGCAGGTCTTTCAACCCCAGCAGACCTGTGTCTGCCGGAAAGAGAGATCCAAGGTAGGCTTTAAATCTAGGATCGAGCACGGTGGCCAAAATGTAGTGCTCTGATTTCAACAGATTGACCACCCGTGAATCCTTGTTAAGCGAATTAAGGGCTGCATCCACAAGTCCCACATGCCTAGCGGAATCGCTCCGTGTTAGCTCCTTCTTCAATGCCTCCAGCTTCTTCTGCAAAAGCCTGATGAGGGGAATGACCTGACTCAGGCTGGCAGTGTCTGAACTGACTTCACGTGTGGCAAGTTCAAAGTAGAGATGAGCGGGTTCGGTTTCTTTGAATCCGAACCCGCACGAACTTCACTTTTTTTTCCACGGGTCCGAGCGACTCGGATCTTCCCGCCTTGCTCGGTTAACCCGAGCGCGCCCGAACGTCATCATGACGCTGTCGGATTCTCGCGAGGCTCGGATTCTATCGCGAGACTCGGATTCTATATAAGGAGCCGCGCGTCGCCGCCATTTTCACTCGTGCATTGAGATTGATAGGGAGAGGACGTGTCTGGCGTCCTCTCCATTAGAATAGAGATAGATAGATTAGATAGAGAGAGATTGTGCAGAGTCGCAGACAGAGTTAGTTTACCACAGTCAGTGACCAGTGAAGTTGCTAGTTAACTTTTATTTAATATAATATATCCGTTCAGTTCTCTCTGCTATATCCGTTCTCTGCCTGAAAAAAAAAACGATACACAGCACAGTCAGTCACACAGTGTGACTCAGTCTGTGTGCACTCAGCTCAGCCCAGTGTGCTGCACAGTCATCAATGTATAAATTAAAAGCTTATAATTAATTGTGGGGGAGACTGGGGAGCACTGCAGGTTGTTAGCAGGAGCCAGGAGTACAATTATATTAATTAACAGTGCACACTTTTGCTGCAGGAGTGGTGACCAGTGCCTGACCACCAGTATAGTATTGTTGTATACTACTAATATCTCTTTAAATATCAACCAGTCTATATTAGCAGCAGACACAGTACAGTGCGGTAGTTCACGGCTGTGGCTACCTCTGTGTCGGCACACGGCAGGCAGTCCGTCCGACCAGAATTGTATTATTTATTATTATATACCTACCACCTAACCGTGGTTTTTTTTTCATTCTTTATACCGTCATAGTGTCATCCTAATTGTTACGAGTATACTACTATCTCTTTATCAACCAGTGTACAGTGCGGTAGTTCACGGCTGTGGCTACCTCTGTGTCGGCACACGGCAGGCAGTCCGTCCGACCAGAATTGTATTATTTATTATTATATACCTACCACCTAACCGTGGTTTTTTTTTCATTCTTTATACCGTCATAGTGTCATCCTAATTGTTACGAGTATACTACTATCTCTTTATCAACCAGTGTACAGTGCGGTAGTTCACGGCTGTGGCTACCTCTGTGTCGGCACACGGCAGGCAGTCCGTCCGACCAGAATTGTATTATTTATTATTATATACCTACCACCTAACCGTGGTTTTTTTTTCATTCTTTATACCGTCATAGTGTCATCCTAATTGTTACGAGTATACTACTATCTCTTTATCAACCAGTGTACAGTGCGGTAGTTCACGGCTGTGGCTACCTCTGTGTCGGCACACGGCAGGCAGTCCGTCCGACCAGAATTGTATTATTTATTATTATATACCTACCACCTAACCGTGGTTTTTTTTTCATTCTTTATACCGTCATAGTGTCATCCTAATTGTTACGAGTATACTACTATCTCTTTATCAACCAGTGTACAGTGCGGTAGTTCACGGCTGTGGCTACCTCTGTGTCGGCACACGGCAGGCAGTCCGTCCGACCAGAATTGTATTATTTATTATTATATACCTACCACCTAACCGTGGTTTTTTTTTCATTCTTTATACCGTCATAGTGTCATCCTAATTGTTACGAGTATACTACTATCTCTTTATCAACCAGTGTACAGTGCGGTAGTTCACGGCTGTGGCTACCTCTGTGTCGGCACACGGCAGGCAGTCCGTCCGACCAGAATTGTATTATTTATTATTATATACCTACCACCTAACCGTGTTTTTTTTTTCATTCTTTATACCGTCATAGTGTCATCCTAATTGTTACGAGTATACTACTATCTCTTTATCAACCAGTGTACAGTGCGGTAGTTCACGGCTGTGGCTACCTCTGTGTCGGCACACGGCAGGCAGTCCGTCCGACCAGAATTGTATTATTTATTATTATATACCTACCACCTAACCGTGGTTTTTTTTTTCATTCTTTATACCGTCATAGTGTCATCCTAATTGTTACGAGTATACTACTATCTCTTTATCAACCAGTGTACAGTGCGGTAGTTCACGGCTGTGGCTACCTCTGTGTCGGCACACGGCAGGCAGTCCGTCCGACCAGAATTGTATTATTTATTATTATATACCTACCACCTAACCGTGGTTTTTTTTTCATTCTTTATACCGTCATAGTGTCATCCTAATTGTTACGAGTATACTACTATCTCTTTATCAACCAGTGTACAGTGCGGTAGTTCACGGCTGTGGCTACCTCTGTGTCGGCACACGGCAGGCAGTCCGTCCGACCAGAATTGTATTATTTATTATTATATACCTACCACCTAACCGTGGTTTTTTTTTCATTCTTTATACCGTCATAGTGTCATCCTAATTGTTACGAGTATACTACTATCTCTTTATCAACCAGTGTACAGTGCGGTAGTTCACGGCTGTGGCTACCTCTGTGTCGGCACACGGCAGGCAGTCCGTCCGACCAGAATTGTATTATTTATTATTATATACCTACCACCTAACCGTGTTTTTTTTTTCATTCTTTATACCGTCATAGTGTCATCCTAATTGTTACGAGTATACTACTATCTCTTTATCAACCAGTGTACAGTGCGGTAGTTCACGGCTGTGGCTACCTCTGTGTCGGCACACGGCAGGCAGTCCGTCCGACCAGAATTGTATTATTTATTATTATATACCTACCACCTAACCGTGGTTTTTTTTTCATTCTTTATACCGTCATAGTGTCATCCTAATTGTTACGAGTATACTACTATCTCTTTATCAACCAGTGTACAGTGCGGTAGTTCACGGCTGTGGCTACCTCTGTGTCGGCACACGGCAGGCAGTCCGTCCGACCAGAATTGTATTATTTATTATTATGTACCTACCACCTAACCGTGGTTTTTTTTTCATTCTTTATACCGTCATAGTGTCATCCTAATTGTTACGAGTATACTACTATCTCTTTATCAACCAGTGTACAGTGCGGTAGTTCACGGCTGTGGCTACCTCTGTGTCGGCAGTCGGCAGGCAGTCCGTCCATCCATAATTGTATTATTATTATAATATATACCACCTAACCGTGGTTTTTTTTCCATTCTTTATACCGTCGTCATAGTGTCATACTAGTTGTTACGAGTATACTACTATCTCTTTATCAACCAGTGTACAGTGCGGTAGTTCACGGCTGTGGCTACCTCTGTGTCGGCAGTCGGCAGGCAGTCCGTCCATCCATAATTGTATTATTATTATAATATATACCACCTAACCGTGGTTTTTTTTGCATTCTTTATACCGTCGTCATAGTGTCATACTAGTTGCTACGAGTATACTACTATCTCTTTATCAACCAGTGTACAGTGCGGTAGTTCACGGCTGTGGCTACCTCTGTGTCGGCAGTCGGCAGGCAGTCCGTCCATCCATAATTGTATTATTATTATAATATATACCACCTAACCGTGGTTTTTTTTCCATTCTTTATACCGTCGTCATAGTGTCATACTAGTTGTTACGAGTATACTACTATCTCTTTATCAACCAGTGTACAGTGCGGTAGTTCACGGCTGTGGCTACCTCTGTGTCGGCACACGGCAGGCAGTCCGTCCGACCAGAATTGTATTATTTATTATTATATACCTACCACCTAACCGTGGTTTTTTTTTCATTCTTTATACCGTCATAGTGTCATCCTAATTGTTACGAGTATACTACTATCTCTTTATCAACCAGTGTACAGTGCGGTAGTTCACGGCTGTGGCTACCTCTGTGTCGGCAGTCGGCAGGCAGTCCGTCCATCCATAATTGTATTATTATTATAATATATACCACCTAACCGTGGTTTTTTTTCCATTCTTTATACCGTCGTCATAGTGTCATACTAGTTGTTACGAGTATACTACTATCTCTTTATCAACCAGTGTACAGTGCGGTAGTTCACGGCTGTGGCTACCTCTGTGTCGGCAGTCGGCAGGCAGTCCGTCCATCCATAATTGTATTATTATTATAATATATACCACCTAACCGTGGTTTTTTTTGCATTCTTTATACCGTCGTCATAGTGTCATACTAGTTGTTACGAGTATACTACTATCTCTTTATCAACCAGTGTACAGTGCGGTAGTTCACGGCTGTGGCTACCTCTGTGTCGGCAGTCGGCAGTCCGTCCGTCCATCCATAATTGTATTATTATTATAATATATACCACCTAACCGTGGTTTTTTTTCCATTCTTTATACCGTCGTCATAGTGTCATACTAGTTGTTACGAGTATACTACTATCTCTTTATCAACCAGTGTACAGTGCGGTAGTTCACGGCTGTGGCTACCTCTGTGTCGGCAGTCGGCAGGCAGTCCGTCCATCCATAATTGTATTATTATTATAATATATACCACCTAACCGTGGTTTTTTTATACCACCTAACCGTGGCAGTCCGTCCATAATTGTATACTAGTAAACTATCCAATCCATCCATCTCCATTGTTTACCTGAGGTGCCTTTTAGTTCTGCCTATAAAATATGGAGAACAAAAAAGTTGAGGTTCCAAAATTAGGGAAAGATCAAGATCCACTTCCACCTCGTGCTGAAGCTGCTGCCACTAGTCATGGCCGAGACGATGAAATGCCAGCAACGTCGTCTGCCAAGGCCGATGCCCAATGTCATAGTACAGAGCATGTCAAATCCAAAACACCAAATATCAGAAAAAAAAGGACTCCAAAACCTAAAATAAAATTGTCGGAGGAGAAGCGTAAACTTGCCAATATGCCATTTACCACACGGAGTGGCAAGGAACGGCTGAGGCCCTGGCCTATGTTCATGGCTAGTGGTTCAGCTTCACATGAGGATGGAAGCACTCAGCCTCTCGCTAGAAAACTGAAAAGACTCAAGCTGGCAAAAGCACCGCAAAGAACTGTGCGTTCTTTGAAATCCCAAATCCACAAGGAGAGTCCAATTGTGTCGTTTGCGATGCCTGACCTTCCCAACACTGGACGTGAAGAGCATGCGCCTTCCACTATTTGCATGCCCCCTGCAAGTGCTGGAAGGAGCACCCGCAGTCCAGTTCCTGATAGTCAGATTGAAGATGTCAGTGTTGAAGTACACCAGGATGAGGAGGATATGGGTGTTGCTGGCGCTGGGGAGGAAATTGACCAGGAGGATTCTGATGGTGAGGTGGTTTGTTTAAGTCAGGCACCCGGGGAGACACCTGTTGTCCGTGGGAGGAATATGGCCGTTGACATGCCAGGTGAAAATACCAAAAAAATCAGCTCTTCGGTGTGGAGGTATTTCACCAGAAATGCGGACAACAGGTGTCAAGCCGTGTGTTCCCTTTGTCAAGCTGTAATAAGTAGGGGTAAGGACGTTAACCACCTCGGAACATCCTCCCTTATACGTCACCTGCAGCGCATTCATAATAAGTCAGTGACAAGTTCAAAAACTTTGGGTGACAGCGGAAGCAGTCCACTGACCAGTAAATCCCTTCCTCTTGTAACCAAGCTCACGCAAACCACCCCACCAACTCCCTCAGTGTCAATTTCCTCCTTCCCCAGGAATGCCAATAGTCCTGCAGGCCATGTCACTGGCAAGTCTGACGAGTCCTCTCCTGCCTGGGATTCCTCCGATGCATCCTTGCGTGTAACGCCTACTGCTGCTGGCGCTGCTGTTGTTGCCGCTGGGAGTCGATGGTCATCCCAGAGGGGAAGTCGTAAGCCCACTTGTACTACTTCCAGTAAGCAATTGACTGTTCAACAGTCCTTTGCGAGGAAGATGAAATATCACAGCAGTCATCCTACTGCAAAGCGGATAACTGAGTCCTTGACAACTATGTTGGTGTTAGACGTGCGTCCGGTATCCGCCGTTAGTTCACAGGGAACTAGACAATTTATTGAGGCAGTGTGCCCCCGTTACCAAATACCATCTAGGTTCCACTTCTCTAGGCAGGCGATACCGAGAATGTACACGGACGTCAGAAAAAGACTCACCAGTGTCCTAAAAAATGCAGTTGTACCCAATGTCCACTTAACCACGGACATGTGGACAAGTGGAGCAGGGCAGGGTCAGGACTATATGACTGTGACAGCCCACTGGGTAGATGTATGGACTCCCGCCGCAAGAACAGCAGCGGCGGCACCAGTAGCAGCATCTCGCAAACGCCAACTCTTTCCTAGGCAGGCTACGCTTTGTATCACCGCTTTCCAGAATACGCACACAGCTGAAAACCTCTTACGGCAACTGAGGAAGATCATCGCGGAATGGCTTACCCCAATTGGACTCTCCTGTGGATTTGTGGCATCGGACAACGCCAGCAATATTGTGTGTGCATTAAATATGGGCAAATTCCAGCACGTCCCATGTTTTGCACATACCTTGAATTTGGTGGTGCAGAATTTTTTAAAAAACGACAGGGGCGTGCAAGAGATGCTATCGGTGGCCAGAAAAATTGCGGGACACTTTCGGCGTACAGGCACCACGTACAGAAGACTGGAGCACCACCAAAAACTACTGAACCTGCCCTGCCATCATCTGAAGCAAGAAGTGGTAACGAGGTGGAATTCAACCCTCTATATGCTTCAGAGGTTGGAGGAGCAGCAAAAGGCCATTCAAGCCTATACAATTGAGCACGATATAGGAGATGGAATGCACCTGTCTCAAGTGCAGTGGAGAATGATTTCAACGTTGTGCAAGGTTCTGATGCCCTTTGAACTTGCCACACGTGAAGTCAGTTCAGACACTGCCAGCCTGAGTCAGGTCATTCCCCTCATCAGGCTTTTGCAGAAGAAGCTGGAGGCATTGAAGAAGGAGCTAACACGGAGCGATTCCGCTAGGCATGTGGGACTTGTGGATGCAGCCCTTAATTCGCTTAACAAGGATTCACGGGTGGTCAATCTGTTGAAATCAGAGCACTACATTTTGGCCACCGTGCTCGATCCTAGATTTAAAGCCTACCTTGGATCTCTCTTTCCGGCAGACACAGGTCTGCTGGGGTTGAAAGACCTGCTGGTGACAAAATTGTCAAGTCAAGCGGAACGCGACCTGTCAACATCTCCTCCTTCACATTCTCCCGCAACTGGGGGTGCGAGGAAAAGGCTCAGAATTCCGAGCCCACCCGCTGGCGGTGATGCAGGGCAGTCTGGAGCGACTGCTGATGCTGACATCTGGTCCGGACTGAAGGACCTGACAACGATTACGGACATGTCGTCTACTGTCACTGCATATGATTCTCTCAACATTGATAGAATGGTGGAGGATTATATGAGTGACCGCATCCAAGTAGGCACGTCACACAGTCCGTACTTATACTGGCAGGAAAAAGAGGCAATTTGGAGGCCCTTGCACAAACTGGCTTTATTCTACCTAAGTTGCCCTCCCACAAGTGTGTACTCCGAAAGAGTGTTTAGTGCCGCCGCTCACCTTGTCAGCAATCGGCGTACGAGGTTACATCCAGAAAATGTGGAGAAGATGATGTTCATTAAAATGAATTATAATCAATTCCTCCGCGGAGACATTGACCAGCAGCAATTGCCTCCACAAAGTACACAGGGAGCTGAGATGGTGGATTCCAGTGGGGACGAATTGATAATCTGTGAGGAGGGGGATGTACACGGTGATATATCGGAGGGTGAAGATGAGGTGGACATCTTGCCTCTGTAGAGCCAGTTTGTGCAAGGAGAGATTAATTGCTTCTTTTTTGGGGGGGGTCCAAACCAACCCGTCATATCAGTCACAGTCGTGTGGCAGACCCTGTCACTGAAATGATGGGTTGGTTAAAGTGTGCATGTCCTGTTTTGTTTATACAACATAAGGGTGGGTGGGAGGGCCCAAGGATAATTCCATCTTGCACCTCTTTTTTCTTTTCTTTTTCTTTGCATCATGTGCTGATTGGGGAGGGTTTTTTGGAAGGGACATCCTGCGTGACACTGCAGTGCCACTCCTAGATGGGCCCGGTGTTTGTGTCGGCCACTAGGGTCGCTAATCTTACTCACACAGCTACCTCATTGCGCCTCTTTTTTTCTTTGCGTCATGTGCTGTTTGGGGAGGGTTTTTTGGAAGGGACATCCTGCGTGACACTGCAGTGCCACTCCTAGATGTGCCCGGTGTTTGTGTCGGCCACTAGGGTCGCTAATCTTACTCACACAGTCAGCTACCTCATTGCGCCTCTTTTTTTCTTTGCGTCATGTGCTGTTTGGGGAGGGTTTTTTGGAAGGGCCATCCTGCGTGACACTGCAGTGCCACTCCTAGATGGGCCCGGTGTTTGTGTCGGCCACTAGGGTCGCTAATCTTACTCACACAGCTACCTCATTGCGCCTCTTTTTTTCTTTGCGTCATGTGCTGTTTGGGGAGGGTTTTTTGGAAGGGCCATCCTGCGTGACACTGCAGTGCCACTCCTAGATGGGCCCGGTGTTTGTGTCGGCCACTAGGGTCGCTAATCTTACTCACACAGCTACCTCATTGCGCCTCTTTTTTTCTTTGCGTCATGTGCTGTTTGGGGAGGGTTTTTTGGAAGGGACATCCTGCGTGACACTGCAGTGCCACTCCTAGATGGGCCCGGTGTTTGTGTCGGCCACTAGGGTCGCTTATCTTACTCACACAGCGACCTCGGTGCAAATTTTAGGACTAAAAATAATATTGTGAGGTGTGATGTGTTCAGAATAGGCTGAAAATGAGTGTAAATTATGTTTTTTGAGGTTAATAATACTTTGGGATCAAAATTACCCCCAAATTCTATGATTTAAGCTGTTTTTTAGGGTTTTTTGAAAAAAACACCCGAATCCAAAACACACCCGAATCCGACAAAAATAATTCGGTGAGGTTTTGCCAAAACGCGTTCGAACCCAAAACACGGCCGCGGAACCGAACCCAAAACCAAAACACAAAACCCGAAAAATTTCAGGCGCTCATCTCTAGTTCAAAGGGCATCAGAACCTTGCACAACGTTGAAATCATTCTCCACTGCACTTGAGACAGGTGCATTCCATCTCCTATATCGTGCTCAATTGTATAGGCTTGAATGGCCTTTTGCTGCTCCTCCAACCTCTGAAGCATATAGAGGGTTGAATTCCACCTCGTTACCACTTCTTGCTTCAGATGATGGCAGGGCAGGTTCAGTAGTTTTTGGTGGTGCTCCAGTCTTCTGTACGTGGTGCCTGTACGCCGAAAGTGTCCCGCAATTTTTCTGGCCACCGACAGCATCTCTTGCACGCCCCTGTCGTTTTTTAAAAAATTCTGCACCACCAAATTCAAGGTATGTGCAAAACATGGGACGTGCTGGAATTTGCCCATATTTAATGCACACACAATATTGCTGGCGTTGTCCGATGCCACAAATCCACAGGAGAGTCCAATTGGGGTAAGCCATTCCGCGATGATCTTCCTCAGTTGCCGTAAGAGGTTTTCAGCTGTGTGCGTATTCTGGAAAGCGGTGATACAAAGCGTAGCCTGCCTAGGAAAGAGTTGGCGTTTGCGAGATGCTGCTACTGGTGCCGCCGCTGCTGTTCTTGCGGCGGGAGTCCATACATCTACCCAGTGGGCTGTCACAGTCATATAGTCCTGACCCTGCCCTGCTCCACTTGTCCACATGTCCGTGGTTAAGTGGACATTGGGTACAACTGCATTTTTTAGGACACTGGTGAGTCTTTTTCTGACGTCCGTGTACATTCTCGGTATCGCCTGCCTAGAGAAGTGGAACCTAGATGGTATTTGGTAACGGGGGCACACTGCCTCAATAAATTGTCTAGTTCCCTGTGAACTAACGGCGGATACCGGACGCACGTCTAACACCAACATAGTTGTCAAGGACTCAGTTATCCGCTTTGCAGTAGGATGACTGCTGTGATATTTCATCTTCCTCGCAAAGGACTGTTGAACAGTCAATTGCTTACTGGAAGTAGTACAAGTGGGCTTACGACTTCCCCTCTGGGATGACCATCGACTCCCAGCGGCAACAACAGCAGCGCCAGCAGCAGTAGGCGTTACACGCAAGGATGCATCGGAGGAATCCCAGGCAGGAAAGGACTCGTCAGACTTGCCAGTGACATGGCCTGCAGGACTATTGGCATTCCTGGGGAAGGAGGAAATTGACACTGAGGGAGTTGGTGGGGTGGTTTGCGTGAGCTTGGTTACAAGAGGAAGGGATTTACTGGTCAGTGGACTGCTTCCGCTGTCACCCAAAGTTTTTGAACTTGTCACTGACTTATTATGAATGCGCTGCAGGTGACGTATAAGGGAGGATGTTCCGAGGTGGTTAACGTCCTTACCCCTACTTATTACAGCTTGACAAAGGGAACACACGGCTTGACACCTGTTGTCCGCATTTCTGGTGAAATACCTCCACACCGAAGAGCTGATTTTTTTGGTATTTTCACCTGGCATGTCAACGGCCATATTCCTCCCACGGACAACAGGTGTCTCCCCGGGTGCCTGACTTAAACAAACCACCTCACCATCAGAATCCTCCTGGTCAATTTCCTCCCCAGCGCCAGCAACACCCATATCCTCCTCATCCTGGTGTACTTCAACACTGACATCTTCAATCTGACTATCAGGAACTGGACTGCGGGTGCTCCTTCCAGCACTTGCAGGGGGCGTGCAAATAGTGGAAGGCGCATGCTCTTCACGTCCAGTGTTGGGAAGGTCAGGCATCGCAAACGACACAATTGGACTCTCCTTGTGGATTTGGGATTTCAAAGAACGCACAGTTCTTTGCGGTGCTTTTGCCAGCTTGAGTCTTTTCAGTTTTCTAGCGAGAGGCTGAGTGCTTCCATCCTCATGTGAAGCTGAACCACTAGCCATGAACATAGGCCAGGGCCTCAGCCGTTCCTTGCCACTCCGTGTGGTAAATGGCATATTGGCAAGTTTACGCTTCTCCTCCGACAATTTTATTTTAGGTTTTGGAGTCCTTTTTTTTCTGATATTTGGTGTTTTGGATTTGACATGCTCTGTACTATGACATTGGGCATCGGCCTTGGCAGACGACGTTGCTGGCATTTCATCGTCTCGGCCATGACTAGTGGCAGCAGCTTCAGCACGAGGTGGAAGTGGATCTTGATCTTTCCCTAATTTTGGAACCTCAACTTTTTTGTTCTCCATATTTTATAGGCAGAACTAAAAGGCACCTCAGGTAAACAATGGAGATGGATGGATTGGATAGTTTACTAGTATACAATTATGGACGGACTGCCACGGTTAGGTGGTATAAAAAAACCACGGTTAGGTGGTATATATTATAATAATAATACAATTATGGATGGACGGACTGCCTGCCGACTGCCGACACAGAGGTAGCCACAGCCGTGAACTACCGCACTGTACACTGGTTGATAAAGAGATAGTAGTATACTCGTAACAACTAGTATGACACTATGACGACGGTATAAAGAATGAAAAAAAAACCACGGTTAGGTGGTATATATTATAATAATAATACAATTATGGATGGACGGACTGCCTGCCGACTGCCGACACAGAGGTAGCCACAGCCGTGAACTACCGCACTGTACACTGGTTGATAAAGAGATAGTAGTATACTCGTAACAACTAGTATGACACTATGACGACGGTATAAAGAATGGAAAAAAAACCACGGTTAGGTGGTATATATTATAATAATAATACAATTATGGATGGACGGACTGCCTGCCGACTGCCGACACAGAGGTAGCCACAGCCGTGAACTACCGCACTGTACACTGGTTGATAAAGAGATAGTAGTATACTCGTAACAACTAGTATGACACTATGACGACGGTATAAAGAATGGAAAAAAAACCACGGTTAGGTGATATATATTATAATAATAATACAATTATGGATGGACGGACTGCCTGCCGACTGCCGACACAGAGGTAGCCACAGCCGTGAACTACCGCACTGTACACTGGTTGATAAAGAGATAGTAGTATACTCGTAACAACTAGTATGACACTATGACGACGGTATAAAGAATGGAAAAAAAACCACGGTTAGGTGGTATATATTATAATAATAATACAATTATGGATGGACGGACTGCCTGCCGACTGCCGACACAGAGGTAGCCACAGCCGTGAACTACCGCACTGTACACTGGTTGATAAAGAGATAGTAGTATACTCGTAACAACTAGTATGACACTATGACGACGGTATAAAGAATGGAAAAAAAACCACGGTTAGGTGGTATATATTATAATAATAATACAATTATGGATGGACGGACTGCCTGCCGACTGCCGACACAGAGGTAGCCACAGCCGTGAACTACTGCACTGTACACTGGTTGATAAAGAGATAGTAGTATACTCGTAACAACTAGTATGACACTATGACGACGGTATAAAGAATGGAAAAAAAACCACGGTTAGGTGGTATATATTATAATAATAATACAATTATGGATGGACGGACTGCCTGCCGACTGCCGACACAGAGGTAGCCACAGCCGTGAACTACCGCACTGTACACTGGTTGATAAAGAGATAGTAGTATACTCGTAACAACTAGTATGACACTATGACGACGGTATAAAGAATGGAAAAAAAACCACGGTTAGGTGGTATATATTATAATAATAATACAATTATGGATGGACGGACTGCCTGCCGACTGCCGACACAGAGGTAGCCACAGCCGTGAACTACCGCACTGTACACTGGTTGATAAAGAGATAGTAGTATACTCGTAACAACTAGTATGACACTATGACGACGGTATAAAGAATGGAAAAAAAACCACGGTTAGGTGGTATATATTATAATAATAATACAATTATGGATGGACGGACTGCCTGCCGACTGCCGACACAGAGGTAGCCACAGCCGTGAACTACCGCACTGTACACTGGTTGATAAAGAGATAGTAGTATACTCGTAACAACTAGTATGACACTATGACGACGGTATAAAGAATGGAAAAAAAACCACGGTTAGGTGGTATATATTATAATAATAATACAATTATGGATGGACGGACTGCCTGCCGACTGCCGACACAGAGGTAGCCACAGCCGTGAACTACCGCACTGTACACTGGTTGATAAAGAGATAGTAGTATACTCGTAACAACTAGTATGACACTATGACGACGGTATAAAGAATGGAAAAAAAACCACGGTTAGGTGGTATATATTATAATAATAATACAATTATGGATGGACGGACTGCCTGCCGACTGCCGACACAGAGGTAGCCACAGCCGTGAACTACCGCACTGTACACTGGTTGATAAAGAGATAGTAGTATACTCGTAACAACTAGTATGACACTATGACGGTATAAAGAAAGAAAAAAAAATACCACGGTTAGGTGGTATATATTGTAATACAATTATGGATGGACGGACTGCCTGCCGAGTTCCGACTGCCGACACAGAGGTAGCCACAGCCGTGAACTACCGCACTGTACTGTGTCTGCTGCTAATATAGACTGGTTGATAAAGAGATAGTATACAATACATACAACAATATACTACTATACTGGTGGTCAGGCACTGGTCACCACTAGTCACACTGGCAGTGGCACTCCTGCAGCAAAAGTGTGCACTGTTTAATTTTAAATTAATATAATATTATGTACTCCTGGGGGCTCCTGCTATAACAACCTGCAGTGCTCCCCAGTCTCCCCCACAATTATTATAAGCTTTGCCTTTTATACATTGATGTGCAGCACACTGGGCTGAGCTGAGTGCACACAGACTGAGTCACACTGTGTGACTGGCTGCTGCTGTGTATCGTTTTTTTTCAGGCAGAGAACGGATATAGCAGAGAACGGATATATATTAAAATAAATAAAAGTTAACTAACAACAACTGCACTGGTCACTGTGGTAAACTCTGTCTGACTCTGCACAATCTCTCTCTCTCTTCTAATCTAATTTCTAATGGAGAGGACGCCAGCCACGTCCTCTCCCTATCAATCTCAATGCACGTGTGAAAATGGCGGCGACGCGCGGCTCCTTATATAGAATCCGAGTCTCGCGAGAATCCGACAGCGTCATGATGACGTTCGGGCGCGCTCGGGTTAACCGAGCAAGGCGGGAGGATCCGAGTCTGCTCGGACCCGTGAAAAAAACATGAAGTTCGTGCGGGTTCGGTTTCAGAGAAACCGAACCCGCTCATCTCTAGTTGTGACATCAGGAAGCTGGCACTGCCTGCACCGCTGATGTAACTTTTATGTAACTGTGATGTCACTGTGGTGACATGTTTCTAATTGTTTGGTGGTGGCGGCAATTAAGTCACATAGGGGGAAATGTTTCAAATCCTGAATAGAAAAGTTGCCCAAAGTAGCCAATCAGCTTCTGCCATTTATCTAGCACAGGCTTTGACATGACAGAAGCTGATGGCTGCTTTGGGCAACTTCTCCAATTTATCTCTCTCCAAGACTTGATACATCTCCCCAACAGTCACTGTTTTACCTTGTTAAGCTATATACTGCTAAAGGGACACGTGCATTCATTATATTGCCGGCACATTAGTTTTACTGTGACCTGTTCCATATGGTTAAAGGTGCATTGGCAGTGATGTTGTTCTGGAAAAAAATGGGAGAGAAAGCGGCTTCATGTAGGACAGAGCAAATCACCTGTAGATGAGGCCAACGCAAAAGTACTGTAGGCAGGGTTCTAACACCATACGCTCCACCCACATTGGTGGCAGGTGAGGCCAGTGCCACATGTCATGGTAGGCGGATTTACAGCAACAGAAGGTTGAGTCTGTCTATAGGCAGAACTAGCGCACAAGTACAGTAAGCAAAGCATTGCTCAGCTAGGGAGAGTTGGCACACCTGTGGGGGAAATACACACATCAGGTATATTACTGGTGCAGCATTCATTTGCCAGGAGTAGCATTCATGGAATAGTAATTGAGGAGGAGATCTAACATTTAGAGAGATAAAGTACTGTACCAGCCAATCAGTGAATAACTGCCACGTTACAGGCCGTGTTTGGAGTATAGCACTTAGCAGCTTTGATAAATCTTCCGCTGAGTCTGGAAAGTCCTTGCTATTGCAAGAAGCATGTCTATACAATGCGGGGATGACCATACAATACAGAGAGCGTTCTAATAACTTCCAATACAATACAGTGAGCATCTTATTTGCCACCATACGATACAGAGTGCATCCTAGTGACTGCCATACAACACAGAGAGCATTCCAGACAGCAGTACATTTCATATAGCAGAGAATTCGGAGCTCTCATTCCATTCAGGAGGAAGAAACAACCTGTGCCCAGCTTCCTGGGCAAAAAGTTTCCATCCTACAGAGGTATTATATGCTAGTGGACTATATATTAAAAGGTGAATACGATCAGTGGCGGATTTAGGGGGGGGGGGCACCAAGGCACGTGCCCCCCCTGTCATTTTTAGTAGATTTTTGCATTTTATTTTTTTTAAGTGCGCACGGCGGGCGCGGCGCTCACTTCCGTTATGATGAGGCTGCTGCAGCTGCTAATGGTCCAGGATTGGCTCCCTTGAGAAACGTGACATGCAGTCAGTCAGTGCATGTCACGTTTCTGTGCAGAGGAGCCGAGCAGGAGGAGGTGCCAGCTTCAGCCCGCCGCCGCCACCGCTACTGAGGGACAACACCGTCCGTGACCCAGCCGCCAGTCACACAGCGCTGCGCAGCCGGCCCTGATCACCCCCTTCCTCCTCCCCCACATGGAGAGCCGTGGCACAGGCAACAGTGCCCGATCCGACCACCCACCCTTTTCAGTTGAGCCTGACAGGGGATGTGGCTGCTATGGGGCATGGACTTTTTACAGGTCCCGCCGCTCCCCTGCAACCAGACACCTGTATTGTCTTCCAACGCTGGTACTTTAGCCCCACCAGCTCTCCCCAGAGCTCAGCTCCATGCTGCACGGAATCTAGGATTTCCACCCCTGTGCCTGCCCTGCCACCTGCTCAGGACCTAGGTGAGTGCCTTGCCGTAATGTGTAAAAAGGGGACTGGGGGACTCTGTCTGCCGTAATGTGTAAAAAGAGGACTGGGGGACTCTGTCTGCCGTAATGTGTAAAAAGGGGACGCTGTCTGCCGTAATGTGTAAAAAGGGGGCGCTGTCTGCCGTAATGTGTAAAAAGGGGACGCGGTCTGCCGTAATGTGTAAAAAGGGGGCGCTGTCTGCCGTAATGTGTAAAAAGGGGACGCGGTCTGCCGTAATGTGTAAAAAGGGGACGCGGTCTGCCGTAATGTGCAAAAAGGGGACGCTGTCTGCCGTAATGTGTAAAAAGGGGACGCTGCCTGGCGTAATGTGCAAAAAGGGGACGCTGTCTGCCGTAATGTGTAAAAAGGGGATGCTGTCTGCCGTAATGTGTTAATAGGGGGACGGTCTGCCGTAATGCGTAAAAAGGGGACGCGGTCTGCCGTAATGTGTAAAAAGGGGACGCGGTCTGCCGTAATGTGCAAAAAGGGGACGCTGTCTGCCGTAATGTGTAAAAAGGGGACGCTGTCTGGCGTAATGTGCAAAAAGGGGACGCTGTCTGCCGTAATGTGTAAAAAGGGGACGCTGTCTGCCGTAATGTGTTAATAGGGGGACGGTCTGCCGTAATGTGTAAAAGGGGCTCTACCTGGTGTAGTGGCGCTACTGTGCGGGCGTAATTTGAATAATGGAGACTACTGTGCACCGTAGTATGAATTGGTATTATTTTGTGGCCACACCCCTTCCCCATGAAACCATGCCCCTATATATTTTTTGCGCGCCGTAGGCGCGCACTGCCCCTTTCTTGCATGGGGAGGAGGGAGGCGCCAATGCCATTTCTTTCACATAGCGCCAAAATGCCTAGTTACGGCACTGGTGGGTACCTATCAGGAGCAGTGGGTACTCGACTGGACTGTACTGGGCACCTGGCTACACAGCAGAAGTGGGTCTTATGTCAGAGAGCTTCCAGTTCAGATGGAGATGCTTAATTCAATGTGTATGTATGTATGTAACTGTATTAATGTGTGTATACAGAGCCGGCCCTAACCAATATGATGCCCTAGGCAAGATTTTGGCTGGTGCCCCCTAGCACCTCCGCTGGTTCTGCCTCTGACCTTGCACCTCTTTCCCAGCACCATCACCCCTCACCCATAGCAGTCCTTGTACCCCCTATATTTTAAATAGGAACAGTTCGCACATTTGATGCACAGCCCAAAAAGGGGCATCTTCTTGCTGGGAATGGCCACACAATAGTAACCCCAATTCCAATTATGCCACACAGTACTGCAACTTTATTCACATTTGATCATGCAATAGTGTCCATAATTCATATTACATCCCACAGTAGTATCACTTTACCTTAAAAACGATACTTCTCACAGTAGTGCTCCTTATTCACATTACACCACACCCTATTGCTCTATACTCACATTAGACGACACAGTAGTGCCCCTTACACATATGAGACACATTATTAATGTCCTTATAAACATAATGCACCTTACACATTATGACAACCTTTATTAATGCCCTTTTACACATAATGTCCCTTACACATATGCTGCACATTATTAATGCCCTTATACACATAATGACACACATAGTGCCCCCTACACATTTGCTGCACATTATTAGTGCCCCTATACACATAATGACACACATACAGTAGTACCCTGTTACACATATGCTGCACATTATTAATGCTCTTATACACATAATGACACACATAGTGCCCCTTACACATATGTTGCATATTATTAATGCATTTTTACATGACACACATAATGCTCCTTACACATATTCCGAACACTACTACACAACCAACCCACTCACTCACATGCACACAGCACTCACACTGCCACTAACACTGTGACCTCTGCCTCTGCTTGGATACAGATGTGTCCTCATAAATCTTGCCTCAGTGCTAACGTCGGGCACCTTTTTTTATGAAAATGCAGCTTATTTGCATTGCTATGTGGCTAGGATGCACAAGCAGCTTCTGCTGATTAAAACGATATGTAGCATGCCTATATACTGTGTGAGACTGTGGCTGTATCTGCATATGAAATGCTACACACAGAATATAGGCATGCCGCATATCATTTTAATCAGCAGAAGCTGCTGATGCCCCCAGGCATATCAAATGCCCTAGGCAATTGCCTAGTTTGCCTATGCCTATGGCCGGCTCTGTGTGTGTATATATAGCCAGTTGGTGCTTCCCTCCCCTCTGTAGAATAACATATCCCCCCCCCCCCCACTATTGGCCTTCAATATGGAGGAGACACCCTCACTGCTGCCCTACCCTCCATATCCCCCCTTCCCTCCTCCTACTGCCCTTGTTGTGAGGCCACGCGCACGTTCATGGGACCGCACGCTGAAGGTGTGCCCCCCCTGTCATTTTTTCCTGGATCCGCCCCTGAATACGATATTGTTGCAGATGTATTTCACTAGGTCTTGTAGCTCAATTATTAAGAGCTTCACTGGCCAGATTTATATATCATCTGGATACACAGATCATTTGATGGGTTTTTATAAGAACACTTGCAGTATTAATCCATCTGATGTCAGAGGCTTTTCATCCCTTTCCATGCTTTTCCCTGTGCTCTAATATATAATTTATATTTGATTTTAGCAAAAAGATTTTTCAGATAACTGTATAGTTATAAATGTGAACTACGTGAAATTTATTGAGCACTTATATAATGTGTCATTTACCTTACTGGAGAGTTTACATGTAATAATATACAGTACTGTTCCATTTTGTCTTGTGTTTTGGTGTAGGTTTTTGGATGTTTGGGGTGAAATTCAGTTACAGGCAATAAATCGTTTTTACTTTCCGTGAAAAGTGGTTATCACTCAATTCAGTTGCAGGTGAAGTTAACACACGATAATTCTCCATTGGTTTTAACACAATTTTTTTTTCCGAGCAGGTATAAAGTTGGAAAAATCCCTATTTGTAGGTAAACATTTTGGGACTTGAGAGATAACCATTGGGACATCCTCTCTAATGATTAATTAGCCACTTAGAATTTTTTAATTATCTTTAATTAGCTTAACTTGAGGTGTTTTTTGAAGGTTTTTATTAAAAGTGGCTGCTTTCTAGCATTTATCAGTTTTAAAAAAATGCTTATAACAGCCATGTGACACAATTTAAGAACACCAAATAACCATTTTCACCCATATTTAACACGTGAAAAACCAGTGAGAATTATCAGGTGAACACTTAACACATTGGGGTATATTTACTAAGCTCCCGATTTTGACCGAGATGCCGTTTTTTCATCAAAGTGTCATCTCGGTCAATCTCGGTCATTTACTAAACACTAATCACGGCAGTGATGAGGGCATTCGTAATTTTTTGCTAGTTCAGGTAAAAAATTACGAATGAATACACCATCGGTCAAATTACGCCTGTTTAGATACGAATCTCGGTCATTTACTAAGCAAAAAAACACAAAACACTGGGGTTTATTTACTAAGATTCGTAATTTCCGTAAAAAGGTCAAAGTTCAATCACGAATGACATCGACAGTGTAAAACTGCAACTTTTTGAATGGATTACGACTAATTTACTAAGCTGTCGTATTCGTGTTTTTCTTTGCTTCCGATGTCGATGTCATTCGTGTTTTTTTACCTAATTTAACGGCAGTGATTAGCAAAACACTGCCGTTTTTTTTTACAATCAATCTCGGCCGGATTTGGGTGATCCGTGCTGGGGTTTTTTTTTTTTTTTTAAAGTAAACAATGTAATTTTTAAAAAAAAAATGCGTGGGGTCCCCCCTCCTAAGCATAACCAGCCTCGGGCTCTTTGAGCCGATCCTGGTTGCAGAAATATGTGGAAAAAAATGACAGGGGTTCCCCCATATTTAAGCAACCAGCATCGGGCTCTGCGCCTGGTCCTGGTCCCAAAAATACGGGGGACAAAAAGAGTAGGGGTCCCCCGTATTTTTAAAACCAGCACCGGGCTCCACTAGCTGGACAGATAATGCCACAGCCGGGGGTCACTTTTATATAGTGCCCTGCGGCCGTGGCATCAAAAATCCAACTAGTCACCCCTGGCCGGGGTACTCTGGGGGAGTGGGGACCCCCTCAATCAAGGGGTCCCCCCCCCCCAGCCACCCAAGGGCCAGGGGTGAAGCCCGAGGCTGTCCCCCCCCATCCAATGGGCTGCGGATGGGAGGGCTGATAGCCTTTGTTGTAAAATAAAATATATTGTTTTTAGTAGCAGTACTACAAGTCCCAGCAAGCCTCCCCCGCATGCTGGTACTTGGAGAACCACAAGTACCAGCATGCGGCGGAAAAACTGGCCCGCTGGTACCTGTAGTACTATTACTAAAAAAATACCCCAAAAAACACAAGACACACACACCGTGAAAGTATAATTTTATTAAATACATACACACATACATACATACTTACCTTAAGTTCCCACGCAGGTCGGTCCTCTTCTCCAGTAGAATCCAAGGGGTACCTGTTGAAAAAATTATACTCACGAGATCCAGTGGTCCAGGCTCCTCGGCAAATCCAGGGTTAATCCACGTACTTGAATAAAATAAAAAAAACGCTGTCACGACCACGAACTGAAAGGTGACCCATGTTTGCACATGGGTCACCTTGCCCCGAATGCCAGAAACCCACTTTGCCTTCTGGCTAAGTGGGTTTCTTCAGCCAATCAGGGAGTGCCACGTTGTAGCACTCTCCTGATCAGCTGTGTGCTCCTGTCCTCACTGACAGGCGGCACACGGCAGTGTTACAATGTAGCGCCTATGCGCTACATTGTAACCAATGATGGGAACTTTCTGCCCTGCGGTTGACCTAAAGTGACGTCACCGCTGAGCAGAAAGTTCCCATCATTGGTTACAATGTAGCGCATAGGCGCTACATTGTAACACTGCCGCGTGCTGCCTGTCAGTGAAGACAGGAGCACACAGCTGATCAGGAGAGTGCTACAACGTGGCACTCCCTGATTGGCTGAAGAAACCCACTTAGCCAGAAGGCAAAGTGGGTTTCTGGCATTCGGGGCAAGGTGACCCATGTGCAAACATGGGTCACCTTTCAGTTCGTGGTCGTGACAGCGTTTTTTTATTTTATTCAAGTACGTGGATTAACCCTGGATTTGCCGAGGAGCCTGGACCCCTGGATCTCGTGAGTATAATTTTTTCAACAGGTACCCCTTGGATTCTACTGGACAAGAGGACCGACCTGCGTGGGAACTTAAGGTAAGTATGTATGTATGTATGTGTGTATGTATGTAATAAAATTATACTTTCACGGTGTGTGTGTCTTGTGTTTTTTTGGGTATTTTTTTAGTAATAGTACTACAGGTACCAGCGGGCCAGTTTTTCCGCCGCATGCTGGTACTTGTGGTTCTCCAAGTACCAGCATGCGGGGGAGGCTTGCTGGGACTTGTAGTACTGCTACTAAAAACAATATCTTTTATTTTTCAACAAAGGCTATCAGCCCTCCCATCCGCAGCCCATTGGATGGGGGGGGACAGCCTCGGGCTTCACCCCTGGCCCTTGGGTGGCTGGGGGGGGGGGACCCCTTGATTGAAGGGGTCCTCACTCCCCCAGGGTACCCCGGCCAGGGGTGACTAGTTGGATTTTTGATGCCACGGCCGCAGGGCGCAGTATAAAAGTGACCCCCGGCTGTGGCATTATCTGTCCAGCTAGTGGAGCCCGGTGCTGGTTTTAAAAATACGGGGGACCCCTACTCTTTTTGTCCCCCGTATTTTTGGGACCAGGACCAGGCGCAGAGCCCGATGCTGGTTGCTTAAATATGGGGGAACCCCTGTCATTTTTTTCCCCATATTTCTGCAACCAGGATCGGCTCAAAGAGCCCGAGGCTGGTTATGCTTAGGAGGGGGGACCCCACGCAATTTTTTTTAACAACAAAAAACACTTTCCCACCCCTTCCCATTGATATACATGCACGGATCTCATGGATCCCTGCATGCATCTCAAATCACGAATAAAAAAAGCAGGTCTGTTTTTTTTTAGGACTTTTTTGCGAATTGTAATTTTTCACGGCAGTGTTTTGTGTTTTTTTGCTTAGTAAATGACCGAGATTCGTATCTAAACAGGCGTAATTTGACCGATGGTGTATTCATTCGTAATTTTTTACCTGAACTAGCAAAAAATTACGAATGCCCTCATCACTGCCGTGATTAGTGTTTAGTAAATGACCGAGATTGACCGAGACGACACTTTGATGAAAAAACGGCATCTCGGTCAAAATCGGGAGCTTAGTAAATATACCCCACTGCCGTGAAAAATTACAATTCGCAAAAAAGTCCTAAAAAAAAACAGACCTGCTTTTTTTATTCGTGATTTGAGATGCATGCAGGGATCCATGAGATCCGTGCATGTATATCAATGGGAAGGGGTGGGAAAGTGTTTTTTGTTGTTAAAAAAAATTGCGTGGGGTCCCCCCTCCTAAGCATAACCAGCCTCGGGCTCTTTGAGCCGATCCTGGTTGCAGAAATATGGGGAAAAAAATGACAGGGGTTCCCCCATATTTAAGCAACCAGCATCGGGCTCTGCGCCTGGTCCTGGTCCCAAAAATACGGGGGACAAAAAGAGTAGGGGTCCCCCGTATTTTTAAAACCAGCACCGGGCTCCACTAGCTGGACAGATAATGCCACAGCCGGGGGTCACTTTTATACTGCGCCCTGCGGCCGTGGCATCAAAAATCCAACTAGTCACCCCTGGCCGGGGTACCCTGGGGGAGTGAGGACCCCTTCAATCAAGGGGTCCCCCCCCCCCAGCCACCCAAGGGCCAGGGGTGAAGCCCGAGGCTGTCCCCCCCCCATCCAATGGGCTGCGGATGGGAGGGCTGATAGCCTTTGTTGAAAAATAAAAGATATTGTTTTTAGTAGCAGTACTACAAGTCCCAGCAAGCCTCCCCCGCATGCTGGTACTTGGAGAACCACAAGTACCAGCATGCGGCGGAAAAACTGGCCCGCTGGTACCTGTAGTACTATTACTAAAAAAATACCCAAAAAAACACAAGACACACACACCGTGAAAGTATAATTTTATTACATACACACATACATACATACTTACCTTAAGTTCCCACGCAGGTCGGTCCTCTTGTCCAGTAGAATCCAAGGGGTACCTGTTGAATAAATTCTACTCACGAGATCCATGGGTCCAGGCTCCTCGGCAAATCCAGGGATAATCCACGTACTTGAATAAAACAAAAAAAACGGTTGCCCGACCACGAACTGAAAGGTGACCCATGTTTGCACATGGGTCACCTTTCCACGAATGCCAGAAACCCACTTTGCCTTCTGGCTAAGTGGGTTTCTTCAGCCAATCAGGGAGTGCCACGTTGTAGCACTCTCCTGATCAGCTGTGTGCTGCTGTCCTCACTGACAGGCAGCACGCGGCAGTGTTACAATGTAGCGCCTATGCGCTCCATTGTAACCAATGCTGGGAACTTTCTGCTCAGCGGTGACGTCACTTTAGGTCAACCGCAGGGCAGAAAGTTCCCATCATTGGTTACAATGTAGCGCATAGGCGCTACATTGTAACACTGCCGTGTGCTGCCTGTCAGTGAAGACAGGAGCACACAGCTGATCAGGAGAGTGCTACAACGTGGCACTCCCTGATTGGCTGAAGAAACCCACTTAGCCAGAAGGCAAAGTGGGTTTCTGGCATTCGGGGCAAGGTGACCCATGTGCAAACATGGGTCACCTTTCAGTTCGTGGTCGTGACAGCGTTTTTTTTTATTTTATTCAAGTACGTGGATTAACCCTGGATTTGCCGAGGAGCCTGGACCACTGGATCTCGTGAGTATAATTTTTTCAACAGGTACCCCTTGGATTCTACTGGAGAAGAGGACCGACCTGCGTGGGAACTTAAGGTAAGTATGTATGTATGTGTGTATGTATTTAATAAAATTATACTTTCACGGTGTGTGTGTCTTGTGTTTTTTTGGGTATTTTTTTAGTAATAGTACTACAGGTACCAGCGGGCCAGTTTTTCCGCCGCATGCTGGTACTTGTGGTTCTCCAAGTACCAGCATGCGGGGGAGGCTTGCTGGGACTTGTAGTACTGCTACTAAAAACAATATCTTTTATTTTTCAACAAAGGCTATCAGCCCTCCCATCCGCAGCCCATTGGATGGGGGGGGGACAGCCTCGGGCTTCACCCCTGGCCCTTGGGTGGCTGGGGGGGGGGGGACCCCTTGATTGAAGGGGTCCTCACTCCCCCAGGGTACCCCGGCCAGGGGTGACTAGTTGGATTTTTGATGCCACGGCCGCAGGGCGCAGTATAAAAGTGACCCCCGGCTGTGGCATTATCTGTCCAGCTAGTGGAGCCCGGTGCTGGTTTTAAAAATACGGGGGACCCCTACTCTTTTTGTCCCCCGTATTTTTGGGACCAGGACCAGGCGCAGAGCCCGATGCTGGTTGCTTAAATATGGGGGAACCCCTGTCATTTTTTTCCACATATTTCTGCAACCAGGATCGGCTCAAAGAGCCCGAGGCTGGTTATGCTTAGGAGGGGGGACCCCACGCATTTTTTTTTTTTAAAATTACATTGTTTACTTTAAAAAAAAAAAAAAAAAAACCCAGCACGGATCACACAAATCCGGCCGAGATTGATTGTAAAAAAAAAACGGCAGTGTTTTGCTAATCACTGCCGTTAAATTAGGTAAAAAAACACGAATGACATCGACATCGGAAGCAAAGAAAAACACGAATACGACAGCTTAGTAAATTAGTCGTAATCCATTCAAAAAGTTGCAGTTTTACACTGTCGATGTCATTCGTGATTGAACTTTGACCTTTTTTCGGAAATTACGAATCTTAGTAAATAAACCCCAATATCTTTTATTTTACAACAAAGGCTATCAGCCCTCCCATCCGCAGCCCATTGGATGGGGGGGGGACAGCCTCGGGCTTCACCCCTGGCCCTTGGGTGGCTGGGGGGGGGGGGACCCCTTGATTGAGGGGGTCCCCACTCCCCCAGGGTACCCCGGCCAGGGGTGACTAGTTGGATTTTTGATGCCACGGCCGCAGGGCACTATATAAAAGTGACCCCCGGCTGTGGCATTATCTGTCCAGCTAGTGGAGCCCGGTGCTGGTTTTAAAAATACGGGGGACCCCTACTCTTTTTGTCCCCCGTATTTTTGGGACCAGGACCAGGCGCAGAGCCCGATGCTGGTTGCTTAAATATGGGGGAACCCCTGTCATTTTTTTCCACATATTTCTGCAACCAGGATCGGCTCAAAGAGCCCGAGGCTGGTTATGCTTAGGAGGGGGGACCCCACGCATTTTTAAAAAAAAAAATTACATTGTTTACTTTAAAAAAAAAAAAAAAAAAACCCAGCACGGATCACACAAATCCGGCCGAGATTGATTGTAAAAAAAAACGGCAGTGTTTTGCTAATCACTGCCGTTAAATTAGGTAAAAAAACACGAATGACATCGACATCGGAAGCAAAGAAAAACACGAATACGACAGCTTAGTAAATTAGTCGTAATCCATTCAAAAAGTTGCAGTTTTACACTGTCGATGTCATTCGTGATTGAACTTTGACCTTTTTTCGGAAATTACGAATCTTAGTAAATAAACCCCATTGGGTGGGATTCAATTGTTTGAAAAGTCGTTTGGGTGTCTATTTTTCCCAACTGACTTTTCAAACAATTGAATCTCCCCCAATATCTTATTGGATTGCACAATAAATTAACACACGACAACAGGTGATATGTGAAAGTTATTTGTCTGATAAATTACCACTCAAAAACGTAACGCTTTATTGCCTCTAATTGAATTCCCCCATTGGTGTGCCTCTAGTGAAACAGCAGCATTCCAATTTTGGCGACCAAAACGGCCTCTAATTGGATACCGCGATAATGACCATCGGGATTCCGAACATCAGGATTCCGACCACCGGGATTTCATACCCAAACCCTGACATGTACCATTTGTGATACTGAACTGCATTGAAAAAGATCCTTTCAACAAGACAGAATCTGAAATATTACACTAAAGGTCCTAAAGAAATATCCCCTCCACGCCAAATGATTCAAGAACTTGCATTATGATATGTCTATTGAGCAACTAAACTCATAGGTACGGTGGGAGATATTACTCTGATTACGTTTATCACTCTCCTGGAGCTGTACAGAGCATAACGGCAGGGCACAAACCCAACTTGGTCAGGATAAAAAATCTTCATGTCAGTATGCATTATCCCAAATAGAGTCAAATAAATTGGTGAACTGAGGGGAAAAAGGTGCTACTATTTTTTATAATAAAGGGCATTAAAGTCATTGAAGCCAGGGACAAATGTAATAGATTTAATGGCCACTAAGATTTATTCATCTGTGATTAAGGTATTGTGAAATCTGACGGCCTCTTGGCTTCATTTATAAAGGTGGCAACATGCCAAATAATCGTATAGATAATCTGTCAGCAGAACTGATAATTTAGACAAATACAAATGTTAAAATAATAACAACGAAATTCAGCCATAATTGGGCGTATCTAGCACGGGGCGAGCAGGGCACGTGCCCTGGGCGCTGTGGAAGCCCCAACAGAGGGGGCGCCACCGGCACGGCCCGCTCACCCCATGCAACAGGGATTCCGCCGACGCTACCTGCGGCGCTCTCCCTGTCTTCCCGGCTGTTGTGCCTGTCACACTGGACAGGCAGCGGCAGCCAGGGAGCCTCCGCTCATCTCCCCCGGCCCTCCCCCTCTCTCCGTCTCCCTACACATTGTACTGTGCGCGATCGCGCGTGCGCGCGATCGCGACGGTACGCGCGCGCCTGCGCGGCTTCAGTGAGCGGGTTTAACAGCCAGGTGAGCGGAGTGGACTTTAGTTTTTTTTTCTGTCGGGAGAGGGGGGTTGCGGGACAGTGTGTGTGTGTGTGAGTGTGTGTTAATTGTGTGAGTGTGTTAATTGTGTGTGTGTGGGACAGTGTGTGTGTTAATTGTGTGAGTGTGTTAATTGTGCGTGTGTGGGACAGTGTGAGTGTGTTAATTGTGTGAGTGTGTTAATTGTGCGTGTGTGGGACAGTGTGTGTGTGTTAATTGTGTGTGTGTGTGGGACAGTGTGCGTGTGTGTGTGTTAATTGTATGTGGTGTGTGTGACAGTGTGCGTGTGTGTTAATTGTGTGTGTGACAGTGTGTGTGTGACAGTGTGCGTGTGTGTTAATTGTGTGTGTGACAGTGTGTGTGTGTGTGTGACAGTGTGCGTGTGTGTTAATTGTGTGTGTGGGACAGTGTGCGTGTGTGTGTGAGACAGTGTGCGTGTGTGTGGGACAGTGCGTGTGAGACAGTGTGCGTGTTAATTGTGTGTGTGCGTGTGTGGGACAGTGTGCGTGTGTTAATTGTCCCGGCGGTGATTGGTGTCTGCAGTGTGCGCCCCCGTCCTCCTCCGCTGCTGCTGACAGGAGCGGTGTTGTGCGGCTCTCCCCCTCCTCCGCCGGCTCCGTCCTCCCGTCGTGGCCCTGCAGTGTGTGCCGGTCTCCCCAGCAGCAGCAGCAGGTTAGTCTCTCTCTCTCTCTCTCTCTCTCTCTCTCTCTCTCTCTCTCTCTCTCTCTCTCTCTCTCTCTCTCTCTCTCCTCCTGTGGATTGAAGTTGGTAAGTATCATTTTCATTTTTACAGGGTGCCCCTATTAGATTCTACTGGACAAGTGGACGTGACTGGCGTGGATGTAGGTAAGTAATCTCTCTCTCATTTTTACAGGTACCCCTATTGAATTCTACTGGACAAGTGGACGTGACCAGCGTGGGATGTAGGTAAGTAATCTGTCTCTCATTTTTACAGGTACCCCTATTGGATTCTACTGACAAGTGGACGTGACCGGCGTGGGATGTAGGTAAGTAATCTGTCTCTCATTTTTACAGGTGCCCCTATTGGATTCTACTGGACAAGTGGACGTGACCGGCGTGGGATGTAGGTAAGTAATCTGTCTCTCATTTTTTACAGGTGCCCCCTATTGGATTCTACTGACAAGTGGACGTGACCAGCGTGGGATGTAGGTAAGTAATCCTGTCTCTCATTTTTACAGGTACCCCTATTGGATTCTACTGGACAAGTGGACATGACCGGCGTGGGATGTAGGTAAGTAATCTGTCTCTCATTTTTACAGATTCCCCTATTGGATTCTACTGACAAGTGGACGTGACCGGCGTGGGATGTAGGTAAGTAATCTCTCTCTCATTTTTACAGGTACCCCTATTGGATTCCACTGACAAGTGGACGTGACCGGCGGTGGGGATGTAGGTAAGTTAATCTCTCTCTCATTTTTACAGGTACCCCTATTGGATTCTACTGGACAAGTGGACGTGACCGGCGTGGGATATAGGTAAGTATGTGTGAGTGTGTCAGTGTGTTTTAATAAATTTTTACTGTCACGGTGGTGTGAGTTGTGTTTTTATTTGGGTATTTTTCTGTTGTAGAACTACAGGTACCCGGCGGGGCCCGTTATTTCCCTGCATGTTGGTACTTGAGGTTCTCCAAGTACCAGCAAGCGGGGGAGGCTTTCTGGGCCTTGTAGTTCCACAACAAAAAACAATATTCTTTTTTACTTACATGGCTATCAGCCTCCCATCCACAGCCCACGGATGGGGGGGGACAGCCTCGGGCTTCACCCCTGGCCCTTGGGTGCCTGGAGGGGGGGGTGACCCCTTGATTTAAGGGGTCCCCACTCCTCCAGGGAACCCCGGCCAGTGGTGACTAGTTGGGGGGGGTAATGCCATGGCCGCAGGGACCTACATAAATGTGTCCCCCGGCTGTGGCATTATGTCCCTGGCTAGTGGAGCCCGGTGCTGGTTTTAAAAATACGGGGGGGACCCCTACATCTTTTGTCCCCCGTATTTTTGGGACCAGGGACCGGACTAAGAGCCCGATGCTGGTTGTCTAAATACGGGGAACCCCTGTCCAATTTTTTCCCAGTATTTAAACAACCAGGACCGGCTCAAAGAGCCCGAGGCTGGTTATACTTAGGAGGGGGGACCTCACGCAGTTTTTTTTGGACATTTTTAACCCATTCAGACCCTTCTCCATTAAGTTAATGGAAGCCCTGGACAACAAAATTGCATTCATGTCCTCCTCCCACTCCCTTCCCAGTCCCAAACACTAATTATTATTTTTTTCTATAAAATTGTACAATATATCACAAGTATGATGAGCAGGCATGCAGCGGGCATTGGCGGCTTTGGACTGAGTTGCAAATTAGTGGCGGAGGGCTGGGTCAGTTGATGGTGGGCCAGTTTGTAAGCCATTGGTGGTGGCAGTGGGCATCGGCTCAGAGGCAGTGGCGGGGCATTGGCTCGGTGGCGGTAGGGCTCATTGGCAGGATTCGGCAGACATTATGCTGTAGTGCCTCACCGCACGCCACTGACCTCACCGCACGCCACTGGTGTGTGGGACAGTGTGCGTGTGTGTTAATTGTGTGTGTGGGACAGTGTGCGTGTGTGTTAATTGTGTGTGTGGGACAGTGTGAGTGTGTGTGTGTGGAACAGTGTCAGTGTGTGTAAATTTTTGCAGTCCAGTGTGTGTGTGTGGGGGAGAGGAAAGTATGAGAATGTGTGTGTGTGTGTGTGTGTAGTCTGAGTGGGTGTGTGTAGGATTTGGGGGTGGCCAGTCTATGTGTGTGTGTAATCAGTGTGTGTGGGATGTACTAATGGCCATTTACCGAAGAGAGATATGTATTAAAACCACGGGCACTGAGATGCCCTTCTCACTCACCATCCAGCTGGGTGGGCGAGCCGGGCGGGTGGAAAGCCAGCAGCAGGGGCAGTATGCCGGATATCAGCAGCCGAGGGTGGGGGCTGTAATGCACGTGCGGAGCCCAAAGCCGGAGATCAGCAGCACGTTGACCGGCAATAAGCAGCTTCTGCTTCCGCGTTCAACATGCTGCTGATGTCCGGCTTTGGGCTACGCAGGGTTCGGGGGGATGGGTGTCCTCTGCCGGTGTACTGCAGCTCCGGGGGTGCGGGCTCCGGAGGCTTTCAGCACTGTTGAATATCCAGCTACCTCAAGTATGTACAGCCCGCACCCTCTGCTGCTGATATCCGGCATGCTGCTGCTGGTTGTCCCCCCCGCCCGGCTCGGCCACACAGCTGTATGGTGAGAAGGGCATCTCAGTTCCTGAGGTTTAACACATATGCCTCAGAAAATGGCCTCTGCGGTAATCGATACTAATGCTTACCGTGACAGTAACAGCGGGAAGGAAGGTGCACATCGGAATCCTGCAGCATGAAACAAGAACCCCTTCAGAGCGCAGCAGACCACACTGAAAAGGGTGCATACCCGGTGCGGTGCTCTGCATCCCGGGTCGTGCCGAAGATGTGGAGTGTCGGAGGTGGCAGAAGCGCCGCAGCTTGGGGTGAGAAACCGCTGCAGCCCTTCCGCTGCTAAACTCTGCAATTAGTCTATTAAGGGGGTGGGCTCCCTCATCATAGTGCCCCACAGGCCATGTTAATTCTGGGGGTAGGATCCCCTAACTTTATAATGGGAATTTTGGCTCATATCATGTGCTGTAACGTGAATTTTGGCTCATACCGTGTGCTATAATGTGAATTTCGGCTCATACTATGTGGGGTAATGTGAATTTTGGCTCATTCCGTGTGCTGTAATGTGAATTACGGCTCATACCGTGTGCTGTAATGTGAATTTCGGCTCATACCATGTGGGGTAATGTGAATTTTGGCTCATACCATGTGGAGTATTGTGAATTTTGGCTCATACCATGTGGGGTAATGTGAATTTCGGCTCATACTGTGTGCCATAATGTGAATTTCAGCTCATGCCGTGTGGGGCAATGTGAATTTCGGCTCATACTGTGTGCTATAATGTGAATTTCGGCTCATACCGTGTGCTATAATGTGAAAGGGGCACCAGTACTAGATAGTACAAGGGGTCCTAATACACTGAAGGACACGCCCCTTTTGAGTGACCGCGCCCGCATAATTGCTATCTAAACTCTTTCATTTCACCTTCAAAATTCTACTTCGACCACTGCACCTACATACACATACATACACACCCTGACATCTTTATATGCAGTGACACCGGTGGCGTCTGCACATACTTTCCTTTTGTATTTTTTTTTTTTATTATTAGCATTTTATTAATTTATTCTTTTTATTAGAATTTTTTTTTTTTTTTTTTGGGGGGGGGGGGGGGGGGCGCCATTATTGATCTTGCCCTGGGCTCCAAAAACCCTAGTTACGCCTGTGGGGTCAAATATTAAATGCCAATTTTGAAAGTGTGTACAATGCGGGCATGTAGGGAGCCTTCTTTATAATGTTTTGCAGAAAACATTTAGTTCTACCATTCTAGAGTTTTAGCCACTCTTTGTTTTGTTGAGGACCTCTCTCATTATAGCAAATGTCTTAAAGTGTCTTTGGAGGTGGTTACCCACTGACAAGTCTGGGCCTCCTGAATCTGGGACTCCAGAACTTGATAAAGTCATTCTCCTCCTTAGCCGCTTTTTATACGAAATATTAAAATATTATACATCCAATGTTGACTTAGTGAGCATCCTACAGTGTGTAGGGACAAATACTGTATCTTTGGTAGAGTTAAATACAAATTGTTATTTTGATGCCTCCATAATCTGAGAGCATATTAACTTTCTCACAATGAAGGACATCTAGGGGAAGAGTGACAATGTCCATAAAGATCATGATCTGTGCAGAAGAACAGAACTATATCAGACTTTATAGTCCTGGGGGCTTTTATTGAGGAGAAGATGATGTCACCTCTGGAATCACCATTAACTTGCTGTCAAGAGTGAGGAGAAACATAAACGTGCCAATATGGCATTTCCGACACGGAGTGGCAAGGAACGACTAAGGCCCTGGATTATGTTCATGACTAATGGTTCAGCTTCACATGACGATGGAAGCCCTCATCCTCCCGCTAGAAAAATTAAAAGAGTTAAGCTGGCAAAAGCACAGCAAAGAACTGTGCGTTCTAAGATGGTATCACAAATCCCCAAGGAGAGTCCAAGTGTATCGCCGGTTGCAATGCCTGACCTTCCCAACACTGAACGGGAAGAGGTGGCTCCTTCCACCATTTGCATGCCCTCTGCAAGTGCTAGACGTAGCACCCACAATCCAGTTTCTGATATTCAAATTGAAGATGTCACTGTTGAAGTACACCAGGATGAGGATATGGGTGTTGCTGGCGCTGAGGAGGAAGTTGACGAGGAGGATTCTGATGGTGATGTGGTTTGTTTAAATCAGGCACCAGGGGAGACAGTTGTTGTCCGTGGGATGAAAAAGCCCATTGTCATGCCTGGGCAAAATTCCAAAAAAGCCACCTCTCCCGTGTGGAATTATGTCTCCACAAATCCGGACTACATGTGTCAAGCCATGATTTGCCTTTGTCAATACATAATAAGTAGGGGTAAGGATGTTAACCACCAAGGAACATCCTCCATTATACGTCACCTGCAGCACATTCATCAGAAGTCATTATCAAGTTCAGAAACTTTGGGCAAGAGTGTAAGCAGTCCACTGACATCTAAATCCCTTCATCCTCTTGTACCCAAGCTCCTGCAAGACACACCACCAACTTCCTCAACGTCAATTTCCTCCTCAGTCAGGAACGTCAGTAGTCCTGCAGGCCATGTCACTGGCATGACTGACGAGTCCTCTCCTAACAGGGATTCCTCTGGGGGATCCTTGAGTGGTATGCCTACTACTGCTGTTGCTGCCACTGCTGTTGTTGCTGCTGCTGGGAATCGATTGTCATCCCAGAGGGGAAGTCGGAAGACCACTTGTACTACTTCAACTAAGCAATTGACTGTCCAACAGTTCTTTGCGAGGAATATGAAATATGACAGCAGTCATCCTGCTGCAAAGTGGATAACTGAGGTCTTGACAGCTATGTTGGTGTTAGACGTGCATCTGGTATCCGCCATTGGTGCAGTGGGATTTAGACAATTGATGGAGGTAGTGTGTCCCCGGTACCAAATCCCATCTAGATTGCACTTCACTAGGAAAGCGATTCCCGGACTGTACACGGACATTAAGAAAAGTGTCCTCAGTGTCCTGAAAAATGCAGTTGTACCGAGTGTCCACTTAACCACGGACATGTGGACAAGTGGAGCAGGCAAACACTGAGTAGATGTATGGCCTCCCGCAGCAACAACAGCAGCGGCACCAGTAGCAGCATCTTGCAAACGCTAGCTCGTTCCTAGGCAGGCTACGCTGTGTATCACCAGTTTCCATAAGAGGCAGACCGCTGACAACCTCTTAAGGAAACTGAGGTACATCATCGCACAATGGCTTATCTCACTTAGACTCTCCTGGGGATTTGTGATATCGGACAACGCCACCAATATTGTGCGTGCATTACATCTGGGCAAATTCCAGCACGTCCCATGTTTTGCACATACAATTAATTTGGTGGTGCAGAATTTTTTTTAAAATGACAGGGTCATGCAGGAGATGCTGTCTGTGGCATGAAAAATTGCTGGCCACTTTCGGCATTCAGCCACTGCATGCCAAAGACTGGAGCACCAGCAAACACTCCTGAACCTGCCCTGCCATCACCTGAAGCAAGAGATGGAAACGAGGTGGAATTCAACACTGTATATGCTTCAGAGGATGGAGAAGCAGCAAAAGGCCATTCAAGCATATACAAGGAGGGGAAATGCACCTGACTCAAGTGCAGTGGAGAATGATTTCCGTCTTGTGCAAGGTTCTCCAACCCTTCGAACTTGCCACACGTGAAGTCAGTTCAGACGCTGCCAGCTTGAGTCAGGTCATTCCCCTCATCAGGCTTTTGCAGAAGCAGTTGGAGAAATTGAAGGAGGAGCTAAGATGGAGCAATTCTGCTAAGTATGTGGGACTTGTGGATGGAGCCCTTCATTCGCTTTGCCAGGATTCACGGGTGGTCAATCTGTTGAAATCAGAGCACTACATTTTGGCCACCGTGCTCAATCCTAGGTTTAAAGCCTACATTGTATCTTTCTTTCCGGCAGACACAAGTCTGCAGAGAAAAGACCTGCTGGTGAGACAATTGTCACGGAATGTGACCCGCCAACAGCTCCTCCTTCATTTTTTCCCTCAACTGGGGCTGCAAGGAAAAAGATAACATTTCCGAGCCCAACCGCTGGCGGTGATGCATGGCAGTCAGGAGCAAGTGCTGACATCTGGTCCTCACTGAAGGACCTGCCAATGATTACTAACATGTCTACTGATGCTGCCGGCCAATTCCACAAATACGCCAATTTGAGAATTGCCACATGCGCCGTACGGGGTCACTTTTGACACACGGGATTACTTAAATACTTTCAGCTGCCACCAGCAAAGACTTTTCAATGTATTACGGACGTTGCAGGCATCTTTAGCTTTACCTGTCACACACACTGCAATACTTAGAAAAATAGGTAAGCGTGAGCCACAAAGGCATTGAGTTCATAAGAACAACAGAAATCAGAACTAAAATTAGGATTTTAATTTCAAGAATACTTCAGAGCTTTGGTTACAAAAAGGTTACAAAGATTATTAAGAATATTTAAAAAAAAACCACACACAGAATACAGTAATTTCAATAAATGAAAAGGAAATAAAACTTGCAGAAACCCTACTCACTTACGCAAGCAAATTTTAGATTTCTGCCGTGGGGGCTTCACAGAATAACTCGGGTCATCTCCAGCATACTAGCTGTCCCCAAGAGATCACAACTCCTATTTTCATGAGTGGGACAGATATAGTCTCCAGCTTCATCAGGCCCCCTCCCTTGGGATTTTTAACCACTTCCGTGCTGGACACTACATCTACACCAGGTTTACATTTTGTTGGTGATAGAAAGAAGCACAGGAGAAGGGGAGGGGGTGTAGCCCAAAGGCATTGAAATCTCCTTCAAAGAGAGTGAGGTCTGGGAGGATTTGTACCTTGTCACCCCTGGACAGCTTTATGACTAGCCAGGAAGTTTCGGCTCCGTTATCTAAACATGTGGACTCCTTTTACTTCCATCAGGTAATTGATCTGGCCATCTCCCTCTTATCAATATTTATAACCTCTTTTCTGGTCCTTGCACATGTCATCTCAAACTTTATGCTCTGCAGATCTCTCCCAGCCTGGACCTACTGAGGTCAAATGCAGGATATTGTCTGTCAGCCATGTTGTCACATTCAGGCTGAAAGAATACAAAATTATATATAGACAGTCACTTGAAAACATTATTGGTGATTATTCCTGCAGGTAATCACCACACCTTAGATCACATATAATTTGTGATCCTTCTTTCTGTTTTTAAACATGACATCTCCCCCGGGAGGGGTAAAACAAATGATTGATGACCTAGGTAGGCTTGAGAAATGGTCAAGAACGTGGCAACTACAGTTTAATGCTAAAAAATGCAAAATCATGCACTTGGGTCTCAAAAACCCAAAGGCTAAATATAGTATCAAGGGTACTATACTGGAAACTACTGAGGAGGAAAGAGATTTAGGAGTCACTATTTCAAGTGACTTGAAGGCAGGAAAGCAATGCAACAAAGCAATGAGAAAGGCAAGTCAGATGCTTGGTTGCATAGGGAGAGGAATCAGTAGTAGGAAAAAAGAAGTGATAATGCCCCTGTATAGGTCAATGGTGCGGCCCCATCTGGAATACTGTGTCCAGTTCTGGAGACCATATCTCCAGAAGGATATAAATACATTAGAGAGTGTACAAAAAGGGCAACTAAAATGGTGCATGGCCTACATCACAAAACATACCCGGAAAGGCTAAAAGATCTTAACATGTATAGTTTGGAGGAGAGAAGGGAAAGGGGGGACATGATAGAAACTTTCAAGTATATCAAGGGTCTTAACAAAGTTCAGGATGGAAACATTCTTCAAAGGAAGAGAAATATTAGAACTCGAGGACATACACTGAGACTGGAGGGGGGGGGGGGGAGGTTCAGGGGAAATTTAAGGAAAAATTACTTCACAGAAAGGGTAGTGAATAAGTGGAATAGTCTCCCATCAGAGGTGGTAGAGGCTAAGACTGTAGAGCAATTTAAACATGCTTGGGATAGGCATATGAATATCCTTACAAAGAATTAAGGTTCAAAAAGGGTTGAGATTACCTAAAGGATAAAAAAAGGGGCAGACTAGATGGGCCAAGTGGTTCTTATCTGCCGTCAAATTCTATGTTTCTATGTTTCTATGTTTCATATGATGCTGTCACCATTGAAAGAATGGTGGAGGATTATATGAGTGACCGCATCCAAGTAGGCACGTCAGACAGTCCGTATGTATACTGGCAGGAAAAAGAGGCAATTTGGAGGCCCTTGCACAAACTGGCTTTATTTTAACTAAGTTGCCCTCCCTCCAGTGTGTACTCTGAAACAGTATTTAGTGCAGCCAGTAACCTTGTCAGCGATCGGCGTAGGAGGTTACTTCCACAAAATGTGGAGAAGATGATGTTCATCAAAATGAATTATAAATTCCTCCAGGAAGACATTTACCAGAAATTGCCTCCAGAAAGTACACAGGGACCTGTGATGGTGGATTCCAGTGGGGACGAATTAATACTCTGTGAAGAGGAGGAGGAGGAGGATGTACACAGTGAAAGGGGTGAGGAATCGGAGGATGAGGGTGACATCTTGCCTCTATAGAGCCAGTTTGTGCAAGGAGAGATGAATTGCTTCTTTTTTGGTGGGAGGATTAATTGCTTCTTTTTTTGGTGGGGGCTCAAACAAACCAATCATTTCAGCCACAGTCGTGTGGCAGACCCTGTCACTGAAATGATGGGTTTGTTAAAGTGTGCATGTCCTGTTTATACAACATCTTGCACCTCTTATTTTTTTCTTTGCATCATGTGCTGTTTGGGGCCTAGTTTTTGAAGTGCCATCCTGTCTGACACTGCAGTGCCACTCCTAGATGGGCCAGGTGTTTGTGCCGCCCACTTGGGTTGCTTAGCTTAGTCCTCCAGCCACCTCGGTGCAACCTTTTGGCCGAAAAACAATATAGTGAGGTGTTCAGAATAGACTGGAAATCAGTGGAAATGAATGTTATTGACAGAGCCGGCCCTAACCATTTTGATGCCCTAGGCAAGAATTTGCCTGGTGCCCCTCCCTGCCCGGCAGTCAGTGTTTGAACAGCCATGTGTCTCCTACAGTATTTTGCGGCAAGCAAACCCAGAGGATACCCCTCTATCATATGAGAACAATTACTCTACGGTGAGGCGAGACTGCCTGATTGCAACAGAGGTTTAGCGTGGCCACACTGACCAATCTTATCCAAGTTACATTACAAGTGGAAAATATTAATGCACTGGTTATTTACCATATCTATCGAGACCACATATTTGGAGTTATACCTGCACTGGGATGCCAGTTGCACGTACTGCACAGCTTGCTATTAACCAGTTAAAAGCTTACTACTAAACATATCAGCTTCTAAAGCCGCTAACCGGTAGACCGCTTATTGTGCATGGCAAATGGAATGTAACATGTAACTAACGTGATCATTTTTACAGTCCACCGACTGGATACAAATGTTTCTCCTGTAGGATACAATTATCTACTAAGCGCTGTTTATTGCCTAAATAGATACTTTAATGCTAATATCAGTTACTGTCTGGCAAGGAGTGGATATACAGTATATGTTCTATTTTATTGAACTGTCAGCTGGAGCCTGATACCGGCTCTTTGAATAATTATGTAATTATGTCTAATTTATTACAATATTGTTTTTGATATGTGATGTATGTATATCAATTGAGTAAGATATATAAAAAATGTATAGGCAAGCCGTGTGATTATTTAGTAAGGAGCAGACACATATAACCCCTTTCACGTCGCCAAAATAACCCAGTATATTGCTGGTTCGAACCAGGGCGAGGTGCGGTGTGAAAGGGATATGTGCTCTTTTTTTTCCGGGTCAGGTGCAGTGTGGATGGGTTGCCGGGTCGATGTGACCCGAGACCTGCCCACACTACAGGCAGAGGCGGCGCTATAGGAGGAGGCAGCACTATGGAGATGATCTGATCTCCAGGCGCCATCTCCCCACACGTCACCACTGACGTCACCAACCCGCCAATATGCCAGTCTGAAAGGGGTCTCAAGTCTCGGGTTCCACCCACTATTGCTATGTGAAAGCGGTATTAGAGATATTGCTATATTTGTTTTGTTTGATTTAAATTTATATTGGAAGGCACCGAGTGCAGTGAATATATATATATAATTTTTTTACTTTATCCCCCCCTCAACAGCAGTGTGTCCTCACATCCCCACTACACATCACTGCACTAAATCTCACCTATATACTGCATGACCTCACCACCCCTATACATCACTATACCACATCCCCCTATACGCAGCACTAAATCACTACAGTAAGGGGGTCATTCTGACCCGATCACACGCTGCAGTTTATCGCAGCGGTGCGATCGGGTCAGAACTGCGCATGCACCAGCGCCGCAATGCGCCGGCGCATGCCAGATGGCCGAAAGGCCGTCGGGCCGCTACGATCGCCTCTGCCTGATTGACAGGCAGAGGCAGTCACTGGATGGGGGTGGGGCGGAACAGCGGCGTTTGCCCACTGTTTTGTGGGCGCAGTCCGGCCAATGCAGGCGTGACCATACCGAACGGGGGGGGTGGGCTGCAGCGGCTGCGTGACATCACACGCAGCCGCTGCGGGCCGGGGAACGATGAGTAGCTCCCGGACGCACGCTAAAGCTGCGCTGGTCGGGAGCTACTCTTGAAGTGCAAAGGCATCGCCGCCGTGCGATGCCTTTGCACTTCTGCGGGGGGCGGCACTGACATGCGGGGCAGGATAGCCCTGTGCTGGGCGTCCACCCGCATGTCAGTGTGAATAATCGTAGCTGTGCTAAATTCATCTCGATATGACCACCTCAATCCACGCTATATTCCACACTGATACCCCTTTCACACTGCCAATGCCGGATCCCACCCGGGAATTCTAAACGGGTCCTTCCCGGGTGGGATCCGGCATTGGCAGCTGCTGCAGGCTTACCCGACCCGGCAATATGCCGTGCAGATTGCCATAGCAATAGGGGCGGAGCCGGGCGGCGGTGGCAGAGGTGGAGGCGGCGCTGGGAGATGAGCTCATCTCTGCGCTGCCTCTCCCTGCTGTAGTGAACGGGTCCCGGGTAGCATCGACCCGGGAGCCCGTTTACGCAGCCACTGACCCGGTATTCAACCCGGGTATAACACTGCTTTATTCCCGGGTTGAATTGCCTTGGTCAGGCGATCCGCGATTTCGCCTATGCCCCTTTCACAAAGCACGCCGACCCGCGTCGACCCGGCAATATTCCGGGTCGATACCGGGTTATTTGTGCGGTGTGAAAGGGGTATAAATCCCTACAGTACAGCCCCCCCTATAAGCCGCTCTACATCTCTCCAATACATTCCCATTTATATGCTGCACTAAGGGCCTAATGCAGGATGGAACGCATCAGCGATCCATTCGCGTACTGAAGTTCTTGTGCAGTGTGCGCACATGCAGGAGATGCACTATGCGTTCGCACACTGTGAGAATGCGACGGCATCTCACTCTTGCGAACACCTCTGCCTGATTGACAGGCAGAAGCATTCACGGGGTGGGCGGGGGCGTCAGCATGGTGTTTTTGGAGCGGTGTTGCCGTCCAGACAATGCAGGCGTGTCCGGACCATTTACAGCCCGGGCCACAGCGGCGGCATTACATTACACGCAGCTGCGGCTGCCTTCGCAGCTAGGCTGTGGCTAACCTAAACATACCAGCGCTTGCATTTCAGCTGGGGCAGGACCCGGCATGCAGGACGACCTTGCCCTGGTCTGGGCGGCCCCCCGCATGCTAGCGGAATGAGTCGTAGCTGCGCAAATTTTCGCACAAATACAACTCATGCTGAATTAGGCCCTAAATCACTACAAAATATCCCCCTATACACCGCAGAACATACCTAGATTAAATACCCCCTATACACTGCACTACATACCTGCACTACACCCCCCGATATGCCACACAATATCAATACACCAAATACCCCCTATACACTGCACTACATCCCTGCACTACACCCCCCTATATGCCACACTGAATCAACACACCAAATACCCCATATACACTGCACTACACCCCCCTATATACCACACTAAATCAATACACTAAATACTAGTGATGAGCACTTGAAATTTTTCGAGTTTTGTGTTTTGGTTTTGGGTTCGGTTCCGCGGCCGTGTTTTGGGTTCGACCGCGTTTTGGCAAAACCTCACCGAATTTTTTTTGTCGGATTCGGGTGTGTTTTGGATTCGGTTGTTTTTTTCAAAAAACACTAAAAAACAGCTTAAATCATAGAATTTGGGGGTCATTTTGATCCCAAAGTATTAACCTCAAAAACCATAATTTCCACTCATTTTCAGTCTATTCTGAATACCTCACACCTCACAATATTATTTTTAGTCCTAAAATTTGCACCGAGGTCGCTGGATGACTAAGCTAAGCGACCCTAGTGGCCGACACAAACACCTGGCCCATCTAGGAGTGGCACTGCAGTGTCACGCTGTTAGGCGCCGGGGTCCGCTCGTCGGTGCGGCCCGGCGCCTAGCAACCAGGGACGCCGTGCGCGTACAGCCGCCGGCTCCCTGGCAACGCTAGACGCCGGGCGCACGGAGCCGCTCTGACCCTAGCAACGGGGACGCCACGTTCGGGCCGCGTTCCCCGTTGCTGGGTCTGTTCTAATTGTATCATGATGTGCTGATTGTATCATGGTGTGCTGGCCGTGCAGCATGCAAGCTGCACGGCATTAATTGTGATGACCCTGTCTGGCTCCTGATTGGGGAGCTCACACTTATAAGCACCCTTTGGACTTCTCACAGACGCCGGTGATAGCTTCCTGTTTGCCTTTGTCAGTTGCAGAGAGTTTCCAGTCCTGCTCAATCCGGTTGTTCCTGTCCTCAGTGGTCCTGTACTCGGATATTTGTCATCTATTCCTGGAGTCTGACCGAGCACCTTTAACATCCTGTGGTGTTCGTGAGTCGCGGCGCAGCCGTGTGTTGCGGCTTGTCCGCTTACTGTTTATTATTTAGTATATTTGTGTTCTGGAGCTTTTGCGGAGGATTCCGCTCCCACAGATCCACTCTGGTATCCAGCGGTGCTGGATAGGAGTAACGGATCAGTGGATCTTTGGTTGTCCTTTTCCCTGGCGGCTAGTCCGCACATACCTTGGTTTAAGTTAGTTAGCTTGTAACCCCTGGCCTGGTTGCTTAGTCAGAGGGCCCCTTGTTATCACCCTGTCTCGGATTTCCCTTTGTCTCCCATTAAGACCTGAGGGGGCATCGGGGTTGGGCAGACATAATCCGCCCTTCGAACGCGGCTGCCATGGGCTCAAGCAACCATAGTCTCGCAGGGGATTTCTGATAACACGGGCGAGACAACGGAGTTAGGGCGCCAGGGGTTACTAGGCTCTCCTGCTCCCACAACCAGCAAATCTTCCCAGTACTCAGACCTCTGCCATTAGATCTCCTCTGGTCTGGAGTACGGGAATCATAACATTATCACCGGCCAGACAAAAAAAAAAAAAAATTAAAATTAACAGGAGTTGATTTTTTTTTACTTATTCAGTTGGGAGATTTTTGTCGGCCTCATGAATCCCACCGGTGTTGGGCCAAATCCTGGCCAGCTTCTAGTTAGTCAGATTCAAGAACTTACTCAGATGGTTCAGGATCTGTCCCTCCGGGTGAGGTCACAGGAAGATCTGTTACGGACTTCCCCGAGGGTCATTCCTGAACCAAAGATGCATCTGCCTGACCGTTTTTCTGGGGATAGAAAACAGTTTTTTAATTTTAAAGAGTCTTGTAAACTTTATTTTCATTTAAGACCAGTCTCCTCAGGTACGGAGGCTCAGCGGGTTGGAATTATTATTTCTCTGCTTCAGGGGGATCCTCAGACCTGGGCTTTTGGTTTAAAGACAGACGATCCAGCCTTATTGTCTGTAGACGCCTTTTTAAAATCGTTAGGGCTACTGTATGACGACCCTGATAGAGAGGCGTCCGCTGAGAGTCAGTTGCGTGCTCTCAGACAGGGTAGGAATCCCGCAGAGATTTATTGTACGGAGTTTCGCCGTTGGTCGAACGACTGTGGATGGAATGACCCAGCCCTGCGCAGTCAGTTTCGCCTCGGCTTATCTGAATCTATTAAAGACAGTCTCCTTCAGTATCCCGCTCCTGAGACTCTCGATAAACTCATGGAGCTCTCTATTAAGATAGATCGTCGGCTCAGAGAGCGGAGGGCTGAAAAAGGAGCGTCTGTCGGGTCTACTCCTTGTGTTTTTTCCATCCCTGTGGACATGGAGGAGCCTATGCAGATAGGTCTCTCCAAATTGTCTCCTGAAGAAAGAACCAGGAGGCAAAATTCTGGTCTTTGTTTATACTGTGGAGGTAAGGGACATTTTGCCCGTAGTTGTCCGAACAAGTCGGGAAACTTCCCGACCAAGTGAGTTGTGAGGGGGTTCACTTTGGTCTGCAGCTTATCTCCTCAAATAATTCACTGTTAGTTCCTGCTAAAGTTTCCTTTGGCAGCCTCTGTTCCTCGGTCTCTGCTTTTGTGGACAGTGGAGCTGCAGGGAACTTTATGGATTTAACATGGGCCAAGGCCTTAGGTATTCCTCAGTTAACCTTGGGTAGGTGTGTCACCATGCATGGTTTAGATGGGAGTCCCTTGTCCAATGGGGTTATTTCTCTCTGTACACCTCCTGTTTTACTTTCGGTAGGAGCTCTGCATTCTGAAAAGATTGAGTTTTTCCTTACCCATTGTCCAGCAGTTCCTGTGGTTCTGGGTCACCCTTGGCTGGCCTTTCATAATCCCATCATTGATTGGCAGTCAGGGGAGATCTTACAATGGGGTACCATCTGTAATAAAGAATGTATTACGCTTCCTATCCGAGTAGCTGCCGCCGTTCCCGCACCCATTCCTGTGGAATACCAGGATTTTGTTGATGTATTTTCCAAGGGCAATGCGGATATTCTGCCTCCCCATAGGCCTTATGATTGTGCCATTGAGCTAATTCCTGGTGCCACGTTGCCTAAAGGAAGGTTATATGCATTGTCTGGTCCTGAAACTGTGGCCATGAATGAGTATGTGAAAGAAAGCCTTGGGAAAGGATTTATCAGGCCATCCAAATCCCCTTTAAGTGCAGGTTTCTTCTTCGTAGAGAAGAAGGATGGTTCTCTCAGACCCTGCATTGATTTTAGAGCTTTGAATAAGATCTCAGTAAAGAATACTTACCCTCTGCCGCTGATCTCTGTCCTCTTTGATCAGCTACGTTCGGCTGTGATTTTTTCTAAGATTGACCTGAGAGGAGCATATAACCTCATCAGAATCAAGTCAGGGGATGAGTGGAAAACGGCATTCAGTACTCAGTCAGGCCACTATGAGTATCTGGTCATGCCATTTGGCCTGTCTAACGCTCCGGCAGTCTTCCAGGATCTCATTAACGATGTGCTCCGTGAATTTCTTGGAAGGTTCGTTGTAGTCTACTTAGACGATATTTTGATATATTCTGATTCTGTAGAACAACATGTTACCCAGGTGCGTCAAGTTCTAAAAAAATTACGTGAAAATCACCTGTATGCCAAGCTGGAGAAGTGTGAATTTCATGTTACGGAGGTATCCTTTTTAGGGTACATTATTTCCCCTCGGGGATTCTGTATGGAACAAAAGAAGCTCCAAGCCATCCTTAGTTGGGCGCAACCCACCAACTTAAAAGCAATTCAGCGCTTTTTAGGGTTTGCGAACTACTATAGAAGATTTATTCACTCTTTCTCTGACCTAGTTGCTCCCATTGTGGCACTAACTAAGAAGGGAGCAGATCCTACCAATTGGTCACGTGAAGCTGAGTTATCTTTTCAGGCCTTGAAACAAGCCTTTGTCTCAGCCCCTGTCCTCAGACATCCCAACCCAGAATTGCCTTTCATTGTTGAGGTTGATGCCTCGGAGGTTGGAGTGGGGGCTATCCTATCTCAGAAGGATCCGGATTCCCTTGAATTATATCCTTGTGCCTTTATGTCCAGGAAATTCTCATCTGCAGAATCCAACTACGATGTTGGTAACCGGGAATTGCTGGCTATTAAATGGGCTTTCGAGGAGTGGAGACATTGGCTTGAAGGAGCGACTCATACTATTTCAGTTTTGACTGATCACAAAAATCTTCAATACATTGAATCAGCTAAGCGACTGAATGCCCGGCAGGCTCGTTGGGCTTTATTTTTTACTCGTTTCAAATTCATTATCACCTTCAGGCCAGGTTCCAAGAATACTAAGGCAGATGCCCTGTCACGCAGTTTTCTTCCAGTTCAAGACAACAGTCCTGTTACTCCCATACTGCCGTCTTCAACCATTCGGGCAGGCCTCACACAGGATGTATTTACCCAGTTAAAGCTGCTTCAACATCAAGCTCCTGGAAATACTCCTGCTGGTCGTCTTTTTGTCCCTGAGTTTTTGAGAGCAACTGTTTTGACGGAGTTTCATGATAGCAAAGTTGCCGGGCATCCGGGAATCGCTAAGACTTTGGAATTAGTCTCCCGCTCAGTATGGTGGCCTGGTCTTTCCAAAGACATTAAAGAGTTTGTTTTTTCGTGTCAGGTCTGTGCACAGCATAAAGTTCCCCGTTCTTTACCCATCGGTCAACTTATGCCCTTGAATGTTCCTCTTAGGCCATGGTCGCATATCTCCATGGATTTTGTGGTGGACCTCCCTCTGTCAGCCGGATGCCGAGTCATATGGGTGGTAGTGGACCGTTTTAGCAAAATGGCCCATTTCATTGCTCTTCCCCGATTGCCATCTGCCCAGGGATTGGCAGTCTTGTTCCTCCGCCATGTTTTCAGACTCCATGGCTTACCCACTGATATTGTTTCTGATCGGGGTCCACAATTCATTGCACAATTTTGGAAGTCTTTTTGTGCTTCATTAAAGATGAAGTTATCTTTAACGTCCGGCTATCATCCCCAATCCAATGGGCAGACTGAGCGAGTTAATCAATCTCTAAAACAATATTTGCGTTTGTACTCGGCCAAACTCCAAAATGACTGGTCGGAGTTTCTTCCATTGGCGGAGTTTGCTTATAATAATGCCTGTCATTCTTCCACCAATGTGTCTCCATTTTTTGCAGTTTTTGGTTTTCACCCCAGAGCTAATTCATTTTTTCAACATTCCTCTGTCTCCTCACTGGCCCTGACTTCTCATCTTAAACTTATTTGGAGAAAAGTGCACCTGGCTCTCAGAAAAGCGGCATTCCGGGAAAAAAGATTTTCTGACAGGCTCCGGCGGCCGTGCACTTTTAAAGTAGGAGATAAGGTGTGGTTGTCGACTCGCAACATTAAACTTCGACAAACCTCAGCCAGATTGGGTCCTAAATTTATTGGACCATTTCACATTATCAAAAAAGTCAATCCAGTTGCTTTCCGGTTACGTTTACCAAAAACTTTACGGATCGGAAATACCTTCCATTGCTCATTGCTGAAACCATATGTTTCGTCCAGTAGATTTCCTCGTAAAATATCTCAGGGGAGATCACCTATAAATGTACAGGGTCAGCAGGAGTTCTTGGTGGAGAAGGTTCTCGATTCCAAGTTGTCCCAAGGTCGGCTTTATTTTTTGGTACATTGGAGAGGTTATGGGCCAGAGGAAAGGTCTTGGGTCCTGGATGAGGATCTTCATGCCCCGAGGCTCAAAAGTGCATTTTTTTGAGAATTTCCTCAGAAACCTGGCTTTAGGGGTTCCTCGACCCCTTCTCAAGGGGGGGGTACTGTTAGGCGCCGGGGTCCGCTCGTCGGTGCGGCCCGGCGCCTAGCAACCAGGGACGCCGTGCGCGTACAGCCGCCGGCTCCCTGGCAACGCTAGACGCCGGGCGCACGGAGCCGCTCTGACCCTAGCAACGGGGACGCCACGTTCGGGCCGTGTTCCCCGTTGCTGGGTCTGTTCTAATTGTATCATGATGTGCTGATTGTATCATGGTGTGCTGGCAGTGCAGCATGCAAGCTGCACGGCATTAATTGTGATGACCCAGTCTGGCTCCTGATTGGGGAGCTCACACTTATAAGCACCCTTTGGACTTCTCACAGACGCCGGTGATAGCTTCCTGTTTGCCTTTGTCAGTTGCAGAGAGTTTCCAGTCCTGCTCAATCCGGTTGTTCCTGTCCTCAGTGGTCCTGTACTCGGATATTTGTCATCTATTCCTGGAGTCTGACCGAGCACCTTTAACATCCTGTGGTGTTCGTGAGTCGCGGCGCAGCCGTGTGTTGCGGCTTGTCCGCTTACTGTTTATTATTTAGTATATTTGTGTTCTGGAGCTTTTGCGGAGGATTCCGCTCCCACAGATCCACTCTGGTATCCAGCGGTGCTGGATAGGAGTAACGGATCAGTGGATCTTTGGTTGTCCTTTTCCCTGGCGGCTAGTCCGCACATACCTTGGTTTAAGTTAGCTTGTAACCCCAGGCCTGGTTGCTTAGTCAGAGGGCCCCTTGTTATCACCCTGTCTCGGATTTCCCTTTGTCTCCCATTAAGACCTGAGGGGGCATCGGGGTTGGGCAGACATAATCCGCCCTTCGAACGCGGCTGCCATGGGCTCAAGCAACCATAGTCTCGCAGGGGATTTCTGATAACACGGGCGAGACAACGGAGTTAGGGCGCCAGGGGTTACTAGGCTCTCCTGCTCCCACAACCAGCAAATCTTCCCAGTACTCAGACCTCTGCCATTAGATCTCCTCTGGTCTGGAGTACGGGAATCATAACACACGCAGGATGGCCCTTCCAAAAAACACTCCCCAAACAGCACATGACGCAAAGAAGAAAAAAAGAGGCGCAATGAGGTAGCTGTGTGAGTAAGCTAAGCGACCCTAGTGGCCGACACAAACACCTGGCCCATCTAGGAGTGGCACTGCAGTGTCACGCAGGATGGCCCTTCCAAAAAACACTCCCCAAACAGCACATGACACAAAGAAGAAAAAAAGGGGCGCAATGAGGTAGCTGTGTGAGTAAGCTAAGCGACCCTAGTGGCCGACACAAACACCTGGCCCATCTAGGAGTGGCACTGCAGTGTCACGCAGGATGGCCCTTCCAAAAAACACTCCCCAAACAGCCCATGACGCAAAGAAGAAAAAAAGAGGCGCAATGAGGTAGCTGTGTGAGTAAGCTAAGCGACCCTAGTGGCCGACACAAACACCTGGCCCATCTAGGAGTAGCACTGCAGTGTCACGCAGGATGGCCCTTCCAAAAAACACTCCCCAAACAGCACATGACGCAAAGAAGAAAAAAAGAGGCGCAATGAGGTAGCTGTGTGAGTAAGCTAAGCGACCCTAGTGGCCGACACAAACACCTGGCCCATCTAGGAGTGGCACTGCAGTGTCACGCAGGATGGCCCTTCCAAAAAACACTCCCCAAACAGCACATGACGCAAAGAAGAAAAAAAGAGGCGCAATGAGGTAGCTGTGTAAGTAAGCTAAGCGACCCTAGTGGCCGACACAAACACCTGGCCCATCTAGGAGTGGCACTGCAGTGTCACGCAGGATGGCCCTTCCAAAAAACACTCCCCAAACAGCACATGACGCAAAGAAGAAAAAAAGAGGCGCAATGAGGTAGCTGTGTGAGTAAGCTAAGCGACCCTAGTGGCCGACACAAACACCTGGCCCATCTAGGAGTGGCACTGCAGTGTCACGCAGGATGGCCCTTCCAAAAAACACTCCCCAAACAGCACATGACGCAAAGAAGAAAAAAAGAGGCGCAATGAGGTAGCTGTGTGAGTAAGCTAAGCGACCCTAGTGGCCGACACAAACACCTGGCCCATCTAGGAGTGGCACTGCAGTGTCACGCAGGATGGCCCTTCCAAAAAACACTCCCCAAACAGCACATGACGCAAAGAAGAAAAAAAGAGGCGCAATGAGGTAGCTGTGTGAGTAAGCTAAGCGACCCTAGTGGCCGACACAAACACCTGGCCCATCTAGGAGTGGCACTGCAGTGTCACGCAGGATGGCCCTTCCAAAAAACACTCCCCAAACAGCACATGACGCAAAGAAGAAAAAAAGAGGCGCAATGAGGTAGCTGTGTGAGTAAGCTAAGCGACCCTAGTGGCCGACACAAACACCTGGCCCATCTAGGAGTGGCACTGCAGTGTCACGCAGGATGGCCCTTCCAAAAAACACTCCCCAAACAGCACATGACGCAAAGAAGAAAAAAAGAGGCGCAATGAGGTAGCTGTGTGAGTAAGCTAAGCGACCCTAGTGGCCGACACAAACACCTGGCCCATCTAGGAGTGGCACTGCAGTGTCACGCAGGATGGCCCTTCCAAAAAACACTCCCCAAACAGCACATGACGCAAAGAAGAAAAAAAGAGGCGCAATGAGGTAGCTGTGTGAGTAAGCTAAGCGACCCTAGTGGCCGACACAAACACCTGGCCCATCTAGGAGTGGCACTGCAGTGTCACGCAGGATGGCCCTTCCAAAAAACACTCCCCAAACAGCACATGACGCAAAGAAGAAAAAAAGAGGCGCAATGAGGTAGCTGTGTGAGTAAGCTAAGCGACCCTAGTGGCCGACACAAACACCTGGCCCATCTAGGAGTGGCACTGCAGTGTCACGCAGGATGGCCCTTCCAAAAAACACTCCCCAAACAGCACATGACGCAAAGAAGAAAAAAAGAGGCGCAATGAGGTAGCTGTGTGAGTAAGCTAAGCGACCCTAGTGGCCGACACAAACACCTGGCCCATCTAGGAGTAGCACTGCAGTGTCACGCAGGATGGCCCTTCCAAAAAACACTCCCCAAACAGCACATGAAGCAAAGAAGAAAAAAAGAGGCGCAATGAGGTAGCTGTGTGAGTAAGCTAAGCGACCCTAGTGGCCGACACAAACACCTGGCCCATCTAGGAGTGGCACTGCAGTGTCACGCAGGATGGCCCTTCCAAAAAACACTCCCCAAACAGCACATGGCGCAAAGAAGAAAAAAAGAGGCGCAATGAGGTAGCTGTGTGAGTAAGATAAGCGACCCTTGTGGCCGACACAAACACCTGGCCCATCTAGGAGTGGCACTGCAGTGTCACGCAGGATGGCCCTTCCAAAAAACACTCCCCAAACAGCACATGACGCAAAGAAGAAAAAAAGAGGCGCAATGAGGTAGCTGTGTGAGTAAGCTAAGCGACCCTAGTGGCCGACACAAACACCTGGCCCATCTAGGAGTGGCACTGCAGTGTCACGCAGGATGGCCCTTCCAAAAAACACTCCCCAAACAGCACATGAAGCAAAGAAGAAAAAAAGAGGCGCAATGAGGTAGCTGTGTGAGTAAGCTAAGCGACCCTAGTGGCCGACACAAACACCTGGCCCATCTAGGAGTGGCACTGCAGTGTCACGCAGGATGGCCCTTCCAAAAAACACTCCCCAAACAGCACATGACGCAAAGAAGAAAAAAAGAGGCGCAATGAGGTAGCTGTGTGAGTAAGCTAAGCGACCCTAGTGGCCGACACAAACACCTGGCCCATCTAGGAGTGGCACTGCAGTGTCACGCAGGATGGCCCTTCCAAAAAACACTCCCCAAACAGCACATGACGCAAAGAAGAAAAAAGAGGCGCAATGAGGTAGCTGTGTGAGTAAGCTAAGCGACCCTAGTGGCCGACACAAACACCTGGCCCATCTAGGAGTGGCACTGCAGCGTCACGCAGGATGGCCCTTCCAAAAAACATTCCCCAAACAGCACATGACGCAAAGAAGAAAAAAAGAGGCTCAATGAGGTAGTTGTGTGAGTAAGCTAAGCGACCCTAGTGGCCGACACAAACACCTGGCCCATCTAGGAGTGGCACTGCAGTGTCACGCAGGATGGCCCTTCCAAAAAACACTCCCCAAACAGCACATGACGCAAAGAAGAAAAAAAGAGGCGCAATGAGGTAGCTGTGTGAGTAAGCTAAGCGACCCTAGTGGCCGACACAAACACCTGGCCCATCTAGGAGTGGCACTGCAGTGTCACGCAGGATGGCCCTTCCAAAAAACACTCCCCAAACAGCACATGACGCAAAGAAGAAAAAAAGAGGCGCAATGAGGTAGCTGTGTGAGTAAGCTAAGCGACCCTAGTGGCCGACACAAACACCTGGCCCATCTAGGAGTGGCACTGCAGTGTCACGCAGGATGGCCCTTCCAAAAAACACTCCCCAAACAGCACATGGCGCAAAGAAGAAAAAAAGAGGCGCAATGAGGTAGCTGTGTGAGTAAGATAAGCGACCCTTGTGGCCGACACAAACACCTGGCCCATCTAGGAGTGGCACTGCAGTGTCACGCAGGATGGCCCTTCCAAAAAACACTCCCCAAACAGCACATGACGCAAAGAAGAAAAAAAGAGGCGCAATGAGGTAGCTGTGTGAGTAAGCTAAGCGACCCTAGTGGCCGACACAAACACCTGGCCCATCTAGGAGTGGCACTGCAGTGTCACGCAGGATGGCCCTTCCAAAAAACACTCCCCAAACAGCACATGGCGCAAAGAAGAAAAAAAGAGGCGCAATGAGGTAGCTGTGTGAGTAAGATAAGCGACCCTTGTGGCCGACACAAACACCTGGCCCATCTAGGAGTGGCACTGCAGTGTCACGCAGGATGGCCCTTCCAAAAAACACTCCCCAAACAGCACATGACGCAAATAAAAATGAAAGAAAAAGGGGTGCAAGATGGAATTGTCCTTGGGCCCTCCCACCCACCCTTATGTTGTATAAACAGGACATGCACACTTTAACCAACCCATCATTTCAGTGACAGGGTCTGCCACACGACTGTGACTGAAATGACGGGTTGGTTTGGACCCCCACCGAAAAAGAAGCAATTAATCTCTCCTTGCACAAACTGGCTCTACAGAGGCAAGATGTCCACCTCATCATCATCCTCCGATATATCACCGTGTACATCCCGCTCCTCACAGATTATCAATTCGTCCCCACTGGAATCCACCATCTCAGCTCCCTGTGTACTTTGTGGAGGCAATTGCTGCTGGTCAATGTCTCCACGGAGGAATTGATTATAATTCATTTTAATGAACATCATCTTCTCCACATTTTCTGGAAGTAACCTCGTACGCCGATTGCTGACAAGGTGAGCGGCGGCACTAAACACTCTTTCGGAGTACACACTTGTGGGAGGACAACTTAGGTAGAATAAAGCCAGTTTGTGCAAGGGCCTCCAAATTGCCTCTTTTTCCTGCCAGTATAAGTACGGACTGTCTGACGTGCCTACTTGGATGCGGTCACTCATATAATCCTCCACCATTCTTTCAATGGGGAGAGAATCATATGCAGTGACAGTAGACGACATGTCCGTAATCGTTGTCAGGTCCTTCAGTCCGGACCAGATGTCAGCATCAGCAGTCGCTCCAGACTGCCCTGCATCACCGCCAGCGGGTGGGCTCGGAATTCTGAGCCTTTTCCTCGCACCCCCAGTTGCGGGAGAATGTGAAGGAGGAGATGTTGACAGGTCGCGTTCCGCTTGACTTGACAATTTTGTCACCAGCAGGTCTTTGAACCCCAGCAGACTTGTGTCTGCCGGAAAGAGAGATCCAAGGTAGGTTTTAAATCTAGGATCGAGCACGGTGGCCAAAATGTAGTGCTCTGATTTCAACAGATTGACCACCCGTGAATCCTTGTTAAGCGAATTAAGGGCTCCATCCACAAGTCCCACATGCCTAGCGGAATCGCTCCCTTTTAGCTCCTCCTTCAATGCCTCCAGCTTCTTCTGCAAAAGCCTGATGAGGGGAATGACCTGACTCAGGCTGGCAGTGTCTGAACTGACTTCACGTGTGGCAAGTTCAAAAGGTTGCAGAACCTTGCACAACGTTGAAATCATTCTCCACTGCGCTTGAGACAGGTACATTCCACCTCCTATATCGTGCTCAATTGTATAGGCTTGAATGGCCTTTTGCTGCTCCTCCAACCTCTGAAGCATATAGAGGGTTGAATTCCACCTCGTTACCACTTCTTGCTTCAGATGATGGCAGGGCAGGTTCAGGCGTTTTTGGTGGTGCTCCAGTCTTCTGTACGTGGTGCCTGTACACCGAAAGTGTCCCGCAATTCTTCTGGCCACCGACAGCATCTCTTGCACGCCCCTGTCGTTTTTTAAAAAATTCTGCACCACCAAATTCAAGGTATGTGCAAAACATGGGACGTGCTGGAATTTGCCCAGATTTAATGCACACACAATATTGCTGGCGTTGTCCGATGCCACAAATCCACAGGAGAGTCCAATTGGGGTAAGCCATTCCGCGATGATCTTCCTCAGTTGCCGTAAGAGGTTTTCAGCTGTGTGCGTATTCTGGAAACCGGTGATACAAAGCGTAGCCTGCCTAGGAAAGAGTTGGCGTTTGCGAGATGCTGCTACTGGTGCCGCCGCTGCTGTTCTTGCGGCGGGAGTCCATACATCTACCCAGTGGGCTGTCACAGTCATATAGTCCTGACCCTGCCCTGCTCCACTTGTCCACATGTCCGTGGTTAAGTGGACATTGGGTACAGCTGCATTTTTTAGGACACTGGTGACTCTTTTTCTGAGGTCTGTGTACATTTTCGGTATCGCCTGCCTAGAGAAATGGAACCTAGATGGTATTTGGTACCGGGGACACAGTACCTCCAACAAGTCTCTAGTTGGCTCTGCAGTAATGATGGATACCGGAACCACGTTTCTCACCACCCAGGATGCCAAGGCCTCAGTTATCCGCTTTGCAGCAGGATGACTGCTGTGATATTTCATCTTCCTCGCAAAGGACTGTTGGACAGTCAATTGCTTGGTGGAAGTAGTAAAAGTGGGCTTACGACTTCCCCTCTGGGATGACCATCGACTCCCAGCAGCAACAACAGCAGCGCCAGCAGCAGTAGGCGTTACACGCAAGGATGCATCGGAGGAATCCCAGGCAGGAGAGGACTCGTCAGAATTGCCAGTGACATGGCCTGCAGGACTATTGGCATTCCTGAAGAAGGAGGAAATTGACACTGAGGGAGTTGGTGGGGTGGTTTGCGTGAGCTTGGTTACAAGAGGAAGGGATTTACTGGTCAGTGGACTGCTTCCGCTGTCGCCCAAAGTTTTTGAACTTGTCACTGACTTATTATGAATGCGCTGCAGGTGACGTATAAGGGAGGATGTTCCGAGGTGGTTAACGTCCTTACCCCTACTTATTACAGCTTGACAAAGGCAACACACGGCTTGACAAATGTTGTCCGCATTTCTGGTGAAATACTTCCACACCGAAGAGCTGATTTTTTTGGTATTTTCACCAGGCATGTCAACTGCCCTATTCCTCCCACGGACAACAGGTGTCTCCCCGGGTGCCTGACTTAAACAAACCACCTCACCATCAGAATCCTCCTTGTCAATTTCCTCCCCAGCGCCAGCAACACCCATATCCTCCTCATCCTGGTGTACTTCAACACTGACATCTTCAATCTGACTATCAGGAACTGGACTGCGGGTGCTCCTTCCAGCACTTGCAGGGGGCGTGCAAATGGTGGAAGGCGCATGCTCTTCACGTCCAGTGTTGGGAAGGTCAGGCATCGCAACCGACACAATTGGACTCTCCTTGTGGATTTGGGATTTGGAAGAACGCACAGTTCTTTGCGGTGCTTTTGCCAGCTTGAGTCTTTTCATTTTTCTAGCGAGAGGCTGAGTGCTTCCATCCTCATGTGAAGCTGAACCACTAGCCATGAACATAGGCCAGGGCCTCAGCCGTTCCTTGCCACTCCGTGTGGTAAATGGCATATTGGCAAGTTTACGCTTCTCCTCCGACAATTTTATTTTAGATTTAGAAGTCCTTTTTTTACTGATATTTGGTGTTTTGGATTTCACATGCTCTGTACTATGACATTGGGCATCGGCCTTGGCAGACGACGTTGCTGGCATTTCATCGTCTCGGCCATGACTAGTGGCAGCAGCTTCAGCACGAGGTGGAAGTGGATCTTGATCTTTCCCTAATTTTGGAACCTCAACATTTTTGTTCTCCATATTTTAATAGGCACAACTAAAAGGCACCTCAGGTAAACAATGGAGATGGATGGATACTAGTATACAATTATGGATGGACCAGCGACTGCCGACACAGAGGTAGCTACAGCCGTGGACTACCGTACTGTGTCTGCTGCTAATATAGACTGGATGATAATGAGATGAAATTAATATATATATATATATATATATAATATCACTAGTACTGCAGCCGGACAGGTATATATATTTATTATGTAATGACTGATGACGGACCTGCTGGACACTGTCAGCTCAGCAGCACCGCAGACTGCTACAGTAAGCTACTATAGTAGTATGTATCAAGAAGAAAGAGAAAAAAAAACCACGGGTAGGTGGTATACAATTATGGATGGACCAGCGACTGCCGACACAGAGGTAGCTACAGCCGTGGACTACCGTACTGTGTCTGCTGCTAATATAGACTGGATGATAATGAGATGAAATGAATATATATATATATATATATAATATCACTAGTACTGCAGCCGGACAGGTATATATATATTTATTATGTAATGACTGATGACGGACCTGCTGGACACTGTCAGCTCAGCAGCACCGCAGACTGCTACAGTAAGCTACTATAGTAGTATGTATCAAGAAGAAAGAGGGAAAAAAAAACACGGGTAGGTGGTAAACAATTATGGATGGACCAGCGACTGCCGACACAGAGGTAGCTACAGCCGTGGACTACCGTACTGTGTCTGCTGCTAATATAGACTGGATGATAATGAGATGAAATTAATATATATATATATATATAATATCACTAGTACTGCAGCCGGACAGGTATATATATTTATTATGTAATGACTGATGACGGACCTGCTGGACACTGTCAGCTCAGCAGCACCGCAGACTGCTACAGTAAGCTACTATAGTAGTATGTATCAAGAAGAAAGAGAAAAAAAAAACACGGGTAGGTGGTATACAATTATGGATGGACCAGCGACTGCCGACAAAGAGGTAGCTACAGCCGTGGACTACCGTACTGTGTCTGCTGCTAATATAGACTGGATGATAATGAGATGAAATTAAGATATATATATATATATATATATATATATATAATATCACTAGTACTGCAGCCGGACAGGTATATATATTTATTATGTAATGACTGATGACGGACCTGCTGGACACTGTCAGCTCAGCAGCACCGCAGACTGCTACAGTAAGCTACTATAGTAGTATGTATCAAGAAGAAAGAGAAAAAAAAAACCACGGGTAGGTGGTATACAATTATGGATGGACCAGCGACTGCCGACACAGAGGTAGCTACAGCCGTGGACTACCGTACTGTGTCTGCTGCTAATATAGACTGGATGATAATGAGATGAAATTAATATATATATATATATATATATATATAATATCACTAGTACTGCAGCCGGACAGGTATATATATTTATTATGTAATGACTGATGACGGACCTGCTGGACACTGTCAGCTCAGCAGCACCGCAGACTGCTACAGTAAGCTACTATAGTAGTATGTATCAAGAAGAAAGAGAAAAAAAAACCACGGGTAGGTGGTATACAATTATGGATGGACCAGCGACTGCCGACACACAGGTAGCTACAGCCGTGGACTACCGTACTGTGTCTGCTGCTAATATAGACTGGATGATAATGAGATGAAATTAATATATATATATATATATATATATAATATCACTAGTACTGCAGCCGGACAGGTATATATATTTATTATGTAATGACTGATGACGGACCTGCTGGACACTGTCAGCTCAGCAGCACCGCAGACTGCTACAGTAAGCTACTATAGTAGTATGTATCAAGAAGAAAGAGAAAAAAAAAAACCACGGGTAGGTGGTATACAATTATGGATGGACCAGCGACTGCCGACACAGAGGTAGCTACAGCCTAGGACTACCGTACTGTGTCTGCTGCTAATATAGACTGGATGATAATGAGATGAAATTAATATATATATATATATAATATCACTAGTACTGCAGCCGGACAGGTATATATATTTATTATGTAATGACTGATGACGGACCTGCTGGACACTGTCAGCTCAGCAGCACCGCAGACTGCTACAGTAAGCTACTATAGTAGTATGTATCAAGAAGAAAGAAAAAAAAAAAACACGGGTAGGTGGTATACATATACAATTATATATATATTATATACAATTATATATATATATATATATATATATATATATTAAACTGGTGGTGATTAATTAAACTGGTGGTCAGGACACTGGTCACACTATCAGCAACTTGCAACTGCAAGTAGTACTCCTAAGCAGACAATCACAATATATACTGGTGGTCAGTGTGGTCACAATGGCAGTGTGGCACTCTGGCAGCAGAGTGCCAGCAAAAGTGTGCACTGTACGTTAAAATATGTACTCCTGCTCTCAGACTCTAACTGCTTCCCACTGTCAGTGTCTCCCCCACAAGTCAGATATACAGTCACACTATCACTTCAGCAAGTAGTAGTACTCCTCCTAATGCTCCCCAAAATTACTAAAGTAAATAATACTGTGTCTCTCTCTACTCTAGTAGTCTCACTCTCTATAAACGGAGAGGACGCCAGCCACGTCCTCTCCCTATCAATCTCAATGCACGTGTGAAAATGGCGGCGACGCGCGGCTCCTTATATAGAATCCGAGTCTCGCGATAGAATCCGAGCCTCGCGAGAATCCGACAGCGGGATGATGACGTTCGGGCGCGCTCGGGTTAACCGAGCAAGGCGGGAAGATCCGAGTCGCTCGGCCCCGTGTAAAAAAAACTGAAGTTCGGGCGGGTTCGGTTTCCGAGGAACCGAACCCGCTCATCTCTACTAAATACCTCCTATACACTGCACTACATACCTGCACTACACCCCCCTATATACCACACTAAATCAATACACTAAATACCTCCTATACACTGCACTACATCCCTGCACTACACCCCCCTATATACCACACTAGATCAATACACTAAATACCTCCTATACACTGCGCTACATACCTGCACTACACCCCCCTATATACCACACTAAATCAATACACTAAATACCTCCTATACACTGCACTACATCCCTGCACTACACTCCCCTATATGCCACACTAAATCAATACACTAAATACCCCATATATAAACTGGACTACATCCCTGCACTACACCCCCTTATATGCCACACTAAATCAATACACTAAATACCCCCTATACACTGGACTACATCCCTGCACTACACCCCCCTATATGCCACACTAAATCAATACACTAAATACCCCCTATACACTGCACTACATCCCTGCACTACACCCCCCTATATGCCACACTAAATCAATACACTAAATACCCCCTATACACAGCACTACATCCCTGCACTACACCCCCCTATATGCCACACTAAATCAATACACTAAATACCCCATATACACTGGACTACATCCCTGCACTGCACCCCCCTATATGCCACACTAAATCAATACACTAAATACCCCCTATACACTGCACTACATCACTGCACTACACCCCCCCTATATGCCACACTAAATCAATACACTAAATACCCCCTATACACTGCACAACATCCCTGCACTACACCCCCCTATATGCCACACTAAATCAATACACTAAATACCTCCTATACACTGAACTACATCCCTGCACTACACCCCCCTATATGCCACACTGAATAAATACACTAAATACCCCCTATACACTGCACTACATCCCTGCACTACACCCCCCTATATGCCACACTAAATCAATACACTAAATACCCCCTATACACTGAACTACATTCCTGCACTACACCCCCCTATATGCCACACTGAATAAATACACTAAATACCCCCTATGCACTGCACTACATCCCTGCACTACACCCCCCTATACGCCACAGAACATACCTACACTAAATACCCCCTATACACTGCACTACATCCCTGCACTATACTCCCCTATATGCCACACTAAATCAATACACTAAATACCCCCTATACACTGCACTACATCTCTGCACTACACCCCCCTATATGCCACACTAAGTCAATACACTAAATACCCCCTATACACTGCACTACATCACTGCACTACACCCCCCTATATGCCACACTAAATCAATACACTAAATACCCCCTATACACTGAACTACATGACTGCACTGCACTGCACTACATTCTGCTCAGTAACACATCCTTGTGCCACCCTCCACATGAACTTACCATAATGAAGTCTTCTCTCTGTCCACTGCAGCTTCAGAGTAGGTGACACGGCGACATGGTAGAGTTGACGGAGGAGAGCTGAGTAGAGCAGAAGTGGTGGTGGTGGGCTGAATGGAATAAGGGGGCGGGGCTTGGTCCCCCAGCTGGGACAGCAATGGTAGAGGGAAAGTGGATATTGGCTGAGGGAAAGAAGGGGGCGGGGCATGGTCCTCCAGGCTGGGCAGAGCGGGGTAGAAGGAAAGCAGGGACTGGGCTGGCTGAGGGGAAGAAGGAGGCGGGGCCTGGTCCTCCGCCGGGACAAAGCAAAGTAGAGGTAAGCAGGGATAGGCAGAGGGAAAGAAGTGTGAGTGGCTTGGTCATCTGTCCAGGAGAGACCCCGCCCAGGACTCAGGGGAACTGGCTAGGTCATGATATGGACGGGAGAGAGCGGGTATAGATGGGAAGAAGTGGGTGGGCTGAAGGGGGCTGGCTTGGTACTGTGGAAGGGAGGGAGCATGGCAGAGAGGAAGAAGGGGGCGAATGTGGTCCTGCAATAGATAGCAACTCGTTCTCTCCTCTACCCAACCGCACTGGTTCCTGGTTGCGACCCTGCAGCGTCTGGGCGGCGTACAATGAGTCACTAAACTCATTAGTACAATAGCTAACATCACCAGCTGCGGGCTTTGTCACTGTCTGCCCACACTAGGCAGGCTTCAATGCCCCTGGGCATTCCAAATGCCCTAGGCAATTGCCTAGGTTGCCTATAGCTAGGGCCGGCTCTGGTTATCAAGGTTAATAATACCGTAGGATCAAAATTACCCCCAAATTCTGTGATTTTAGCCGTTTTTGTGTTTTAAAAAAAATCATCCAGATCCAAAACCAAAACCAGAAAGGGTGGGTTTTGGCAAAACCAATCCAGATCCAAAACACGAGCATGGAACCAGATCCAAAACCAAAACACAAAACACGAAAAGTGCCCGCCGCACATCTCTAATCATAAGTGTGTGTGTGTGTGTGTGTGTGTGTGTGTGTGTGTGTGTGTGTGTGTGTGTGTGTGTGTGTGTGTGGGGGGGGGGGGGGGGGGGGTTCATGAACTACCTTATATTCAAAGATGTAACATTTCAAATTGTCTACGTTTTTTTTATTTTTTTTATACAGGCTCATTACTGAGGAGGGTTCTCTCTTCCCTCCCACAGGCAATGTTGGCAAAGAATGGAGAAAAAAAGGAGTAGAATGCAGGTACAGAGATAACACAAACAGAAAAAAGTACTTTTAAAACTGGTAAAGAATGTAAAATCAATCCATCTTGTTTTCTTATTGGCGAGACTAATGTGAATAGGAGCCAAGAACAATGTTTGCTGGGTCTCTTTTTCAGCTTTTCTTGTTTGATTTTGGTACCTCAGAACTTGTTTATTGGGCATTGCGTTAGCAACCTGGTTAGATTCTAATATATAAATGCCAATAACTTGAACACATTTGTATGTTCTTATCAAATCAACAAAGAACTGAGACCTTTTTTTACTCCTGGTCTAACTTATAGTTGAATGCAAAAAAATAAATATAAAAAAAAATACCTTGAAAATACTGTAGAGGCAAAAATATTTTTGTATACAGCAAAGGTTCTCAAACGTGGTCCTCAAGGCACCCCAATGGTGCAGGTATTAAGTTTATCCATGCTTGGCCACAGGTGACTTAATTAGCACCTCAGTCAATTTGATTCAACCAACTGTGCTGAGCCATGGATATACCTAAAACCTGGATCGTTGGGATGCCTTGAGGACCACGTTTGAGAACCTCTGGTATACAGTATTTTGAGTTGCACATATCTTAGCAAAGATCCACCTTAAACGCTGTTGTTTAAATGGGTACAGAGTAAAGTGGCCTCCAAGATTTTGGCCATGGGGCTCTCTACCTCTGGAATTCTCTCCTGCTCCCTATCAGACTATCCACCACTCTACAAAACTTCAAACGGGCTCTCAAGTCAAGAACCCTCTCCTTCTTCTTCTTCTTCTTCATCATCAAACGCAGCCATCCCTCGGTCTAACCCTCTATCCCTTGATCACTGTCTACCACATCTCTGTTACCCATGTCTTCTGCCCCACTCCTTTAGAATATAAGCTCTCACAAGAGCCCTCTCTCCTCATGTGCTTTGGCTTCCCTACTAATACTATCATCTACTCCATGCTCCCTTCCAAGGCACCTAACCCTTGGTTTCTGCCGCCGAGCTCATGAGGTTATGTACTTTGTTAGGCGCTGCGGAACCCTTGTGGTGCCAGATAAAGAATAATAATACTTTTTATAGCTGAGAGAAGCAAAGCTTCACTCACAAGCATACTGCGATCTCTTCTTACTTTTACCCAGATGGCAGAGCTTTTGCAGGTTCTTCTGACCCATTCTATGCGTGTATGAGTAGGTGCAAGCACACTTTGCGCAAAAGTAAATGTAGCCGTCATTTGCATTTACAAAGGACGGCAATGCGGGAAAGTTTTCTCACAAGTACAGGTCCTTTTCGTATGGACTGTCCCAGAAGGAGGTTTAAGCTAAATACAAAGACAAATGGGGAGAAAGGCTGAAAATTAATCAGCAGCCTCTGCCTACTTTTACTATATAGCCCTCTGTTTAATAGGAACATTTTAATAAAGCATATTAATATATAATGCACATTGAGGACATTAAAAAAAACTGTTTCTGTTTTGCTTGTAATGAAACATTTTCAGGGAATTTTCATGTATCTTAGAGCCTAACATGGAGATAGTTAGACCACAAACAGCCAAGTCAAAAAGTATTTGCATTGAAGTTTCTGTGTGGTATTGCGGATTAAATCACATGATCCGCTTGTAGGGACCATATGGCTGCCAAGTAGTTCTAGGAAACTCTTGTCAGTAACCAAAAAAATTAGGTTTGGTGAAGCCAAAATAAACATGACTATGGATGAGAATTTTCAATTGTTCAGACAACCCTGGCCATTTTATTAAATATCAAACTGAAAGGCGTAGCCAACCAGACATCCTAAATTTATTTAGAGATCTGATACTTGATATTACAGGCATCAATTCAATTGCCCATCACTTTTCTAGTAGTCCTAAGAGGTCAGTTAAAATACTGGATTTTAATTTAGCTAATTTACCAATAAATATCACCGGAGGGGCATCGGGTAGCAGAGATCAATCTCAGACCTGGAAGTGGCCACTTAATGGGAACACTCAGGTTGTGCGTGTAGCCTCAGAGTATGTCTGCTCAGATGCCAACAGCTAGGCTGTAAGATCAAGGTCAACTAAAAACTATAGGAGGCTATTGGTCTGTCAGTCACTTCACCAGTCTTTATTGCATGGTCAAATGGGTTCATGGATGGACATATGAGGCCATAGTCCCATCTCCTCTACTGCTGTGTCAGGAAACACCACCCAGCAGAAGGAGAAACATCTGCAGAGGATTTACACTCAACTTGAAATACAGGTGGCATACCTCCTTCCGCAAGTTACAAATTTACATTATATGCAAATAGACTTAATTAGGTCCTAGATTAATGCCTTGAGGTGTCAATTACAGTATTCATATATGTATATAGAGTCATTTTTATACTTGTTTGTATTATTCTGGTTCTGTACTTCAGATCTTCTTCAAATGCAAAAAATTGTGGTAAGGCCTTCTCTGAAAAAGTGCCTTATTAAAGCCAAACTGGTGCCTACATACACGGAATAATTAATACATGTGTGTTAAGGTGTATATAACATATTGCTGATGCTGTTAAAATTGCATTCAAAACAGGCGTTTTTGGATGAAAAAAATAAATTTTCAATTTTTTGTGTAAAAATTTCCAATGATCACCAGCAAACAATACAATCTCAAGATGAATAAGTTAAATACATTGGGGTATATTTACTAAGCTCCCGATTTTGACCGAGATGCCGTTTTTTCTTCAAAGTGTCATGTCGGGAATTTACTAAGCAAAAATCTCGGCAGTGATGAGGGCATTCGTAATATTTTGGAATTCCTAGGAAAAAATCACGAATCAATACACCATCGGTCAAATACGCCTGCAATTTGGTAGAAATCGGTAATTTACTAAAAAGTGCAAATCACAAACACTGTCGACAATAGCCAAACACTGCCGTGCAGAAATACAATTCGTGAAAAAGTGCTAAAAAAAAACAGACCTGCTTTTTTATCCCGTGTTTGGATAGGCATGCACGGATCCATGAGATCCGTGCATGTTTATCAGTGGGAAGGGGTGGGAAAGTGTTATTTTTATGAAATAAAAATGCGTGGGGTCCCCCCTCCTAAGCAAAACCAGCCTCGGGCTCTTTGAGCCGGTCCTGGTTGCAAAAATATGCGAAAAAAAATGATAGGGGTTCCCCCATATTTAAACAACCAGCACCGGGCTCTGCGCCTGGTCCTGGTTCCAAAAATATGGGGGACAAAAAGAGTAGGGGTCCCCCGTATTTCTGAAACCAGCACCGGGCTCCACTAGCCAGATACATAATGCCACAGCCGGGGGACACTTTTATATAGGTCCCGGCGGCCCTGGCATTACATAACCAACTAGTCACCCCTGGCCGGGGTACCCTGGAGGAGTGGGGACCCCTTCAATCAAGGGGTCCCCCCCTCCAGCCACCCAAGGACCAGGGGTGAAGCCCGTGGCTGTCCCCCCCATCCAAGGGCTGCGGATGGGAGGCTGATAGCCGTTTTGTTAAAAAATGAATATTGTTTTTAGTAGCAGTACTACAAGTCCCAGCAAGCCTCCCCCGCAAGCTGGTACTTGGAGAACCACAAGTACCAACATGCGGAGGAAAACCGGGCCCGCTGGTACCTGTAGTACTACTACTAAAAAAATACCCCAATAAAAACATAAGACACACACCTCCTTGAAAGTATAACTTTAATGCATACATCCACACCTCCATATACACATACTTACCTATGTTCACACGAGGGTCGGTCCTCTTCTCCATGTAGAATCCATGGTGTACCTGTTGAAAAAATTATACTCACAAAATCCAGTGTAGATGGCTCCTCTTTTAATCCATTTGTAATCCAGGTACTTGTCAAAATAAAAAAACGGACACCCGACCTCGCACTGAAAGGGGCCCCATGTTTTCACATGGGACCCCTTTCCCCGAATGCCAGAAACCCCCTCTGACTTATGTCTAAGAGGGTTCCATCAGCCAATCAGGGAGCGCCACATTGTGGGTGACCGAAAGTAACCTCACCGCTGACCACAAAGTTCCCACCATTGGTTACAATGGAGCGCATAGGCGCTACATTGTAACACTGCCGTGTGCTGCCTGTCATACAGTACAGGAGCACACAGCCAATCAGGAGGGTGCCACAATGTGGCGCTCCCTGATTGGCTGATGGAACCCTCTTAGACATAAGTCAGAGGGGGTTTCTGGCATTCGGGGAAAGGGGTCCCATGTGAAAACATGGGCCCCTTTCAGTGCGAGGTCGGGTGTCCGTTTTTTTAATTTGACAAGTACCTGGATTACAACTGGATTACAAGCAGAAGAGCCATCTACACTGGATTTTGTGAGTATAATTTTTTCAACAGGTACACCATGGATTCTACATGGAGAAGAGGACCGACCCTCGTGTGAACATAGGTAAGTATGTATATATGGAGGTGAGGATGTATGCATTAAAGTTATACTTTCAAGGTGTGTGTCTTATGTTTTTATTGGGGTATTTTTTTAGTAGTAGTACTACAGGTACCAGCGGGCCCGGTTTTCCTCCGCATGCTGGTACTTGTGGTTCTCCAAGTACCAGCTTGCGGGGGAGGCTTGCTGGGACTTGTAGTACTGCTACTAAAAACAATATTCATTTTTTTACAAAACGGCTATCAGCCTCCCATCCGCAGCCCTTGGATGGGGGGGACAGCCTCGGGCTTCACCCCTGGTCCTTGGGTGGCTGGAGGGGGGGGACCCCTTGATTGAAGGGGTCCCCACTCCTCCAGGGTACCCCGGCAAGGGGTGACTAGTTGGTTATGTAATGCCAGGGCCGCCGGGACCTATATAAAAGTGTCCCCCGGCTGTGGCATTATGTATCTGGCTAGTGGAGCCCGGTGCTGGTTTCAGAAATACGGGGGACCCCTACTCTTTTTGTCCCCCGGATTTTTGGAACCAGGACCAGGCGCAGAGCCCGGTGCTGGTTGTTTAAATATGGGGGAACCCCTATCATTTTTCCCCCCATATTTTTGCAACCAGGACCGGCTCAAAGAGCCCGAGGCTGGTTTGGCTTAGGAGGGGGGACCCCACGCAATTTTTGGGGGGATTTTAACACTGATTTTTTTTTTTTTTTTAAAGGTGCACAATGAAGCCCAGCACGGATCTCTCAGATCCGGCCGAGATTCATTGTATTAAAGTCGGCAGTGTTTTACAAGTCACTCACGTAAAACACTGCCAAAAAAAACGAATGACATCGACATCGGTAAAACCGAAAATGCAGAATACGGCAGCTTAGTAAATTAGTCGTACTAAATTCAAAAAGTTGCAAATTTACACTTTCGATGTCATTCGTGATTGAACTTTGACCTCAAACGGGAAAATACGATTTTTAGTAAATATACCCCATTGTTGGGTAAACTTACTAAAAGTCAATTTTGGGTCTAGATTAAAATTGACCAAATAGAACCAACATAACCACAAAAGTGCCCCAGTAATTCTATTCAAAATAGATAATTTACTAACAGTTGATTTTTGGTTCCATTCTGATTTTGATAGTGCATTGATTTTTATATGAAGTTTTAAATCTGTTCTAATCACACTTAGATAGAACCAAAAATGGACTCAAAATGGACTTCATTAGACAAATGCAACCTTATTGGCCAAAGCAAGTCACATGCACTGTAATACCCACAAACACCTTCATTCAAGCGCTAATTAGTATTTTCCCGAAAATTAAAAAGCATTACTGTGCCTTTACATGCAATGCCTATTCTTCCTATAGATTGTAAGCTGGTGAGCAGGGCCTTCCTACCTCTATGTGTGTCTGCTATTACTCGGTTTGTTTTATCACTGTTTCCAATTGTAAATCGCAATGGAATATGTTGTGCTCTATAAGAAACATGCAATAATAAATAATAAATAAATACATACATAATTTGGACAGTAAGAGTGCCCCCCATGCGTGTTTCCCCTGTTTCTGATGTGTCTATTCATTTTAATGATTGTGGATCGATTTTGAGTCCATTTTGAATTGGTTTTCAATTTTCATACAGTACCAACTACTAGTAAATAAGAGATTTGTATAGAACGCTATGTTAAAGTACCAATGTTTTGGTCGATGTTCTATTTCAGTTCTGTTTCAGTCTGAAGTCTATTTTCTGGTGATTTGTGGGAATATTTAGTTACTAGTGTGCAGGCTTTTATAAGTGGAGATGTTGCTATAGCAACCAATCAGGTTCTAGCTATTATATTCTGGAAGGTGGTAGAATGATAAGTAGAACCTGATTGGTTGCTATGGGCAACATTTCGACTTCTAAATACCTGCACTTTCGTAAATATACCCCTTTGTGTCCGTTTTCAGTCCATTTCGCCTTTAGTACATACCTGGTTTTCCAAATGGACAGAAGATATACTCCTTTGGATGTTCTGACACGGTGGAGGCTCTACAAAGGCAATACAAAGCCATAACAGTAGCAAAGTAAACGATTCTAATGAAAATACTGTACTGTATGTCCAGCCAGCAAACAACGCCACATGTGAGGTATTACTGGATGTGTTTCTGCCGCTGATTTTGTCATGAGGAGAAAAATTCCAACCCAGCAGTATTTGTATATTTAGTTTTTTATATTTTTCATCAAAATGAAAACAAAAATACAAAAAATACAAAAGTTCAGACTATACATAAATAAAATACCTGGGAGTGTCGGTGAGTTTAAAGAAATCTTAGGGATATTTCTGGGTTTACACAGTAGCACTGGTTAGTTCATAATTTTTATGAGTGAAATAATTTTCATGTATTTGGCCTTATTTCCCTGTATGGCAAAAACTGAAATGTAATATAAGATCCTATTAAATATAGTTGTGTGTGTCCAAACAAAACGCTCAGCAGGATATACTAGGAGATAAAATATATGTCTAGCAGCCACATTGGGGAAACTGGGCATTTTACTCGGTGGTGCAGGCAACCTAGAGAGGTTACATTAGTAGCTGTGGTTTATATGCTACTAATAGGCCTGGTCAGTTACTCTTATAGGTGAGTAATGCAGGATAATGGATGCTATTTAGGGGTTGGGTAGGGGATCCCCAACAGGGAGGATGCCGGTGGTCGGAATACCGACAATTTTCTAAGTATGCTAACCCCTCCTCACTACTCTCCCTACCAGCGGCCTAACCCTAACCCTCCCCTGACTAATCCTAACCCCCACTCTGCAGCCTAGCCCCTAACCCCCCCCCCCCCGCAGCCTAACCCACCCTTCCCAAAGCCTAACCCTCCCCTCCCACAGCCTAACCCCTCCCCACTACCAGGGCCATCTTAACAGCAGTGTGGGCCCCTGGGCACAGCAATGCACTGGGGCCCCTACCCATCCTCCAGGGGGGGTGCTATCAGCGGCAGCTTTGATGTCCCGCGGGCGGTATGGGGTGTTCTATCTTCTGCTCAGCATATAAGACCCGGAGCAGTAATTTCTACTAATTACTGCTTTACTGCACAGATGGGGAGGGAGGGAGAACACTAAACTGTAGAAGGTGGCATTGGGATGAATGAAGGGGCCTCGGTACATGACTTTCAGGGTGGTATGGGGTGTTTAATATGTAAGGGAGGGGTCGATAGTGGAGTGGGCTTAATATTCATCATTTTCTAGTGAGAGAGCAGCTTGCTTGACTGCAGATATCTCAAGTTCCTGTAAAAAGATTTCTTAGCTCTGAATGGGATAAAATATTAGAGTGCCTCACCTGTCAGGAGGTACTGGGGACTTGGGGATCAGAGTTCAGGAGCCAGAGCAATCCACCAATGAATATATAAAACTGCATATTAGGCGTGTGGAGCTTGAGCAGGGACCAGCTGCTTGAAGGCTGATATCTCTGGTTCTGGGCATAGTAGAGAAAATCTGCCAGTGTCCACCGAAAGTGGAGAGTCCCAGCTTTTGAACTGTACCCTCAGAAAAACTGTACGTCATACAGAAACTGAGATATCTGGCTGGGAAGAGCAATTAACAGGCTTGGATGGGGACCACTGCTTTGAAGTTCGATATCTCTGGTTCCCTATGGCCGATTTTCAAAACTCTGGTACCTCTGGAAATAGGGGACCCTCAGCTATCAGCCTAGGGCCCTTATACTCTTGGGGCCCTTGGGCAAGAGCCCATTGAGCCCATACGAAAAGACGGCCCTGCCCACTACTCTCCCTACCAGCGGCCTAACCCTAACCCTCCCCTGACTAATCCTAACCCCCACTCTGCAGCCTAGCCCCTAACCCCCCCCCCCGCAGCCTAACCCAGCCTTCCCAAAGCCTAACCCTCCCCTCCCACCGCCTAACCCTTCCCTCCCCACTACTCTCCCTACCAGCAGCCTAACCCTCTGCTGCCTAATCCTAACCGCCACTCCGCAGCCTAACCCCTAAATCCCCCCAAAGCTGAAACCACCCAGCCCATAGCCTAACACCCCCCCGCAGCCTAAATCACACTTCCCACAGACTAACCCTCCCCTCCCACAGCCTAACCCCTCCCACAAATCTCCCTACCAGCGGCCTAACCCTAACCCTCCCCTGCTACTACCTAATCCTAATCCCCACTCCGCAACCTAACCCCTAACCCCCCAAAGCCAAAACCACCCTTCCTACAGCCTAACACCCCCCCCCCCGCAGCCTAAATCACCGTTCCCACAACCTAACCCTCCCCTCCCACAGTCTAACCCCTCCCCACTACTCTCCCTACCAGCGGCCTAACCCTAACCCTCCCCTGCCTAATCCTAACCCCCACTCTGCAGCCTAGCCCCTAACCTTCCCCCCCACCCGCAGCCTAACCCACCCTTCCCAAAGCCTAACCCTCCCCTCCCCACTACTCTCCCTACCAGCGGCCTTTCCCTAACCCTCCCCTGCCTAATCCTAACCCCCCTTACTCCAGCAGCCTAACCCTTAACCCTCCCTGTCACTGCCTAATCCTAACCCCCCACTCCACAGCCTAACCCCTAATCCCCCCCGAAGTCTAAACCAGCCTTCCCACAGCCTAACCCCTCCCTCCGTAGCCTATTCCTTCCCCTCCCACAGCCTAACCCATTCCAAGATGCACATGCAGAAAGTATGCACCTTTTGGATATATTATAAAAAAAAAAATTCTAAGTAAGGGAGGAATGTAATAAGAGAGATTTTGTGAGAGTTCTCCTGTTATTTTAGAGATGCAATCATTTATATGGCAAAACCAGATTGATTTTTTCATATAAATGTTTGTCACTTTAAAAAAAACACCAGAACTCCCCCAAAATCTCTCACTTTCTGATTCTCACACCATATTACATTCCCCCCTAAAGCTCAATATGTAAAATAAAGTCCCAAGTAAAAATGCTGAGCTAAAAATATCTAGAGACATACATATGTAAAAGGCTTTCTCCACTCATCAGATATGTCAGACCACTCTCCTTTCCTCCAGGGTCAGTGGGGCAGGATTGAGAGTTGCCCATATACAGGATGTGAATCATAATTGACATACAGTCTACTTGCAGATAGGAAACAAAGGGGTATATTTACTAAGGTCCCGATTTTGACCGAGATGGTGTTTTTTCTTCAAAGTGTCATCTCGGGAATTTACTAAACTCAAATCACGGCAGTGATGAGGGCATTCATATTTTTTTGGAACTCAAAGAAAAAAAATACGAATGAATACACCATCGGTCAAATACGCCTGTAATTTGGTAGAACTCGGTCATTTACTAAAAAGTGTAATTCACAAACACTGCCGGCAATAGCCAAACACTGCCGTGAAAAAATACAAATCGTAAAAAAGTGCTAAAATAAAACAGACCTGCTTTTTTTTACCGTGTTCTGATAGGCATGCACGGATCCATGAGATCCGTGCATGTTTATCAGTGGGAAGGGGTGGGAAAGTGTTAAATTTGTTGTGAAAAAATGCGTAGGGTCCCCCCTCCTAAGAAAAACCAGCCTCTGGCTCTTTGAGCCGGTTCTGGTTGAAAAAATATGGGGAAAAAAGTGACAGGGGTTCCCCCATATTTAATCAACCAGCACCGGGCTCTGCACCTGGTCCTGGTTCCAAAAATACAGGGGACAAAAAGCGTAGGGATCCCCCGTATTTCTGAAACCAGCACCGGGCTCCACTAGCCAGATACATAATGCCACAGCCGGGGGACACTTTTATATTGGTCCCTGCGGCCCTGGCATTACATACCCAACTAGTCACCCCTGGCCGGGGTACCCTGGAGGAGTGGGGACCCCTTCAATCAAGGGGTCCCCCCCTCCAGCCACCCAAGGGCCAGGGGTGAAGCCCGAGGCTGTCCCCCCCCATCCAAGGGCGGCGGATGGGGGGCTGATAGCCTTTTTGTCAAAATGTGGATATTGTTTTTTGTAGCAGTACTACAAGTCCCAGCTAGCCTCCCCCGCAAGCTGGTACTTGCAGAACCACAAGTACCAGCATACGGAGGAAAACCGGGCCCGCTGGTACCTGTAGTACTACTACTAAAAAAATACCCCAATAAAAACAGGACACACACACCTTGAAAGTAAAAGTTTATTACATACATCCACACCTCCAAACATACATACTTACCTATGTTCACACGAGGGTCGGTCCTCTTCTCCATGTAGAATCCATGGGGTACATGTTGGAAAAATTATACTCACATAATCCAGTGTAGATCGGTCCTCTTCTGTTCTATTTGTAATCCACGTACTTTGCAAAATAAAAAAACGGACACCCGACCACGCACTGAAAGGGGCCCCATGTTTTCACATGGGACCCCTTTCCCCGACTGCCAGGAACCCCCCTGACTTCTGTCTAAGAGGGTTCCTTCAGCCGATCAGGGAGCGCCACGTTGTGGCACCCTCCTGATTGGCTGTGTGCTCCTGTAGTGTCCGTCAGGCAGCACACGGCAGTGATACAATGTAGCGCCTATGCGCTCCATTGTAACCAATGGTGGGAACTTTGAAGTCAGCAGTGAGGTTACTTTCGGTAAACCGCTGACCGCAAAGTTCCCACCATTGGTTACAATGGAGCGCATAGGCGCTACATTGTATCACTGCCGTGTGCTGCCTGACAGACACTACAGGAGCACACAGCCAATCAGGAGGGTGCCACGACGTGGCGCTCCCTGATTGGCTGAAGGAACCCTCTTAGACAGAAGTCAGGGGGGGTTCCTGGCAGTCGGGGAAAGGGGTCCCATGTGAAAACATGGGGCCCCTTTCAGTGCGTTGGTCGGGTGTCCGTTTTTTTATTTTGCAAAGTACGTGGATTACAAATAGAACAGAAGAGGACCGATCTACACTGGATTATGTGAGTATAATTTTTCCAACAGGTACCCCATGGATTCTACATGGAGAAGAGGACCGACCCTTGTGTGGATGTATGTAATAAACTTTTACTTTCAAGGTGTGTGTGTCCTGTTTTTATTGGGGTATTTTTTTAGTAGTAGTACTACAGGTACCAGCGGGCCCGGTTTTCCTCCGCATGCTGGTACTTGTGGTTCTCCAAGTACCAGCTTGCGGGGGAGGCTTGCAGGGACTTGTAGTACTGCTACTAAATACAATATCCACATTTTGACAAAAAGGCTATCAGCCCCCCATCCGCCGCCCTTGGATGGGGGGGACAGCCTCGGGCTTCACCCCTGGCCCCTGAAGGGGTCCCCACTCCTCCAGGGTACCCCGGCCAGGGGTGACTAGTTGGGTATGTAATGCCAGGGCCGCAGGGACCAATATAAAAGTGTCCCCCGGCTGTGGCATTATGTATCTGGCTAGTGGAGCCCGGTGCTGGTTTCAGAAATATGGGGGACCCATACGCTTTTTGTCCCCCGTATTTTTGGAACCAGGACCAGGCGCAGAGCCCGGTGCTGGTTGATTAAATATGGGGGAACCCCTGTCACTTTTTTTCCCATATTTTTTCAACCAGGACCGGCTCAAAGTGCCCGAGGCTGGTTTTGCATAGGAGGGGGGACCCCACGCATTTTTTTCCAAAATTTTTAACAATTTTTTATTTTTTACGAAAGGTGCACAATGAAGCCCAGCACGGATCTCACAGATCCGGCCAAGATTCATTGTGTTAAAGTCGGCAGTGTTTTACAATTCACTCCCGTAAAACACTGCCAAAAAATACGAATGACATCGACATCGGTAAATACGAAAATGCAGAATACGACAGCTTAGTAAATTAGTTTTAATAAATTCAAAAAGTTGCAAATTTACCATTTCGATGTCATTCGTGTTTGAACTTTAACCTCATTCGGAAAAATACGAATTTTAGTAAATATACCCCAAAGTAGAGAAGCAAACCTTCTTGGATAAATGTTCAGAGATACTGTATAATGTGAGAATGTTAAATCATTAAAAGTATATAATCAATAAAATAAATGAATAACAATTAAGAACCACTGACCAGAATTGGCAAACGGACATGTGTTAAATGCAAACTATGGGGGTAATTCTGAGTTGATTGCAGCATCAAGTTTGTTAGCAATTGGGCAAAACCATGGGGGTCATTCGGAGTTGTTCGCTCGTTATTTTTTTTCGCTACGGAGCGATTAGTCGCAAACTGCGCATGCGCAATGTACGCAGCGCGCCTGCGCCAAGTAATTTAGCACAAAAGTTTGGTATTTTACTCACGGCGTAACAAAGTTTTTTCATCGTTCTGCTGATCGTAGTGTGATTGACAGGAAGTGGGTGTTTCTGGGCGGAAACTGGCCGTTTTTTGTGAGTGTGCGGAAAAATGCAGGCGTTTCAGGGAAAACGCGGGAGTGTCTGGAGAAACGGGGGAGTGGCTGGGTGAACGCTGGGCGTGTGTGTGACGTCAAACCAGGAACGAAATTGACTGAACTGATCGCTATTTGTGAGTAGGTCTGGAGCTACTCAGAAACTGCTAAGAAATTTCTATTCGCAATTCTGCTAATCTTTCGTTCGCAATTCTGCTATGCTAAGATACACTCACAGAGGGCGGCGGCTTAGCGTGTGCAATGCTGCTAAGATTAGCTGAAGGCTGCATAAGCCTGAGGCTATAAAAGAGCCCAATTTATGGTTATTGGTTGTTTGATGACTAAGCAGGTGCTAGGCAGATCAGTTTTTTCCGATGGTTTTTCCTATTGGATTAGAGGGTTGTCCATCAAGCTTAATGGGTTGGTCTTAGGATAGTATATAGGGCAGGGTCATGTGCCTCAGACTTCCTCTTGCCATTCATTGTATGGCCCAGGAAGGTTAAGTACATTGGCACTGTATTTTTATTGTTTGTTCCCTTTGTATATTGATTTGTTCTGTTCTGCACCCCCCCCCCCCTCCTTTGTGGTGATCCTTCCTGGTATATTGCTTCACATTGTGTTTTATTGGTGCTCCCCCCCCTGATATGCCGCGTCCACACCGCTCCGCTCCCCCCTCCCGCCGCCTCGTGGAGGCCGTGGGCACCCCCCGCCCCCGCTCCCGTAGTGCGGCCCCCCGGAGGTTGCTTTCGGCGGCGGCAGGCCCGCGGCAGGGTCGGGCCGCGCCGGCCCGCTCCCCTGCCAGCGCGATGCGTGCGGCCAGCGGCCGCTCTGCTCGTGTCGCCGGGCCGCGGTCGCCGGCGTCCCCGGTGGCTTCAGTACCAGCGGCAGCTCCCTCCCCTGGCGCGATGGTCAGCGCCGGGTCTCCCCTTCCCTCCCCGCCGGCGGCTCGGGCGCCCACGTGGTGCCGGGTGGCCGCGGCGGGGCTGCGGGGGGAGAGGGGGGCCTAATGCGCATGCAGGGACAGTCACTCTGGGGCAGCAGGGTGAGGTGCCCTCTGTCCCCAGTACCGCAGCTGATGCGGATGGACCCCTCCCTACGGGGGGGCCTTTTTCGCCCATATATAGGGTTGGGGATGGGGTGCTTGGGTCGGGCCCTGGGATTTTCGGGGCGGGGGGCGTGGCTGGGACTGCCGCGACGCCCGCCCCTCCTGAAGTTGCCAGGCGGGGGTTCCCGGATGGGAATCCCGCATCGGGAGCCTTTTGGCTGGGCTCCCAGTCACCCGTTGCGCGGCTTACCGTAGCGTCGTCCCCGGGCGTCGGGCTCCAGGCGCCTCCCCCCAGCCCGCCGGGGGCGTTGCAGCTGGTGGCGACTCAGTCGTCCATCGCGGCGGCGTTCCACCTACCCGGCCCTGCTCTCTCGTTTGCCGCGCCTCAAGGGTTCGTCGGGGGTCAGTTTTTCCCTGGTGGCCTTCCCTGGCCTCTTGCGCCGGCGTTCCCTGCGGCTGCCGGAGTGCCGTCCAAAGGCCTACCGGTTACGTCCGCCCCACAATTTTCCCCGTACTTTGCCAGCTCGGCCGTCGGCGTCCAGCCCACGTGGTCGGTCGGCGGCCCCCGGGTTACGGTCCCCCCCCCTGCCTTTTCGGGCTCGCATTCCGGGCGGTCCCCGGCTGGGGCGAACCCGTTAGCGCAATTTTTGCCGCCCCCCAGCGCCTCCCCAGTTCCTTCCGGTTTCTTCGGGAGGTTCGGGGGCGGTCAGTTACATGCCGCATCCTTCATGGCGGCCGGCTTACACCATAGGGGGCACTACAGGGGCCGGGGCTGCCTGCCCCCACGCCTTTGCATACCCCTCAGTTGGGGGTCCTCCCCCGCCGCTTCCCGCTGGCCCCCCGCCGCGGAGCGACTGGGCTTGGCCTCCTCCCCCGCCTGTTACCCCCATTGCCATTGATGCGCTGGTTTCCCCTGCGCCTGTTGTCCCTTCTGTTTTTTCCTCACAGGTCCTGGCTGGTTCCGGGTCTGCGTCGCGGAGGGGATGGAGGTCGGAGAGGGTCGCGGCCGCGGCACCGACGGAGGAGGTTCTGCCGCCACCGGAGTCGGGTGCAACGGACGATGCTGATCCGGGTCCTTCAAGCACTGGTGAGCACGCTATTCCTTCACACTGTTCGTCTAGTTCTTCTTCCTCCTCGTCTAGCAGTGTTTCTTCAGGTTCTCCGCGGCGCCCGCGTAAATTAGCTAGACTTATCGCGCGGCGCATGGCGAAGGAATCGCGGAAAGTGGCAGCGCCGGCGTCGGCAATTCCCCCCGACCCTCCCCCCCGTTATACGGAGATGGTGCATTGCGCCAACAAGGCAGTTACACGGGGGGTTCGTAAGCGGATGCGAGAAAAAATTCGGAAGGGGAAGTACGTTGACATCTTCACCCTTACGGATGAGATGCGGCAGGGTTTTGACGCAGCTAAGAAACCGGGTGGCATTGGGGAAAGTGCTTTCCACAATTTTCACCAGTGGTTGCGGGGGTTTTTGGTTTTTACGGCTTGCTACACGGAATCGCGACCCGCGGAGTATTCCAATTTAGTCAAATACTTGTTTTTAGTGCATGACATGTACTTAAAATCCAAAGGTTCCGCTTGGCGGGATTACGATGAGAAATTCCGTCGTAATCAAGATGGTAACCCCATCCTGCCCGCGGGTTTTAAGGATGTCGAGGTGTGGTTGGAGGTCACACAGCAGGTTAAGCCCGCTCCGGACGCCACGGTCAAGAAGCCCGGGGCGACCGGGGCTCCGGGTTCCCACTCGGTGGGAAAAGGAAAGAGTTCCCGAATTGCGCCGCTGGCTGAGCTTATACCCCGACAAGTCGGCAGCGTCATTCCTCTTGGAGGGTTTTCGACACGGTTTTCGTCTGCCCATTTCGGATTCGGTGCACGTAGTGGCGCGCCAGAATTTGAAGTCGGCTCGCGAATTCCCACAGGAAGTCCGGCGGAAGGTGGACGCGGAGATCGGCTTGGGGCGCATGTATGGGCCCTACGCCTTTCCCCCTCTGCCCTCCTTGTGCATTTCCCCCGTTGGGGTGGTGCCCAAGAAGGCCCCGGGCAAGTTCAGCCTGATACAGCACTTGTCGCATCCTCCGGGCGTTTCGGTTAATGACTCCATTCCGCAGGCCGTGTGCAGGGTACGTTATCAGTCTTTTGATGACGCTCTGCGCTTGGTGCGGGACTGTGGTCTGGGGGGCCTGTTGGCAAAATTGGACGTGTAGTCGGCGTTTCGGCTACTTCCACTGCATCCGGATTCCCTGCGGTTTCTGGGTTTCAAACTGAGGGACGAGTTTTACGTGGATCGGTGTATCCCCATGGGTTGTTCGGTCTCCTGCGCCTACTTTGAGAGTTTTAGCATGTTTTTGCACTCTCGGGGTGGCTCACTACCTGGACGACTTTCTCTTTGTGGGCCCAGGGGGCAGTTCGATTTGTGAGGATATTCTGTCGGTGGCTAGGTCCTTGTTCGAAAGTTTGGGGGTGCCCGTCGCACAGGACAAGTGTGAGGGCCCCTGCACTTGTCTCAGCTATTTAGGAATTGAAATAGACACAGTGGCGGGTTGCTGTCGCCTACCCGAGGATAAAGTGCGTAAGCTTTTGGGTTCAATTCATGATTGTTTAGGCAAGCGCAGGGTTCGGCTTAAGAAGGTTCAGTCTTTGCTAGGTTCGTTCAACTTTGCGTGCCGGATTATCCCCATGGGTAGGGTTTTCTGTCGCAAACTTGAACAGGCCACGGCGGAGACGGTCCGGCAGCATCACACCGTGTACCTTTCCCGCGAGATCAGGGATGATTAGCGGATTTGGGTTTCTTTCCTGGTGTCCTTCAACAGGGAGGTTTTGTGGCCTTCGCCTTGTTGTTCCAGCAGGTGGCTCCAATTGTTCACGGATGCCTCGGGCAGTCAGGGTTTTGGGGCGTTTTTTTGCCGGGGCATGGTGCGCTACTGCCTGGCCGGCCTCTTGGGTAGCGCGGGGTTTCACCAAGAACCTCCTTTTGCTGGAGTTGTTCCCGATCATAGTTGCTCTTGAATTGTGGGCCTGCCAGTTCGTGAATCGGGACATCTCGTTCCGTTGCGACAACTTGGGGGTGGTACACGTGATTAATAATCAGCGTTCCTCCTCTCCGCAGGCTTTGAGGTTTCTACGGCATCTAGTGTTAGTTTGCTTGCTGCACAATATTAATTTCAGGGCCCGTCACGTTCCCGGAATCGACAACGGAATTGCGGATGCACTGTCTCGATTTCAATTTGATAAGTTCCGGGCGTTGGTTCCGGGAGCGGCGGCGGAAGGTTTACCGTGCCCGCCTTCTGTCTGGCAGCTTGTCGAATCGAGTTAGCTGCTCTGGCCAGGTGTGCTTTGGCTCCTTCCACTCTCAGGGCGTATGATGCGGCCTGGCGCGATTGGTCGGTCTTTCAAAGTAGGTACAGTGTGGCAGGTGAGTCCCCGGCTGACGTCTTGATGACCTTTGTTTGGGAACACTACCAAACGGGTAGGTCAAAAGCGGCCATGTTGTCTGCCCTTGCGGGCATTTCTTTTCACTCGCTGCTCCACGGGATGACGGACCCCACCGGGTCTTTTGTCCTTTCCAGAGCGCTTAAAGGTTGGGCTAGGTTGCGTCAGGCGCCTGCGGACTCCCGTAGACCCGTGACGTTGCAGCTCTAACAGAGTTGCTGCGTGTGCTGCCTCAAATTGCGACCTCGGAGTTCGAGGTGGCTTTGTTTAGTTGTGCGTATGCCCTAGCCTTTTTTGGGGCTTTCCGAGTGAGCGAGTTAGTGGCCTGCAGCAAGGCATCTCGGGAGTCGGGTATGCTTTACGGGAATGTGCGCATGCAGGATGGCCAGTTGCTCTGTAGGATTGTGCGGTCCAAGACAGATCAAACAGGTCGGGGTCGCTGGGTGTCCTTGGAGGCCCAGGAGGAAACGGGTGTTTGCCCGCTGCGGTTGACGCAGGAGTATATACGGTTGAGGCCTTCGGGGGGCGACCAGTTGCTGGTGCACGCGCACGTTGGCCCGCTGACGAAGTTTCAATTTGCTGCTGTGTTTAAGAAATGTTTGGCGGCATTGGGCTTGCGGGGGGCGGACTTCGGTACCCATTCCTTTCGGATTGGGGCGACTACCCATGCAGCGGCTATGGGTTCATCCCCGGCGGCTATTCGGGAGCTGGGCCGTTGGAAGTCTGCCTCCTTAGGTCTTATGTCCGTTTGGATAAGATGTAGGTGCGCCTGTTGCGCTAACCCAAAAACTTATTTACTCGTCGGTTTTTGAACGCTTACCGTTCAGGAATCGAGGGTGTGAAGTGAATTTTTAAATTTTTCCTCCGAGGGGGCCTAATTCCAATTGGCTGTTCTCTTAAGATCCACGGGAGGTTTTTTGAGTTTTCTCCTTCACTTGGGTTATTCTGTTATGCATTATGTATGTTTTTTGTGTTCACAATTCTGATGTCAGGGTGTTTTTTCTTTTTCAGCTGTCGTTGATTTTGGGGAGCATGTATGGCTGGTTGGCCATTCCTATATTTTTAGGGCGGCGAGGCATCCCATGGCACTAAGGGCAGCTGATGTTTTTGGGTCTAGGGAATTGCGCTGGTTAGGTGTCAGAGGCATGCTGTGGGGTGATTTGTTGCGGCTCCTTTTTTCCCGTGAGCACCGCTGGGGTCGCCCTAGTTGTATTATCCTTCATTTAGGGGGGAATGATTTAGGTCGAGTTAAGGGCATAGATTTAATTTTGTCCATTAAGGCGGATTTGGTGGCGATTCGTTGTCACTGGCCAGGAGTACGCATTGTTTGGTCGGAGATAGTTCCGCGTTTTCATTGGCGTGGTGCGGTGCGTTTCTCAGCTCTGGAGAAGGCCCGCAAGAAGGTGAATTCGGCAGTGTCTCTCTTTGTCAGGGCCATAGGTGGAGTAGCTGTCAGGCATCCTTTACTTGTGCTGCGTAATCGGCAGTTCTACAAAGGAGGATGGGGTTCATCTTTCTCCGGACGGAGTGCAGGTTTTCCTGGAGGATGTTTTTGGTCCTTTTCGTTAGGGCTATTTAGTTTGTTCTTAGTTGGTTATTGTTTGCTGGTTTCGGATGGCGGTGGCGGTTTTGTAAACCTTTGGTGGCGGGAAGTCGCTACCAACCAGCGGTCACACAGGCATAAGTGGTCATTGTGGGGCACCCTCTTTAGAAGGACGGCAGGTGTGTCCTTCTCTTGCGGTTGGACATTTAGACGTTCTCCTGCGGGAACCGAACGTTTGCCAGAGAAAAGAGTGGTGAGGCCAGCACAATGCGGGTTATGCAGGAAGAAGGCGGGGTTTGGGTACTCCCCTCCTTGGTTGGTGGATTTCATCTAGGTGACTGGAGCTGGTGTCTGGTAGCGACTTTCTTTTGCCATCCTCCAATCTAAAGTTAAATCTAAAATCTAAATTAATTCCAATTCGATCACAATTATAGTTTAAAGAGTTGGTCAGCGATCAATAAATATCGTCTGACCTTTAACTCCAGCTACCGTGTCCGTGTCTTTATTTCAGTGTGTGGTGTCGTTTTATTTTAGTGATAAGCTAGCTTAAGAAAAAGGTTTATGTAATCACAATAAAGTTATGGGCGCCTTAAAGCAGCTAGCGAGCGAACAACTTGGAATGACCCCCCATGTGCACTGCAGGGGAGGCAGATGTAACATATGCAGACAGAGTTAGATTTAGGTGGGTTATATTGTTTCTGTGCAAGGTAAATACTGGCTGCTTTATTTTTACACTGCAATTTAGATTTCAGTTTGAACACACCCCACCCAAATCTAACTCTCTCTGCACATGTTACATCTGCCCCACCCCCCACCCCCCTGCAGTGCACATGGTTTTGCCCAACTGCTAACAAATTTGCTGCTGCGATCAACTCAGAATTAGGCCCTATAATATAACACTTCTCCCAGGTATACTATATCACAGTATATCACATATAAAAGATCTTCATTTGTATATTAATCATATTAGGGGAAGACCTACATGTAGGATGATAATATAAACTTGACTTTATGCAGGCGCCAGTAGCGGCTCTTGCCACAGGCAAGAAGGACTTTTGCCCGTGGCGCCACTTTCCCAAGGGCACTGCCCTTGAGCTGCTACTGTGTCCAGATGGCGGCGGCGGTACTGTGTCCAGACGGGGATGGAAAAGGTCCTCTCCGCGAAGGGAAACTAGACACGCAGTGAGGTAGCGTCTAGTTTCCCTTCGCGGAGAGGACCTTTCCCTGCTAGGGGAGCCTGCCGTGCGGTGCACCTCACGTCATCGCGCACCGCACGGCAGTTTAGGACAGTCATAGACGCTAGGGGTCATACTTGACCTCTAGTGTCTATGCGCTCTTATGGATCCGAGGAGCTGCGCCGCCGGCGGAAGACGGACGGCAGCAGTGGTCTGGAAACAGGAACGGGGCTGGTGAGTATTCTTGATTTATTTATTTTTTACTAGGGGCACAGCTACTGGTTGGCAGAGAAATGGAGGCAAAACTAATGGGGGCACAACAGCTACTGGGGGCAAAACTAATGAGGGCGCAGTACCGGGGGCACAGCTGCAGGGAGCACAACAACTAATGAGGGCACAACTAATGAGGGCGCAGTACTGGGGCAAAACTACTGGGGGCACAGCTGCAGGGGGCACAACAGCTACTGGGGGCACAACTAATGGGGGCACAACTACTGAAGGCGCAGTACTGGGCGCATAGCTGCAAGGGGCACAGCTACTGGGGGCACAACAGCTACTGGGGACACAACTACTGCGGGTGCAGTACTGGAGGCACAACAGCAACTGGGGCACAACAGCTACTCGGGGCAAAACTACAGGGAGCAAAACTGACCACGTCCCTTCCCTATGAAGCCACGCCCCTATTTTTGGCGCACTTCTGCGGCGCGCACCAAGTCTATTTCCCCTAGGGAGAGGGGGGGTTGTGGGGGCGGGCGCCAAAAGAAACATTCGCCCTGGGTGCCACAAGGTCTAGAACCGGCCCTGGCAGGTGCCATATGTTTCTACAACATACAGTATAATATAGTGATGAGCGGGTTCGGTTCCTCGGAAACCGAACCCCCCCGAACTTCACCCATTTTACACGGGTCCGAGGCATACTCTGATTCTCCCGTATGGCTCGGTTAATCCGAGCGCGCCCGAACGTCATCATCCCGCTGTCGGATTCTCGCGAGATTCGGATTCTATATAAGCAGCCGCACGTCGCCACCATTTTCACTCGTGCATTGGAAATGTTAGGGAGAGGACGTGGCTGGCGTCCTCTCCGTTTATTAATAATATTTGTGCTGCTTATTGCTTAATTGTGGGGACTGGGGAGCAGCTGTATTATATAGGAGCAGTACAGTGCAGAGTTTTGCTGATCAGTGACCACCAGTATATATAGCAGTACGGTACGGAAGGCCACTGCTCTACTTACCTCTGTGTCGTCAAGTATACTATCCATCCATGCCTGTGGTGCATTTCAGTTGTGCGTAGTATATATAGTAGTAGGCCATTGCAATTGATACTGGCATATAATTCCACACATTAAAAAATGGAGAACAAAAATGTGGAGGTTAAAACAGGGAAATATCAAGATCCACTTCCACCTCGTGCTGAAGCTGCTGCCACTAGTCATGGCCGAAACGATGAAATGCCATCAACGTCGTCTGCCAAGGCCGATGCCCAATGTCATAGTAGAGAGCATGTAAAATCCAAAAAACAAAAGTTCAGTAAAATGACCCAAAAATCAAAATTGAAAGCGTCTGATGAGAAGCGTAAACTTGCCAATATGCCATTTACGACACGGAGTGGCAAGGAACGGCTGAGGCCCTGGCCTATGTTCATGGCTAGTGGTTCAGATTCACATGAGGATGGAAGCACTCAGCCTCTCGCTAGAAAAATGAAAAGACTTAAGCTGGCAAAAGCACAGCAAAGAACTGTGCGTTCTTCTAAATCACAAATCCCCAAGGAGAGTCCAATTGTGTCGGTTGCGATGCCTGACCTTCCCAACACTGGACGGGAAGAGCTTGCGCCTTCCACCATTTGCACGCCCCCTGCAAGTGCTGGAAGGAGCACCCGCAGTCCAGTTCCTGATAGTCAAATTGAAGATGTCACTGTTGAAGTACACCAGGATGAGGATATGGGTGTTGCTGGTGCTGGGGAGGAAATTGACAAGGAGGATTCTGATGGTGAAATGGTTTGTTTAAGTCAGGCACCCGGGGAGACACCTGTTGTCCGTGGGACGAATATGGCCATTGACATGCTTAGTCAAAATACAAAAAAAATCACCTTTTCGGTGTGGAATTATTTCAACACAAATGCGGACAACAGGTGTCAAGCCGTGTGTTGCCTTTGTCAAGCTGTAATAAGTAGGGGTAAGGACGTTAACCACCTAGGAACATCCTCCCTTATAAGTCACCTGGACCGCATTCATCAGAAGTCAGTGACAAGTTCAAAAACTTTGGATGACAGCGGAAGCAGTCCACTGACCACTAAATCCCTTCCTCTTGTAACCAAGCTCCTGCAAACCACACCACCAACTCCCTCAGTGTCAATTTCCACCTTACACAGGAAAGCCAATAGTCCTGCAGGCCATGTCACTGGCAAGTCTGACGAGTCCTCTCCTGCCTGGGATTCCTCCAATGCATCCTTGAGTGTAACGCCTACTGCTGCTGGCGCTGCTGTTGTTGCTGATGGGAGTCGATCGGCATCCCAGAGAGGAAGTCGGAAGACCACTTGTACTACTTCCAGTAAGCAATTGACTGTCCAACAGTCCTTTGCGAGGAAGATGAAATATCACAGCAGTCATCCTGCTGCAAAGCGGATAACTCAGGTCTTGTCAGCCTGGGTGGTGAGAAACGTGGTTCCGGTATCCACCGTTAATTCAGAGGCAACTAGAGACTTGATTGAGGTACTGTGTCCCCGGTACCAAATACCATCTAGGTTCCATTTCTCTAGGCAGGCGATACCGAAAATGTACACAGACCTCAGAAAAAGAGTCACCAGTGTCCTAAAAAATGCAGTTGTACCCAATGTCCACTTAACCACGGACATGTGGACAAGTGGAGCAGGGCATACTCAGGACTATATGACTGTGACAGCCCACTGGGTAGATGTATTGCCTCCTTGCCTACAGCAGCGGCGGCACCAGTAGCAGCATCTCGCAAACGCCAACTCGTTCCTAGGCAGGCTACGCTTTGTATCACCGCTTTCTATAAGAGGCACACAGCTGACAACCTCTTACGGAAACTGAGGAACATCATCGCAGAATGGCTTACCCCAATTGGACTCTCCTGGGGATTTGTGACATCGGACAATGCCAGCAATATTGTGCGTGCATTACATCTGGGCAAATTCCAGCACGTCCCATGTTTTGCACATACATTGAATTTGGTGGTGCAGAATTATTTCAAAAACGACAGGGGCGTGCAAGAGATGCTGTCGGTGGCCCGAAGAATTGCGGGCCACTTTCGGCATTCAGCCACCGCGTGCCGAAGACTGGAGCACTACCAAACACTCCTGAACCTGCCCTGCCATCATCTGAAGCAAGAGGTGGTAATGAGGTGGAATTCAACCCTCTATATCAGGGCTGGCCAAACCAGTCCTCGAGATCTACCAACGGTTCACATTTTCCAGACCACCTAGCTGGTGCACAGGTGTAGTCATTACTAATTATGATGTGATGCATTAATTCCTAACTGACAATTCTACAGATCTCCAGGAGGCCTGGAAAACATGAACTGTTGGTAGATCTCGAGGACCGGTTTGGCCAGCCCTGCTCTATATGCTTCAGAGGATGGAGGAGCAGCAAAAGGCCATTCAAGCCTATACATCTGCCCACGATATAGGCAAAGGAGGGGGAATACACCTGACTCAAGCGCAGTGGAGAATGATTTCAACGTTGTGCAAGGTTCTGCAACCCTTTGAACTTGCCACACGTGAAGTCAGTTCAGACACTGCCAGCCTGAGTCAGGTCATTCCCCTCATCAGGCTTTTGCAGAAAAAGCTGGAGACATTGAAGGAGGAGCTAAAACAGAGCGATTCCGCTAGGCATGTGGGACTTGTGGATGGAGCCCTGAATTCGCTTAACCAGGATTCACGGGTGGTCAATCTGTTGAAATCAGAGCACTACATTTTGGCCACCGTGCTCGATCCCAGATTTAAAACCTACGTTGTATCTCTCTTTCCGGCAGACACAAGTCTGCAGAGGTTCAAAGACCTGCTAGTGAGAAAATTGTCAAGTCAAGCGGAACGTGACCCGTCAACAGCTCCTCCTTCACATTCTCCCGCAACTGGGGGTGCGAGGAAAAGGCTAAGAATTCCGAGCCCACCCGCTGGCGGTGATGCAGGGCAGTCTGGAGCGAGTGCTGACATCTGGTCCGGAATGAAGGACCTGGCAACGATTACTGACATGTCGTCTACTGTCACTGCATATGATTCTGTCACCATTGAAAGAATGGTGGAGGATTATATTAGTGACCGCATCCAAGTAGGCACGTCAGACAGTCCGTACGTATACTGGCAGGAAAAAGAGGCAATTTGGAGGCCCTTGCACAAACTGGCTTTATTTTACCTAAGTTGCCCCCCCTCCAGTGTGTACTTCGAAAGAGTGTTTAGTGCAGCCGCTCACCTTGTCAGCAATCGGCGTACGAGGTTACTTCCAGAAAATGTGGAGAAGATGATGTTCATCAAAATGAATTATAATCAATTCCTCCGTGGAGACATTCACCAGCAATTGCCTCCAGAAAGTACACAGGGACCTGAGATGGTGGATTCCAGTGGGGACGAATTAATAATCTGTGAGGGGGATGTACACAGTGAGAGGGGTGAGGAATCGGAGGATGATGATGAGGTGGACATCTTGCCTCTGTAGAGCCAGTTTGTGCAAGGAGAGATTGATTGCTTCTTTTTTGGTGGGGGCCCAAACCAACCAGTCATTTCAGTCACAGTCGTGTGGCAGACCCTGTCGCTGAAATGATGGGTTCATTAAAGTGTGCATGTCCTGTTTATACAACATAAGGGTGGGTGGGAGGGCCCAAGGACAATTCCATCTTGCACCTCTTTTTTCTTTAATTTTTCTTTGCAACATGTGCTGTTTGGGGACAATTTTTTTGAAGTGCCATCCTGCCTGACACTGCAGTGCCACTCCTAGATGGGCCAGGTGTTTGTGTCGGCCACTTGTGTCGCTTAGCTTAGTCACACAGCGACCTCATTGCGCCTCTTTTTTTCTTTGCATCATGTGCTGTTTGGGGACAATTTTTTTGAAGTGCCATCCTGCCTGACACTGCAGTGCCACTCTTAGATGGGCCAGGTGTTTGTGTCGGCCACTTGTGTCGCTTAGCTTAGCCATCCAGTGACCTCGGTGCAAATTTTAGGACTAAAAATAATATTGTGAGGTGTGAGGTGTTCAGAATAGACTGAAAATGAGTGGAAATTATGGTTATTGAGGTTAATAATACTATGGGATCAAAATGACCCCCAAATGCTATGATTTAAGCTGTTTTTGAGGGTTTTTTGTACAAAAACACCCGAATCCAAAACACACCCGAATCCGACAAAAAATTTTCAGGGAGGTTTTGCCAAAACGCGTCCGAATCCAAAACACGGCCGCGGACCCGAATCCAAAACCAAAACACAAAACCCGAAAAATTTCCGGTGCACATCACTAGTATAATACTGTAATATGTTTATTAAAAAGGAAAATGTTTAATGCAGTAATATCATAAAAAGGAGGATGCGGAACCTGTAAAAATGTTCAATAAAGAAAGAAGAATCTGCGGTTGTCAGGTCAGGCTTGTGAGAGGTCTCCGACTAGCTGACCAAAGCTGGGGTAGACAGGACCTCAGGAGGATAGAAGCGAGAAGGCCTGATGTAGTTCTTTCTCATACACCTCAAGAGTTCCCAGAAGCATGTGAGGGCTTGAGTGACTATGAATGGAGAGAACTTGGCAAAAGAAGACTGAATACTGGATAACTGTGACTGAAAACACGGACTGTGGAAGACTGGGTACTGGATAACTGTGACTGAAAACATGGACTGTGGAAGACTGGGTACTGGATAACTGTGTCTGAAAACATGGATTGCGGAAGACTGGGTACTGGATAACTGTGACTGAAAACATGGATTGCGGAAGACTTGGTACTGGATAACTGTGACTGAAAACACGGACTGAAGAAGACTGGATACTGGATAACTGTGACTGAAAACAAGAACTGCAGAAGACTGGATACTGCATAACTGTGACTGAAAACACGGACTGCAGAAGACTGGATACTGCATAACTGTGACTGAAAACACGGACTGCAGAAGACTGGGTACTGGATAACTGTGACTGAAAACACGGACTGTGGAAGACTGCGTACTGGATAACTGACTGAAAACACGGACTGTGGAAGACTGGATACTGGATAACTGTGACTGAAAACACGAACTGCAGAAGACTGGATACTGGATAACTGTGACTAAAAACACGGACTGCGGAAGACTGGGTACTGGATAACTGTGACTGAAAACACAGACTGCAAAAGACTGGATACTGCATAACTGTGACTGAAAACACGGACTGTGGAAGACTGGATACTGGATAACTGTGACTGAAAACACAGACTGTGGAAGATTGGGTACTGGATAACTGTGACTGAAAAGATGAACTGCAGAAGACTGGATACTGAATAGCTGTGACTGAAAACATAGACTGCAGAAGACTGGATACTGGATAACTGTGACTGAAAGCACAGACTGCGGAAGACTGGATACTGGATAACCGTGACTGAAAACACGGACTGTGGAAGACTGGATAGTGGATAACTGTGAGTGAAAACAGACTGCGGAAGACTGGATACTGCATAACTGTGACTGAAAACACAGACTGTGGAAGACTGGGTACTGGATAACTGTGACTGAAAACACAGACTGTGGAAGACTGGATACTGCATAACTGTGACTGAAAACATGAACTGCAGAAGACTGGATACTGCATAACTGTGACTGAAAACACGGACTGCAGAAGACTGGATACTGCATAACTGTGACTGAAAACACGGACTGTGGAAGACTAGATACAGGATAACCGTGACTGAAAATACGGACTGTGGAAGACTGGGTACTGGATAACTGTGACTGAAAACATGGACTGTGGAAGACTGGGTACTGGATAACTGTGACTGAAAACACGGATTGCGGAAGACTGGGTACTGTGACTGAAAACACAGACTGAAGAAGACTGGATACTGGATAACTGTGACTGAAAACATGAACTGCAGAAGACTGGATACTGCATAACTGTGACTGAAAACACGGACTGCAGAAGACTGGATACTGGATAACTGTGACTGAAAACACGGACTGCGGAAGACTGGGTACTGGATAACTGTGACTGAAAACACGGACTGTGGAAGACTGGCTACTGGATAACTGTGACTGAAAACACGGACTGTGGAAGACTGGATACTGGATAACTGTGACTGAAAACACAGACTGTGGAAGATTGGGTACTGGATAACTGTGACTGAAAAGATGAACTGCAGAAGACTGGATACTGGATAACTGTGACTGAAAGCACAGACTGCGGAAGACTGGATACTGGATAACCGTGACTGAAAACACGCACTGTGGAAGACTGGATAGTGGATAACTGTGAGTGAAAACAGACTGCAGAAGACTGGATACTGGATAACTGTGACTGAAAACACAGACTGTGGAAGACTTGGTACAGGATAACTGTGACTGAAAACACAGACTGTGGAAGACTGGATACTGCATAACTGTGACTGAAAACACGGACTGCAGAAGACTGGATACTGCATAACTGTGACTGAAAACACGGACTGTGGAAGACTAGATACAGGATAACCGTGACTGAAAATACGGACTGTGGAAGACAGGGTACTGGATAACTGTGACTGAAAACATGGACTGTGGAAGACTGGGTACTGGATAACTGTGACTGAAAACACGGATTGCGGAAGACTGGGTACTGGATAACTGTGACTGAAAACACAGACTGAAGAAGACTGGATACTGGATAACTGTGACTTAAAACACAGACTGAAGAAGACTGGATACTGCATAACAGTGACTGAAAACACGGACTGCAGAAGACTGGCTACTGGATAACTGTGACTGAAAACACGGACTGTGGAAGACTGCGTACTGGATAACTGACTGAAAACACGGACTGTAGAAGACTGGATACTGCATAACTGTGACTGAAAACATGAATTGCAGAAGACTGGATACTGGATAACTGTGACAGAAAACATGAACTGCAGAAGACTGGATACTGAATAACTGTGACTGAAAACAGACTGTGGAAGACTGGATACTGCATAACTGTGACTGAAAACACGGACTGTGGAAGACTGGATACTGAATAACTGAGACTGAAAACACGGACTGTGGAAGACTGGATACTGCATAACTGTGACTGAAAACATGAACTGCAGAAGACTGAATACTGAATAACTGTGACTGAAAACATGAACTGCAGAAGACTGAATACTGCATAACTGTGACTGAAAACACAGACTGTGGAAGACTGGATACTGGATAACTGTGACTGAAAACATGGACTCTGGAAGACTGGATACTGCATAACTGTGACTGAAAACACAGACTGTGGCAGACTGGTTACTGGATAACTGTGACTGAAAACACGGCCTGTGGAAGACTGGGTACTGGATAACTGTGACTGAAAACACGGCCTGTGGAAGACTGGGTACTGGATAACTGTGACTGAAAACATGGATTGCGAAAGACTGGATACTGGATAACTGTGACTGGAAACATGGACTGCGGAAGACTGGGTACTGGATTTTTGTGACTTGAGAACATAGACTGCGGGTATTGGATAGGTGTTCAGGGAACCAATAGAACCACCAGCAATACCAGCAACACCGGACCATCAAGAAAACCTGCCTGGTATGTGGACGGTCCACAGGGAATGGCACTGACCCCATGCTCCAGTCTGGAGTACAGCAGGGAGTACGGTAAAGCTCTGATGATAAGAGCGAGAAGCCTCCGGAAGATTCAGCGGACAAAGAGCGATTACAGGAATACCTGCAGGAACACAGAGCTGAGATATTTACCTTTGAGCAGCAACTTACAGCACTGGCAGCGTTTACCAAGGCCTAAACCCTTTTAAAAAGGGACGAGGAACAAAGATTGGCTGAGAATCCACAGTGAACTGCCATTGGCTAACAGTGCTTGGTTTGGTCTCCACATAGCGGCGCCCTGCATTGCAGATACACGGGGGAGCTTCCACCTGTAACACACTGTACCCGATCGCGGAACTCCCAGTGCCGAATGCCCGCACTAGCCTCCTCAGCCAGTTACTCAACACCTCTCACCAGGAGTGGAGACCGGCTGCCCAACACCACCAGCACCTGATCCGGCAGTCCCCGGGACCAGGGGCTGAAAATAGGTCCCCTGACCCTGACAGTGGTTTAGGATAGTAGGATGTATAAATGATACTACTGAATGTGCATTTAGTAGGTATGATGATAATGCTTATAAACCAAAAACCGTGGTGTTGGTAAAATATCACAAAGCTGTAGCGTTTGAAGCTACAATGTGGTTGCTGTGCACCATCAATGTATAAGAAGGCGGACATACGCCTGATGGCCTTTAAACCACAGGGCTGGTACAAGTAGTGTGCTAAATGACATTTTCACATTGTGGTCTCCATTTTGTGGATGGATGTGTGGGAACAGTTTTCATTGACCAAAAGCTGTATGGAGGTAGACCTTCATGTTGGATTATAGCGGGTGGATGGCTGTAGATCAGCCTCTTTATTTTCAGAATTTTTCATTGGAACCATCAGAGACATTTAGGGGTCTATTTACTAAGCCTTGGATGGAGATAAAGTTGACGGAGTTAAAGTACCAGCCAATCAGCTCCTAACTGTCATTTTTCAAACCCGGACAGTTTTATGGCAGTTAGGAGCAGATAGGCTGGTACTTTATCTCCATCTGCTTTATGTCCATCCAAAGCTTAGTAAATAGACCCCTCAGTCTCGCACAACATCAGATTTATGCTCCTAGATGAAACGCAAACGATGTGTTTGGAAATAAATATATATGTGCATTGCAGATACTTGGCGGGATGTATTAAGATACATCGCCGCCCCTCGCCGCTTATCGCAGCGATGTTGATCGCATATGTACTAACATATACGGTCAATATCGCAATGCGGTGACGGTGGCCCCCCCGCGATACCTGTGAGGTGGTCTGCGGGGGGGGGGGGGTCTCCGTCATCTCCCTCGGCTCTCCAGACTCCTCCAACACTGGGAAGCAGCAGCAGGCTGCCCCCAGCGCCTCCTCCTTGCCCCTGCAGCCGGAAGGACCTCCGGCTGCGTAGCTAGGGGGAGGAGGAGATCACCTTCCAGGTCCAGGGCTGCCTGGAGGAAGGTTTGCCGGGGAAGGAAGGGGGTCGGCATCTGCGGCGGGTTGCGGCGGTATGCGATAAGAAGCCCATAGGCTTCTATAAGGTATCGCCATCCAGAGATGGCGATACCCTGGACGGCAAAAAACAAAACCCGGTAGGGTCTTAGTACATTTTGGGGGGTTTTACCGTATTTTTCCTTTAGTAAACTTGCATCAGTAAAGTAATTTCACTGATCACACAGCCGTCCTTTCTAAGAAAGACCTGTAACAATTTGGTGGCCATTCTGGGGTAAATCAAAGAATTGGAGTGACTCTGTGACTGAGATATAATACTATAATTTATAGTGGGGGGGTATTCAATTAGTGCCGGGTTTTCGACCAGTCAAAAAAACTGTACTTTTTGCCCCATTTTTAGGTTGAATTGACATTCGACCTATTCAATGCCCGTGCTGTTTTTTTGAGTGGTCGAATTTGCGTGGGGGGTATATTCAATTAGTGACTAATTTTCCGACAATCGCAAAATCGGCACTAATTCGACATGTGAGTAATAGCGGGCGTTTTCGCTGTTTTTTTTAATCTATTTTCGCCCATGCCTTTTCATTTATTTTAATTTTTGTTGAATTGGCATGGGCAAAAATGGACCCAAAAACTGTTGAGAACTCTCGCAAATTCAACAAAACACATTGATCAGCTTACGGCAAGGGCATTGAATAGGTCGAATGTAAATTTGACCTAAAAATGGGGGAAAAGTGCTGTTTTATCGACTGGTCGAAAAAACTGCACTAATCAAATACCCCACATAGTCTATAAGTGAAAAAAGGAAAGTAAATGATTGTAAACAAGAGCCAAATACTCAGTACACTTAAGTAAGTGCATGTTAAAAAAAATACTGTTAATTATTAAACTATATAGGGTGCCACATCTAATCCACAGCATCGTGCAGTGGGCAAATGACAAGACAGTAGAAGGTAACGCAGTAATCTACAGTAAGCAGTACAGTATATCATTAACAAATAACACTACAACTCTCACCGAAGCTACTGATGCAAGTGGTGCAAGGGCAATATCTGTTACAAACTGAAACCTGTACCCATAGGCTAGGGCACTATAAACAGGTTTAGGGCTACTACAAAAGGTGTGAAGAAAAGACAAAGATAGGGTTTAGTCCCGGGCAGAGATCCAAGGAGGAGGTGGATGAGAGTAGCTGGTGAGCAAGAGTAGTAGACGTTGAGACAGGAGGGAGGAGGGCCCTGCTCATAGAAACTTACATACTAAAGGGTTAGAGTAGATAAACAGATGACACAGGGGAGCTGAGGGTAGGAAACAAGAGTGGGAGAGATGGAGTATGAAAGAGGGTAAGGTAAGGTAAGTGGTGATAAGGTTAAGAAGTGGGCTGGTATTTGAGTACAGTTGGGTTTTCAGCTCATGACTGAAGCTGTGCAGGCTAAGGGAAAAGTCTGATAGAACAAGGAAGAGTATTCCAGTAATAGGCGCAGCACAGTAGAAATCGTAGATTCAGGACTTAGAAATCGTAGATTCAGGACTTAAAGGTAGTAACCAGAGAGGGAGGAAGGAGGTGGTCATTGGCCAAAGGGAGTGGTCTGGGGGAGTATTTAAGAAGATGAGGTTAGATATGTAGGGAGCCGTGCAACTAGAGAGGGCCTTTAATAAGAGAATGAGGAATTTTAAGAGAGTTCTGTTGGGGAGAGGGGAGCCAGTGTATTGCATGGTAGAGAGGAGAGGCAGATGTATAGTGGAAAAAGAGGAAGATAAATCTAGCTGCAGCAATAAGTACAGAGTGGAGAGTAGTGAGACGGAAGTGGGGGAGGCCAGTAAGGTGAAGGTTGCAGTAGTTGAGATGAGAAATGATCAGTGAGTCAATGATAGGCCAGTAAGGAAGGGTCAGTAGAGTCGAGGAGAATGTGAGGTTATAGAAGGAGATGGTTAGGGGGGAGGAAGACAGTATAGCAGGGTCAAGACCATTGAGACTGCATTTGGTGAAAGTACATTTAGGTTTGGGGAGTAGTGCAGGAGAAAGGGAAACAATGAAGGAGAGGAGATGGTAGTCAGAAAGTGGGAAGGGAGAGTTGAAAATGGCAGACAGAGAACACAGATGGGAGAACACTAGATCAAGCAAGTGGCCAAGCTGGTGTGTTGGGGAGAAGATCCATAGAGAAAGGCCAAAAAAGGAATAAAGGGTGAGAAGATTGGTGGATGCTGGGTCAGTAAAGAGTCAGTGGGGATTGCAAGTAACCAGGACTCAGGAATAGGTGTGGGGTTCAGACAGACAAACCAGGGTTACAAGAACTGGGAACTGCACAGTATGCAGCCACCGCGTGGCAGGCTCACTGGGCGCAGAAACTTAGTAATATCACCGGCTCCAGGAACAGGGAAGAATCCTTAATGAAAGGGAAAGAGACCAATCACAGGAGGAGTCAGGTAACAAAAGCATTTGAAACAGGTATGCTACATACGTAGCAGCCGGCTTCCAGGTTGCTAGGAAACAGTCAGGATACAAACAGGAATGAGTAACAGTGGTGGCTCATAACAGTACCCCCCTCCTTGAGGGTGGACTCCAGACACCCCATCAGGGCCAAGGGGAACTGAGAACAAAACTAGTAAACTCAAGATCTCCGACGAGACTTCTTTTTGCAGGACTCTAGCGGTCTGACCAAGGTAAGTCCCCAAACACTATCCGAACTGATGGTACCTTCCAGTAAAGGAATTTCACCGGCTTCAGAATCATAATCTGAGTTGGAGATGGTATCGGAGAAACATGACTTAATTGAGCATAGACAGACTGGACAGGTAGTAGTGGATCAGGTTTTTTTCACAACCCCTTTACAAAGTGCAGACTGTGAGGCATAGCCAACTGTTATCTTCCGTATTGGAGATCTTGACGAAGATGAGCTTGTGTTGTGATCAACTTGAGACAGAAAGTCCTCAGAAGCCTGGTTCTTACAAGCTCGATCCTTTTTGTTGGACACTGAGTTCTTGGCAGAACTTGCAGGAGGCTCCGAAGGAACAACCTCCGGTTCACCAGACCTCTTGACCACAGCTTGGGAGAAGGCCTCCAAATCCTGCAGAACAGAATCTCTGGATACAATTAACTGGTCAGCCCACTTCCTAGCTTCCCCTCAAAAAGACATAAGGAGAAGCAACACCAGCTCTGATTAAGTACAGAGTGAAGCCGCATCTAAGGACTGCAACATGAGTTCATGAAAATGCTCTATCTTCACATAGAAGAGAACCAGCTCTGGATCTTGGTGTGTAGAAAGAGATTGTGATTTCCCCCTTGTGGTAACTTGTTGGGATTGCTCCCCATATCTTACTGGGGCAGAAGTTCTTTTAGAAGTTTATTGCTTAGAAGTCACTTTAGGAGACAAGACAAGAACCTTTCCATCAGGGGTCATAGTTGGAATCTCCCCTTCTGAGATCTCAGCAGGATCTACCCCTTCTGGGGTCTTGACCGGAATTTCCTCTGCTGGAAATTTAACAGGATCAGATACTCCACAAGGTGCTACAGGAATTGAGACACAGACATATGCCCCTCCTGGGGCTACAGGACTTGACATGGAGACAGGTGCCCCTTGTGGGGCTAAATAACTTGATACAGAAACAGATGCCCCTCCTGGGGTTAACGAATTGGGGTCCGGACATCAGACTCCCCTCCTGGGATCGGCACATGAGACTCCCCTCCTGGGGTCAGCACCTGAGACTCCACTCCTGGGGTCAGCACCTGAGATTCCCCTTCTGGGGTAAGCTGAAACTCAGGAATGGCACAGCTCGGAGACCCCTCGGACACGGCACAGCTTGGTGACCCCTCAGGGTTGGCACAGCTCAGAGACCCCTCAGGCACAGCACAGCTCGGAGACCCCTCAGGCATGGCACAGCTCGGAGACCCCTCAGGCACAGCACAGCTCGAAGACCCCTCAGGCATGGCACAGCTCAGAGACCCCTCATGCATGGCACAGCTCGGAGACCCCTCATGCCGTGAGGCAGGGGCAGGCAGGTCCTCATGCCGTGAGGCAAGGACAAGCAGGTCCTCGTGCCAGGAGTCAAGGGCAGGCAGATCCTCGTGACTGGAGGCCAGGGCAGGCAGAACCTTAGCCCCGGAGGCCAGGGCAGGCAGAACCTCAGGCCCGGAGGCCAGGGCAGGCAGAACCTCAGGCCCGGAGGCCAGGGCAGGCAGAACCTCAGGCCCGTAGGCCAGGGCAGGCAGAACCTTAGGCCCGTAGGCCAGGGCAGACAGAACCTCAGGCCCGTAGGCCAGGGCAGACAGAACCTCAGGCCCGTAGGCCAGGGCAGACAGAACCTCAGGCCCAGAGGCCAGGGCAGACAGAACCTCAGGCCCGGAGGCCAGGGCAATAGGGACCCCTCCAGAGGCTTTGGTACACGAGTCCCCTCCGGGGGCTTTGGCACATGAGTCCTCTCCATGGGCATAGACACTCAGCTGGGCAGCTCTGGGTGGAGACTCTGGCTGGGCAGCTCTGGGTGGAGACTCCGGCTGGGCAGTTCTGGGTGGAGACTCCGGCTGGGCAGCTTTGGGTGGAGACTCCGGCTGGGCAGCTCTGGGTGGAGACTCCGGCTGGACAGCTCTGGGTGGAGACTCCAGCTGGGCAGCTCTGGGTGGAGACTCTGGCTGGGCAGCTCTGGGTTGAGACTCAGGCTGGACAGCTCTGGGTGGATTAATAAGCAGTCCTTCCATGGTACTGGCAGGCAAGGTGGCTCCTTCTAGGATAACAGTTATATGTATTTCCTTGGGCTATAGGATCAGGGATTGCTCTGGAAATGAGAGATTCATACACCCTCATTTGGTTCCCAAATCTAAACTTGGGGCTTCGGGTCAGAGGACCCCATTTATAGACCTGATTCCCTTCTTTGGCACCATTATTGGAAGTAAGGGAGTCTGGAATAACCACTTGAGCCAACTCTTCGGTCTGAACCCTTATGTGTTGAAAGTTGTCACTTTTCGGTGATCTGCGGAGGGAGCAGTCCTTACTGAAGTGACTTGCGTTTCCACAGTACATACAAAGCAGACTCTCCTTTCGTCATTGGCGCTCAGCCTCAGAAAGTTTAGGGTGCGCCGGAAACTCTGGATTCCCCTTTCAATCAGTACAGAAGGAGTCACCCCTAGCCCAGGGGAACCAGAATCTGCGGTCTCTTCTGCCTCAGTAGATAAATGACTTTTGTGGCATCCAAATAACTTCCAAATATGTCAGAAATTTGCGGACTCTTTCCAAGAAATGATGTTATCAACTGCTCAGTTTGAGCCTGCATAATCCTCAGTTCTTCAGGACTCCCATTACTGGCACACTAAGGAGGCAGAGAACAGTCATTTAGAAAGGTGCCATACACTCTTTGCCCACATGATAGACAAAGATTTGAATCATCAGAAATGTTTTTATGTGCAGAAACATGCTGCTGCAGAGAATCTACACGGATGGATAGCCCTAGGAAGGTTGTGACATGAGAATTAGCATGTCTTCATAAATCTTCAGTCTGCTGAAAAAGACCGGAACTGGTTCCTCCCCCGGATTCTGGCTAGCGGTTTAAGACTGGACCAGATTTTGCAGAGCGAGACCCATCTTGCTATTCTCCAGTATTTTGGGCCAGTGATAATGTTAGGGTATGCCTGAGCCAAGATCAGGATTGGCAGATATCCACTAGGTTAATTTACCTGGAGTATAGCAGCTAGCAAGGCATGGGTTGATTGCAGACAGACTGGATGCAAGATGACTTCGCAAGGCTGGGGTTAATTGTAAACTTTGGCTAGGTGATACTGGCAAGGCTGATGCAAGTGAAGACAGCAAGACTTGAGTAAACCAGATAGCAAAGCATGGGTTTATTGCAGGTCAGGTTAGCAGTATACTGGAATGGTTACTGCAGACAGGCTTGACAAGGCATGATAACTGGAAGCCACAGGATCTAATATGCACTGGTAACTGAGCAATGGGAACTGAATGAATGAGGTGATAACTGCTGGGAGTAACCAGGCGAGTGTGTGTGTGAGTTGATTAAAAGCAAAGTTCTGTCAGCTTGAGCAGAGAGGCTTGCTTGATGAATAGTGATTAGGCTGTAATAACACACAGAGGCAGAGTTGTAGCTTTGAGTACTCATAGATATATCCAGAAATTGCTGCAGGCCTATGAATACAGGCACGACTGGAGTGAATAAAGTTTGCTACCTACAACCAAGGACACACAGGCTGGATGTTCATGAGACCTGAGGTGGCAGGATAAACTCACGAAGACTTTGGAGGAGTTTGGCAAGTATCAGGACCATGCATGAGAATAACTGGAGGGCTATGGCTAGATGTTGACACGGAGCAGAAACAGACACAGGATGGCAGGTACTGGGCAGGATCCAATAAGGCACAGATCCTAGGACTGGGAAGGAACCAGGACTCAGGAACAGATGTGGGGTTCAGACATACCAACCAGGGTTACAAGAACTGGGAACTGCACAGTATGCAGCGACTGCGTGGCAGGCTCACTGGGTGCAGAAACCTAGTAATATCACTGGCTCCAGGAACAGGGCAGAATCCCTAATGAAAGGGAAAGAGACCAATCACAGGAGGAGTCAGGTAACAAAAGCATTTGAAACAGGTGTGCTACATATGTAGCAGCCATTTTACAGGTTGCTAGGAAACAGTCAGAACATAAACAGGAATGAGTCACAGTGGTGGTTCATAACAGGAGTAGAGAGTAGAAAATAGAGAATGGGAGGCTAGAAATGGGCAGGGTGTTTCCGGGGGTAGTAGTAGTGGAAAAAGAGGAGAGTAGGATGTACAGTGTCTGTTCAAACTAAAGTAGATAGGCAATAATGAAAGTAGAAAGGCAGTGAATACAATATGTACTAAATTAGGTAATAGTCAATTAAAAAAGAGACAATAGTCAACACTTAGGATCTGTTCTGGGTGCAGGATTATTATATAAAGATAAACTTGTTAAGATTGTATGGATGTTAATCAATGGTAAATAGCAATGGTAATGCAGTAGGATTTACAGTTGAGTGAAGATAAAATGGCACAGTGGGTTTGTTAGAAAGAATATATTTGCTGGTATTAAATATCAAACAAAATTTAATAAAATATGACATTTTGAATCATAGCAAGAAAGAGGCAGATGATCATCTCTAGATTACGTCATGAGTCTGACAGTGACACATAGCAGACAGTGACATTTAAGAATGGGATACTGCGAGGCGTAATGTCTGCCATGAAATTGTGAATAAAATGACTAAGACCACGTATGAAAATCCTCAGGAAAACATTGTGGACTTATGAGAGGAGTAAATAAAGGAATAATAATGGAACAAATAAAGTTAAACTAAGTGAGTAATGATGTTAAAAGGAAGGTGATCAAACATCATAGTCCTCAGTATTGATAGACTAAACATATTGAAGGACATTAAATATAACATAAGCAATGAGCTACTAAGGAAAAAACATAGTGACTTTTTAAAAGCCATCTCCAGAGATCTCTTTTATTATAAGAGATATAGATCATTATGATTATTTATTATGTACAGTTCCTTATATAGCGCAGCATATTCCATTGCGCTTTACAATTGGAAACAACAGTGATAAGACAAACTGGGTAATAGCAGACAAACATACAGACGGAGCCTCCCTCATCGTTGCAGTTTCTCCGCCTAAACGGAGGATTAGTCGCACTTAAGCGATTTTTATTTATTGGTTTGTCTACGGGACATCATTGCAGCAGTGTATTTGAAATAGCGTAATGAGACGCTCATACAGCTTTGCCCATTGCCCAGTATACAGTAAAAGTACTTCTTGCGCTACAGTGTACTGTATTTCAACGGAAACCAAACGCATGCACAATGGTGATTTTAAAAAGCAACATTTGGTGGATGATCGCAGGTATTACACTCACCGGTAATGCCAAACGCCATGCTAAGCTCTGTGAGCCTCCCTATGACTAGGCACGCTGCCTTGCGCCCAGGCACGCTGCGACTTCGTGATCGTGACTACTGCCATAAACAGCATGGATGAGCGAGGCTCTATTTGTAGAGGTTGGAAGGCCCTGCTTGAAAGTTTACAATCTATAGATAATTAGGAAGGATACACAAGAATAGGCACTACAGTAATTATACTGTATATCAGTGCTTGTGACAAGTTTGTCTGAAGAAGTGGGTTTTTAGGGAACGCTTGAAAGTTTGGAGGCTAGAGGAGAGTCTTATCATGTGTGGAAGGGTATTCCACAGGGTGGGTGCTGGTGTAGAAAGTCCTGCAAGTGTGAATGGGAGTGAATATTCCGTGTAGACGAGAGACGCAGATCTTGTGCAGAGCGGAGAGGTCGAGTTGGGAGATATTTTGAGATAAGTGAAGAGGTATATGTTGGTGTAGTTTGGTTAATAGCTTTGTATGTGAGTAGAAGTATTTTAAATTGAATATGGTAGAATATGGCCAATCAATGGAGGGACTGACAGAAGTCTGTCTATGGGCAACCAATGGAGGGACGATGAACGTCTTGGGAAGACCAGTAAGGAGACTATTACAATAATCACTACGGGAGATAATGAGAGCATGGATTAGGAGTTTTTGCAGTGTCTTGTGTAAGAAAGGGTCGCATTTTATAGGATATATTTTTTAGATACATGTAAACATGATTTAGATACAGATTGAATGTGGAGCAAAGAACAATTCTGAGTCAAGGATGACACCTAGGCAGCGAGCATGGGGGGTAGGGTAGATTGTAGTGTTGTCAACAGTTATGGAGATATGAGGTTGGTACGTACTCTTGTCCGGCGGGAATATATTTTCTTTTGATTTGGAAATGTTGAGTTTGAAGTGACGAGATGACATCTAAGATGAAATGGCAGAAAGGCATTCAGTGACACAGACCAATACAGATGGTGATAAATCTGGGGAGGACAGATAGATTTGAGTATCATCAGCGTACAAATGATACTGAAATCCGAAGGAGCTGATTATTTGACAAAGAGATGAGGTATACTGAGATTAAGAAAAGCAGAGGGCCTAAGATTGAGCCCTGCGGTACTCCAACTGGTAGAGGTAGTGAACTAAGTGGGTAATCGAGAATCAGGCAGAGGCGTTCAATTGTCAATCAGGCAGAGGTGATCTCTACAATACAATGGCCTTTGGCCGCCCAGCATGCACCGGCACACTGCGGCGTCGGTGCATGCGCAGATCCAACCCTTATCGCTGCGCTGCGATAAACTGCAGCGAGCGATCGAGTCGGAATGACCCCCCATGTGCACTGCAGGGGGGGCAGATATAACATGTGCAGAGAGAGTTAGATTTGGGTGTGGTGTGTTCAGACTGAAATCTAAATTGCAGTGTAAAAATAAAGCAGCCAGTATTTACCCTACACAGAAACAAAATAACCCACCCAAATCTAACTCTCTCTGCACATGTTACCTCTGCCACACCTGCAGTGCACATGGTTTTGCCCAACTGCTAACAAATTTGCTGCAACGATCAGGTCTGAATCAGCCCCTAAGTATAGTCATATGAGTTTAAGGGGTATATTCAATTAAGGTCGAATCCATTCCGACATGCATTTGTCGGAATGGATCCGACAAGGGCTATTCAATGCCCATCTCAATTCGACTTTAAAAAAGTCAAATTGAAATGAGGGACCGGAGAGGGGAGAGAGGAGGGAGAGCCGCAGGTAGACGGGGGAGAGCTGCCGCGGCGCTGTAGTCCCCTGTCTGCCCGCGCCTCTCCCCCGTTTGCCCACGGTTCTCCCCTGTCTCCTCCTCTCAGGTCCCTCATCTCAGTTCGACTTTTTTTTAAGTCGAACTGAGGTGGTCAGAAGCGGGGCCAAAACCTGTCGAATTTGGCCCCGTTTCCCTCAGAAGCACATGAATCTACAGCTATACCGCCGATTCACGTATTATTCGACAAGTCGAATTCCCCGACTTGTCGAATAAAAATGCTCGGGACTGAATAGGTTGGAACCGCTTCCGACCTGAAAAAGTCGAAAACTGACGTCTTTTTTCAACAAGACGGCAGTTTCGACCTTAATTGAATGTAAATCCCTAAATGTGAATCAGAATAAATAATTTGGCCATTAGTTGTAAAATAAGAATTTACTCACCGGTAATTCTATTTCTCGTAGTCCGTAGTGGATGCTGGGAACTCCGTAAGGACCATGGGGAATAGACGGGCTCCGCAGGAGACTGGGCACTCTAACAGAAAGATTAGGTACTATCTGGTGTGCACTGGCTCCTCCCTCTATGCCCCTCCTCCAGACCTCAGTTAAGGAAACTGTGCCCGGAAGAGCTGACACAACAAGGAAAGGATTTGGAATCCAGGGTAAGACTCATACCAGCCACACCAATAACACCGTACAACTTGTGATAACCATACCCAGTTAACAGTATGAACAACAACTGAGCCTCAGTAATAGATGGCTCATAACAATAACCCTTTAGTTAAGCAATAACTATATACATGTATTGCAGAGAGTCCGCACTTGGGACGGGCGCCCAGCATCCACTACGGACTACGAGAAATAGAATTACCGGTGAGTAAATTCTTATTTTCTCTGACGTCCTAGTGGATGCTGGGAACTCCGTAAGGACCAGGGGATTATACCAAAGCTCCCAAACGGGCGGGAGAGTGCGGATGACTCTGCAGCACCGCATGAGCAAACTCAAGGTCCTCCTCAGCCAGGGTATCAAACTTGTAGAACTTAGCAAATGTGTTTGAACCCGACCAAGTAGCAGCTCGGCAAAGCTGTAAAGCCGAGACCCCTCGGGCAGCCGCCCAAGAAGAGCCCACCTTCCTTTTAGGAATGGGCTTTCACCATTTTGGATGCGGCAATCCAGCCGCAGAGTGAACCAGCTGAATCGTGCTATAGATCCAGCGAACAATAGTCTGCTTCGAAGCAGGAGCGCCAACCTCGTTGGCTGCATACATAATAAACAGCGAGTCAGACTTTCTGACTCCCGCCGTTCTGGAAACATAAATTTTCAAAGCCCGGACTACGTCCAGCAACTTGGAATCCTCCAAGTCCCTAGTAGCCGCAGGCACCACAATAGGTTGGTTCAAATGAAACGATGATACCGCCTTAGGGAGAAATTGGGGACGAGTCCTCAATTCTGCCCTGTCCATATGGAAGATCAGAAAGGGGCTTTTACATGACAAAGCCGCCAATACTGACACACGCCTAGCCGAAGCTAAGGCCAATAGCATGACCACTTTCCACGTGAGATATTTTAGCTCCATGGTCTTAAGTGGCTCAAACCAGTGGGATTTCAGGAAATCCAACACAACGTTAAGATCCCAAGGTGCCACCGATGGCACAAAAGGAGGCTGAATATGCAGCACCCCCGAAACAAAGTCTGAACTTCAGGCAGTGAAGCCAGTTCATTTATTAGAGAAAATGTATAGGGCCGAAATCTTGACCTTTATGGATCCTAATTTTAGGCCCACAGCCACTCCTGACTATAGGAAGTGCAGGAATCGACCCCGCTGGAATTCCTCTGTAGGGGCCTTCCCGGCCTCACACCAAGCAACCTATTTTCGCCATATACAGTGAAAAAGTCTTGCTGTCACGTCTTTCCTAGCCTTTATTAGTGTAGGAATAACTGCATCCGGAATGCCCTTTTCCGCTAGGATCCGGCGTTCAACCGCCATGCCGTCAAATGCAGCCGCGGTAAATTTTGGAACAGACAGGGCCCCTGTTGCAACATGTCCTGTCTGAGAGGCAGAAGCCCTGAGTCCTCTGAGAGCATTTCCTGCAGCTCCGGGTACCGAGTCCTTCTTGGCCAATTCGTAGCAAAGAATATTGTTTTCACTCCTCCTTTTATTACAATTCTCAGCCCTTGGGTATGAGACGAAGAGGAGGGAATACAGAGACCGACTGGAACACCCACGGTGTTACTAGTGCGACCACAGCTATCACCTGAGGGTCCCTTGACCCGGCGTAAAACCTTTTTTAGCTTTTTATTGAGGTGGGACGCCATCTAGTCCACCTTAGGCAGTTCCCATCAATTTGCAAACTGCGTGAAGACTTCCTGATGAAGTCCCCACTTTTCCGGGTGGAGGTCGTGCCTGCTGAGGAAGTCTGCTTCCCAGATGTCCACTCCCGGAACGAACACTGCTGACAGTGCGCTTACTTGATTCTCCGCCCAGCGCAGAATTCTGGTGGCTTCTACCCTCGCCACCCTGCTCCTTGTTCCGCCTTGGCGGTTTACATGAACCCCTGCGGTCTGCTGGATCAGAACCGGTTGGTCGCGAAGCAGGATCTCCGCTTGACTTAGGGCGTTGTATATGGCCCTTAGTTCCAGGATATTGATGTGAAGGCAAGTCAGTTGACTTGACCACAGACCTTGGAAATTTCTTCCCTGTGTAACTGCCCCCACCCTCGGAGGCTTGCATCCGTGGTCACCAGGATCCAGTCCTGAATGCCGAATCTGCGGCCCTCGAGAAGGTGAGCACTCTGCAGCCACCACAGGAGAGACACCCTGGCCCTGGGGGATAGGGTGATTAACCGATGCATCTGAAGAGGTGATCCAGACCACTTGTCCAGTAAGTCCCATTGGAAGGTCCTCGCATGGAACCTGCCTAAGGGGATGGCCTCGTATGATGTCACCATCCTTCCCAGGACTCGAGTGCAGTGATGCACTGACACCTGTTTTGGTTTTAATAGATTCCTGACCAGTGTCATGAGCTCCTGAGCTCTCTCTATCGGGAGATAAACCCTTTTCTGGTCTGTGTCTAGGATTGTGTCTAGGAGAGGCAGATGAGCTGTAGGAACCAACTGCGACTTTGGAATATATAGAATCCAGCCGTGTTGCCGTTACACTTCCAGAGAAAGTGATACGCTGTTCAGCAACTGCTCTTTTGATTTCGCTTTTATGAGGAGATCGTCCAAGTACGTGATAATAGTGACACCTTGCTTCCGCAGGAGCACAATCATATCCGCCATTACCATGGTGAATATTCTCGGGGCCGTGGAGAGACCAAACGGCAACATCTGAAATTGGTAATGACAATCCCGTACCGCAATTCTAAGGTACGCCTAATGAGGTGGATAAATGGGGACCTGAAGGTATGCATCCCTTATGTCCCAATTCACAATAAAGTCTCCCCCTTTTTAGGCTTGCACTGACCGCTCTTAGCGATTCCATCTTAAACTTGAACCTTCTCAGGTATATGTTCAGGGATTTTTAATTCAATATGGGTCTGACCGAACCGTCTGGTTTCGGGATTACAACATGGTCTAATAATAACACCCTCTTGTTGAAGGAGGGGACCCTTGACCACCACCTGTTAAAGATACAATTTGTGAATTGCAGTTAACACTGGCTCCCTCTCTTGGGGGGAAGCCCGCAGGGCCGTCGGTGAGGAGGGCATCTTCTCACAGTCCAGCTTGTATCCCTGAGACACAATATCTATTGCCCAGGGATCGAACAGAGAGTGAACCACCTTGTGGCTGAACTTACGAAGGCGTGTCCCCACCGGGCCTAGCTCCGCCTGTGGAGCCCCAGCGACATTGGTGGATTTTTGTAGGGGCCGGGGAGGACTTCTGTTCCTGGGAACTAGCTGCCCGGCTCTGACAAGAAAGGACGCACCTCAGACTTTCTTGTTTCTTTACACGAAAGGCTGCATTTAATAATGTCGTGCTTTCTTAGGCTGTGCAGGAATATAAGGCAAACTAGCAGAATTACCAGCTATAGCTGTGGAGACCAGGCCCGAGAATCCTTCTCCACACAATCCTCAGCCTTCCATATGCCCCTTAAGTCGGCATCATCTGTCCAATGCATATTCTACAGGACACGTCAAACAGAGATCGACGTAGCTTTGACTCTAGGACCCAGTATACTCATGTCTCTTTGGGCATGCTTTATAACTATATATCTATCACTTAAGACAGCATCTTTAATATATATATATATCTCTATATATATACATATATATATCTATATGCATACTAGGGTCTCATCTCTGCTGATAAGGTACCTGTCCACGCTGCCACAGCGCTATAAACCCATGCCGACACAATCGCCGGTCTGGGTAGTATACTATAATGTGCACGCTATCTGCAGGATCCCTGAGAATAGCAAGTGCTACCGTCTGTGCAAACAGGACACCCCAGGGGAAGATTCTCAACATATCATGGCCCTAGTGGGGAAAGGATACAGCCTGAGAATTCTCTTGTGGGAAGCTGCCGTCTCTTGTCTGGAGATTCCCGCCCTTTTTCCTCATGAGAGGAGGGAAATTTACCTCAGCATTCTTCCCCTTAAACATGTGTACTCTCGTGTCAGGGACAGATGAGTCATCAGTGATATGCAAATCATCTTTTATTTTAATAATCATATATTGAATACCTTCTAGCCATCTTGGCTGTAACTTTGCATTATCGTAGTTGACAGTGGAGTTAAACTCCATGTCGATACCAGTGTTTGTTATTATGGATAGTGAGCATTGAGAGACTCTGAAAGTCTCTGTGACATAGGGACAGACCTGGATAGATTTCCAGTCTGTTCCCTAACCTTTTGTGCAATAAATTCACCTTAGCACTTACACATATCCAAACAGGTGTCGGCGTTGTCGACGGAGACACCCTCTCACACACATATCCGCTCTATCACCTCCTTAGAGGAGCCTTTTACCTCAGACATGTCGACACACGCGTACCGACACACCACACACACAGGGGATGCTCTATTTGAGGACAGTTCCCTCACAAGGCCCTTTGGAGAGACAGAGAGAGAGTATGCCAGCACACACCCCAGCGCTATATAACCCAGGGATTACACTACAACTCAGTGTTTACCCAGTAGCTGCTGTATATACAAATTTTGTGCCTAAATTTATGTGCCCCCCCCCCCCCTCTTTTCACCCTTTGTGTACCAGGATACTGCCGGGGAGAGCCTTGGGAGCTTCCTTCCAGCGGAGCTGTGCTGAGGAAGAAGGCCCGGCCCCCTCAGCGGCGGGCTTCTGTCCTGTTTCTGATTAAAATTGGCGGGGGTTTTACACATATACAGTCACAGACTGTATTATGTGTATATATTGCCAAAAGGTATTCTTATTGCTGCCCAGGGCGCCCCCCCCAGCGCCCTGCACCCTACAGTGACCGGAGTGTGAGGTGTGCATGGGGAGCAATGGCGCACAGCTGCAGTGCTGTGCGCCACCTTAATGAAGACCGGAGTCTTCTGCCGCCAATTTCATCTCCTTCTCTTCTGTCTTCTGGCTCTGCAAGGGGGACGGCGGCGCGGCTCCGGGACCGGACGATCGAGGTCGGGCCCTGTGTTCGATCCCTCTGGAGCTAATGGTGTCCAGTAGCCTAAGAAGCACAAGCTAGCTGCACGCAGGTAGGTTTGCTTCTCTCCCCTCAGTCCCTCGTAGCAGTGAGTCTGTTGCCAGCAGATCTCACTAAAAATAAAAAAACCTAAAATATACTTTCTTTTCTAGGAGCTCAGGAGAGCCCCTAGTGTGCATCCAGCTCAGCCGGGCACAAGATTCTAACTGAGGTCTGGAGGAGGGTCATAGAGGGAGGAGCCAGTGCACACCAGATAGACCAAAAGCTTTCTTTTAGTTGTGCCCAGTCTCCAGCGGAGCCGCTATTCCCCATGGTCCTTACGGAGTCCCAGCATCCACTTAGGACGTCAGAGAAAGAGAAGGGCCTTCCCCAAACTGTTGCCACAAAGTTGGAAGCATAACATTGTCCAAAATGTCTTGGTATGCTGAAGCATTAAGATTGCCCTTCACTGGAGATAAGGGGTCAAGCCCCATACCATTATCTGCAGTCAGGAAGGTAACGTTCTCCCAGCATCCGCCAAATCCAGACTCGCCCATCTGACTGCCAAACAGAGAAGCGTGGTTTGTCACTCCACAGAACACATTTCCACTGCTCCACAGTCCAGTGTTGGTGTGCTTCATACCACTCCATCTGATGACTGGCATTAGACTTGAGAGTCTTGCATGCAGCTGCTCGCCCATGGAAACCCATTCCATTAAGCTCCCATTGCACAGTTTTTGTGCTTACATTGATGCCAGTGGGAATTCGGAACTCTTCAGCTATGGAATCAGCAGGGTGTTGTCGACCTTTACGCACCATGCACCTTAGCAGTGGTTGACCCTGCTCGGTGATTTAACGTGGTCTCCCGCTTCATGGCTGAGTTGCTGTTGTTCCTAAATGCTTCCACTTTCTAATAATATCACTTACAGTTGACCGTGGAATATCCAGCAGGGATGAAACGTCACGAACCTTCTAACTGCAAACGTGTCATCCTATTACAGTACCCCACTTGTAGTCACTGAGCTCTTCAGAAAGACCCATTTTGTATCACAAACGTTTGCTAATGAAGACTGCATGGCTAGGTGCTTGATTTTATACCTCAGTGGCAACGGGTCTGGTTGAAACACCTGAATTCAATAATTATCAGGTGTGGCCAAATACTTTTGTCTATATAGTGTATAGTGTTTATTGATGATGCTTTTCACTTGCTGTGTTCTATGTTAAATGGTACTGTGAAGACATCATTACTTAGTGTGGTTTTGAGGTATTGATGTATTTAGGAACAAAATATGGAATAGTAACTGTAAATTGGTATTACGCATTCACATAACCTAACAACCAAGCATCTCCACCTTGCCCGTTTGATCATTTGTGCCTTCTGTGTGATTGCCTCATCACACTCTCTTGGCAAACTACCCCAGGCACTCCCAGGAAATTTGGCAACAGTGATCTGAATGAGAAACATCGCATGTACCCAGGACATTGATGGAATGGAAATGTTTCTTGCTCCTGGAAATGGAACCTTTTATTCCCGATGATGCCAGGGAAACATGAGTACCACCCATAGCCCCTATAATGTGTGATTCCTCAGCCAATGGCAGATGAGTAAGACAGTGGATGCGCAGTGCCCACTTGTGTGCTCAACTGAAATCAGCCTAGGACATGCTTCCTGCAACAAACATTGCAGCCTGGAAAGACCTGGACACACAGAAATGTAACATGGACAGAAGTTGACCTGTAAGCATTCCCACTGGGCTTGAATTTTTCTGTTTCAAGTTCCCATCGATCTTCGTCATCATCAATTCAAATGATCGGCCCGATAAATGTGATGTTACGGATTCACCCCTGCACAAATTGTGAAACGTAACCTCATTGTGCAAAAAGACTGGTGTTTCACCTTTATGTGTGTCTGTGAGGTCACAGGGGGTCTGCATAGAGATAAGATGATAGATGAAACAAGTTAGTTGTGATGTTACCTATAGGAATCCCTTCTCACGCAGAACTGAAAGAACTTATCCTCATGTATCAAATTTATATTTCCCTATACAGTAGATTGTAAGCTTGTGTGTGAGGCCTATATTATTGTATGTCAATCTGTTAATGTTTGGTCTTTTTTCTTAAGATCATTTTAATGAATTTAAAACTTTTAGATGAAGCATTATTTTTATGAGGATGTGTTTAAGATCAGTCACAATGATCTGAGTATGAGATTCAACTGCGCAGCCATCAAAGGCTCAACCTGAATTCCTGCCCGGTTGGAAGGACTCCCTATTCCAAAAATAGTAGCTCAAGTTGTAAAACAAAACAAGAGAAAATAAAAACATACACTGTATATATCCAGTAACAGGTAACAGGTACATGATCGGCTATGCTCTGAGAATTACAAAGTTTTGGAATACAGTAGAAAATACCCCAGGATTCATGTCTGAATTACTGTTTTTGAAGTCACCTCTTTGACCCCACGAGAGAACAACATTTCGAAACCTGCTGTCATGTCTTTGAATAAGATGTTCTCCCATCACATTTAGCGTCTCATAGTTTGTATACATAGTCTTGGATTTAGATTTGCTAACTCTGCAGAGATGTAGTCGATGCATAATGCATTTCTTGAACTTATCCACAGTTATAAATAGGGAAGACATTCAGAAAATAAAACAATAATAAAATAAAAAAGGCAACAAAAACTAAACATCTCATTTGTTTACCAATGTTTTCATAAAAATACAATATACTGTATTAGTGGAGTAACAATGCTTTACAAACGATGAAGGTTTATGTGAAATGCTCCAATAAACCTACGTGTCCGCTGAAAGGATTACACGCTCTGAGGCCTAGAACAGAAACACGCCTGTAGTAGTTGCTTTTGCTGCAGTTCCTGGAAAATGAAAATAAATATTTGCTTTTCAAAAAGTTTTTCCAGCTGCTGAGAGTACAACCTGCCGACCGTACACACTCTTATTTATCTAAGGCGCTGATTTCCTAGCACTTGTGTAACACCTACGTAATAGGTGAGGCTCTCACTGATGTATATTGCAATAATTACTGAGACTCTGCAGCTTCAGATGAAATGTAACGCGGGGAAATGTGGAAGTTTTACTTAATACTGGCACACACTGGCATTTACCATCTATGTCAGGGGAACTGGTACTGTGGACTCTGCTATTTCCAATGAACCGCAGACCCAAAAGAAAAACACAGTAACACCTTCTCTTTGGACGTAACCTCTTTACAAACATGTATCTATGTAACGTTGCCAATTTTTTGAATTAAATGAAAATGAAAACTTATTTTTTTTTCAGGGATTCTCAGACGTATGAGTCAGAAATCAACCTCATTCTGTGAAATGGACTTATGACTGGTTACTGGGCAGGACAGCTTGCACTTGGTCGGGGAAATAGAAGTAACTTTGAAAGGGAATTGAAGAGAAAGAACAAAGCAATGCATAACAATTAATTTCCCAAAAACTATTGAAATCATTACAGAAACCAAAGATCTGGGAACATGTCGTTAGCGGCAACACAGCTTACCTTGTAGAGTTGTCATTACCAGAACTTGTACTAACATTTCATAGAAGTACCCAGAAATAAATAAACAAAAAGTTTTCTTGTGGGGTCTGTCTATCACAAAATTAAGGATGTCTCTGAAATAAATGTCCTTGTTGTACTTAATGCAAGTGGTTGCTGTGGAACTTATAAGTCACACTTTCATCTGAAGGGCTGTTAAGTGGGTGTTGGTTGGGGGCAATAGGCTGATGTTTTGCCCAGGGTGCTGAGAAACCTTGCACCGGCCCTGCTCTCCCGACAAATACTGTATAGAATTGCGAAAACAGCCTTAGAACCCATCCAGTGGTTCTCCAGATTAGCCCACACAAACAAAGAGAAGAGGACTTAATATTATATTAGGTAGAGATGTAGTAGCAGAGACATATACGACTCCGCATAAAAACTCTCCGTCTGAAATATCATATGATAAAATGTTAACTAGTGGACATTGCGACATTAAAGACACTTTATAAAAAAAAAACTAGGTAACAGTAATAATCTGTGTGTAACTCTACAGCGAACAGGGAATAGAAACAATCTATGCACATGATACAATGTATAAGTGACTGTACCACATACTGAGAGCAGAAACAATACTCTCATTAACTTCTGAACTGTAACATCAAAAGCAAATGAATGTGATATTCCATAGGGACCCTTATTAATCACTCAGCACCGTAGACCTATAAATTAAACTCATATAACACACGGACTGTTGAATTACTTAATGTAGCGCGCCAAGCACACTTCTGTAGCACACTGTGACAGTAACTGTGTGTGGGCGGATACCTGATAATTAACCCGTCATGGGAACAAATTAAACAAGGGTGTACCATGTGCTAAATGCACTTTCAGGCTGAAACCTTCTAAAGGCGTATAGTCATACAGGAAACCCCCACAAACTGAAGGCAATACTTATTAGCCAATATAAGGGCCCCTTACCATGTGTGAGCAACAGCAACTATTAAAATACTTCAAAGGCATGCTTACAATTGATAGTAAGTCAGGGTGAGGTCTCCGTAGCAACAATCTTTGGGGACGTATCTGTATCTGCAATACAATGTGACCACTATAGATCTATACATGGGCTGGTATCGGGATTCAGGCGCTTGGATCTCATTCTCCAGGATCATCTGCCCTTTTGTCCCAGTTTTTGGCTGCTGAATCTTTTGAGAAGACGTCAGGCACAATTCAAGGAGACATTTCTATGACATACACTTAGTGCATCTAAGACAACCATTCCTGTTCATTGGAGATCTACGTCTGCACCAACTATGTCTGAGTGGTGTGCTCGCCTAGATCACTACATGTCCATGGGTGACCTTATATCATCTACATCAAAAGGTCACCAGAAATTTACAGAAACTTGGTACCCCGTGGCTCCTTTACAAAGATTCTGAGCACTATAAATCTATAATCCATGGTACGTATCTTTATACTGCTTGACCCTGATTATACCTCCCAATATCTTGGCTCTGAAATGTCTTCTTTTTACTTTATCCTTTTCTCTCTCTTCTAACCTCATCTTTTTCTTTCCCCCTTCCCTTTTTCTATGACTGGGTCCTCTATAAAAAATTATAATTCATTGGTTCACTATATGCAAATTCACAATGTCATTAAGTTGACTGTTTTGTATTTTATTCTGTTGTACCCATATGACGTTTTGTATACCTTGTATCTTTTCTGTAAACCAATAAATATAATCTGAAAAAAAAAGAAGATGAAAGAATCCCGACACCTACTAAGTAAGTATGCTAACCCTAACCTCTCCTACCCCCCAAACCCTTCCTCCCTGCAGCTTGACCTTAACCCCCCCCCCCTGCTCCGCAGCCTATCCCTAAACTCCCCCTCCCCCTATGGCCTAACCCTTCCTAGCCCCAGCATACTTATGCTCACCAGGTGTCGGGATCCCAAACACAAGTGTCCTGAACGGATCCCATCTGTATATAGCTCATATTTCCCATATCATTTTGAGAACCATTTATGAGTTTACGTGAAACAGTTCAAGAGATCACTTGTACTTATTACACAGAATTTTTTATTTGAAATGTATTTATGATATATAAGGATTTGCAGTGAAAATAAATCTAATATATATTCAATATTTAACTTAACCCCAAGATGAGTAATGGATAAATCATAACAGAAGGAATGTGATGTAACATAGGATACTGGACTTGCAAGCACATTCTTTTTGTAGACCTCACATACACTTTCTTTACTCTAGGTTGTCGAAATAAACGTTAAATTTAATTTGTACAATGCCTCATTATGTACACCGCTATAAAGGAACTTGTTTCTTATTCTTTTATATTTACAAGTCACCAAGCAGACACATCTCCTCTAACATACTGTATATAATAGCAATGGCCATCTATATCCTCATTCAGAAGGATCACTCTGTTTTGAGGTTAAAAATGTTGGCCACTGTTGTGGTGACTCCTATGGGGTGAATATACAGTAGGTCTTTCTTTTTCATCTACCCAGTTACTCAATACGTTTTAATTATTAAATTGATTAAAAGTTGACCTTAAAGAGACTCTTTTCCAGAAAATACTTGGTCATAAATGAAATTCTTGGAGCCAAACATTGTCACAGAAAGTGTCCATACCAGCTTCAAGATTCCTTATGTTAAAATCAAAAGCCAGTCATAAATATTTTGAAAGAAATAGAGAGGTGTTTAACTTAGAAATTGATAGTAAAGTTTAAAAGACTGTAACCTCACCAACCAAGAAAAAACAGATCCCCAAAAAATAAGAAAAATGAAGAGCCATAAAAAGGCAGAGAAAGGGGGTGTGATTATGAATTTAGACAAATATCTCCAAGATGCCTTGAGACTACTAAGTGATAAGGAATCTGAATTTGTATATGTACTTATAGATCTGCTTGAGGGATGTTTACAGAAAATAATTGTGATAACAGTATGAATACATAATGCAGCCATACCCCCAGATTCCCAACTTTGACTTAGTTCCAAAAATGCATAATTTATCATCAAAACATCATACAGTAGCTATTACAGAAAACTTAACATCTTGCAACGATATCCAGAGCCAATTAGGGTGTTGTTGTGTATTGTGTAGTGTCTAAAACCTAAAACAAGATTACCACCACTATTCTTCCACGGCCTGGCAGATCCATCACTGTTATTAATGACACAATATTCTCAGTCTGTCAATACAAGACTTTCAGAGCAATTTGCATGTGTGACCCAGAGTGATGCACAGAATAACCCCTACTGGTTGGCAAAGGGGTAAGTGTGTTTAGCTCTGCTGGGCTCGGCTCACTGATGATACTGACCCAACAGAGTTAAACCTTATTTCTTCGGCCGCGTATCACAGAAACAGAAAATTTTCTACCTTCACATTTTCATGATAAATTGCGGTGATAGAAGAGTTTCTGTTACTGTAATATGCGATCAAAGAAATTTTCTCCTATACACTCTCTTGATAACCAGACCACATGGTTTGAAGTAGAGCCTAGAGTAAATTATACAGTGATAGATTAAAAAATAAAAAGTATAGGGATTTTGTTCATATCTTGATCAAAACATTTAAGCCTGCAGCTTGCCTCCGCCCTGGGGAATCTTGTTCCCAATGTGGCAGGATCAGCAACACTGTTGAGTTCTAAAAACATCCAACATTTTTGGAATGCACGCACTCAAAATAGTCCCACGGCCCTTGACTTATTTTATTCTAGCAATCCGCCATGGGTTATGTTTGGCCATGTAGCAGATCCCAGTGACAAGAAACTATTACTACTTGCGGCCATTCTTCAGCTATGGATACAGGCAACTGCCACCGTCTCCGCACATGGCAACATCTATTCTCCTGCAACTTTTTTAAATTGAAGAGCTTCTCACACTGAAGTTAATTCCACTGATGGGGAAGTTTTCTCAACCTCTCCCAAAAACCGTCAGTCACCACGCCTGGGGACTACTGCTGGACCATCACAGCTTCCTGTTACTAGTGGATTCGAGATTCCGGAACTCTGATCTGCTTCCTTGCTAACGAACTGGGAGGGTAACGGTGTTGATGCTTGGTCTTATGTCCTAACCCACAAAAGTGGTTATATGCCTATTTCTTTTCTCTGTTTGTGAGTTTTTTGTATTAAAATCACCTTTTATCCAAATTATCTGGCTGTACTTGCACCATGTCCATTTGTCTTTGGATTATTTAAAGGTGAATCTCTTCCTCTATAAGAGGTGAATACATCCACCAGTGGATTGCTACGCATAGCGTATTTCGTGACCGAACAAATGGAATATCGTTGTTGATGCAAGCTGACTCTGTGTGTGATCATTGTTATCAGCGCTATTGTTATACCAAAGTGTACTGTATTTCTGATTGTTTTGAGACTGGTGAGGAGTCTCATTTAGGTATACCAAAGCTGCAGGTTAATATTGGCGCGGTGTGCAAATTAAATCCTTGTATTGAGCATTCTCAATCTGGACTGGTGACTCTGTGGATGGATCGCTGTCCCATACAAGACAACTTTTTGGTTGCAGGCACGTGGGCAGTGCGCGGCACAGTTGTGTGGTCCCACAATTGCATCATATTGGCCCCATGCTTAGTATACAATGCCACGATTTCCTTGCATCGCAACAAGTTTGGGAGGCACTATAATGCATATCAGCATGAATTACATAATCCAGCTACCTGTACCGCTCATCTCCTTCAGAGAGTAGGGGGGGCAGTGGCGGCCAAATATTCTTCCGGATGTTCTGGGAGAGTAAGTAAATAACATGGATTAAGGTACAGTATATAGGTTTTGTTCTATTCCTTCTACAGGTCCTGTTAATTGTACATTGGATAATAGATATACTGTAAATTCAGTTATCATAGTTTTGTAGTTTATGGTGGCTCTTTCTATGTCTTGTCTACACACTTTTTGACATTAAAAATGTCATAGTAACATAGGGGGTCATTCCGAGTTGTTCGCTCGTTGCCGATTTTCGCAATGGAGCGATTAAGGCGAAAATGCGCATTCGCATGGTACGCAGTGCACATGCGCTAAGTATTTTAGGACAAAACTTAGTAGATTTACTCATGGCAGAACAAAGAATTTTTATCGTTGAAGTGATCGGAGTGTGATTGACAGGAAGTGGGTGTTTCTGGGCGGAAACTGACCGTTTCCTGGGAGTGTGCGGAAAAACACAGGCGTGCCAGGATAAAACGCGGGAGTGTCTGGAGAAACGGGGGAGCGGCTGTCCGAACGCAGGGCGTGTTTGTGACGTCAAACCAGGAACGAAACGGCCTGAGCTGATCGCAGTGTAGGAGTAAGTCTCGAGCTACTCAGAAACTGCTAAGAATTTTCTATTCGCAATTCTGCTAATCTTTCGTTCGCAATTCTGCTAAGCGAAGATACACTCCCAGAGGGCGACGGCCTAGCGTGTGCAATGCTGCTAAAATCTGCTAACGAGCGAACAACTCGGAATCACCCCCATAGTAACATAGTTAATGAGGTTGAAAAGAGGCAAAATGCCCATCGGGTTCAACCTGTATTCTGTATTAAGCAGTGCATATTATTATGCACTAGCCGAAATAATGGTTTCGTATCTATTGACAACTATATTTCGTATCACTCCCATATACTTAATGTCAATATATTAAATGCTGTAGCCTTGGATACTTTTTTCAGCTAGAAAACTGTCCAATTCATTTTTTAAATGCATTTACAGAATCCGCCATTATTACCTTCTCTGGCAGGGAGTTCCAAATCCTTATTGCCCTTACAGTGAAGAACCCTTTCCTACGTTGTGTACAGAATTTCCTCTCCTCTAGCCTCAGTGAGTGCCCACGTGTCCTATACAGAGATCTATTAATAAACAAATCCCCTGTTTAACTTAGAAATTGATAGCAAAGTTTAAAAGACTGTAACCTCACCAACCAAGAAAAAACAGCTCCCCAAAAAATAAGAAAAATGAAGAGCCATAAAAAGGCAGAGAAAGCGGGTGTGATTGTGAATTTAGACAAATATCTCCAAGATGCCTTGAGACTACTAAGTGATAAGGAATCTGAATTTGTGTCTGTACTTATAGAACGTTTACAGAAAATAATTGTGATGACAGTATGAATACATAATGCAGCCATACCCACAGATTCCCAACTTTGACTTAGTTCCAAAAATGCATAATTTATCATCAAAACATCATACTGTAGCTATTACAGAATACGTGTAACATCTTGCATCGATATCCAGAGCCAATTAGGGTGTTGTTGTGTATTGTGTAGTGTCTAAAACCCAAAACTAGATTACCACCACTATTCTTCCACGGCCTGGCAGATCCATCACTGTTATTAATGACACAATATTCTCAGTCTGTCAATACAAGACTTCCAGAGCAATTTGCATGTGTGACCCAGAGTGATGCACAGAATAACCCCTACTGGTTGGCAAAGGGGTAAGTGTGTTTAGCTCTGCTGGGCTCGGCTCACTGATGATACTGACCCAACAGAGTTAAACGTTATTTCTTCGGCCGCGTATCACAGAAACAGAAAATTTTCTACCTTCACATTTTCATGATAAATTGCGGTGATAGAAGAGTTTCTGTTGCTGTAATATGCGATCAAAGAAATTTTCTCCTATCAACTCTCTTGATAACCAGACCACATGGTTTGAAGTAGAGCCTAGAGTAAATTATACAGTGATAGATTAAAAAATAAAAAGTATAGGGATTTTGTTCATTTCTCTGACGTCCTAGTGGATGCTGGGAACTTTGTAAGGACCATGGGGAATAGATGGGCTCCGCAGGAGACTGGGCACTCTAAAGAAAAGATTAGGTACTATCTGGTGTGCACTGGCTCCTCCCTCTATGCCCCTCCTCCAGACCTCAGTTAGAATCTGTGCCCGGCCAGAGCTGGGTGCTCCTAGTGGGCTCTCCTGAGCTTACTAGTAAAGAAAGTATTTATTAGGTTTTTTATTTTCAGTGAGCTTCTGCTGGCAACAGACTCACTGCTACGTGGGACTAAGGGGAGAGAAGCAAACCTACCTGCTTGCAGCTAGCTTGTGCTTCAGAGGCTACTGGACACCATTAGCTCCAGAGGGATCGAACACAGGCACCTGTCCTCGATCGTCCGTTCCCGGAGCCGCGCCGCCGTCCCCCTCGCAGAGCCAGAAGAACAGAAGCTTGGAGACGACGAAATCGGCGGCAGAAGACTCCTGTCTTCATTTAAGGTAGCGCACAGCACCGCAGCTGTGCGCCCAGGGCCGGCTCCAGGCACGTTCGAATTGAGCGGCCGCGCGGGGCGCCACCCTTAATGGGCGCCGCGCGCTGGCGCCGCCATTTTCGTTCCTGGAGCCGGCCCTGTGCTGCGCTGCCCGGCCTATTGTGTCCTTGTGCGCTGTGCGGCGCCGGCATCTGACGTCAGACGCCAGCGCAGCGCACATAGCGCACACCACCCGTACCGCCGCCACACCGCCCGCGGCCCTGCTCCCTGCTCCCTCAGACAGCAGCACTCCTCCCCCTCCCAGCGCAGCAGGTATTGGGGGCATTATGGATGGCATTATGTGGGGGCTGCACTGTGGGGTCATATCTGCACTGTGGGGGCATTCATTTATCAGGCACTGTGCGGGCACTTATTTATCAGGCACTGTGGGGTCATATCTGCACTGTGGGGGCATTCATTTATCAGGCACTGTGCGGGCATTTATTTATCAGGCACTGTGGGGTCATATCTGCACTGTGGGGGCATTCATTTATCAGGCACTGTGGGGGCATTTATTTATCAGGCGCTGTGGGGGCATTTATTTATCTGGCACTGTAGGAGCATATCTGGCACTGGGGGCATTTATTTATCTGGCACTGGGGGCGTTTATGTATCTGGCACTGGGGGTGTTTATGTATCTGGCACTGTGGGGGCATTTATGTATCTGGCACTGTGGGGGCATATCTGCACTGTGGGGGATTTAATGTATCTGGCACTGTGAGGGCATTTCTGGCACTGGGGGCATTAATGTATCTGGCACTGTGGGGGAATATCTGGCACTGGGGGCATTAATGTATCACTGTGGGGGCATATCTGGCACTGGGGGCATTAATGTATCTATCACTGTGGGGGCATATCTGGCACTGGGGGCATTAATGTATCTATCACTGTGGGGGCATATCTGGCACTGGGGGCATTAATGTATCTGGCACTGTGGGGGCATATCTGGCACTGGGGGCATTAATGTATCTGGCACTGTGGGGGCATATCTGGCACTGGGGGCATTAATGTATCTGGCACTGTGGGGGCATATCTGGCACTGGGGGCATTAATGTATCTGGCACTGGGGGCATTAATGTATCTTGCACTCTGGGGGCATATCTGGCACTGGGGGCATTAATGTATCTGGCACTGTGGGGGCATATCTGGCACTGGGGGCATTAATGTATCTGGCACTGTGGGGGCATTAATGTATCTGGCACTGTGGGGGGCATTAATGTATCTGGCACTGTGGGGGGCATTAATGTATCTGACACTGTGGGGGGCAATAATGTATCTGGCACTGTGTGGGCACTTATGCATTTGGCACTGGGGGCATTTATGTATCTGGCACTGGGGGCATTTATGTATCTGGCACTGGGGGCATTTATGTATCTGGCACTGGGGGCATTTATGTATCTGGCCCTGTGGGGGCATATCTGGCACTGTGTGGGCACTTATGTATCTGGCACTGTGGGGGCATTTATGTATCTGGCACTGTGGGGGCATATCTGCACTGTGGGGGCATTTATGTATCTGGCACTTTGGGGGCATTTTTGTATCTGAACTGTGGGTGCATATCTGGCACTGTGTGGCCATTTATGTAGCTGGCACTGCTGGGGGGGCATGTCATGTGTAGCTGGCACTGCTGGGGGGCATGTCACGTGTAGCTGGCACTGCTGGGGGGCATGTCACGTGTAGCTGGCACTGCTGGGGGGCATGTCATGTAGTGTTCCCGCTAGGCGTCTGTGGCTAGGCAATGTGTCTCAGTGCTCTCCCTGGTGCAATGTGTCTCAGTGCTGTGCCTGGCGTAAAGTGTATAGGAGGTTCTACCTGGTGCAGTGTGTATTAGCTGCACTACTGTGTGGTGTAATGCAAATTGCCACTATTATGTGGCCACGTACCTTCCCCACGAAGTAAGTCCCCTTAATTTTTGCTGCGCGCCGAAGGCGCGCACTGTCCATGCTTTGGCATATAGGTATGGGAACAACAAGCAGTATGTACATCATTTTGCCCTCCTAACTTAAAAATGTGCCCTCCCTGTGATCAGCTCCATGCCCTAAAAAGTGAACACTATCATGTGTAGCTGGCACTGCTGCGGGGCATGTCATGTGTAGCTGGCACTGCTGCGGGGCATGTCATGTGTAGCTGGCACTGCTGCGGGGCATGTCATGTGTAGCTGGCACTGCTGGGGGGCATGTCATGTGTAGCTGGCACTGCTGCGGGGCATGTCATGTGTAGCTGGCACTGCTGGGGGGCATGTCATGTCTATCTGGCACTGCACATTATGTGTATCTGGCACTATACTGGAGACATTGTGTGTAAGGAACACTACTGTGGCTATGTGTAAGGCTGCTAATTGTGTGAAAATATATTTATAGTTTGATATGAAGTTACGAAGCCACGCCCATTTTTCCAGAGACCACGCCCACTTTTCCGTGAGCGCGCGCACCTTCGGCGCGCGCATGGGGGGGGCGCTTTTAAATTTTCTCGCTCAGGGTGCTAGTAGGCCTGGAGCCGGCCCTGTGTGCGCCATTGCTCCCAGTACACTTACACACTCCGGTCACTGTAGGGTGCAGGGTGCTGGGGGGGGGGCGCCCTGGTCAGCAATTGAAGTACCTTTTGGCAATAAAAATACATATATACAGTCTGGCACTGTATATATGTAAAAAAACCCGCCATTTTTTCACACAGAAAGCGGGACAGAAGCCCGCCGCTGAGGAGGCGGGGCCTTCTTCCTCAGCACACCAGCGCCATTTTCTATTCACAGCTCCGCTGGAAAGAAGCTCCCCAGGCTCTCCCCTGCAGTATCCAGATACACAAAGGGTGAAAAGAGGGGGGGCACATAAATTTAGGCGCAAATTTGTATATACAGCAGCTACTGGGTAAACACTGAGTTGTAGTGTAATCCCTGGGTTATATAGCGCTGGGGTGTGTGCTGGCATACTCTCTCTCTGTCTCTCCAAAGGGCCTTGTGGGGGAACTGTCTTCAAATAGAGCATCCCCTGTGTGTGGTGTGTCGGTACGCGTGTGTCGACATGTCTGAGGTAAAAGGCTCCCCTAAGGAGGAGATAGAGAAAATATGTGTGTGAGAGGGTGTCTCAGTCGACAACGCCGACACCTGTTTGGATATGTGTAAGTGCTGAGGTGAATTTATTGCACAAAAGATTAGAGAACAGACAGGAAATCTACCCATGTCTGTCCCTATGTCACAGAGACCTTCAGAGTCTCACAATGATCACTATCCAAAATAATACACACTGATATCGACACGGAGTTTGACTCCAGTGTCGACTACGATAATACAAAGTTACAGCCAAAATGGCTGAAAGGTATTCAATATATGATTATTGTAATAAAAGATGATTTGCATATCACTGATGACTCATCTGTCCCTGACACATGAGTACACATGTTACGGGGAAGAAAGCTGAGGTAAATTTCCCTCCTCTCATGAGGAAAAAGGGCGGGAATCTCCAGACAAGAAACTGCAGCTTCCCACAAGGAATGCTCAGGCAGTATCCTTTCCCCACTAGGGCCAGGATGTGATGGGAATCTTCCCCTAGGGTGTCACGTTTGCCCAGACGGTAGCACTAGCTGTTCTCAGGGATCCTACAGATAGCGTGCACATTCTAGTACACTACTCAGACCGGCGATTGTGTCGGCATGGGTTTATAGCGCTGTGGCAGCGTGGACAGGTACCTTATCAGCAGAGATTGAGACCCCAGTATGCATATATATATATATATATATATATATATGTATATATATATAGATATATATATATATAGATATATACATATTGAAGATGCTGTCTTAAGAGATAGATATATATATATATATATATATATATAAAACATGCCCAAAGAGACATGAGTATACTGGGTCCTGGAGTCAAAGCTATGTCGATTTCTGCTTGACGTGTCCTGTAGAATATGCACTGGACAGATGATGCCGACTTAAGAGGCATATGGAAGGCTGAGGATTGTGTGGAGAAGGGTTCTCGGACCTGGTCTCCGCAGCTTTAGCTGGTAAATTCTAATATTTTGCCTTATATTCCTGCACAGCCTAGGAAAGCACGACATTATCAAATGCAGCCTTTCGAATAAAGAAACAAGAAAGTCCGAGGTGCGTCCTTTCTTGCCAGAGGCGGCGGCAGAGGAAAGAAGCTGCACAACACAGCTAGTTCCCAGGAACAGAAGTCCTCCCCGGCCTCTACAAAAATCCACCGCATGTCGCTGGGGCTCCACAGGCGGAGCTAGGCCCGGTGGGGGCACGCCTTCGTAAGTTCAGCCACAAGTGGGTTCACTCCCTGTTAGATCCCTGGGCGATCGATATTGTGTCTCAGGGATATAAGCTGGATTTTGAGAAGATGCCCCCTCACCGACGGCCTTGCCGGCTTCCCCCCACGAGAGGGAAACAGTGTTAACTGCAATTCACAAATTGTATCTTCAACAGGCGGTGGTCAAGGTTCCCCTCCTTCAACAAGGAGGGGGTTATTATTCGACCATGTTGTAGTCCCGTAACCTCAGCCTGACGGTTCGGTGGGACCCATATTGAATTTAAAATCCCTGAACATATACCTGAAAAGGTTCAAGTTCACGTTGAAATCGCTAAGAGCGGTTATTGCAAGCCTGAAAGGTGACTCGGGACATAAAGGATGCATACCTTCAGGTCCCCATTTATCCACCTCATCAGGCGTACCTCAGAATTACGGAACGGGATTGTCATTACCAATTTCAGAGGTTGCCGTTTGGTCTCTCCACGGCCTTGAGAATGTTCACCAAGGTAATGGCGGAAATGATGGTGCTCCTGCGGAAGCAAGGTGTCACTATTATCACGTACTTGGGCGATCTCCTCATAAAAGCGAGATCAAGAGAGCAGTTGCTGAACAGCGTATCACTTTCTCTGGAAGTGTAACGGCAACACGGCTGGATTCTATATATTCCAAAGTCGCAGTGGGTTCTTACAGCTCATCTGCTTCTCCTAGGCATGATCCTAGACACAGACCAGAAAAGGGTTATCTCCCGATAGAGAGAGCTCAGGAGCTCGTGACACTGCTCAGGAATCTATTAAAACCAAAACAGGAGTCAGTGCATCACTGCACTCGAGTCCTGGGAAGGAGGGTGGCCTCATACGAGGCCATTCCCTTCGGCAGGTTCCATACGAGGTCCTTTCAATGGGACTTACTGGACAAATGGTCCGGATCACATCTTCAGATGCATCGGTTAATCACCCTATCCCCCAGGGCCAGGGTGTCTCTTCTGTGGTGGCTGCAGAGTGCTCATCTTCTCGAGGGCCGCAGGTTCGGCATACAGGACTGGGTCCTGGTGACCACGGTTGCAAGCCTCCGCGGATGGGGGGCAGTCACTCAGGGAAGAAACTTCCAAGGGCTGTGGTCAAGTCAGGAGACTTGTCTGCACATAAATATACTGGAACTAAGGGCCATATACAACGCCCTGAGTCAAGCAAAGCCCCTGCTTCGAGACCAACCAGTGCTGATTCAGTCAGACAACATCACGGCGGTCGCCCATGTAAACCGCCAGGGCGGCACAAGAAGCAGGGTGGCAATGGCGGAAGCCATAAAGATTCTTCGTTGGGCGGAGAATCACATGCAAGCACTGTCAGCAGTGTTCATTCCGGGAGTGGACAACTGGGAAGCAGATTTCCTCAGCAGACACGACCTCCACCCGGGAGAGTGGGGACTTCATCAAGAAGTCTTCACACAGATTGCAAATCGATGGGAACTGCCACAGGTGGACATGATGGCGTCCCGCCTCAACAAAAAGCTAAAAAGATATTGCGCCAGGTCAAGGGACCCTCAGGCGATAGCTGTGGACGCGCTAGTGACACCGTGGGTGTTCCAGTCGGTATATGTGTTTCCTCCTCTTCCTCTCATACCAAAGGTGCTGAGAATTGTAAGAAAAAGAGGAGTGAGAACAATACTCATTGTTCCGGATTGGCCAAGAAGGACCTGGTACCCGGAACTGCAAGAAATGCGCACAGAAGACCCATGGCCTCTGCCTCTCAGACAGGACCTGCTGCAACAAGGGCCCTGTCTTTTCCAAGACTTACCGCGGCTGCGTTTGACGGCATGGCGGTTGAACGCCGGATACTAGCGGTAAAAGGCATTCCGGATGAAGTTATTCCTACGCTGATAAAGGCTAGGAAGGACGTGACAGCAAAGCATTATCACCGTATATCTATGGCGAAAATATGTTGCTTGGTGTGAGGCCAGGACGGCCCCTACAGAGGAATTCCAGCTGGGTCGATTCCTGCCAGGGCCGGTGCAAGGTTTCTTGGCACCCTAGGCAAAATTTCTGCCTACTGCCCCACAACTTTCCCAGTCACTAAGGTGAAAGTTCATAGGCGGCGTCTTATACATTTCCCAGCCATCTGACTACATTGAGTGCAACACGGATGTATCGCTCAAAGACGTCCTTAATTATACGATAGCTACACTCAGTGGCACCCCCTTCCCAGATCCTGGCACCCTACCCAGCTGCTTATCTTTCTATTTTATTCGTCTCTCATACACACATACATATCCATACACTGCCTCTCTCATTATACATTCATACTCTCTCATTCCTTCACATCTCTCTACTTTTTCTCTGTCTTTCTCGTTCTCTTTTACATAATCTCCCTTTATTTCTGCCACACACACATCTCTCTTTCTATTTCATTCTGTCTCTCATACATATATACATACACTGCCTCTCTCGTACGTACGTACGTACGTACGTACGTACGTACGTACGTACGTACATACAGTCAGTGACTCTCACATACATACACTGACTCTCACATACATACATACATGCATTCAGTGACTCTCATACATACATACATACATACATACAGTACATTGCCTCTCTCATACATACATACATACATACATACATACATACATACACTGACTCTCTCATACATACATACATACATACATACATACATACACTGCCTCTCATACATACATACACTGACTCTCTTATACATACATACATACACTGACTCTCTCATACATACATACATACATACATACATACATACATACATACAGTATATACATACACTGCCTCTCTCATACATACATACATACATACATACATACATACAGTGACTCTCTCATACATACACTGCCTCTCTCATACATACATACATACATACATACATACAACATACATACATACATACATACATACACTGACTCTCTCATACATACATACATACATACATACATACACTGACTCTCACATACATACATACATACATACATGCATTCAGTGACTCTCATACATACATACATACAGTACATTACCTCTCATACATACATACATACATACATACATACATAGACTCATACATATATACACACATACATACATACATACATACATACAGTATATACATACACTGCCTCTCATACATACATACACTAACTCTCTCATACATACACTGACTCTCTCATACATACATACATACAGTATATACATACACTGCCTCTCTCATACATACATTCAGTGACTCTCTCATACATACACTGCCTCTCTCATACATACATACATACATACACTGACTCTCACATACATACATACATACATACACTGACTCACATACATACATACACTGACTCTCATACATACATACATACATGCATACACTGACTCTCTCATTCATTCATACATACATACATTCACTGGCTCTCTCATACATACATCCATACACTGCCTCCATACATATATACAGTACATCCATTCACTGCCTACGTACGTACGTACGTACGTACGTACGTACGTACGTACATATATACATCCATACACTGCCTCCATACATACACACATATATACATCCATACACTGCATCCATACATACACATATATACATCCATACACTGCCTCCATACATATGTATGGAGGTAGTGTACCCATACACGTACGCAGGCACAGTACATACATACATATATACATCCATACACTAGTCCATACATACAGACATATATACAATACATCCGTACGTACGTACGTACATACATACATACACTGCCTCCATAAAGACATCCATACACTGCCTCCATACGTACGTACGTACATACATCCATACACTGCCTCCATACATATATACACTGCGTGCGTGCGTACGTACGTACGTACGTACGTACGTACGTACATACATCCATACACTGCCTACATACATACACTGCCTCCGTACGTACGTACGTACGTACGTACGTACGTACATACATCCATCCACTGCCTTCATACATACACTGCCTCCGTACGTACGTACGTACGTACGTACGTACGTACGTACATACATCCACTGCCTCCATACATACATACACTGCCTCCGTACGTACGTACGTACGTACATACATACACTGCCTCCATACATACATACACTGCCTCCGTACGTACATACATCCATACACTGCCTCCATACATACATACACTGCCTCCGTACCAGTGGCGTGCGGTGAGGTCAGTGGCTGGTGAGGCACTACAGCCATAATGTCCACCGAATCTGCCGATGACCCCTACCGCTGCCGAGTAAATGCCCGCTACTGACCCTGAGTCGATGCCCTGTGCCACCGCCAATGGCTTACAAACTCACCCACCATCAACTGACCCAGCCCTACGTCAATAATTTGCATCTCAGTCCGATGCCGCCAATGCCCGCTGCCTGCCTGCTCATCATACTTGTGATATATTTTATAGGAAAAAAAGTAGTGTTTGGGACTGGGAAGGGAGTGGGAGGAGGACATGAATGCAATTTTGTTGTCCAGGGCTTCCATTAACTTAATGGAAAAGGGTCTGAATGGGTTAAAAAAAAAATGCTTGAGGTCCCCCCTCCTAAGTGTAACCAGCCTCGGGCTCTTTGAGCCGGTCCTGGTTGTTTAAATACTGGGGGAAAATTGGACAGGGGATCCCCCGTATTTAGACAACCAGCACCGGGCTCTTAGTCCGGTCCTGATTCCAAAAAATATGGGGGACAAAAGACGTAGGGGTCCCCCGTATTTTTGAAACCAGCACCGGGCTCCACTAGCCAGGGACATAATGCCACAGCCGGGGGACACATTTATGTAGGTCCCTGCGGCCATGGCATTACCCCCCCAACTAGTCACCACTGGCCGGGGTTCCCTGGAGGTGTGGGGACCCCTTAAATGAAGGGGTTCCCCCCTCCAGACACCCAAGGGCCAGGGGTGAAGCCCGAGGCTGTCCCCAGCACCCCTAGGCGGTGGGTGCCAGGCTGATAGCCATAAGTGTGTAAAAAAAAAAAAGAGTATTGTTTTTTGTTGTGGAACTACAAGGCCCAGCAAGCCTCCCCCGCTTGCTGGTACTTGGAGAACCTCAAGTACCAGCATGCGGGGAAATAACGGGCCCGCTGGTACCTGTAGTTCTACAACACAAAAAATACCCAAATAAAAACACAACCCGCACACCGTGACAGTAAAAGTTTATTAAAAACACACTTGCACACTCACACATACTTACCTACATCCCACGCCGGTCACGTCCACTTGTCCAGTAGAATCCAATAGGTGGTTCCTGTAAAAATAAGAGAGAGATTACTTACCTACATCCCACGCCGGTCACGTCCACTTGTCCAGTAGAATCCAATAGGAACCAGACACCTGGAACAAGAATAGAAATAAATACTTACAGGACAGAGAGAGAGAGAAAGAGAGAGAGAGAGAGAGAGAGAGAGAGAGAGAAAAAGTCCCGGCCTCACTCTCACTCACAAACAGCTCCCGGCCCGTTGCTTAGCAACGGGACGCGCCTGGCAACACAAGTCACAGTGCCGCAGGCAGGAAGGAGGCGGCAGCGGCTGGAGGCGGAGGGCCAGGAGGAGAGGTGAGCACTACGGGGACAAGACAACACAAACATAGAACTCACCCCTCACTCCTGCTTCAGGCCCGTCGCTCCAACGCCAGTCACAGCCGCCGGGTCCCGCCGCCTCTTCCCCCTCCAGCGTCATGTTGGTGATTGGACAGCGGATCCAGCACTGGATCCGCTGCCCAATCACAGGTGCCTCGCTGACATGGGGGTGGTGTCCCTGTCAGCGAGGCACTTGTTTCAGTGCCGCTTTCCTGCTCTGTTTCAATGGGCTTTTATAGCCCAGTGTTTGGCCCCGCCCCCCGCTCTGCCCCGTTCCCATTATCCACGGGAGGCACTGCTATCAGTGCCTCCCAAAGTCATTTAAACGCATCAAATTATTAGAATTAAATAAAGAAGATACTTATGACACAGACTATGTGTCATAAGTATCTTCTTTGTATGATTTTAATAATTAATCACAGGGGAGGCACTGCCTCCCCTGACTGCACGTCCCTGCTCCGTACGTACGTACGTACGTACGTACGTACATCCATACACTGCCTCCGTACGTACATACACTGCCTCCGTATGTACGTACATACATCCATACACTGCCTCCGTACGTACATACACTGCCTCAGTATGTACGTACATACATCCATACACTGCCTCCGTACGTACATACACTGCCTCCGTATGTACGTACATACATCCATACACTGCCTCCGTACGTACATACACTGCCTCCATACGTACACATATACATACACACATACACACACTGCCTCCATATGTACATATATACATACATACACTGCCTCCATACGTACACATATACATACACACATACACACACTGCCTCCATATGTACATATATACATACATACACTGCCTCCATACGTACACATATACATACACACATACACACACTGCCTCCATATGTACATATATACATACATACACTGCCTCCATACGTACACATATACATACACACATACACACACTGCCTCCATATGTACATATATACATACATACACTGCCTCCATGCATACGCACATATATACACTGTCTCCATACAAATATCCATATACAACATAATGGCTCCATACATACTGTTCATAAATCCAATCCCCCCCCCCGAGCACACTTTACCCACTACCACTTCCCCAGGGTGTGACTCTAGGCATCTACTACTCCGGGTGCCCCACCATCACACCAAAGGGGCGGAATCTTACCGCTGGCCAGGATGCTGTGGAGAGGTTACTGCTCCCGCTGCTGCCACCATTTTCCTGCTCATGGTGCCGCCCGGTTAGCGCTGCTGCTAGCGGGGAGACACTGCTGCTGCTGCCGGCTCCATAGTGCACAGCAGCTGATGAGGAGGGACGGCTGTTGATGGTGAGGGGCGGGCGGCTGCTGCTGGCGGAGAGGCACTGCCACTGCTCCTGCTGCTGCCGCCGGCTCCGAGTCCATAGTGCGCTGCAGATGGCGCGGGGCGGGCGGTTGCTTCTGTCGAGAGGGGCGGGCGGCTTCTGCCTCTGATTAAATTTTTTAAAATAAATCGGTGCTGTGGGTTGTGGGGAAAGTGGCGGCCACTCATTCCTAGTTGTTCTGCAAAGTGCCGCCCTCCAGCGGCCGGCGCTCTAGGCAGCTGCCTAAAGCTGCCTAATGGTAGCGCCGGCCCTGATTCCTGCACTTCCTACAGTCAGGAGTGTCTATGGGCCTAAAATTAGGGTCCATAAGGGTCCAGATTTCGGCCCTATCCATTTTCTTTCAAAAAGGACTGGCTTCACTGCCTGAGGTTCAGACGTTTGTTAAGTGCTGCATATTCAGCCCCCTTTTGTGCCACCAGTGGCACCTTGGGATCTTAACGTTGTGTTGGATTTCCTGAAATCCCACTGGTTTGAGCCACTTAAGACCGTGGAACTAAAGTATCTCACGTGGAAAGTGGTCATGCTGTTGGCCTTAGCATCGGCTAGGCGTGTGTCAGAATTGGCGGCTTTGTCATGTAAAAGCCCCTATCTGATCTTCCATATGGACAGGGCAGAATTGCGGACTCGTCCCCAATTCTCCCAAAGGTGGTATCATCGTTTCATTTGAACCAACCTATTGTGGTGCCTGCGGCTACTAGGGACTTGGAGGACTCCAAGTTGCTGGACGTAGTCAGGGCTTTGAAAATATATGTTTCCAGAACGGCTGGAGCCAGGAAGACTGACTCGCTGTTTATCCTGCATGCACCCAACAAGCTGGGTGCTCCTGCTTCAAAGCAAACTATTGCACGCTGGATCTGTAGCACGATTCAGCTGGCTCATTCTGCGGCTGGATTGCTGCATCCAAAATCAGTAAAAGCCCATTCCACAAGGAAGGTGGGGTCTTCTTGGGCGGCTGCCCGAGGGGTCTCGGCTTTACAGCTTTGCCGAGCGGCTACTTGGTAAGTTCAAACACCTTTGCAAAGTTCTACAAGTTTGATACCCTGGCTGAGGAGGACCTTGTGTTTGCTCATTCGGTGCTGCAGAGTCATCCGCACTCTCCCGCCCGTTTGGGAGCTTTGGTATAATCCCCATGGTCCTTACGGAGTTCCCAGCATCCACTAGGACGTCAGAGAAAATAAGAATTTACTCACCGGTAATTCTATTTCTCGTAGTCCGTAGTGGATGCTGGGCGCTCGTCCCAAGTGCGGACTTTCTGCAATACGTGTATATAGTTATTGCTTAAATAAGGGTTATTGTTATGAGCCATCCGTTGAGTGAGGCTCAGTTGTTGTTCATACTGTTAACTGGGTAAGGTTATCACAAGTTGTACGGTGTGATTGGTGTGGCTGGTATGAGTCTTACCCTGGATTCCAAAAATCCTTTCCTTGTAATGTCAGCTCTTCCGGGCACAGTTTCCCTAACTGAGGTCTGGAGGAGGGGCTGCACACCAGATAGTACCTAATCTTTTCTTTAGAGTGCCCAGTCTCCTGCGGAGCCCGTCTATTCCCCATGTTCCTTACGGAGTTCCCAGCATCCACTACGGACTACGAGAAATAGAATTACCGGTGAGTAAATTCTTATTATCTTGATCAAAACATTTAAGCCTGCAGCTTGCCTCCGCCCGGCGGAATCTTGTTCCCAATGTGGCAGGATCAGTAACACTGTTGAGTTATAAAAACATCCAATATTTTTGGAATGCACGCACTCAAAATAGTCCCACGGCCCTTGACTTATTTTATTCTAGCAATCCGCCATGGGTTATGCTGGGCCATGTAGCAGATCCCAGTGACAAGAAACTATTACTACTTCCGGCCACTCTTCAGCTATGGATACAGGCAACTGCCACCGTCTCCGCACATGGCAACATCTATTCTCCTGTAACTTTTTTAAATTGACTCATAAGTAAGAGCTTCTCACACTGAAGTTAATTCCACTGATGGGGAAGTTTTCTCAACCTCTCCCAATACACCGTTGCATCATATTGACCCCATGCTTGGTATACAATGCCAAGATTTCCTTGCATCGTTGTGTGGGAGGCACTATAATGCATATCAGCATGAATTACATAATCCAGCTCCCTGTACCGCTCACCTCCCTCAGAGATTAGGGGGGCAGTGGCGGACAAATATTCTTCCGGATGTTCTGGAAGAGTAAGTAAATAACATGGATTGAGGTACAGTATATAGGTTTTGTTCTATTCCTTCTACAGGTCCTGTTAATTGTACATTGGATAATAAATATACTGTAAATTCAGTTATCATAGTTTTTGTAGCTTATGGTGGCTCTTTCTATGTCTTGTCTACACACTTTTTTACATTAAAAATGTCATAGTAACATAGTAACATAGTTAATGAGGCTGAAAAGTGGCAAAAAGGGCATCGGGTTCAACCTGTATTCTGTATAAAGCAGTGCACATTATAATGCACCAGCTGAAGTAATGGTTTCATACCAATTGACAACTATATTTCGTATCACACCCATAAACATAATGTCAATATATTAAATGCTATAGCCTTGGATACTTTTTTCAGCTAGAAAACTGTCGAATTCGTTTTTTAAATGCATTTACAGAATCTGCCATTATTACCTTCTCCAGCAGAGAGTACCAAATCCTCATTGCTCTTACGGTGAAGAACCCTTTTCTACGATGTGTACAGAATTTTCTCTCCTCTAGCCTCAGCGAGTGCCCAGATTTCTAGTGTCCCAGTGTCCTATACAGATTTTTTTTTTATATATTCTATATTTTGGTTTTACAAAAGAAATAAGGATGTTACAAACAGTACAACAAATTGTACAATGTAGAAACACATGGGTCAATAGACCAATAAAACATAGAACATCCAGAATCCATACAAAAAACAAAACAAGAAAAAAAGAAAAAGAAAAAACAAGACATGGGATAGCAAGGGGGAAAAAGGGGATAAGATCAGGAAAGGAGGGAATGAGCAAACTAATCAATCTTAACTAAATGTACGTTTGGGTGCCGTACGGCGAGGCGGACTACACAGAAAAGCGGCATCAGGTTGAGTCTAGCGGGATCTGGTCTTTGTAGGTAGAGGTAGATTTAAATTCCAGCCAAGAAAACCACGTGGCGACATAGTCGGCATGTGAGTCAAGAACTGAATGAAAAATATCCTCCATTGATCTATAAAATTCTATCCGCTGGAACCATTCCCATATTCGGGGGGGGGGGGAGGCGGAGACTTCCAGTGGACCGGTACCACCGCCCTCGCTGCGTTATTGAGGTGTTTGAGAAGGGAGTGTTTATACTTTGCTAGTGGAATTGTAGTGTGGGAGAGCAGCCAGAAGTCAATTCCAGTAGGAGCCGGAAACCCCAGGATCTTGGAGGAGATTTGAATAACCTGGCCCCAAAAGGTAGATATCAGGGGGCAGTCCCACCATATATGAATAAGGGTGCCACGTTCCTTTCCACACCTCCAACACAAGGGGGACACTGAAGGAAAGAACTTATGCAAAAGGGAGGGACACCGATACCACCTAGTAAGCAGTTTATACTGTGTTTCAATAACTTCTAAACTGGTAGAGCAACGGGACATAACTTCACAGTGTTTCTTCCAGTTAATATGAATCCCTCTAGGTGTAAGCTCAGCATCCCATTTTGTGCAGAAAGCGGGTTCACCGGGGAAGTGTCCGTGTAGCAATATCTTATATATACCCGATACAACATGTGAGGGTTCAGAGGATTGGGAGCACATTGCTTCAAAAGGGGTAAGACTACCAGTCAATGCAGCAGCTGTCCTGTGAGACAAAGTAAAATGACAAGTTTGGAGATAGAACCAGAAGTCGGTCACAGGAATATCAGTGCCCTCCCTGAGGTCATTAAAAGCTCTGATCTTCCCTCCAGAGAGCAAATGCGTTACTCTAGTCAAGCCTGCCTGTCTCCACCTAGCGGCCACACCACCACCCATACCCGGTCCAAACAGTGGGTTGTCAAGGAGCGGGAGAAGCAGGGAAGTTGGTGAAGAAAGACCCATTCTAAATCGCAGTGTTCTCCACAGAGCTAAGGTGGGTCCAACCGTCAGATGTGGGGAGCGGCCAATGGTCCTAAGCCAGGGTACTGCCTGCAATTGTAGACCCGAGGACCGTCTCTCCAAGTCAACCCACTGCTTAGAGCCGGCACCAGATCGTGACCAATCCAGAACCCTATTCAAAATTGTAGACTGATAATATGCCGAAACCATGGGCAGCTGTTGGCCCCCCTGAGCCTTCCTATAGAATAAGTAGCAGTGTTTGAACCTGGGCTTTCTGCCACCCCAAACAAATTGGCTGATAGCTTTGTGTGTGTCTACCAAAAACTGATGGGGGAGCTTTAAGGGGATAGTCTGGAAAAGATATAGTAGCCGTGGCAGGATCTTCATTTTCACAATGCTCATACGACCTAGCCAGGAGAACTTCTGTTGAAGCCACTGCGACATTTCCTTACGCAGCTTGCGCAGTAAAGGGAGATGATTCAGAGTGACCGTGGTCGAAAAGGGAGGAGGGGATCAAAATGCCTAAATATTTAATGTGTGAGGGGTGCCAGGTGAAGGGGAATACAGTCTTTAGGGACGAGACTAAGTCTGCGGTGAGAGAGATACTAAGGGCCGTCAATTTAGTATAATTAATCTTGAAATTGGATAATGTTCCAAAGCGTGCAAATTCTTTCATAAGACCAGACAGGAATATAGCAGGGTTTGTAACGACCGCCAGAAGGTCGTCCGCGAGCAATGCGATTTTATGTTCGTTTCCACCCACCCTCAAGCCAGTGACATCAGGGTTCTGTCGAATGGCTCTAGCCAGGGCCTCCATGCAGATAACATATATCAATGGCGACAGCGGGCATCCCTGTCTAGTCCCATTAAAGATGGCTATCGGATCAGAAAGCATTCCATTTACCCGCACTTGTGCCGAGGGAGCTCGATATAGCGCCAAGATTTTTTGCAAGAACACCTCTCCCAGGCCCAATCGTCGCAGCGCCTTTTCCATAAAGACCCAGTCGATGCGGTCAAAGGCTTTCTCGGCATCTATGGAGAGAAGCATCATGGGAACCTTAGCGGAGCTCGCATGGGCTATCAGGTCAATCACTCTTATGGTGTTGTCTCTCGCTTCCCTACCGCGAACGAAACCAACCTGATCAGAGTGTATCACTGCCTGCAACAGCAAACATAGGTCGGTTCGCTAAGAGTTTAGCATACAATTTAACATCAACGTTAAGGAGGGAGATTGGTCTGTAACTGGATGGTAATGGGTCTTTTCCGTCTTTAGGGATGACCGTAACGTGAGCCCCTAAGGACTGGTTCGAGAAGGGGGCCTGCGGAGAGACAGAATTGCAAGCGCGGAGCAGGAGATGGAGAAGTTTATCTTGAAATGATTTGTAATAAGATATGGGGAAGCCGTCGGGGCCCGGACTTTTACCAGACGGGGAGGACTTCAGAGCAGACAGAAGTTCGTCGTCTGTAAAAGGGTCGTCAAGGGCCTCAATTATAGCTGGGGAGAGGGACGGGAAGTTAATCTCTTCTAGGAAGTCCTCTACTGCCTTCCCATGCATTGACTGCTCACATTGGGAGCGCAGCGACGTCAAATTATAAAATTTCGTATAGTATGCATGAAAGATTTCAGCCATCTTAGCGTCAGAAGCATGGGGCACACCAGAGGAGTCCCTAAGCTCCTTAATATAGGTCAGGGATCTCTGGACACGAAGAGCGCGGGCAAGAAGCTTCCCGGGTTTGTTACCCCACCTATGGAACTTGTGCCTACAGCAGCGGAACGCCCTGCGGGTGCCTTCATTCAGCAAGTCATTAAGGGAAGATCGAGCGTCCTGTAGCTCAGCTAGCACGTCGGGAGTTAGTGTGGATTTATGTATGAGTTCCAGTCTTTTAATTTTAGCAAGTAGGTCTTCCCGACATTCATTTTTTTGTTTCTTAAGGAGGGAGCCCAGTTGGATGCATTTGCCTCTAATCACGCATTTATGGGCTTCCCACACCGTCACTGGGGAGACCTCGCCAGTCATATTAAGAGCAATATAGTCCTCAATAGTACTTTCTAATTGGGCCCGACAGTCTGGATCCCTGAGAAAATGCTCGTTAAAGCGCCAGCGCCATTGGCGCGGGGGAGGGTGGCGTAAAGACAGGGTAACAGTAGTGGGGGCATGGTCAGATCCGACTATTTGACCTATTGTGGCATCTACGAGAAAATCAAGGGAGTTATGGTCCACAAAGAGATAATCGATACGGGTGTAACAATTGTGTGGGTAAGAATAAAACGTGTAGTCTCTATCTTTGGGATGGAGCAAGCGCCAGGTGTCCATTAATTGGAAATCATGCAGAATTGACTTAAAGCGTCTAATATCGTTCAATGAGGATCTAGGTGCTCCAGTTGAAGTATCTAGAAGAGGTTCCAATGCCCAATTGAGGTCGCCTCCTATCACTAATACCCCTGCCAGAGATTGCTCTATCAGCTCCAAAGCCTCCCTCATAAAACGGATCTGGCCCTGATTAGGGAGATAAAGGTTAACAAATGTAAAAAGTTGGTCAGCGATAGTAGCCTTCACCATCAAGCCCCTCCCATCTCCAATAGGGATTTCTGATACGTAGTGTAATCTAATATGTTTGGCAAACAAAATTGCAACCCCATTGGCCTTAGCCCCCGAGAAATCATTATAATATCCCTGCGGGAAATGACTGGAGTGCAGCTTCGGAGAGGCACCCCTTTTAAAATGCGTCTTCTGAAGGAACACCACGTCCGCTTTGTCGGTATACAGAGAGTGTAGAAGCCGGGATCTCTTCTCGGGGATGTTAAGGCCTTTTACATTAAATGATACTAACTTTAAATTAGCCATAATAATCTGATACTAGTGAATACCAACATTGCCATATCGCCGTGACACCCACATAACCCTATTGAGAGAGCAGCTGCCCATGACTCCTCATCCAAGTAAGGGGAGGGGGGGGAAGACAAGAGGAGGGACGGGAGGGAAGTAACATAGACAGTAAAAGATAAAGAAAACAGCTGTCAATACAACAGCAATACTCTGCATCATTAGTCATGGGAGACCAAAACGGCCCATGATCTACAAGTGTATAGCAGAGCGAGGGGGGGTCTGGGGGGAACCGGGATACGCCACCCCAACTAGCATTGAGGTATAAACATCATTATTGAAAATTATTCAGTGGACAGAGCAGTTCGGGCGAAGAAGAAACTGAATCAGAAGACTTCAAAACCAAGCAGAGCATTGGGTGCTGAAGACAAAACAATATAACAGGTAACGTTAGTCTAATGTAAGAGCGACAACCTAGAAACCAGGAAACACAAATACAAATCAAAGTACATAATGTGACAGGAAGTATCAGTACTTAAGCATCCATGAAAGGCAAACAAACACTGTAACAGTTGCCGGCATAGAACTATTCAACCTGCAATGGAAGGACATCGCAAAAGAGAAATCAACACATCAAAAACACAATAAGTATGTCAAACAGACACGAGTCCTTGTAAAGTGTAATTAGAGGTCCTGCCCTCCTTCATCATCCAGTGTCATCCATGGCAATCGTAGCAGCAGGCACAGTTGCAAATTCCTCTATCGTATCATTCCGTCGTCGCCTCCTAGGATTACGGACTCTCTGCCATTGTTCCATTTGGGGCGGGGTCGCCAAGGAAAGTTCAAACGGGTCCAGCCAGTTAGGGAGACTCGGGGCCGGGATATCCAGGGCTGAGCAGAAGTCCCGAACGCCATCATATTCCTGCAGATTATAAAGGGTTCCTTTGTAGGTCACTTGGATAGATAATGGGAAACCCCACCGAAATTTGATGTTGCGGCTTTTAAGTTCATCTGTGAGGGGGCGGAGTATACGCCTCTGTTGTAAGGTAGACCACGAGAGGTCCGGAAAGATTTGTATCCTATGGCCCTCAAAAGTAATGTCCGGTGCCCGTCTGGCCGCTCTAAGAATCTCCTCCTTCTCTTGAAAGTAGTGGAGTCTGCAGATAACGTCTCGGGGTCTTTCTGTCGGCGTCCCTCTAGGGCGCAAGGTGCAATGTGCTCTGTCAAACACCATCTAGTAGTCAGAGTCCGCCTCCAAAAGTTCACTGAATATTTTGGTCAGAGCAGATTCAACATTTTGGGGTGCGACGTCTTCAGGCAAGCCTCGTATTCGCAGATTATTCCGGCGACCTCTGTTGTCCACGTCATTGAGTCGTCGACCCATGGCTATCAGAGAGCGCGACTGGCGAGAGATGAGATCATGAAGATCAGAAATTTTAGAATCCGTCTTCTCAGGGCAATCTTCCAGTGTTACTACTCTATCTGCGACCTGCGTGATGTCGGACTGCAAGGAGGAGAGACGGGTCTGAATGGAATCCTGTATCCGTTGCTCCATGGATTGAAGGTCTTGCTGCAGGTCCTGGCGAGTAGGAAGGGACCGCAATGTGGAGAGAATGGTAGATAAGTCCGAGGACTCCGCCACAGGAGAAGATGGTGAAAGGAGAGCAGGTAGTCCCCCAACCACTTTGCCTGCCATGGCTCTGGAGGGCAAGGAGGACGAGGAAGGGGTGGCTGAGGTAGAGGCAGTTACTGGCGGCCGGAATAACGTCTGAAAAGAATTGGTTCGGGATGAGTTGGCTGAAGCAGATGACCTTTTCTTGGTAGAACGTCTGCCCGGCATGAGGCACAGTGCTAAGCGTGGTCAGAAGGAGTTATCGTCGAATTGGGTATCCACTTACAGGTGACATATCACGTGGTCCCCCCAGCGTGGCTCGGTCAGGTCATTGTAATTTAAAGATCAGGCACCATAGTGTGGAGGGTCGAGTATCGTAGTTACAGAGAGCCGGCAGACCGCCAACCCATCATGGTGCGCAAGGAACCTCCTTTCCAGAAGAGCAGACACAGCAGTAGCAGGGCGGGGGGTGTCTCCGCTATCTCCCCGTTATGGAATAAGAAAGTCTGAGGAAAGGGTGCAACTCAGGGAGTTGTCACAGGAGGGAGTTCCAGTCCCAGCAATGATACAGCATACAGGAAAGTGAAACTGGCAGTGTACCCCTTAGTAGATGTGAATGTAGGGCAATGAGAATAGAGGCCAGGAGAGGGGGGACAGCTGGGATACTGCACACAGCCAATTCCTGGCTGTCCGCAATCTAACAGTGCCCAGCAGATCTCACCTTCTTCTGTGTGGTGAGAAGTAGAGTGGGCATGCAGCCCTTAACCAAAATGGCGTCTTTGGCATCCAACCCAGGGTCCTTGAGATCGGGCTACTTGTTGCTCCCCTTGCTCCCCTGGTGCGGGTTATATCATTGGTGGTAGTGGGTAGGGACCTTCCAGCCACCCAGGCAGTCCGGGGGCCGAACAGGCTGGCGGGGTCCGGCGCGCTCCTGCGCGCGGCAACGCTATCACTGGCGTCCCGCCATCACCCGGCGCCGAGCAGCGGGTCTTCGTTCCTAGCCGCACGGAGGAGATGGGGCACTCCGGCCGGGCCGGCCAGTCAGGGGGGAGCTCTGCAAAGGTGAGGAAGGGTTGGGGGAAGCACCGCTCCAGCGATACGCCGACGGTCTACTTCCGGTCCGGGTAAATGATAAACTGAGTCCCCGGCTTCGGGTGGGCGAGTAGGCCGCAACCTGCACGGGTGCAGGAGGCACCCGCCGGCTCTGCTGGCCACAGCGCCCAAAGTAGGAGAGGGACGAGGGTGTAGACACAGATAAAACGCCCAGAAACCACCACTAATCAGGGTTATAAAGACACCTCAGGCAGGAGCTCCGGCACCACACGTCTGCCTGGGTCTGACACCAAGCCACGCCCTCCCCTATACAGATTTTTATTAATAAACAAATCCCCCGCTAAACATATTTGAAGATATTAATAATGTCTCCTCTTAGGGGTCATTCCGAGTTGTTCGCTCGTTGCCGATTTTCGCAACGGAGTGATTAAGGCAAAAATGCGCATGCGCATGGTACGCAGTGTGCATGCACTAAGTATTTTAGCACAAAACTAAGTAGATTTACTCACGTCCGAACGAAGAATTTTCATTGTTGAAGTGATCAGAGTGTGATTGACAGGAAGTGGGTGTTTCTGGGCGGAAACTGGCCGTTTTCTGGGAGTGTGCGGAAAAACGCAGGCGTGTCAGGGAAAAACGCGGGAGTGTCTGGAGAAACGGAGGAGTGGCTGGCCGAACGCAGGGCGTGTTTGTGACGTCAAACCAGGAACGAAACGGACTGAGTTGATCGCAATCTGTGAGTAGGTCTGGAGCTACTCAGAAACTGCTAAGAATTTTCTATTTGCAATTCTGTGAATCTTTCGATCGCTATTCTGCTAAGCTAAGATACACTCCCAGAGGGCGGCGGCCTAGCGTGCGCAATGCTGCTAAAATCTGCTAGCGAGCGAACAACTCGGAATCACCCCCTTAGTCTCCTCTTTTCAAGGGAATACATATATAACCTAGTAAGTCTGTCCTCATACTCAAGTGTCTCTAACCCTTTAATCAGTTTAGTAGGTCGCCTTTGAACTCTTTCGAGCTCCCTGATATCTTTTTTATAATATGGTGCCCAAAATTGAACACAATATTCCAGGTGCGGACGTACCAATGATTTAAATCTTCCACAAATCTTGTTTCTAACCAATAGTTCTGTGTTGTCCGTCCTTATCTTCTTTTCTCTTTGATTATGGCCGTAATGAATTATTATAATATAAACAACACAGGGCATGTCTTATACTGTACAGTAAGTAGTTGTCCTTTCTCAGGGCCCTGATGTTGGTTTTGGCTGGGGGCGTATTAAGAAAGAATATGCATTCCAGGAGGATTGTCTAATCCTCACTCAATTGGGAATTGTCATCTCACTGCTCATTATTTTTCCAGCTGTCTTATTGTAGCTCGTGTCACCACCATACACATCACACATGGAGTGTAAATGCTATACTATCTCCTTGTGTAATCTTTTTCATAAAGTCTTAGCATTTGCCAATCATTGTAGAATAAACTTGAGAAGTTTAAGCTTATGACACAAGTAAAATGCTATTTCAGCGTTCAAATAAGAGCTTATCTGTTGAACTTAGTTTGGCTTAGTTGATGTCAACTTTCCAGCTAATAAAATGTCTCTCCTAAGATTTGCTCTGGCGGAGTATTTCATTAAATGTACACACTGTTTGTAATGAAAGGTATGTGCATATACTGTAGTGTAACGTTTAAAAAACATGAAATCTCTCTCTTTCTTTTAAAATGGTGAATGCTATCTTTTCTTTAACAAGAATAATGTCCGTCATTAAATTCACTTTAGGGTTGCCATTATAACATAAACATAGATATATACAAAGGGCATCATTCACAGTTTTATGCTAATGGTGCCGCTACTGCAATACCGTACTCAAAGTGCAAAAATATGTAAATACTAGGATGTAGACAAGATCCCAGCCGTCACCCTCCCGTCGGTCTCAATCCCGGCAGCCCAATGCAGACAGTTCAAATTCCAACGAATCCGGGCGGTGAGTATTAGGGCTAGGGTTAGGCAGTAGGGGGAAGGTTAAAGTTAGGCTGCCGGAGGGGTGGGTTAGAGTTACAGCACTATAAATGCGCTGGGGTTTTAGCGGTCATGATGCCGCAGCTGGGATCCTGAGCGCCACCCAAATATTAGACCAACATCGACTGCTCAAGCAGGTCCTGGATGGCACAGATTCAACGGTGTAACTTTCACAAAATATGGCCACTGTGCCTGCGGTACTGCGAGAGAGAACTCAGACGCATGCATAAGCCCGCCCACGACACGCCCACAGCGCAGCTTCCTTTTGCGTTGCAGTTTGGTAACCTCCCGGACTCCACCCAGATTAACAAATCCTTTGCAGTAGTCTTCTCATATCTTCGCAAATTAGTACGGAGTAAGGAGTTCCGAAGACATTCACGCACGCGCAGAAGAGAAACACAGGCCATCTGCAGAAGCATAGCATTGTGCACTCTGCATAAGGCCCAAGAACAACTGGTTCACAAACTTTCAGAAGTGATGCTACAGATGTGTCCTCGATACACCCTCATACAAATCTCTCTGCACATATTACATCTGCCCCACCTGCAGTGCAGGATGATTTTGCCCAGTTGTGTGCTTTTTGCTTTGCTAACAAACCTGAATCAGGCCCCTCTGTATTAACATAACCAATGAAACTAACTTTCATATGGAAATGACACACAAATATTAAAAATGATGTTACTATAACATCTATGATATATATAATTTGTAGAATACTGTAATTGTGCAAGGTCTGTCCCGTCACAACAATGCGCACTCAGTGGAAGCCTGGGCACTCACCCCAATGGCTCCCACTGAGAGGGAGACAGGACAGCCTTAAAGGATGAGGACCAGCTGTCAGGGTAAGTATGGGAGAAGGGGATGAAGCCGCAACATGGGGATGGGTGGTCGGGATGGAACTGCGAAAGTGGAGGAGGGGTGTCACAGCAGAGAGAGAGGGCGGGCTGGCCAGAGAGGAGGTTGGGCCAAGCATTGGTCAGAGACTAAGGTGACCCGGCAGATGCCAGGTCCGTTATCCTGTTATAAATAATAATCACAAAAAAATATGAGCAAACAAAATTGTAGCTTCAAAGCCCTACAGTGATCCCATTCAGCTCATATACACAAAACATTGTCCCTCATTCCGAGTTGTTCGCTCGCTAGCAGATTTTAGCAGCATTGCACACGCTAGGCCGCCGCCCTCTGAGAGTGTATCTTAGCTTAACAGAATAGCGAATGAAAGATTAGCAGAACTGCTACTAAATAATTTGCTGCAGTTTCTGAGTAGCTCCAGACCTACTCCTAGACTGCGATCACCTCAGTCCGTTTAGTTCCTGGTTTGACGTTACAAACACGCCCTGCGTTCGGCCAGCCACTCACCCGTTTCTCCAGACACTCCCGCGTTTCTCCAGACACTTCTGCGTTTTTACCTGGCACGCCTGCGTTTTTTAGCACACTCCCTGAAAACGGCCAGTTACCACCCAGAAACACCCACTTCCTGTCAATCACACTATGATCACTCAAGCAATGAAAAAACGTCGCTCGAGCTTGTGCAAATCTACAAAGTTTTGTGTTAAATTACCGAACGCATGCGCGCTGCGTACCATGCGCATGCGCATTTTCCACCTAATCGGTGTTTTCCGAAAAACGGCAATGAGCAAACAACTCGGAATGACCACCTATGTCTACAGTATGGAGTGAATCATTTATCACGTGTCGATTTGTGAAAATCTACTTCTTTTGGAATGATTTTGGGCAACTTTAAGGTCACTGAATTTATCAACACAAAACCTCAAAAAAAAACCATAGTTTATATTCTAACTAGAGATGGTATCAGCTAGAGATGTGCTCCGGACACCTTTCGGGTTTTGGTTTTGAATCTGGACTTTTTTTGAAAAAACCCCCATAAAAACTAGGGATGAACGGGTTCGGTTCCCAGAGAACCGAACACTACCGAACATCATGTCCCGAGCCCTGCCCCGAGCCTGGCTCGGGACTTCCCGCCAGACTCAGAAACCAGAACGAGGCAAAACGTCATCATCCCGCTGTCGGATTCTCACAGGTTTTGGATTTCATATAAGGAGCCGCACGTCGCCGCCATTTTTACTCCAGTCCTGGAGAGTGTAGTGAGAGGACATGTCTCCTCAGTGTCTGTGCGGGAAAGTGGTGTGGCGCCCTGCACTTATGTGTCATTCCAGTTCTGTCTTGTGCTGCATCAGTCCAGTGGTGGTGTCTTGTGCTGCATCAGTCCAGTCCCAGTGGTGGTGTCCTGTGCTGCCATAAGTCCAGTGCTGCTGTATAAGTCCAGTCCAGTGGTGCTGGGTTGTGCTGCATCAGTCCCGTGGTAGTGTCCTGTGCTGCCATAAGTCCAGTGGTGGTGTCCTGTGCTGCCATAAGTCCAGTGATGTTGCCGTCCAGGGGTACTTCCATATTAGTTCAGTCCAGTGGTGTAGCCATATATGTTCAGGGGTACTGCCGTATAAGTTATGGGGTACTGCCATATAAGTCCAGGGATACTGCTGTATAAGTCCAGTCCAGTCATATAAGTTTAGGGGTACTGCCGTATATGTTCAGGGGTATTGCCGTATAAGTCCAGTGGTATTGCCATATAAATTCAGGGGTACTGCTGTAAAAGTCCAGTGGTACTGCTGTATAAGTCCAGTCCAGTGGTGCAGCTGAATAAGTCCAGGGGTACTCCCATATAAGTCCAGTGGTACTGCTGTATAAGTCCAGTGGTACTGCCATATAAGTCCAGTCCAGTGGTGCAGCCGTATAAGTTCTGGGTTACTGCTGTATAAGTCCAGGGGTACTGCTGTATAAGTCCAGTGGTAATGCCGTATAAGTTGTCAAAGTCAGAAAAATATCTCTATGCACACTACCATATTTGCACCTCACACAGGTCCGTGCTGCGCATGCGTACGCTCTCCCGTACGTGCGCATATTCACAGTCGCGGGCACCCGCAGGCGCACGGTATGCGTATTTACGGTAGAGTTTATGTGATCGTAGCGTGCGACTCAATCATTACATATTTTCACTATATAATGTATTTTGTAGATCATGGTCCCTTTGATAGATTCTGAAAGTTTAGTTAACATAGCATGTTCCTGAACAGAGAGATCCCTCTTTGTATTGTACGAAGGGTCTAACAGGGGTCATACAGTGGTGTTTGGTACCCATCGGAAGAGTATTTAAATAGCAATATTCCGGTGTTGGTTTGGAGCGGATTAATCGCTCGTGCGAATAGTTATGGACATAAGAAGTTTATGTCCATTTACTATTATTTGTTCTTATTTAGTCATGCGGCGGGAAACCCAGTATCCCACCCACCTGAACAGTTGGAAGCAGTCACAGCCCACCTGTATGAATCAACCTATGACCTTTTGTTATAATGCGAAGCCGAATTCCTGTGTCCAATGAACAATGAGATTGTAGGGACCATTGGATTGTATTGTGTGTGGGGCATAAATAGGCAGGCCGACCATATCCAGTTCACTCTCTTCAACGGTTCTCATTGCTGATAATCGGGAGCTGGATATCGAGGCGCATGCGATCGTTTCCCCTTGTGCGTAAGTGTTTCTCCGCAACTATATTGATCTTCTTGTTATTGTGGGCCAATTTCTCTCTCTCTCTCTCTTCTCCTCTTTCTCTCTTATTTTCCCTTAAATAGTAATTGTATTGTATTTCCTGTGTAGTTATCTGGTTAGGTAGTCTATGTTATATTGTAGTGTATGATTTGTATTTGTATTAATTCTTTTGCAAGTATATCATTCATAATATATATATTAGGCGTTGGACCCTGAGCACGGTATCTGTGTATTTCTTATAGTGTTAAGTATTCTCAGAGCGTCGGTGACGCTAGAACAGCTTTAAAGGTAATAAGGTTATACTGTGTTGCATTTACACTCTATCATTACACTAAGGTTTTACTGCACATTACATTGTTTATGGTTTAGATTTATAGGTTTAACATTGTTAGCGTCAGCGCCGCTGGTGATCTCCTCGTGGTCCCGAGCGTCCGCTACGCTATAGCGAATCATTACGTTAGTCAACAGCCAATAGCGTGCCTGCCTGTGATCTCTTGGCCGTGAGCGAACGTGACGCTTGAGCGTCTCGACTACGGCTAAGCGATTGTTACGCAACGAGCGTACCCTTACGGTACTTCATACGTAGATAGCGTACAGTGTTCTTAGACCTCATAAAGGGTATTATATAAGATAAATATTTAGCTTTATCAATTGCGGGCTCGTCCTGTCCTTCACATATCTGCACTAGGTAATTTCAGCAGACATTATCCAGCAGCAAAAGGCGGGAGATCATATTCCTCGTAGTGCTGTTTGGATAAGCGTCTGCTTCTCTTAGTAAAGGGTGCTGAAGGAATCCGGGAACCGGAGGTAAGAACAACACACTAGTCTCTTTTAAAACTGTTTATTTTTCTGTCTTGCGTACACACGCACGCACACATATATATCTGCATTTCTTTTTTTCATTTGTGTATTTTCGTATATCACTCTCCTGTTTGCCAGTTTTATAGTTGATAAACGTGCTAAGAGAGATTTGCCGCTATTTCATAGTTTAAGAGTAAAAAGGTAATATAGTTAAAGTATAGACAAACACAGCTGTGCCTGAGAGACAAGGCGAAGTCAGTGTGGTGCGTGGTAGATGATAAAGGATCATCTACATTGATAAACGTATAAATTGTGTTACGGTGGATCTTTGCTTTGCGTATACGTGTCTCTAACAAAGGACTGAGACTTGCGTACGCAACCCAAGGGCCGACGCACGCAGCGTATATTACGCAACGGAGCGTACGGGTACGCCCACGTAACTCAAATCACAAGTGTTAATTTTTTTCAACGCGATAAATAGCGCAACGCGGTAAATAACGCAAGGCGATAAATCGCGCAAATCTATTTTAACATTCGAAATTTAAATTAACAGATCCTTCTCCTAATTTGTAACACATCTGGTCTAAAGAGAAATTTCTGCGCAGAAATAGAAATAGAAACAAAAGTGTATATGTGGTGAGTGAGTGTTTGTTTTTACAATTTTTGAGGTTGAACCACAAGAAAAGTCGAGTTCTCGTGAGGTACATGCGTGTAAGTGACGTACATGGTGGCTAGGGAGGCATCCCTGGTTAAAACATACAATTTGAGCATTAGAGTGTAGCAGACCAGGAGGTCATACTGTAACAGACCAGGAGGTCATAGCAGACCAGCAGGTTCAGGTACAGCAGACAAGGAAGTCCGCTATACAGTCCACAGGCACAACACCAAGAAAGGGTTGGTGCAACACCCATATAGGCCATACAAGCTCTGGCTGAAGGAATTCACAGCCGTAATTTTCGATTCCACTGGTCGCTCCGTACATAAGATTAGTTGCTTATGTGCTGAACGATTGTACCGCACGTAATTGTGTGCATTAGTAAACCTGACCGGTACTATTTGTGTACGAAGGTCATAAATGCTATTTGTACATTCTAACGTGATTTGTGTAATTTTTTTTATTTTAAGGGAGGTTCGCTGCTCACTCAGGAACTATCCAACAACCAATAGTTACTGGAAAGAGTAAGTGTTCTTCGGATCACCCTCGCAGGTTCCAGTAAATAGAGGTTCAGGTCGCAGGGGCCCTGGGTCGAGTACGCCAGCACTATATCAGTGTGATCAGGTCGTATTGGTCGGCGTGGGCGAGTGAGTGGGGTACTCGGTAAACCGCCACCGTCAGCCTATTTTGAACATTTTGGTTTGCATAAGGGTTGGCTGAATAAAGCAACACCTTCGAACTATGGGGGCCACTTGTTCAGGTAGGGGGCGAGCAACCTCGGTTCGGGTTGATTCAATGAACCGACCAGTCGGGTCGGCAAGGTACGTAATGTGTGAGAAATACGGAAGTCACACAGAAGCTTTATGTGATGAATGGGAGAGAATGACGGTACATGACGGGGAGAAATTCCCAAGAGTAGGTAGCTTCAGCACAGAAGTGTTAACGAATTTAAGGAGAAGGATATGTCTCATTAAATCAGCCAAGAGACGAATCAAGCATTACGATTATTTACAGTTGTGGCAACAGGAGGGTGACATACAGAGAGGATTGGCTCAGGCGGCGGGATCTGGCTCGATCAGAAAACTGATAGCCACGGCCCCACCGCCACCATATATATCGGGAGAAAAATTGGTTGCGGAGAATGACGCATTAAGGTGTAACAAACAAACACTTAGCAACTGTGTAAATGTTAAAGATAATGTTAACCAATTAACCAATGCAAGTATTAACCCGTGCAAGTTGTACCCTGTTTTGAACTTTCCTCAGGAGTGTGATCAAGAGGACGAATCGGCAACAATTTCAGCGCTCTCTCTAGCAGCCACCATAGCAGAGACCATAGTAGGCACAGCTCCACCCCCGAGATTAGTAACAAAGGACCCTAGCGGAGGGATAGGTGAGGTCGTATCAACGGGTAAGTACGGCACCATACACTATGCTGAAACTATTTCACCACAGCCTGTAGAATCTACACAGAATGAGGTTGTTAGAGTTAATCCTGTTAAGGTAATAGTAGTTCCAAATGGGAAAACAGACACTTCAGGAGTCACTCCTGTTAGGAACATTGCCATGTACAGCCCATTTTCCCGAATGGAATTAAGGACCATAGTGTCGGAATTCCCTGACCCTAGAAAAGACTTAGTTGCCAGCCAAAAATACATCCGAGACCTAGGTAACACGGTAGAGCCCAACAATAAAGACTGGCAGATATTGCTGAGAGCATGTTTACCCTCCAATGTCGACGCAGCTCAATTTTTAGCTGACTGTGGATTAGATCAGGATGTACCTCTTACAGAAGTGTACAACAAAGACAATGTAAAAAGAATAAGTTTACAGTTAAAGGAGTATTTCCCAGCCGTAGTTAAATGGAACAAAATATTCTCCATTAAACAGAAGGAGTCAGAAACAGCTGCAGAGTATTTTCACAGAGCATTATCAGAAATGGCAAAATACACAGGCATAGAGGACATTAAAACAAACATAAACCATCGAGAAGTAGCAGTATCGGTACTGATGGATGGTTTAAAAGAGTCATTGAAGACTAGGGTACAGACCACACAACCATGTTGGCGAGGTCTGTCTGTGGCTACTTTGAGAGAGGCTGCTATTGATCACGATAGGAACATCACCAGACACAGGGAACAACAAGGTGATAAGTTAATGGCAGTGAGTATACAGGCCCTGACCACAAGGCAGCCTTTGTTTATATCACCAAACCCTGTGGGTAAGTCAAATGTGGTTACTTGTTATTCTTGTCATAAACAGGGACACATGGCACGAGATTGTAGAGTGAAGAATTCACGAAACTCATACCAACCCCCTAGACAACGACACGACACACGATATTGGGATCAGGGTCCGCAGAAACGGAGTTATGAGCCACATGCAGGGGAAACAAAAAGATATCCCCCGAACAGAGACTGGCAAGCCTCTGGTAGCTCCCAATTAACTCCATCACAAGTAGTTGCTGCCAGCGGGATTCAGGGAGGTCACCATACCCAATAGGGGTGTGGCCATACCTGTAATCTGCAGCCAGTAAAATTGATTGCAAGCCTTGGAAGTGAACCAGAAATTGCAATCAATGTAGCTGGTAAATCATTAAACTTTCTTGTAGACACAGGGGCGGCCAAATCAGTGATAAATTCGACAGTGGGCATGAGAACCACTGGTAAGACAATTCCAGCCATAGGGGTAACGGGAGTAGTCCAACACTACCCTGTTAGCAAACCAGCCGAGATTACAATAGGGCCTTTACATACCAAGCATTCCTTTTTGCTGGCTGCATCGGCACCGACTAATCTCCTGGGAAGAGACTTACTGTGTAAAATGGGGTGCGTCATTTATTGTACTCCTGAAGGTGTATTCTTGGACATACCTGAGAATCACGCTCAGGAAGTGCGAGACATGTTAGACTCCCCGTCAAAATTAATGTCACATACCATTATGACAAATAGGACTCCCTCCCAAGTAGAAGAAATGACATCTCAGATACCAGAGTCACTTTGGACTAAAGATGGACAGGACACTGGATTAATGGCAAACGTAGCTCCGGTAGTTGTACAAGTAAAAGATGGTAGGATAGCTCCAAAAATCCCACAGTACCCTCTGAAGCCAGAGGTGGAGTTAGGAGTGTATCCCGTAATAGAGCGCTTGCTACAACAGGGCATTCTGGTAAGAACGTCCAGCACTGCCAATAGTCCTATCTTCCCTGTTAAAAAGAGTGGGGGGAGGGGTTACCGGCTAGTGCAGGATCTAAGGGGGATTAACAAAATAGTTGAGAGTCAGTTCCCCGTAGTGCCAAATCCAGCTGTCATCCTAATGCAAATCCCTCCCACTGCGAAATTTTTCACTGTTATTGACCTCTGCTCCGCTTTCTTTTCGGTACCTCTGCACCCTGACAGTCAATATTTGTTTGCAATTACATACAGAGGAGTCCAATACACATGGACTCGATTACCACAAGGATTCATAGATAGCCCAAGTATATTTTCCCAGGCTTTGCATGATTGTTTACAGTCTTTCCAACCAGTGAGTGGATCAGTATTAATACAGTACGTGGATGATCTACTACTGTGTTCTGATTCATTGGAAGCATCCCTGAAGGATACGAAACAGCTCCTGTTTCATCTTTCAGACACAGGACACAAGGTTTCCAAAGACAAGTTGCAATTATGCCAAACTAAGGTAAAATATTTGGGACACTGTCTAACACAAGGACTGAGACACCTGACCGCTGATAGAATTCAAGCAATTAGAGACATGACTCTGCCACAAACCCAGCAACAGATCAGAACATTTTTAGGAATGTGTGGATATTGCCGTAACTGGATCCCAGGGTTTTCCATTCTAGCGTTACCCTTGCAGGAGATGGTCTCCTCAAACAAACCTGATCGGATTTCGCATACAGACGAGTCTGAGACAGCATTTGAGAGACTTAAACAGTGCCTAACGCAGGCACCAGCATTGGGTATGCCAGACTATGGGAAACCCTTTGAACTATACGGAACAGAAAGTGCTGGTTGCGCGGCAGGCGTACTAACCCAAAAGCACGGTGATGCCAGCAGGCCAGTAGCATATTACAGCGCTCAGCTAGATACGGTAGCGCGATCCCTCCCCACATGCTTGCGAAGCGTTGCTGCGATAGCATTGCTAGTAACGAAAAGCGAAGACGTCGTGCTAGGTCACAACCTCACAATTCATACACCACATGCAGTGTCAGCCTTGTTAAATTCTGGCCAAACCAGGCACGTCTCATCAGCGCGGTTTACAAGATGGGAATTGGCACTAATGGCCCCCGTAAACATCACCATAAGGAGATGCAGTGCATTAAATCCTGCAACATATCTCCCAGGTGTGCCTGGACAGGCACAAAGGGTGGAGGATGAGAGTGGTGGGGAAGGAGAATTTAATACAAAGGAAGACACACATGATTGTATGGAATATTTGACCCAAAATTTTACCGCAAGGCCTGACATCAGTGACAACCCACTGGAAGATGTAGAACTTACGTTCTACACGGATGGTAGTTGTCATAGACAGTCAGACTCGGGAGACTTGTGTACTGGATACGCAGTCGTAGATGACCAAGGCACCATAGAAGCGGAACCGCTAGGCCCACCTCACTCAGCCCAGGTTGCCGAACTGGTCGCCCTAACCAGAGCATGTGAATTGGCTAAGGGCAAATCAGCCAATATCTACACCGATTCTAGATACGCATTCGGGGTAGTCCATGATTTCGGAGCCCTATGGCGCCTCAGAAATTTCATGACGGCAGCTGGTACACCGGTAGCGCATGCAGCTCATATAAAAAGGCTTCTAACAGCGATACAGGAACCCGACAGAGTGGCTGTTATCAAATGTAAAGCACACACATATAGCCAAGACCCAGTATCACTTGGTAACAGCCGAGTAGACGAAGCTGCTAAATTAGCAGCTGCTACCCCCAGACAGACAGACACCACACAACTGATGGTATTTAATACCATCAACACACAGAAGTTGTGTGAGATGCAAAATGTGTGTTCCACACAGGAAAAGGCAGTCTGGAAGGCAAAAGGATATGGTCAGGAGTCCTCAGGACTCTGGACGGATGGACACGGTAAACCAGTGGCCCCCAAAGCATACCTTCCATGTTTAGCTGAGGCAGCTCACGGGCTGACTCATCTGGGCAAGGAAGGGATGTGCAAGTTGGTAAGAGCATATTGGTGTGCCCCAGGATTTTCATCTCATGCGAGTAAAAGAGCAATGTCATGCCTTACCTGTCTGAGAAAGAACATCGGAAAGGCAATACCTACAGAACCATCTCATATCCCACCTGCCGGCGGCCCTTTCCAGGTAATACAGATTGACTTTATTCAATTACCCCCTTGTCGAAATTTGAAATATGTACTTGTTTGTATAGATGTTTTTTCAAATTGGGTCGAAGCATTTCCAGCGGCCACAAATACCGCTATGTTTACTGCTAAGAAAATTGTGCAGGAATTTGTATGTAGATATGGTATCCCTAGAATTATCGAAAGTGATAGGGGTACCCATTTTACAGGTGATGTCTTTCAAGGAATGTGTAAATTGATGGGAATTGATAGCAAGTTGCACACTCCATACCGTCCACAGGCGAGTGCGAAAGTGGAAAGAGTGAACAGCACTATTAAAAATAAACTGAGTAAAGTGATGGCAGAGACAGGATTGACATGGCCAGAAGCTTTACCCATTGTACTGTACAGCATCAGAACCACTCCCAGGTCCCCTCTTAATCTGTCTCCCTTTGAAATCTTGTTTGGTCGACAACCGCATGTTATGATTAACCCTCAGGATGATTTGAAGTGTAACAATGAAGTGACTGTAAATTACTTGATTAACATGAGTAAACAGTTAAGCAATCAAAATGATAATCTGAAGTTAGTGATTCCTGATTTACCAGATAGTAATTGTCATGACATTGAACCTGGGGATTATGTAATGATACGGAATTTTCTACGCTCAGGTTGCCTTATTGACAGATGGGAAGGACCATACCAGGTCTTATTGACTAGCACTACAGCATTGAAGGTTGCTGAGAGAGAGACTTGGGTTCATTCGTCCCACTGTAAAAAGGTTGCTGATCCAGAGAGGCCCCGTGATAAGGAACAGACGGTAGAGGTTGTATCACTGGAGTGTCTGTTCCAGGAGGACTGAGGCGGCACCTGAGCATTGAAAATCACAAGACCAAAAGCAGTTGTCGATCCCCTGTTCCCTTTTATTGTTTTTCTCCAACTTCCCATCTCCTCTCCCTCAAATTATTTTTTCCCCCTTCTCATTCTTCTCCGTTTCCTCCTACAAGATGGACTTGCCCCAAGAGACTGTGATCCGGATTTTCCTGTTGACCATGATGTTGACCAGAGCAGTCTGTTCCGGCGAGAGTACCATGGAGGTCGAGAGAGGTTCTGGAATGGGTTCTGATGACAGAGATGGAGGCGTAGTTTTCCAAGAACAACATAATCAACAAGCAAAGGCGAGTATCAGAAAACGATCCGATAGCATTGACCATAGAAGGAATTGTGAAGGATTGTTAGCTGAAGAAAACTGTATCTGTCGGCTCTGTAACAATGTCATTGAGGATGGGTGCATAAAGAAATGCCAATCCAGTTTTAATATCCATATGGACCGGCATCCATTGAGTGACTATCACTCCTTAGTGGGTAGTGTGTTAAATAAAACAGATTGTTGGGTATGCTCTCAAGTACCTCAAGGTCATAGCAAATCAGGGCTAGTACCATTTCCTTTAACGTTAGGGGAGGTACTTGAGTTAAGTGGTGGGAGACCGGTGGACAGGAGGTTTAATATCTCCAGCCCTCCTAGTTTGAAGCTCCACCAATACCATGTGGATAGGTCCCTATTATGTTTTAACATCTCCAATCCCCGAAAGCCGGGAAATTGGGAAGTGTCATGGAGTAATCAAACCATGACCTTTTCACATAGAGCAGATAGAATGCCTACAGATACAGAGCTTATACGCCACATAGCCAGTAGAGGAAAATCTTTCCGGTATAGGTATACCTTAGGAAATAGGATTACGAGAGTTGGAGAGGTATCACCAGGATACTGTGCACATATCGTACAACCTGATACGTGTACTAAGCAGATGGAAGAATTAGGGTTAGGAGATTTCACATGGAAGGTGTGTAATATGGTTATGTCCTACTCCGTCCCATATGTTCTCCCCGATGATGCATATTTCATATGCGGGAGAAAGGCGTATAAGTGGCTTGCCCCAAACTCTGAAGGATTGTGTTATATTGGAAAAGTACTGCCTGAAGTAATGACTGTATCACATGACAAAATGAAAGACATACACCGTGTTGCCCAAACTCCTTATACTCACACCCATTACGAGCACGTAGTTAAACGGCACCTGATAGAAAGAACAGAGCATCCGGCCTCTGACATGATCCATGAATCCACCGGGATTCAGTTTCTAATCGCGTTAGACATCACTCGCACCGCTAGAGGAGTGTTGAATTATAAATACATATCTGCGCTCGCCAATTTGTTAGATAATATCACTGAAATGTATGATGACACGTTTAGGTATACTGGAAGAGAACTTCAAGCTTATAAAACAGAACTGGTACAGCATAGAATGGTTCTTAATTACCTCACAGCAGTGACAGGCGGATATTGTGTCACACTGGCAACACAATACGGCGTGAAATGTTGCACATATATTACGAATAGCACCGAGGACCCGGTCGAGGTCATAGACCAAAAGATGGACGATATTCTCCAACTGAAGTGGGAATTTCGCAGGAGACACAATCTCACTCTTGCTGCTGTTGGTAATGAGCTGACTGGTTGGGTGTCATGGTTGAACCCGCGAAATTGGTTCTCTGGTTTAGGAGACTGGGCTCAAGGAGTCATAATGGATGTTGGGAAGTTTCTCCTATGTATCTTAGGTGTTATCATAACGATCGGTTTGATATTTAGATGCGGTCAGGCTTTAATGAGGTGCAATCATCGTACTAGGGTAATGAGTTTAAGGAGTGAGGAAACTGTAATTCCAATGGACTTGATTTATGACCCAAATGTAGAAACAATGATGTGATGAAAATGCGATTTCTACGGTCCGTTTCTTTCACCTGTTTTTCCGTTTCCTCCAAGGTAAAAAGACCCACTTGGACGAGGAATTTGATGAGCCGATATACAGACAACAGAGGGATTAAAGAAGAAGTTTTGACAACCTGATACACAGATTTTTGATGAACTATGCCATGGATCCCCAGTTTCCCTAGAAATTTTAAAATTACGCTAGCCCAACACTTTTGTAAATCTATGGACATTGACAGCTTTTGCTCGCACCTTATGGGCAAAAGCACAAAGAAGACTGCATTCAACAGACACCAAACAAGACCTCAATCGACGAATGTACATTTACCTGACATAGAATACCACCGCATTCACCGTAATTATGTCTTTTCTTCATTTCTACAACCCTCAGGTAATGACACACATAGTCGATAGGGAATATAGGCACAGATATCAGCAATCACATATCTCCCCCATTCATGTATCATCAACTAAAATGTGCTCCCCCATTTTGTTACAACCAAAGCCGAAAAGAGCTCGGTAAAGTTTGACAGCCCATCCACAGACCCGTACCACGGGATAAGAAGGAATTCAAATGTATACTTCGCAATACCTCGAAGCTTGATGTACCACACGTACGGCACGATGATACATGACCCCCCAAACATGGATTCATACACACATGCTTCTGCTATCTCACTAGGTCATACCCTTTTCCTACCTTCTCCTCTCCTCCCCTACCCAACCATGTAAATGTATTAACCCCTGACATATATTTTTCTCTTTTTGAAATGTTTTAGAAGGTGGCAGTTATTGTTGACTGCCAAAGGGTGGACTGTCAAAGTCAGAAAAATATCTCTATGCACACTACCATATTTGCACCTCACACAGGTCCGTGCTGCGCATGCGTACGCTCTCCCGCACGTGCGCATACTCACAGTCGCGGGCACCCGCAGGCGCACGGTATGCGTATTTACGGTAGAGTTTATGTGATCGTAGCGTGCGACTCAATCATTACATATTTTCACTATATAATGTATTTTGTAGATCATGGTCCCTTTGATAGATTCTGAAAGTTTAGTTAACATAGCATGTTCCTGAACAGAGAGATCCCTCTTTGTATTGTACGAAGGGTCTAACAGGGGTCATACAGTGGTGTTTGGTACCCATCGGAAGAGTATTTAAATAGCAATATTCCGGTGTTGGTTTGGAGCGGATTAATCGCTCGTGCGAATAGTTATGGACATAAGAAGTTTATGTCCATTTACTATTATTTGTTCTTATTTAGTCATGCGGCGGGAAACCCAGTATCCCACCCACCTGAACAGTTGGAAGCAGTCACAGCCCACCTGTATGAATCAACCTATGACCTTTTGTAATAATGCGAAGCCGAATTCCTGTGTCCAATGAACAATGAGATTGTATGGACCATTGGATTGTATTGTGTGTGGGGCATAAATAGGCAGGCCGACCATATCCAGTTCACTCTCTTCAACGGTTCTCATTGCTGATAATCGGGAGCTGGATATCGAGGCGCATGCGATCGTTTCCCCTTGTGCGTAAGTGTTTCTCCGCAACTATATTGATCTTCTTGTTATCGTGGGCCAATTTCTCTCTCTCTCTCTCTTCTCCTCTTTCTCTCTTATTTTCCCTTAAATAGTAATTGTATTGTATTTCCTGTGTAGTTATCTGGTTAGGTAGTCTATGTTATATTGTAGTGTATGATTTGTATTTGTATTAATTCTTTTGCAAGTATATCATTCATAATATATATATTAGGCGTTGGACCCTGAGCACGGTATCTGTGTATTTCTTATAGTGTTAAGTATTCTCAGAGCGTCGGTAACGCTAGAACAGCTTTAAAGGTAATAAGGTTATACTGTGTTGCATTTACACTCTATCATTACACTAAGGTTTTACTGCACATTACATTGTTTATGGTTTAGATTTATAGGTTTAACATTGTTAGCGTCAGCGCCGCTGGTGATCTCCTCGTGGTCCCGAGCGTCCGCTACGCTATAGCGAATCATTACGTTAGTCAGCAGCCAATAGCGTGCCTGCCTGTGATCTCTTGGCCGTGAGCGAACGTGACGCTTGAGCGTCTCGACTACGGCTAAGCGATTGTTACGCAACGAGCGTACCCTTACGGTACTTCATACGTAGATAGCGTACAGTGTTCTTAGACCTCATAAAGGGTATTATATAAGATAAATATTTAGCTTTATCAAAGTACAGTGGTACTGCCGTATAAATCCAGTCCATTGGTGCAGCCGTATAAGTTCAGGGGTACTGCCGTATAAGTCCAGTGGTACTGCCATATAAGTCCAGTCCAGTGGTGCAGACATATAAGTTCAGGGGTACTGCCGTATAAGTTCAGGGGTACTGCCGTATAAGTCCAGTGGTACTGCCATATAAGTTCAGGGGTACTGCTGTTTAAGTTTAGGGGTACTACCATATAAGTCCAGTGATACTGCCGTATAAGTCCAGTGGTACTGCCTTATAAGTCCAGTCCAGTGGTGCAGCCGTATAAGTTCAGGGGTACTGCCGTATAAGTTGAGGGGTACTCTCGTATAAATCCAGTGGTACTGCCATATAAGTCCAGTCCAGTGGTGCAGCCGTATAAGTTCAGGGGTACTGCTGTATAAGTTCAGGGTTACAGCCATATAAATCCAGTGGTACTGCCGTACACGTCCAGTCCAGTGGTGCAGACTTATAAGTTCAGGGGTACTTCCGTATTAGTCCAGTGGTACTGCCGTATAAGTCCAGTCCAGTGGTGCAGCCGTATAAGTTCAGGGGTACTGCCATATAAGTTCAGGAGTACTGCCATATATGTCCAGGGTTACTGCCATATAAGTCCAGTCCAGTTGTGCAGCCGTATAAGTTCAGGGGTACTGCCATATAAGTCCAGTGGTACTGCCATATAAGTCCAGTCCAGTAGTGCAGCCGTATAAGTTCAGGGTTACTGCCGTATAAGTTCAGGGTACTGCCGTATGAGTCCAGTGGTACTGCCGTATAAGTACAGTGGTACTGCCGTATAAATCCAGTACAGTGGTGCAGCCGTATAAGTTCAGGGGTACTGCTGTATAAGTCCAGGGGTACTGCTGTATACGTCCAGGCCAGTGGTGCAGCCATATAAGTTCAGGGGTACTGCCGTATAAGTCCAGGGGTACTGCCGTATAAGTCCAGTGGTACTGCCGTAAAAGTCCAGTCCAGTGTTGCAGCTGTATAAGTTCAGGGGTACTGCCGTATAAATTCAGGGGTACTGCCGTATAAGTCCAGTGGTACTGCCATATGTCTAGTGGTACTGCCGTAAAAGTCCAGTCCAGTGGTGCAGCTGTATAATTTCAGGGGTACTGCCGTATAAGTCCAGGGGTACTGCCATATAAGTCCAATGGTACTGCCATATAAGTTCAGGGGTACTGCCATATAAGTTCAGGGGTACTGCCGTATAAATCCAGTCCAGTGGTGCAGCCGTATAAGTTCAGGGGTACTGCCATGTAAGTCCAGTCCAGTGGTACAGCCATATAAGTTCAGGGGTACTGCCGTATAAGTTCAGGGGTACTGCCATATAAGTCCAGTGGTACTGCCATATAAGTTCAGGGGTACTGCCATTTAAGTTCGGGGGTACTGCCGTATAAGTCCAGTGATACTGCCGTATAAGTCCAGTGGTACTGCTGTATAAGTCCAGTCAGTGGTGCAGGCATATAAGTTCAGGGGTACTGCCGTATAAGTTCAGGGGTACTGTCGTATAAATCCAGTGGTATTGCCATATAAGTCCAGTCCAGTGGTGCAGCCGTATAAGTTCAGGGGTACTGCCGTATAAGTTCAGGGGTACTGCCGTATAAATCCAGTGGTACTGCCGTACACGTCCAGTCCAGTGGTGCAGACTTATAAGTTCAGGGGTACTACCATATAAGTCCAGTGGTACTGCCATATAAGTCCAGTCCAGTGGTGCAGCCGTATAAGTTCAGGGGTACTGCCGTATAAGTTCAGGGGTACTGCCGTATAAGTCCAGTGGTACTGCCGTATAAGTTCAGGAGTCCTGCCAAATGAGTCCAGTGATACTGCCGTATAAGTCCAGTGGTACTGCTATATAAGTCCAGTCAGTGGTGCAGGCATATAAGTTCAGGGGTACTGCCGTATAAGTTCAGGGGTACTGTCGTATAAATCCAGTGGTATTGCCATATAAGTCCAGTCCAGTGGTGCAGCCGTATAAGTTCAGGGGTACTGCCGTATAAGTTCAGGGGTACTGCCGTATAAATCCAGTGGTACTGCCGTACACGTCCAGTCCAGTGGTGCAGACTTATAAGTTCAGGGGTACTACCATATAAGTCCAGTGGTACTGCCATATAAGTCCAGTCCAGTGGTGCAGCCGTATAAGTTCAGGGGTACTGCCGTATAAGTTCAGGGGTACTGCCGTATAAATCCAGTGGTACTGCCGTATAAGTTCAGGAGTCCTGCCAAATGAGTCCAGTGGTACTGCCGTATAAGTCCAGTGGTACTGCCGTATAAGTCCAGGGGTACTGCCGTATAAGTCCAGTGGTACTGCCGTATAAGTCCAGTGGTACTGCCATATAAGTCCATTCCAGTGGTGCACCCATATACGTTCAGGGGTACTGCCGTATAAGTCCACCAATTTTGTGCGTGTATTACATCTGGGCAAATTCCAGCACGTTCTATGTTTTGCACATACAATTAATTTGGTGGTGCAGAAATTTTTGAAAAATGACAGGTGTGTGCAGGAGATGCTGTCGTTGGCCCGTAAAATTGCAGGCCACTTTTGGCATTCAGCCACTGCATGCCACTCCTAGATGGGCCAGGTGTTTGTGCCGCACACTTGTGTCGCTTAGCTTAGCCATCCAGCTACCTAATTACACCTCTTTTTCTTCTTTGCATGATGAGCTGTTTGGGGCCTAGTTTTTAAAAAAAAAAGTGCCATCCTGTCTGCTACTGCAGTGCCATTTCTAGATAGGCCAGGTGTTTGTGCCGCACACTTGTGTCGCTTAGCTTAGTCACCCAACAACCTCGGTGCACCTCTTTTTTTTTTTTTTTTTTTTTTGCATGATGTGCTCTTTGGGTCCTAGTTTTTAAAAGTGCCATCCTGTCTCCCACTGCAGTGCCACTCCTAGATGGGCCAGGTGTTTGTGCCGCACACTTGTGTCGCCTACCTTAGCCATACAGCTACCTCATTGCACCTCTTTTTCTTCTTTGTATGATGTGCTGTTTGGGGCCTAGTTTTTTTAAGTGTCATCCTGTCTGACATTGCAGTGCCACTCCTAGATGGGCCAGGTGTTTGTGCCGCACACTTGTGTCGCTTAGCAAAGTTATCCAACTACCTCGGTGCAGCCTGTTGGCCTAAAAACAATATTGTGAGGTTTGAGGTGTTCAGAATAGACTGGAAATAAATGAAAATTAATGTTATTGAGGTTAATAATACTATAGGATCAAAATTAGCCCTAAATTCTGTGGTTTTAGCTGTTTTTGTGGTTTTTTTTTCAAAAGTCATCCAGTTCTCAAACCAAAACTTAAACCCGAAAAGGGTGGTTTTGGCAAAACAAATCCAGATCCAAAACACGAGCGAGGATCTAGATCCAAAACCAAAACACAAAACACGAAAAGTGCCCGCCGCACATCTCTAAAAACAGCTAAAATCACAATATTGTTTTTAGGCCAAAAGGTTGCACGGAGGTGGCTGTGTGACTAAGCTAAGCGACACAAGTGTGCGGCAGAAACACCTGGCCCATCTAGGAGTGGCACTGCAGTGTCAGACAGGATGGCACTTAAAAAAACTAGTCCCCAAACAGCACATCATACAAAGAAGAAAAAGAGGTGCAATGAGGTAGCTGTATGGCTAAGGTAGGCGACACAAGTGTGCGGCACAAACACCTGGCCCATCTAGGAGTGGCACTGCAGTGGCAGACATGATGGCAGTTTTAAAAACTAGGGGCCTAATTCAGACCTGATCGCTAGCAGGCGATTTTTGCACTGCTGCGATCGGATAGTCGCCACTTACAGGGGGAGTGTATTTTAGCTGTGCAAGTGTGTGAACGCATGTGTAGCAGAGCTGTACAAACTCATTTTGTGCTGTCTCTGCGCTGCCCATGACTTACTCAGCCGCTGTGATCACTTCAGCCTGTCCGGGACCGGAATTAACGTCAGGATCCCTCTCTGCAAACGCTTGGACACGCCTGCGTTTTTCCAATCATTCCCTGAAAATGGTCAGTTGCCACTCAGAAACACCTTCTTCCTGTCAATCTCCTTGGGTATGCCCGTGTGAGGATTCCTCTCAGAATCCCGTTGCAGGGCGGCGATCCCCGTTGTTGCCGTCCGTCGCGCCTACTCAATGCGGTGCATACGCATGCACAGTTCGGACATGATCGCAGGCTGTGAGAAAACGCAGCCTAGCGATTAGGTCTGAATTACCCCCTAGGCCCCAAAGAGCACATCATGCAAAGAAAGAAAAGAGGTGCAAGATGGAATTGTCCTTGGGCCCTCCCATCCACCCTTATATTGTTTAAACAGGACATGCACAGTTTAATAAACCCATCATTTCAGCAACAGGCGGTCCCCCTGTAAAAAGCTTGCCAAGTTCTCAGAATCATAGCAACAGTAGCTACAAACATACCACCTCCTTCTTTGATGACTTTTAACATTATGAGAAGAGGCAAGAGGAAGAGGACAGTGTCAAGATGGTAATTAAAAATTGGAGAGGCACACGCAATCAGGAACAACACAAAGGCTTTCACCTCCACTCCTATCTTGGGGGGTAATTCAGACCTGATTGCTGAGCTGTGTTTTTTGCTGCCCTGCGATCAGCTAGTCGCCGCCTACAGGGGGAGGATTAAATCGCTGTGAAACTGTGCGTTCGGATGTGTAGCAGAGCTGCACAAACAGATTTTGTGCAGTGTCTGCGAAACCCAGAACTTACTCACCCGCTGCGATTGTTTCCTGTTGATCGGTGCCGGATTTGACATCAGATTCGCCTGGATTCGCTTGGATTCGCCTGTGTTTTTCCGGACACTCCTTGAAAACGGTCAGTTGACACCCACAAACGCCCTCTTCCTGTCAATCTCCTTGCGAACACCCGTGCAAATGGATCCTTCGCACAATTCCGTCGCTGACTGGTGATCCCCATTGCTGCAGTCCGTCGCACCTGCGCAATGCGGTGCATATGCATGCGCAGTTCAGATCTGATCGCACGCATTGCGAAAACGCACAGCAGCAATCAGGTCTGAATTACCCCCATGGTGTGGAACAGAAAGGACTTTAAAAAAGCAAATATATAATTACCACATTACTGGACAAACTGAAAAACTAGGGGACAAAGTTTCCGAATTTGTACCCACTACTCCATTTTCAGGGATTACGATAATCTTGGATTTTATGCTGGGATGCAAATAGACTGTTGTATACCACAGGATCAAGATTGGATTTTTTCCCCTCCACGGAGTCTGGAAACTTATTTTGTGAAAATCTCGTGGGTGTCTTTTTTTCCATTTTTTTTATTGCATTTTTAATTTACATTTTTTGTGGCAGATGCCTTACTTTTTTTTTCACAGCTCACAGTTGCACACATGTGAGCATACCTGTGTGTCCCAGTTACACACATGTGAACATACCCGTGTGTCTTGTTTATTTTATTCATATTTTATTTTTAAATAAAGCAGTCCCTTAGATGTTTTAGCAGCCCCTCGTGAGCCCCTACAGCAGCCCTGGATGGGGCAAGTTGAGTTCGAGTGGGCTCGGTACAGTACTAAGCAGGACTGTGCAGTGAATTTTTTTGTTTTTGAGCCCCTGCCCTAGTGGAGCTTACCACTCTAGTCCAAACTCATTTCATATTACAAGTAGGACTGTGGGAGGAAGCAATGCCTCAGCATGGCAAGCCAGACATTTTCCTGGCTGTAAGCCACCATGAGACTCCATACTGGGCCCTTATTCAGTAACTGTTTGTGCCTCACAGGTGCTTCTGGCCCATCTAGTGCTGCAGTGCAATGGAAAGCTGATGCAATGCAAGATCACTGAAACTCTGTTCTTCTAACACTGCACTGCGATAACCTTATGCAGCCCTGAAATTGTACAATTATTAAGGAGAAAACATTTACAAAATAAAGGAAAAGAACCTTGTACAACAAATGCGCATCTTGTAAATAATCCCAAAATGTGGATTAATAAATTAAAATTAAGGTTGACTAATTGGAGCCATTCATTTAAGTCCCTAACATGAAATAATTGAGAAGAATCTCTCTCTAATTCTGGGTACACAGTGCACACTAAAAGATAAAGTGCCTTGCTAACGTATTTGTCATGGTTTGTTGCCTCACAACCTGGAATTAAAATGGATTGTTTGACGGTTTGCATCATTTCATTCACAGACCATGGCTAAAACTTTAAAGAAGTTTTTTTTTATTTTATTGTGAAGCAAACAACAAATAGGACAAAATAACAGAAACCTTCAACGTGCATAACTATTCACCCCACTAAAGTCAGTACTTTGTAGAGCCACCTTTTGCAGCAAATACAGCTGCAAGTCACTTTGGATAAGTCTTTTATGAGCTTGTCACATCTTGCCATTGGGATTTTTGCCCATTCCTCAAGGCAAAACTGCTCTAGCTCCTTCATGTTGGATGGTTTCCGCTTGTGAACAGCAATCTTCAAGTCTGCCACAGATTCTCAATTGGATTGAGATCTGGGCTTTGACTAGGCCATTCCAACACATTTAAATGTTTCCCCTTAAACCACTTGAGTGTTGCTTTAGCAGTATGCCTTGGGTCATTGTCCTGCTGGAAGGTGAACCTCCGTCCCAGTCTCAAATCACAGGCAGACTGAAACAGGTTTTGCTGAAGAGTTTCCCTGTATTAAGCACCATCCATCTTTCACTCGACTCGAAACAGATTCCCAGTCCCTGCTGCTGAAAAACATCCCCACAGCATGATGCTGCCACCACCATGTTTCACTATGGGGATGGTGTTCTTGGGGTGATGGGATGTGTTGGGTTTGTGCCAGACATAGCATTTTCCTTGGTGGCCGAAAAGTTAAATTTTAGTCTCATCTGACCAGAGCACCTTCCTCCATACATTTGGGGAGTCGTCCACATGCCTTCTGGCAAACTCAAAACGTGCCTTCTTATTTTTAACACTAAGTAATGGCTTTTTTTGTGGCCACTCTTCCATAAAGCCCAGCTCTATGGAGTTTATGGCTTATTGTGGTCACATGTGCAGATACACCAGTCCTGCTGTGGAACTCTGCAGCTCCTTCAGGATTACCTTTGGTGCCTCTCTGATTAATGCCCTCCTTGCCCGGTCTGTGAGTTTTGGTGGTCGGCCCTCTCTTGGCAGGTTTGTTGTGGTACCATGTTCTTTCCATTTGAAGATGATGGATTTGATGATGGTCCGGGGGTTCATCAAAGATTTGGATATTTTTTTATAACCCAACCCTGACTTGTACTTCTCAACAACTTTGTCCCTGACTTGTTTGGAGAGCTCCTTGGTCTTCATTGTGTGATGCCTTTTGCTTAGTGGTGTTGCAGCCTCTGGCGCCTTTCAGAAAAGGTGTGTTTATACTGACAGATCATGTGACACTTAGATTGTACTCAGGTGGACTTCATTTCAGTAATTATGTGATTTATGAAGGTAATTGGTTGCACCAAAATTGCGGGGGCTTCATAGCGAAGGGGGTGAATACATACAGATGGGATTAATTGAGCCAGGGCAGTCAGATTATTTGAGCCAGGTCAGTCAGACTTAATCCCCTGCTGTAATGACTTAATCACCTGATGTATTGTTCTCTGTATTGTATTGTAGCTGAGAACAATAGATGAAGGGTTTATGATAATAAACCATGGTGTGCCTAGGCGCAGCAGAGAAGCCTAGATGATCGTGGCTCCATCTGTATGCACATGCCAATTTTCAGATTTTTATTTATAAAAATTATTTTTTATATACATTTTTCTCATTTCACTTCACCAATTTAGACTATTTTGTGCAAATCCATCACATAAAATTCAGATAAAAAAAAAAAATGAAATTACAGGTTGTAATGTAACAAAATATGTAAAAAGCCAAGGGGGGTGAATGCTTTACCAAGGCACTGTATATCTACTAGAGATTAATGGTTTCAGACAGGGAACCCCTGGAATTATACGTCAGCGCCTCTGTACTTATACAGCGTAGGCAGCACCCGTGGAGTATTGCACAGCATGGCAGACAGGCAGTAGCACTCCTGAACTTAAACGGCAGTGGGGCAACACCCGTGGATTGATAGGGCAGAGGCAGTGCCAGATTATGGTCCACGTGGGCCTGGAGCTGAAATTTAGGAAGGGCCTACTATGTGCCGTCACAGGTAGTGTGATCAGCGCCGTTGAGAAATTCTTCCAGGAAGGCAGGGGTGTGTGGTGACATACTATATCACTGCACTACCTCCCCACACTACATCAATATTTCTACCTCCCCAAACTACTTCCCACAGTACATCACTATGCTACCTACTCATACTACATCTCCACACTATGCCTCCCCACACTACATCACTATGCCATCTCCCCACCGTATATCACTATGCTACCTCCCCACCGTACATCACTATGCTACCTACTCACACTACATCACTATGTTACCTCCCCACACTACATCACTATGCTACCTCCCCACACTACATCACTATGCTACCTCCCCACCGTATATCACTATGCTACCTCACCACACTACATCTCCACACTATACCTCCCCACACTACATCACTATGCTACCGCCCCACCGTATATCACTATGCTACCTACTCACACTACATCACTATGCTACCTCCCCACACTACATCACTATGCTACCTCCCCACCGTATATCACTGTTACCTCACCACACTACATCTCCACACTATACCTCCCCACACTACATCACTATGCTATCTCCCCACCGTATATCACTATGCTACCTCCCCACCGTACATCACTATGCTACCTACTCACACTACATCACTATGCTACCTCCCCACACTACATCACTATGCTACCTCCCCACACTACATCACTATGCTACCTCCCCACCGTATATCACTATGCTACCTCACCACACTACATCTCCACACTATACCTCCCCACACTACATCACTATGCTACCGCCCCACCGTATATCACTATGCTACCTACTCACACTACATCACTATGCTACCTCCCCACACTACATCACTATGCTACCTCCCCACCGTATATCACTGTTACCTCACCACACTACATCTCCACACTATACCTCCCCACACTACATCACTATGCTACCGCCCCACCGTATATCACTATGCTACATCACCACACTAACTCCCAACACTACATCCCTGCCGTATATCACTATGCTACCTCCCCATACTACCGCCCCACACTACATCCCTGCCGTATATCAATATACTACCTCCCCACACTACATCCCTGGCGTATATCACTGTTCTACCTCCCCACACTACATCCCTGCCGTATATCAATATACTAACTCCCCACACTACATCCCTAACATATATCACTGTGCTACCTCCACACACTACATCCCTGCCGTATATCAATACGCTACTTTCCCACACTACATCCCTGCCATATATCACTACGCTACTTCCCCACACTACATCCCTGCCGTATATCACTACGCTAGCTCCCCACACTACATCCCTGCGGTATATCGCTATGCTACCTCCCCACACTACATCCCTGCTGTATATCACTACGCTACTTCCGTACACTACATCCCTGCAGTATATCACTATGCTATCTCCCCAGACTACATCCCTGACGTGTATCACTGTTCTACCTCCCCACACTACATCCCTGCCGTATATCAATACGCTACTTCCCCACATTACATCCTGCCATATATCACTACACTACTTCCCCATACTACATCCCTGCCATATATCAGTACGCTACTTCCCCACACTACATCTCTGCCGTATATCACTACGCTACTTCCCCACACTACATCCCTGCAGCATATCACTATGTTGCCTCCCCACACTACATCCTTGCCATATATCACTACACTACTTCCCCACACTACATCCCTGTGGTACATAACTACACTACCTCCCCACACTACATCCCTGCGGTTTATCACTATGCTACCCCACACTACATCCCTGCAGTATATTACTAAGCTAACTCCCCACACTACATCTCCACACTATTTCACTGGTCGCCAGACTACATTCCCGCACTACATCTCCCTCCCCACACCACAATACTGCACTACCTTCATGGACGGTTTAAGGTTTGTGGGGCCTCTGGGCAACAAACCTGTGGGGCACTTATCAATAAAAGAAAAGGGGGAACATGCAAGGCTGCAATGCTTGCCTCCAGTGCGGGGTTGGCTGGGATCAAGGTTGAAAAGTGCTGTCATCCGCCTTCCGGCAGGGGATGGCTCCAACAGGGTGTGCCAGGTTTGAGGGAGTGACTGACATCCTCCTTCTGACAGTGGCTGCCTGAGCAGTAAGCTGTACTGTAAAATGGACACTGGGCCAGAAGTCACCTCTGGGGGGAGTCAGCCCGGGTATATCGGGAGTTTGCGGGAGCGCCGCTGCTACACTGTATTAGGTCAGTGGTCACTGCAGGGAGCCGTCTCACTGCACAGGTGGCCTTCTCTGGGTTCAGGTAATGTCACTGCAGCAGCAGCGAGCAAACTGCCGTGTGCTGTTGTGGAGATACAGTGGTCACTGGCAGGGCCGGATTAAGCCTTTGGGGGGCACCTAAGAGAGGGGGCCCTCATATCAACACTGCCCCCCTCGTGAACAAGGCAAAACAATGGGATGGGAACCAACTGGTGGCGCAAAAAGAAAAACAAAGTGCATCAAACCAATGGATACAGATTACCTAGACACAGCTGAGACTATGCAATGTCCTTATAGGTCAAAAGTCCAGAGTCCAAAGGCTTCTCAAATTTGCTTCTCGTGAGTTGTCCAAAACCAAATGGTAACATGTAAAAAAACACAAATGGTACACACTAGTTCAGAGAAAAATCCCAGATGTGAAATAGGGAATATGAATGTTTCTTCCCGGGTTCCTTGTGCTGGGATGTCTATGGGAAGTGATGTTCTAGCCGTACAGGTTCACCTCGGTGTGAAAGGTGTTATGGGCTCCTCACATGTGTGCTTACTTCAATATGATTCCAAACAAGCTCATAAAGGTTTCTTTGGATTCTTAACATATATGCTTTATATGCTCCAATCGTGCTCCAATAGTGATAATATCATATAATCTTTAAAATTAGCCGCTCACATTCAGGCTTACTTTAAAAGATGCCGTTCTTCCATGTAGCGGTTTCTTTATGGGTAAGTCGTCTTGTCGTCCTCGAATGTCTCCTCACTTTGTATTGTGCTCGATAAAAAGCATACAAACGAGGGGACGTGTGAGGATACGTAATATATTTATTATAAAAAAAGATAAAAAGTGTTTCCAAAGATAAAACAGAGATAGGATCCCCACAACAAAAACCAGTATTGAGGATCTTAATACAGCCTAGTCCGACAGTAAGAAAAAGATATTACCCCGGGAAATCTCACCGCTTTCTGGCTGGAATAACTGGTTGCTGTGGTGATCCAACTTGTCACATGCTCCCACCAACGCGTTTCTACTAAAAGTCTTTGTCTTGACAAAGACTTTTAGTAGAAACGCGTTGGTGGGAGCATGTGACAAGTTGGATCACCACAGCAACCAGTTATTCCAGCCAGAAAGCGGTGAGATTTCCCGGGGTAATATCTTTTTCTTACTGTCGGACTAGGCTGTATTAAGATCCTCAATACTGGTTTTTGTTGTGGGGATCCTATCTCTGTTTTATCTTTGGAAACACTTTTTATCTTTTTTTATAATAAATATATTACGTATCCTCACACGTCCCCTCGTTTGTATGCTTTTTATCGAGCACAATACAAAGTGAGGAGACATTCGAGGACGACAAGACGACTTACCCATAAAGAAACCGCTACATGGAAGAACGGCATCTTTTAAAGTAAGCCTGAATGTGAGCGGCTAATTTTAAAGATTATATGATATTATCACTATTGGAGCACGATTGGAGCATATAAAGCATATATGTTAAGAATCCAAAGAAACCTTTATGAGCTTGTTTGGAATCATATTGAAGTAAGCACACATGTGAGGAGCCCATAACACCTTTCACACCGAGGTGAACCTGTACGGCTAGAACATCACTTCCCATAGACATCCCAGCACAAGGAACCCGGGAAGAAACATTCATATTCCCTATTTCACATCTGGGATTTTTCTCTGAACTAGTGTGTACCATTTGTGTTTTTTTACATGTTACCATTTGGTTTTGGACAACTCACGAGAAGCAAATTTGAGAAGCCTTTGGACTCTGGACTTTTGACCTATAAGGACATTGCATAGTCTCAGCTGTGTCTAGGTAATCTGTATCCATTGGTTTGATGCACTTTGTTTTTCTTTTTGCGCCACCAGTTGGTTCCCATCCCATTGTTTTGCCTTGTTCATGTTCTTTAGGTGTGTGTGGTGACACATCAGGGTAAGGCACCACTAAAGGCTGCATTAGAGTGCGCAGGATTTTTACCTTGAACCCAATTCCATACTGCCCCCCTCGTATTGCAGTGCCCCCATACACACATTATGCCACACCATAGTACTTAAACCAATAATTTATTGTTATACAAATGTGTCTGCCCTGCAGTGCAGACTTTACTTACAGATCAGCTGCAGTGGTCTCCGAGGCTTCTGTATGGAGAGATTGCACTCTGCAAGGAGACACGTGGCTGACTTCAAGGGGAGGGGCTAGTCAGGCCTGTGGGCGGAGCTTCGGGTTACCCGTGCGAGGGGGGGGGGGTCGTCCATGCTTTATGTGAATGGAATGGTGCACCCAGGTAAAGCTTTGGATACCGCTGGAGCAGAGTTTTTGGCAGTCTGAGCAAGTACAGCTTCGTACAGGCTGCCAAGGGGGCGGGGCTTATCACGGTCGGGGGTGGGGCTTAGCAAATCCCGGGGGTTTGATCTTCCTGCAAGAGGCAACACAGCGGGAGAGTGCACTGCTGCTGGTGGTCTGAAGGGAATAGGAGGAGCCTTGGCCAGGAGGGAGGAGGGACAGGGAGGCATTTGCTTTCGAGTGATGACAGGAGAAAAGTTTTTTTCTCCTGTCAGCACTGCACTGCAGGGAACTCTGTGGGCCTATTTTCAATGGGGGGCTTGGAGCTACAGCTCCATCCGCCCCATTGTTAATCCGGCCCTGGGCAGAGGGGCAGCACCCCATATAGGGCAGCACCCCTGGAATGATGTGGCAGACAAAGAAAAGACGTGCAAGATGGAATTGTCCTTGGGCCCTCCCACCCACCCTTATGTTGTAGAAACAGGACATGCACACTTTAACAAACCAATCATTTCAGCGACAGGGTCTGCCACACGACTGTGGCTGAAATGATTGGTTTGTTTGGGCCCCCGCAAAAAAAGAAGCAATCAATCTCTCCTTGCATAAACTAGATCTACAGAGGTAAGATGTCATCCTCATCCTCATCCTCTGATTCCTCACCCCCTTCAGTGTTTACATCCTCATCCTCACAGAGAAATAATGCCACACGGAAGTGGTGGATTTTTTGGTATTTTGGCCAGACATGACAATGGGCTTTTCCATCCCATGGCCAACCATTCTCTCCACTGGTGTCTTATTCAAACAAACCACATCACCATCAGACTCCTCATCGTCAACTTCCTCCTCAGTGCCAGCTGCACCAATATCCTCCTCATCCTGGTGTACTTCTACAGTGATATCCTCAATCTCAATGTCAGCAACTGGACTAGAGGTGCTCCTCCCAGCACTTGCAGAGGGCATGCAAATGGTGGTAGGAGCCTCCTCTTCCCATACAGTGTTGTGAACATCAGGCCTAGAAATCGCAACTGCGGACACACTTGGACTCTCCTTGGGGATTTGTGATATCTCTGAATGCACAGTTGTTTTTTCCTGTGCTTTAACAAGCTTATTTTAAAAAAAAAATTGAGAGGGAGGAGTGCTTCTATCTTCATGAGAAGCTGAACCACCAGTCATGAACATAGGCCAAGGCCTTAGTCTTTCCTTGCCACTTTGTGTCGTGAATGGCATATTGCCAATTTTACCTTTCTCATCAGATATTTTTTTTTGGTTATTAATTCTTGCTTCTTGGATTTTACATGCCCTCTATGGCATTGGGCACCGGCCTTAGCAGATGACGTTGATGGAATTGCATTGTCAGTGTCATGACTGGTGGCAGCAGCAGATTCACCACTATTACTAGGAACTGGAAGTGGTTCCTGATCTTTCACTATTTGTTCCTCCAAATTTTTGTTCTCCATTTCACAGGACAGCGCCCCTTTATTAATATAGCACACAGAACAGCGCCCCTTAATTTTTACAGCACCCCTGTATTTTTACAGCATACAGGACAGGGCCAGTATTCCTTTATTTTTACAATACCCCTGTATTTTTACAGCATACAGGACAGGGCAAGTGTTCCTTTATATTTACCTCACCCCTGTATTTTTACAGCATATAGGGGGTCATTCCGAGTTGTTCGCTCGCTAGCAGCTTTTAGCAGCCGTGCAAACGCTATGCCGCCGCCCACTGGGAGTGTATTTTATCTTAGCAGCAGTGCGAACGAAAGGATCACAGAGCGGCTACAAAATTATTTTGTGCAGTTTCAGAGTAGCTTCAGACCTACTCAGCGCTTGCGATCACTTCAGACTGTTCAGTTCCTGTTTTGACGTCACAAACACGTCCTGCGTTCTCCCAGCCACTCCTGCGTTTTTCCTGGCACGCCTGTGTTTTTTTCGAACACTCCCTGAAAACGGTCAGTTGACACCCAGAAACGCCCTCTTCTTGTCAATCACTCTGCGGTCAGCACTGTGACTGAAAAGCTTCGCTAGACCTTGTGTGAAACTACAACATTCGTTGTAATAGTACGACGCACGCAGTGCCAGATTAAGGTCCACATGGGCCTGGAGCTGAGATTTATGTAGGGCCTATAGTTTGTGCAGCAGGTGGTGTGATTAGCATGGTGGGGGTGTGAGTACTGAGGGGGCGGTATGACCAGTGGTGTGGGGGAGTGGTCTTAACAGGAGGTGTGGTCTACCATCTGCCTTCAACTATCTCAAACTCCCTCCCCTCTGGCTTATATGAAGCCTACATCCCCCTGTTATATTACTGATGATTGCATCCTGTTATATTGATCATTGCATACCCCCCAACCACACACACACACACACACACACACACACACACACACACACACACACACACACACACTAGTTTATTAATAATATTTTTATCTAGAGTGCATTGACAGAGACATATACCTCAAAATGGCTAATTTCCCAATATCTATCTGTAAACAAAGTGCAGAACATGAAACATAAGAAATAATACTAAATATATATGAAATAAAAATAATATGTGACCTGCACTTTACGCAAATGCCGCTACAAAGCCCTTCCCTTGTGTACTAGAATGCATCTGAATGTGCAAGGACTGAGATGCCCACTGTCAGTGTCTGTAGATGCTGTAACACCGCTTGGTGCTTCTTGAGACACTATTATCGGTAGCACCGTCAAAACTTGCACCAGCCCTTGCTGAAGTGCAGATTTTCCAATTTGAGTGTGGCCTCCAATGTTAACGATGAAGCGTCTGTGTACGCAAACACGTTAGCATCATGTACGCAACACGCTCATGAGACGGACCATTTTTTTGTGCATTTATATTCACCTCCCAGTCACTGCCCAGGAACTGGATACACATTGGAGGGAATTAAATTAGCTTTGCATGCATGTAGCTCCCACTTTAAGTGCCTGGAGCTATACTATCTAGTACTGGTGCCCCTTACACATTATGCCACACGGAATGAGACAAAATTCACATTATGCCACACAGTATGAGCCAAAATTCACATTATGCCACACGGAATGAGCCAAAATTGAGGGACAGAGAGAGTGACAACAGGAACATAGGGAGAGTGACAGCAGTGACCTAGGGACAAGGAGAGTGACAGCAGGGACAGGGAGAGTGACAACAGGAACATAGGGACAGGGGGAGTGAAAGCAGGGACAGAGAGAGTGACAGCAGCGACATAGGGACAGGGAGAGTGACAGCAGGGACAAAGGGACAGGGAGAGGGACAGCAGGGACAGGGAAAGTGACAGCAGGGACAGAGAGATTAACAGCAGGGAAATAGGGACAGGGAGAGCAAAAGCAGGGACAGAGAGAGTGACAGCAGAGACATAGGGACAGAGAGAGTGACAACAGGGGCAGGGAGAGTGACAGCAGGACAGAGAGAGTGACAGCAGGGACATAGGGACAGAGAGAGTGACAAGGGGACAGGGAGAGTGACAGCAGGGACATAGGGACAGAGAGAGTGACAACAGGGACAGGGAGAGTGACAGCAGGACAGAGAGAGTGACAGCAGGGACATAGGGACAGAGAGAGTGACAAGGGGACAGGGAGAGTGACAGCAGGGACATAGGGACAGGGAGAGTGAAAGCAGGGACAGAGAGAGAGAGAGAGTAACAGCAGGGACATAGGGACGAGAGTGACAGCAGTGACTTAGGGACAGAGAGAGTGAAAGCAGGAACAGGGAGAGTGACAGAAGGGACAGAGAGAGTGACAGCAGGGACATAGGGACAGGGAGAGTGACAGCAGGAGAGAGAGAGAGAGAGTGACAGCAGGGACATACGGACAGAGAGTGACATGGGGACAGTGAGAGTGATAGCAGGGACATAGAGAGTTATAGAGGGACAGGGAGAGTGACAGATTGGACATAGGGACAGAGAGAGTGACAGCAGGGACAGAGGGACAGGAAGAGTGACAGCAGGAGAGAGAGAGAAAGTGACAGCAGGGACATACGGACAGAGAGTGACATGGGGACAGGGAGAGTGATAGCAGGGACATAGAGAGTTATAGAGGGACAGGGAGAGTGACAGGGGGACATATGAACAGGGAGAGTAACAGAGGGACATAGGGGTCGATTCAATTCACCGACAGTTGAATAGCGCCAGGAATTAGCTCCCGGCGCTATTCAATACAGCGCCAAGTGACACTCAATTGTCGGGAATTCTTCTCTCACCCCCGGGGGATGAGAGAGAAAATCCGACAACAGTGCTGCCGCGTGGCCGCCGCGAGGCTGATTCTGTCGGGAATCAGCATCGCGGCGGGGAGTTAAGTCGGAGAATGCCCGTTCTCCCGACAAAACAACCTGTTAAGTCCGGGAGAACGGGCATTCGCTGACTTAACTTGAGCTGAATTGAATAGTGCCGGGAGCTAATTCCCGGCGCTATTCAATTGTCGGTGAATTGAATCAACCGCAATGTAACAGAGAGAGGGACAACAAGGACATACAGTAGGAAGAGAGAAAAGCAGCATGGTAAGATTATCTAATTGCCAGCAGTGAGGAGGAGGAGGCTGTGGTCAGTGGTGGAGAGGAGGAGGCTGTGGTCGGAGGCGGTACGGAGGAGGAGGAGGCTGTGGTCAGCGGCAGCGGTGGTAATGAGGAGACTGTGGTCGTCGGCGGTGCGTAGGAGGAGGCGACGGCGGCTGCTGTGGCCTTCAGTATGGCTCTGGTTGTGAAGGCCCTGATGTTCTTAAATCATCCTACAGATTTGTCCCGCTACAGCCTTGCTGCTTTTAGCAGCGTGCTGTAGCGGGACCACAATGCGAATGCAGTGAATGGGAGGCGGGTGCATGCACACGCCAGCTCCCAAACATGTCTATGGCATAGCGGGAGTGTGCGATTGCACGCGCCCCGCTATGCCGTGCTGTGCTTACTGTGATGCGTACAAATTGCAGCAAGGACAAAAAGGGACACAGCTGTATGCTGCTTTGCAGACAACTTCAGGGAACACCACCAAGTAGGGAAAAATCAGCTGTACCACTCACCAATCCTGGGTTTCAGAGATCCAATGCTGTAGTTGTCCAGGCTTCAGGGTATCCAGGTACTGAGGTGTTCTGGTGTAGTCACACCAAACCATAGGTTCTTCGGATGGCTGGGGTGCAGAGCTTAGAGCAGAGGTTCTCAAACTCAGTCCTCGGGGGCACACACAGTGCATGTTTTCCAGGTCTCCTCACAGAATCGCAAGTGAAATAATTAGCTCCACCTGTGGACCTTTTAAAATGTGTCAGTGAGTAATTAATACAGCTGTGCACCTGCTGGGTTACCTGCAAAACATGCACTGTGTGTGCCCCCGAGGACCGAGTTTGAGAACCTCTGGCTTAGAGCAACCAGGGGCACCCACACCTGGTGACATTTTCAGGTGACCAGGAGTGGGGTTTATCATGACTGGGGGATGAGTTGAGTGAAACCAGGGTGGTCTACACTGGTGACACAGCTAGTTCTGATGGCTGTGGGTGGAGCTAAGTGTGACCAGGGGACTCCCACACAAATGACACAGCTGCAAATGACACAGCTGCAAAGGAGCGGAGCTTAGTACAGCCAGGAGGCTCCCACACTGGTGACAAAGCATCTCATGGCCGGGGGCAGAGATTAGTGCTGGCAGGGGGCGGAGCTTATCACGGCCAAGGGTCGGGGCCTAGCGTGAAAAGTAGGGTCTCACACTGAAGACAAAGCATTGGAAGGCCAGGGGCGGGGCCTAGCGCCGCCAGGAGTGTCAGACACTGGTGGCAAAACATCTGATGGCTTGGAGCAAAGGTTAGTGCTGCCAGGGGCGGGGCTTAATGCGACCAGGGGGCGGGGCCTGGCATGGCCAGGAGTGTCACACCCTGGTGGCAAATACTCGGTTGGCGGGGGCGGAGCTTAGCACAACCAGGGGCGGAGCTTCGGACAGCTTCGGTGATCGGCGGCCAGGAACTGGGGGTACAGTGTGTACAATGCTTAGGGCAGCCAGGAGGATGATGTGCTCTGCTGGTGGTCACAGTGGTGACAGGAAAACCTTTTTCTTTTCCTGTCAACACTGCACTGCAGAGGATCCTCTGGGCCTATTTTCACGGGTAGGCCTTGAGCTGCAGATCCACCCGCCCCATTGTTAATCCGGCCCTGGACGCACGTGCGCATTGCGCCGTATATTCATGAGCAGAAGTGCCATTTTTTTGACTAATCGCTGCACAGCCAACGAAAGCAGCTAGCGATCAACTCGGAATGACCCCCATAGGACAGGGCCAGTGTTCCTTTATATTTACAACACCCCTGTATTTTTACAGCATACAAGACAGGGACACAGCTCCCCTGTATTTTCGCAGCACCCCTGTATTTTAACAACACCCCTGTATTTTTACAGCATACAGGACAGGGACACAGCACCCCTATATTTTCACAGCACCCCTGTATTTTAACAACACCAGTGTAATTTTACAGCATACAGGACAGTGCCAGGGTTCCTTTATTTTTACAACACCCCTGTATTTTTACAGCATACAGGACAGGGCCAGTGTTCCTTTATTTTTACAACATACCTGTATTTTAACGACACCCCTGTATTTTTACAGCATACTGGGCAGGGCCAGCACCCCTGTATTTTTACAGCATACAAGACAGGAACACAGCACCCCTGTATTTTCAAAGCACCCCTGTATTTTAACAACACCCCTGTGTTTTTACAGCATACAGGACAGGGCCAGCACCCCTGTATTTTAACAACACCCCTGTATTTTTACAGCATACAAGACAGGGACACAGCACCCCTGTATTTTCACAGCACACCTATATTTTAACAACACCCCTGTATTTTTACTGCATACAGGACAGGGCCAGCACCCCTGTATTTTAACAACACCCCTGTATTTTTACAGCATACAGGACAGGGACACAGCACCCCTATATTTTCACAGCACCCCTGTATTTTAACAACACCCCTGTATTTTTACAGCATACAGGACAGGGACACAGCACCCCTATATTTTCACAGCACGCCTGTATTTTAACAACACCCGTGTAATTTTACAGCATACAGGACAGTGCCAGGGTTCCTTTATTTTTACAACACCCCTGTATTTTTACAGCATACAGGACAGGGCCAGTGTTCCTTTATTTTTACAACATACCTGTATTTTAACGACACCCCTGTATTTTTACAGCATACAGGGCAGGACCAGCACCCCTGTAATTTACAGCATACAAGACAGGAACACAGCACCCCTGTATTTTCAAAGCACCCCTGTATTTTAACAACATCCCTGTATTTTTACAGCATACAAGACAGGGACACAGCACCCCTGTATTTTCACAGCACACCTGTTTTTTAACAACACCCCTGTATTTTTACAGCATACAGGACAGGGCCAACACCCCTGTATTTTAACAACACCCCTGTATTTTTACTGCATACAGGACAGGGCCAGCACCCCTGTATTTTAACAACACCCTTGTAGTTTTACAGCATGCAAGACAGGGACACAGCACCCCTGTATTCTCATAGCACCCCTGTTTTTTAACAGCACCCCTGTATTTTTACAGCATACAGGACAGGGCCAACACCCCTGTATTTTAACAACACCCCTGTATTTTTACAGTATACAAGACAGGGACACAGCACCCCTGTATTTTCACAGCACACCTGTATTTTAACAACACCCCTGTATTTTTACAGCATACAGGACAGGGCAAGCACCCCTGTATTTTAACAACACCCCTGTAGTTTTACAGCATGCAAGACAGGGACACATCACCCCTGTATTCTCACAGCACCCCTGTTTTTTTAACAACACCCCTGTATTTTTACAGCATACAGGACAGGGCCAGCACCCCTGTATTTTTTTTTTTTATTGAAGCAATTTACACAACATAATACAGGTTGAGTCTCCCTTATCCAAAATGCTTGGGACCAGAGGTATTTTGGATATGGGATTTTTACGTATTTTGGAATAATTGCATACCATAATGATATATCATGGTGATGGGACCTAAATCTAAGCACAGAATGCATTTATGTTACATATACACCTTATACACACAGCCTGAAGGTCATTTAATACAATATTTTTTATAACTTTGTGCATTAAACAAAGTGTGTCTACATTCACACAATTCATTTATGTTTCATATACACCTTATACACACAGCCTGAAGGTCATTTTATACAATATTTTTAATAACTTTGTGTATTGAACAAAGTTTGTGTACACTGAGCCATCAAAAAACAAAGGTTTCACTATTTCACTCTCACTCAAAAAAGTCCGTATTTCGTAATATTCCGTATTTCGGAATATTTGGATATGGGATACTCAACCTGTAATACAGTATACATGCAATTTGTTAATGGTATGTAGGCCCGTTGTGTCAAAATATCTAAGTCCAATGGGGCATGAATACACTGCACAAATAACATGTGATTGTCAAACAATGAGAAAGGCTGGTGAAAGCAGGCCTATAGATAATATAAGACAGCAAGCGTGAGAGTTGCACCCCTGTTTTTTAACAACACCCCTGTATTTTTTACAGCATACAAGACAGGGACACAGCATCCCTTTTTTTAAGCATCCCTGTATTTTAACAACACCCCTGTAATTTTACAGCATACAGGACAGGGCCAGCACCCATGTATTTTTACAGCATACAAGACAGGGACACAACACCCCTGTGTTTTAACAACACCCCTGTATTTGTACAGCATACAGGACAGTGCCCCTATACAGCCCAGGACAGCAACACCCCTGTACAGAACGCCAAACAGCACAGGACACCACACCACACCACAGGACAGCACCCCTAACAGCACACAGGACAGCACCCCTAAAGAGCACACACTGACCCCACCCAACGCCACCACCCACAGAGAGACAGAGGTCCGTCTCCCTCACTCTGCAAGTCTGGAGGGAAATAGCTCCTTATGTGGAATCCAAAACCTGCGAGAATCCTACAGCGGGATACTGACGTTTTGCCTCGTTCTTGGATCCGAGTCTGGCGGGAAGTCGTATCCCTGCTCGGATCGTGAAGTTCAGGAAGGGGGGGGGGGATTCGGATTTCTGGGAACCGAACCCGCTCATCTCTAATTCTAACATGACCCATAATCCATTCCTGAATGGCCTGTGCTACTTTATATCGCTCACACAATAGGATAATTTACACGGCAATTTGGTGGGCAAAATTCGCAGCGAGGTGCAGTGAAATGCCAGATAAGTGGCTGTTAAAGACTAGGGGGTCTTTGTACTACGCCTTGGAGAGAGACAAAGTGCAGAGATAAAGTACCAAGCAATCAGCTTCAGACATTTTTTCAGACACAGCCTGTAACAAGGCAGTTAGAAGCTGATTAGTTGGTACTTTATCTCTCTCCGCTTTGTCTTTTTCCAAGGTTTGATACATCTCCCTGTAAATCTTGCAGCCTAGTGGTGCCAGGGTGGAACATACTATAGCTGATGTCCTCCTCCTTCTGACAGTAGATGAACAGTGGGAGGAAACACAACTCCTTTTCACTGAGAACTAGGTGACATAGGGGGTTATTCCGAGTTGATCGCTCGCTAGCTGTTTTTAGCAGCCGTGCAAACGCATAGTCGCCGCCCACGGGGGAGTGTATTTTTGCTTTGCAAGTGTGTGAACGGCTTTGCAGCCGAACTCTGCAAAAACATTTTGTGCAGTTTCTGAGTTGCCCAGAACTTACTCAGCCCTTACGATCACTTCAGTCTTTTTGGTCCCGGAACTGACGTCAGACACCCGCCCTGCAACCGATTGGACACGCCTGCATTTTTCCAAACACTCCCAGAAAACGGTCAGTTGACACCCACAAACGCCTTCTTCCTGTCAATATCCTTGCGATCCGCTGTGCGAATGGATTCTTCGTTAAATCCATCGCTCAGCAACGATCCACTTTGTACCCGTACAATGCGCCTGCGCATTGCGGTATGTACGCATGCGCAGTAGTTACTTGATCGCTGCGATGCGAAAAACTGCAGCGTGCGATCAACTCGGTATGGCCCCCATAATCTGGATTGTTTAAAGGGGCAGGGGGCTAGATTACCCTAGACCAACATGTGTATAGAAATCTATTAGGGCCAGATGTACTAAGCATTGAAAAGTGATAAAGTGGATGAAGATAAAGGCCTTCATTCCGAGTTGTTCGCTCGCTAGCTGCTTTTAGCAGCATTGCACACGCTAGGCCGCCGCCTTCTGGGAGTGTTTCTTAGCTTAGCAGACTAGCGAACGAAAGATTAGCAGAATTGCTACTAAATAATTCCCTGCAGTTTCTGAGTAGCTCCAGACCTACTCCTAGATTGCGATCAGCTCGGTACGTTTAGCTCCTGGTTTGACGTCACAAACACGCCCTGTGTTCAGCCAGCCACTCCTGCGTTTTTACCAGGCACGCCTGCGTTTTTTAGCACACTCCCTGAAAACGGGCAGTTTCCGCCCAGAAACACCCACTTCCTGTCAATCACACTACAATCACTCGAGCGATGAGAAAACGTCGCTCGAGCTTGTGTAAATCTCCAACGTTTTGTGTTAAATTACTTAGCGCGTGCGCGCTGCGTACCATGCGCATGCGCATTTCCCACCTAATCGCTCCATTGTGAAAAACGGCAACGAGCGAACAACTCGAAATGACCACCAAAGTACCAACCAATCAGTTATTTTTCAAACACAGCCTGTGACATGGCAGTTAGGAGCTGATTGGCTGCTACTTTATCCCTCTCCACTTTACCTCTTTCCAAGGCTTAGTGCATACTGTAGACCCCTAGCTCCCTAAAATGCAATACAATAAATATTTAGATTAATTATGGTAATATTTTGCACATGTTTTATTGTTTTTGCATCCACACATTTTATTGCCACTTAGTTCTGCCAAGTAATGATAGACTGCAGCCACATTTTAATAAATAAAGTATGTTAGTTGTACAGTAATTAATAAGTCCTATGATCTAATAAGTGTTCTTCTTATTTGTGCTGTTTGTTTTTGCATGTCTATTCATTCACTTGCACATAATAAAATGTTATAATATGACTTTGAAAATGTATCTGGCACCCATCTGTCAGTATTGTCATTCTATCTCTCTGTCAGCACGTCCCCGTAACAGGACGGATGAACACACGCAATCATGATAGATAGATAGATAGATAGATAGATAGATAGATAGATAGATAGATAGATAGATAGATAGTTGTGAGAGAGAGAGAGAGAGAGAGAGAGAGATACATGTTAGTAAAGGGGGGTACTCACGGAGCGATATTCTAAGCAATCTGACTAGATTGCTTAGAATTTGAACATTATCGCTCCGTGTGTAGCCCCCACAGCGATAGCGATGCGCAGCCCCGCACATCGCTATCGCTGGTGCTAGATTGGCCTGCATGCAGGCCAATCTAGCGGGTCGCTCACTTCACCCGCTGGGTGAAGTGAGCGGCGTCCCGTCTCCCCCCGCACGCTCAGCACAGATTGCGCTGTGCTGAGCGGCGGGAAAGATGTGTGCTGAGCGGTTCGCTCAGCACATATCTCTCCCACATCGGCCCGTCTATATGGGCCTTTAGATAGATAGATAGATAGATGTGAGATAGATAGATAGATAGATAGATAGATAGATAGATAGGTTTGAGAGAAATAGATAGATAGATAGATAGATAGATAGATAGATAGATAGATAGATAGATAGATAGATAGATAGATGTGAGATAGATAGATAGATAAATCAATAGATAGATAGATAGATAGATAGATGTGAGAGAGAGAGATAGATGTGAGATAGATAGATAGATAGATAGATAGATAGATAGATAGATAGATAGATGTGAATAGATAGATAGATAGATAGATCGATAGATAGATACATGTGAGATAGATAGATAGATAGATAGATACATGTGAGATAGATAGATAGATAGATAGATAGATAGATAGATAGATAGATGTAAGAGAGATAGATAGATAGATAGATAGATACATGTGAGATAGATAGATAGATAGATAGATAGATGTAAGAGAGATAGATAGATAGATAGATAGATAGATAGATACATGTGAGAGATAGATAGATAGATAGATAGATAGATAGATAGATAGATAGATAGATAGATAGATAGATAGATAGATAGATAGATAGATAGATACATGTGAGAGAGATAGATAGATAGATAGATAGATAGATAGATAGATAGATAGATAGATACTAGAGATGTGCACTTGAAATTTTTCGGGTTTTGTGTTTTGGTTTTGGGTTCGGTTCCGCGGCCGTGTTTTGGGTTCGACCGCGTTTTGGCAAAACCTCACCGAATTTTTTTTGTTGGATTCGGGTGTGTTTTGGATTCGGGTGTTTTTTTCAAAAAACACTAAAAATCAGCTTAAATCATAGAATTTGGGGGTCATTTTGATCCCAAAGTATTATTAACCTCAAAAACCATAATTTCCACTCATTTTCAGTCTATTCTGAATACCTCACACCTCACAATATTATTTTTAGTCCTAAAATTTGCACCGAGGTCGCTGGATGACTAAGCTAAGCGACCCTAGTGGCCGACACAAACACCTGGCCCATCTAGGAGTGGCACTGCAGTGTCACGCAGGATGGCCCTTCCAAAAAACACTCCCCAAACAGCACATGACGCAAAGAAGAAAAAAAGAGGCGCAATGAGGTAGCTGTGTGAGTAAGATAAGCGACCCTAGTGGCCGACACAAACACCTGGCCCATCTAGGAGTGGCACTGCAGTGTCACGCAGGATGGCCCTTCCAAAAAACACTCCCCAAACAGCACATGACGCAAAGAAGAAAAAAAGAGGCGCAATGAGGTAGCTGTGTGAGTAAGATAAGCGACCCTAGTGGCCGACACAAACACCTGGCCCATCTAGGAGTGGCACTGCAGTGTCACGCAGGATGGCCCTTCCAAAAAACACTCCCCAAACAGCACATGACGCAAATAAAAATGAAAGAAAAAAGAGGTGCAAGATGGAATTGTCCTTGGGCCCTCCCACCCACCCTTATGTTGTATAAACAGGACATGCACACTTTAACCAACCCATCATTTCAGTGACAGGGTCTGCCACACGACTGTGACTGAAATGACGGGTTGGTTTGGACCCCCACCGAAAAAGAAGCAATTAATCTCTCCTTGCACAAACTGGCTCTACAGAGGCAAGATGTCCACCTCATCATCATCCTCCGATATATCACCGTGTACATCCCGCTCCTCACAGATTATCAATTCGTCCCCACTGGAATCCACCATCTCAGCTCCCTGTGTACTTTGTGGAGGCAATTGCTGCTGGTCAATGTCTCCACGGAGGAATTGATTATAATTCATTTTAATGAACATCATCTTCTCCACATTTTCTGGAAGTAACCTCGTACGCCGATTGCTGACAAGGTGAGCGGCGGCACTAAACACTCTTTCGGAGTACACACTTGTGGGAGGGCAACTTAGGTAGAATAAAGCCAGTTTGTGCAAGGGATTCCAAATTGCCTCTTTTTCCTGCCAGTATAAGTACGGACTGTCTGACGTGCCTACTTGGATGCGGTCACTCATATAATCCTCCACCATTCTTTCAATGGTGACAGAATCATATGCAGTGACAGTAGACGACATGTCCGTAATCGTTGTCAGGTCCTTCAGTCCGGACCAGATGTCAGCATCAGCAGTCGCTCCAGACTGCCCTGCATCACCGCCAGCGGGTGGGCTCGGAATTCTGAGCCTTTTCCTCGCACCCCCAGTTGCGGGAGAATGTGAAGGAGGAGATGTTGACAGGTCGCGTTCCGCTTGACTTGACAATTTTGTCACCAGCAGGTCTTTGAACCCCAGCAGACTTGTGTCTGCCGGAAAGAGAGATACAAGGTAGGTTTTAAATCTAGGATCGAGCACGGTGGCCAAAATGTAGTGCTCTGATTTCAACAGATTGACCACCCGTGAATCCTTGTTAAGCGAATTAAGGGCTCCATCCACAAGTCCCACATGCCTAGCGGAATCGCTCCCTTTTAGCTCCTCCTTCAATACCTCCAGCTTCTTCTGCAAAAGCCTGATGAGGGGAATGACCTGACTCAGGCTGGCAGTGTCTGAACTGACTTCACGTGTGGCAAGTTCAAAAGGTTGCAGAACCTTGCACAACGTTGAAATCATTCTCCACTGCGCTTGAGACAGGTACATTCCACCTCCTATATCGTGCTCAATTGTATAGGCTTGAATGGCCTTTTGCTGCTCCTCCAACCTCTGAAGCATATATAGGGTTGAATTCCACCTCGTTACCACTTCTTGCTTCAGATGATGGCAGGGCAGGTTCAGGCGTTTTTGGTGGTGCTCCAGTCTTCTGTACGTGGTGCCTGTACGCCGAAAGTGTCCCGCAATTCTTCTGGCCACCGACAGCATCTCTTGCACGCCCCTGTCGTTTTTTAAAAAATTCTGCACCACCAAATTCAAGGTATGTGCAAAACATGGGACGTGCTGGAATTTGCCCATATTTAATGCACACACAATATTGCTGGCGTTGTCCGATGCCACAAATCCACAGGAGAGTCCAATTGGGGTAAGCCATTCCGCGATGATCTTTCTCAGTTGCCGTAAGAGGTTTTCAGCTGTGTGCGTATTCTGGAAACCGGTGATACAAAGCGTAGCCTGCCTAGGAAAGAGTTGGCGTTTGCGAGATGCTGCTACTGGTGCCGCCGCTGCTGTTCTTGCGGCGGGAGTCCATACATCTACCCAGTGGGCTGTCACAGTCATATAGTCCTGACCCTGCCCTGCTCCACTTGTCCACATGTCCGTGGTTAAGTGGACATTGGGTACAGCTGCATTTTTTAGGACACTGGTGACTCTTTTTCTGAGGTCTGTGTACATTTTCGGTATCGCCTGCCTAGAGAAATGGAACCTAGATGGTATTTGGTACCGGGGACACAGTACCTCCAACAAGTCTCTAGTTGGCTCTGCAGTAATGATGGATACCGGAACCACGTTTCTCACCACCCAGGATGCCAAGGCCTCAGTTATTCGCTTTGCAGCAGGATGACTGCTGTGATATTTCATCTTCCTCGCAAAGGACTGTTGGACAGTCAATTGCTTGGTGGAAGTAGTAAAAGTGGTCTTACGACTTCCCCTCTGGGATGACCATCGACTCCCAGCAGCAACAACAGCAGCGCCAGCAGCAGTAGGCGTTACACGCAAGGATGCATCGGAGGAATCCCAGGCAGGAGAGGACTCGTCAGAATTGCCAGTGACATGGCCTGCAGGACTATTGGCATTCCTGGGGAAGGAGGAAATTGACACTGAGGGAGTTGGTGGGGTGGTTTGCGTGAGCTTGGTTACAAGAGGAAGGGATTTACTGGTCAGTGGACTGCTTCCGCTGTCGCCCATAGTTTTTGAACTTGTCACTGACTTATTATGAATGCGCTGCAGGTGACGTATAAGGGAGGATGTTCCGAGGTGGTTAACGTCCTTACCCCTAATTATTACAGCTTGACAAAGGCAACACACGGCTTGACAAATGTTGTCCGCATTTCTGTTGAAATACTTCCACACCGAAGAGCTGATTTTTTTGGTATTTTCACCAGGCATGTCAACGGCCCTATTCCTCCCACGGACAACAGGTGTCTCCCCGGGTGCCTGACTTAAACAAACCACCTCACCATCAGAATCCTCCTTGTCAATTTCCTCCCCAGCGCCAGCAACACCCATATCCTCCTCATCCTGGTGTACTTCAACACTGACATCTTCAATCTGACTATCAGGAACTGGACTGCGGGTGCTCCTTCCAGCACTTGCAGGGGGCGTGCAAATGGTGGAAGGCGCATGCTCTTCACGTCCAGTGTTGGGAAGGTCAGGCATCGCAACCGACACAATTGGACTCTCCTTGTGGATTTGTGATTTCGAAGAACGCACAGTTCTTTGCTGTGCTTTTGCCAGCTTAAGTCTTTTCATTTTTCTAGCGAGAGGCTGAGTGCTTCCATCCTCATGTGAAGCTGAACCACTAGCCATGAGCATAGGCCAGGGCCTCAGCCGTTCCTTGCCACTCCGTGTGGTAAATGGCATATTGGCAAGTTTACGCTTCTCCTCCAACAATTTTATTTTAGATTTTGGAGTCCTTTTTTTACTGATATTTGGTGTTTTGGATTTTACATGCTCTGTACTATGACATTGGGCATCGGCCTTGGCAGACGACGTTGCTGGCATTTCATCGTCTCGGCCATGACTAGTGGCAGCAGCTTCAGCACGAGGTGGAAGTGGATCTTGATCTTTCCCTAATTTTGGAACCTCAACATTTTTGTTCTCCATATTTTAATAGGCACAACTAAAAGGCACCTCAGGTAAACAATGGAGATGGATGGATACTAGTATACTTATGGATGGACGAGCGACTGCCGACACAGAGGTAGCTACAGCCGTGGACTACCGTACTGTGTCTGCTGCTAATATAGACTGGATGATAATGAGATGAAATTAATATATATATATATATATATATATATAATATCACTAGTACTGCAGCCGGACAGGTATATATATTTATTATGTAATGACTGATGACGGACCTGCTGGACACTGTCAGCTCAGCAGCACCGCAGACTGCTACAGTAAGCTACTATAGTAGTACGTATCAAGAAGAAAGAGAAAAAAAAAACCACGGGTAGGTGGTATACAATTATGAATGGACCAGCGACTGCCGACACAGAGGTAGCTACAGCCGTGGACTACCGTACTGTGTCTGCTGCTAATATAGACTGGATGATAATGAGATGAAATTAATATATATATATATATATATAATATCACTAGTACTGCAGCCGGACAGGTATATATATTTATTATGTAATGACTGATGACGGACCTGCTGGACACTGTCAGCTCAGCAGCACCGCAGACTGCTACAGTAAGCTACTATAGTAGTATGTATCAAGAAGAAAGAGAAAAAAAAAAAACCACGGGTAGGTGGTATACAATTATGGATGGACCAGCGACTGCCGACACAGAGGTAGCTACAGCCGTGGACTACCGTACTGTGTCTGCTGCTAATATAGACTGGATGATAATGAGATGAAATTAATATATATATATATATATATATATATAATATCACTAGTACTGCAGCCGGACAGGTATATATATTTATTATGTAATGACTGATGACGGACCTGCTGGACACTGTCAGCTCAGCAGCACCGCAGACTGCTACAGTAAGCTACTATAGTAGTATGTATCAAGAAGAAAGAGAAAAAAAAAACACGGGTAGGTGGTATACAATTATGGATGGACCAGCGACTGCCGACACAGAGGTAGCTACAGCCGTGGACTACCGTACTGTGTCTGCTGCTAATATAGACTGGATGATAATGAGATGAAATTAATATATATATATATATATATAATATCACTAGTACTGCAGCCGGACAGGTATATATATTTATTATGTAATGACTGATGACGGACCTGCTGGACACTGTCAGCTCAGCAGCACCGCAGACTGCTACAGTAAGCTACTATAGTAGTATGTATCAAGAAGAAAGAGAAAAAAAAAACCACGGGTAGGTGGTATACAATTATGGATGGACCAGCGACTGCCGACACAGAGGTAGCTACAGCAGTGGACTACCGTACTGTGTCTGCTGCTAATATAGACTGGATGATAATGAGATGAAATTAATATATATATATATATATAATATCACTAGTACTGCAGCCGGACAGGTATATATATTTATTATGTAATGACTGATGACGGACCTGCTGGACACTGTCAGCTCAGCAGCACCGCAGACTGCTACAGTAAGCTACTATAGTAGTATGTATCAAGAAGAAAGAGAAAAAAAAAACACGGGTAGGTGGTATACAATTATGGATGGACCAGCGACTGCCGACACAGAGGTAGCTACAGCCGTGGACTACCGTACTGTGTCTGCTGCTAATATAGACTGGATGATAATGAGATGAAATTAATATATATATATATATATATATATAATATCACTAGTACTGCAGCCGGACAGGTATATATATTTATTATGTAATGACTGATGACGGACCTGCTGGACACTGTCAGCTCAGCAGCACCGCAGACTGCTACAGTAAGCTACTATAGTAGTATGTATCAAGAAGAAAGAAAAAAAAAAAAAACACGGGTAGGTGGTATACATATACAATTATATATATATTATATACAATTATATATATATATATATATATATATATATTAAACTGGTGGTGATTAATTAAACTGGTGGTCAAGTCACTGGTCACACTATCAGCAACTTGCAAGTAGTACTCCTAAGCAGACAATCACAATATATACTGGTGGTCAGTGTGGTCACAATGGCAGTGTGGCGCTCTGGCAGCAGAGTGCCAGCAAAAGTGTGCACTGTACGTTAAAATATGTACTCCTGCTCTCAGACTCTAACTGCTCCCCACTGTCTCCCCCACAAGTCAGATATACAGTCACACTATCACTTCAGCAAGTAGTAGTACTCCTCCTAATGCTCCCCAAAATTACTAAAGTAAATAATACTGTGTCTCTCTCTACTCTAGTAGTCTCACTCTCTATAAACAGAGAGGACGCCAGCCACGTCCTCTCCCTATCAATCTCAATGCACGTGTGAAAATGGCGGCGACGCGCGGCTCCTTATATAGAATCCGAGTCTCGCGATAGAATCCGAGCCTCGCGAGAATCCGACAGCGGGATGATGACGTTCGGGCGCGCTCGGGTTAACCGAGCAAGGCGGGAAGATCCGAGTCGCTCGGACCCGTGTAAAAAAAACTGAAGTTCGGGCGGGTTCGGTTTCCGAGGAACCGAACCCGCTCATCTCTAATAGATACATGTGAGATAGATAGATAGATAGATAGATAGATAGATAGATAGATAGATAGATAGATAGATAGATAGATAGATAGATGTAAGAGAAATAGATAGATAGATAGATAGATAGATAGATAGATAGATAGATAGATAGATACATGTGAGAGATAGATAGATACATACATAGATAGATAAATAGATAGATACATGTGAGATAGATAGACAGATAAATAGATAGATAGGTACATGGGAGATAGATAGATAGATAGATAGATACATGTGAGATAAATAGATAGATACATGCGAGATAGATAGATAGATAATAGATAGATAGATAGATAGATAGATAGATAGATAGATAGATAGATAGATAGATAGATAGATAGATAGATAGACAGATAAATAGATAGATACATGTGAGATAGATAGATATATGTGAGACAGATAGATAGATAGATAGATAGATAGATAGATAGATAGATACATGTGACTCCATCTACCTATGATGCATAGCCAACTTAGCCCCCCCCCCATCGTCACTTTGCATGTACCCCATTGGTCATTAATTCCCATTTTCTTGGGGTATATTAAGGTAAAAAGGAACGTTATAGGTCTCAGTGGGGAGGGGATTGTTGACCACTTGCTTTTTTTTACTAGGCTGGATGAAATTAAACTGACATATATACTTATTCGGAGAGCACTGTCTCTTTCCTGTTTGGCTCTTATCAGGAGAACCCACTAAAAGCCCCCACTGGTTTCTACCATTGTATCCCAGTACTACATTCTACTTGCAGATCTTGCAGACCCCAATACTGTTTTTGCAGATAGAGAGACAGGCAGACAGTTATAGTTACAGTATAATGGTATATATACTGTATACAGTCACACTTTCCTTCCTAGCACAGTAACACAATACACTAGTGATATGTTCTGGCCAGCCTATCTGGAGGTCACAGCTTAACATTCAGGCTCCTTTAGGAAGAGTCACCCCACAACAATGCCTTCTGTGTCACTTAGCTTTGTCCTTGTAGTGGCTAATTCTTTTTTCCTTTATTTTCAGATCTGTACTTTTCTGACCAAGGGACTATAAAAGATATTCTGTTTCTCCTTAGGAAAAGTTGTGGGGTTGCTTGGCTTTCATTAATAAAATGACAAGACATCATTGTTCTAACTTAGCCTCAAACCCAAAGTGAACTTACTATAGATATGAATGAATCCTATGTGTGTCAGAGCCGTGATATCAATGGTGACACACGATGTAACTCTTTCACTGCAGGAGTATGGAAAATGGCACTCATGCTAAGTGACATCAGCAGGAGAAGACCAGTGGGTGTTAATGGGTCTCTGGCTGAAGCCTGGTCTCAGGGAGGAATCATTATCAGCAGGGGAAGGCCAGTGGGTGTTAATGGGTCTCTGTCCGAAGCCTGGTCTCAGGGAGGGAACAATATCAGCAGGAGAAGACCAGTGGGTGTTAATGGGTTACTAACCAAAGCCTGGTCTCAGAGAGGGAACATTAGCAGCAGGAGAAGACCAGTGGGTGTTAATGGGTCTCTGGCTGAATCCTGGTCTCAGGGAGGAATCATTATCAGCAGGAGAAGACCAGTGGGTGTTAATGTGTCTCTGGCCGAAGCCTGGTCTCAGAGAGGGAATATTATCAGCAGGAGAAGACCAGTGGGTGTTAATGGGTCTCTGGATGAAGCCTGGTCTCAGGGAGGGAACATTATCAGCAGGAGTAGACCAGTGGGTGTTAATGGGTCTCTGGCCAAAGCATGGTCTCAGTGAGGGAACATTATTAGCAGGAAAAGACCAGTGGGTGTTAATGGGTCTCTGGCTGAAGCCTGGTCTCAGGGAGGGAATATTATCAGCAGGGGAAGACCAGTGGGTGTTAATGGGTCTCTGGTCAAAACCTGGTCTCAGAGAGGGAATATTATCAGCAGGAGAAGACCAGTGGGTGTTACTGGGTCTCTGGCCGAAGCCTGGTCTCAGGGAGAGAACATTATCAGCAGGAGAAGACCAGTGGGTGTTAATGGGTCTCTGGCCGAAGCCTTTTCTCAGGGAGGGAACATTATCAGCAGGAGAAGACCAGTGAGTATTAATGGGTCTCTGTCCAAAGCCTGGTATCAGGAAGGGAACATTATCAGCAGGAGAAGACTAGTGGGTGTTAATGGGTCACTGGCCGAAGCCTGGTCTCAGAGAGGGAACATTATCAGCAGGAGAAGACCAGTGGATGTTAATGGGTCTCTGGCTGAAGCCTGGTCTCACGGAGGGAACATTATCAGCAGGAGAAGACCAGTGGGTGTTAATGGGTCTCTGGCTGAAGCCTGGTCTCAGGGAGGAATCATTATCAGCAGGAGAAGACCAGTGGGTGTTAATTGGTCTCTGGCTAAAGCCTGGTCTCAGAGAGGGAATATTATCAGCAGGAGAAGACCAGTGGGTGTTAATTGGTCTCTGACCAAAGCCTGGTCTCAGGGAGGGAACATTATCAGCAGGAGAAGATTAGTGGGTGTTAATGGGTCTCTGGCCAAAGCCTGGTCTCAGAGAGGGAACATTATCAGCAAGAGAAGACCAGTGGATGTTAATGGGTCTCTGGCTGAAGCCTGGTCTCAAGGAGGGAACATTATCAGCAGGAGAAGACCAGTGGATGTTAATGGGTCTCTGGCTGAAGCCTGGTCTCAGGGAGGAATCATTATCAGCAGGAGAAGACCAGTGGGTGTTAAATGGTCTCTGGCTGAAGCCTGGTCTCAGAGAGGGAATATTATCAGCAGGAGAAGACCAGTGGGTGTTAATTGGTCTCTGTCCAAAGCCAGGTCTCAGGGAGGGAATATTATCAGCAGGAGAAGACCAGTGGGTGTTAATGGGCCACTGGCCGAAGCCTGGTCTCAGGGAGGGAACATTATCAGCAGGAGAAGATTAGTGGGTGTTAATGGGTCTCTGGCTGAAGCCTGGTCTCAGGGAGGGAACATTATCAGCAGGAGAAGACCAGTGGGTGTTAATGGGTCTCTGGCTGAAGCCTTGTCTCAGGGAGGGAACATTATCAGCAGGAGAAGACCAGTGGGTGTTAATGGGTCTCTGGTTGAAGCCTGGTCTCAGGGAGGGAATATTATCAGCAGGAGAAGACCAGTGGGTGTTAATGGGTCTCTGGTTGAAGCCTGGTCTCAGGTAAGGAACATTATCAGCAGGAGAAGACCAGTGGGTGTTAATGGGTCACTGGCCGAAGCCTGGTCTCAGGGAGGGAACATTATCAGCAGGAGAAGACCAGTGGGTGTTAATGGGTCTCTGGCTGAAGCCTGGTCTCAGAGAGGGAACATAATCACTTGTATTTGAGTAGAGGTTAATATGTATTGTACTGTATCTAGTTAGGTGTTTAATTATCCGAAGTAATGATGGTAAGCAGCTCCCACCACCACAAGCCACACTTACCTCAGCCTGCCGCATTCACCGAGCTACTAATATAATAATGTAATAAAGTGATACTTTTAAAATTACTGTAGCTTTTTGTTTTCCCCGGATTTTAATTAATAACACTGTGTTAAATAATATTGGAGCAGGTGTATTAACCTGGAGAAGGGATAAAAAAAGTGATAAGTGCAAGGTGATAACGCACCAGCCAATCATTACGAATTTGAAAAATAACAGTTAGGAGCTGATTGGCTGGCGCGTTATCACCCTGCACTTATCACTGCTTTATCACTTCTCCAGGCTTAATACATCTGCCCCACTGTTTTAAAGCATTAATAAAATCCAAGTATATTTGTTATGAGGCAAACAATATGACTAATGTTAGATACATTTCATTCATGCATTGCACTGTAAGGGTGAGTGTACCTCTGCTAAAACAGGGGCAGATGTATTAACCTGGAGACGGCATGAGGAAGTGATAAACCAGTGATAAATGCAAGGTGATAAAGGCACCAGCCAATCAGCTCCAACATGTAAATTGACAGTTATGAGCTGATTGGCTGGTGCATTATCACCTTGCACATATCACTGGTTTATCACTTCCTTATGCCTTCTCCAGGCTTAATACATCTGCCCCATATTATTGTTAGATCTGTCTTTTTTTTTTCTTAAAGAAATTAGATTTTAATTAATAGTTAATAATAGTATGTCAAATTTACAATCTGCATTTTTTTTTTAGGAGTTTACTAAAAGGCTTTCTCATCTCTAAGGGGCATATCCAATTAGCCACTGGGATTACCACGCAGGAAAGCTCCGGCTTCAATGCCTGGAACGCTTCAATTATTCTGCATTTTACCCGCGAGGTAAACCCTTGGGTAACGAGCGGTTACTCATAGATTCCACATAAAATGCTGGAACCTATGGGTTTCCCCGTGTGTTATAGACCAGCAGGTACTTTTACCCTGATTGTTCCTGCATACCACACACCACGTGCACACCACATCTAGGATCGGTGAGCAGAGCCGGCCCTAGGCATAGGTAACTAGGCAATTGCCTAGGGCATCTGGTATGCCTAGGGGCACAAGCAGCTTCTGCTGATTAAAATGATATGTGGCATGCCTATATTCTGTGTGTAGCATTTCATATGCAGATACAGCCACAGTCTCACACAGAATATAGGCATGCCGCATATCATTTTAATCAGCAGAAGCTGCTTGTGCATCCTAGCCACATAGCAATGCAAACAAGATGCATTTTCATAAAAAATAGGCACCCAACGTTAGCAGAGCTGCCAGTTGACTCACGCCAGGAACTATATGTGTCATTTGTATAAGGGCATTAATAATGTGTTACATGTGTAAGGGGCTCTATGAGTGTCATTATGTGTTTAAGGGCACTAATAATGTGCGGCATATGTGTAAGGGACATTATGTGTGTCATTATGTGTTTAAGGGCATTAACAATGTGTGGCATATATGTAAGGGAAATTATGTGTATAAAGGCATTAATAAGGGTTGACATAATGTGTAGGCACATTGGGGTATATGCAATTGCTGGCGAATCGCGGCAATTTCTCTAACGTCCTAAGTGGATGCTGGGGACTCCGTAAGGACCATGGGGATTAGCGGCTCCGCGGGAGACTGGGCACAACTATAAAGAAAGCTTTTAGACTACTGGTGTGCACTGGCTCCTCCCACTAAGACCCTCCTCCAGACCTCAGTTAGATTCTTGTGCCCGGCTGAGCTGGATGCACACTAGGGGCTCTTCTGAGCACCTAGAAAGAAAGTATATTTAGTTTTTTTATTTTCAGTGAGATCTGCGGGCAATAGACTCACTGCAGCGAGGGACTAAGGGGAGAAGAAGCGAACCTACCTTACAGGTGGTAGTTTGGGCTTCTTAGGCTACTGGACACCATTAGCTCCAGAGGGATCGACCGCAGGACTAGAGATGAGCGGGTTCGGTTCCTCGGAATCCGAACCCGCCCGAACTTCAGCTTTTCTTACACGGATCCGAGCGACTCGGATCTTCCCGCCTTGCTCGGTTAACCCGAGCGCGCCCGAACGTCATCATGACGCTGTCGGATTCTCGCGAGGCTCGGATTCTATCGCGAGACTCGGATTCTATATAAGGAGCCGCGCGTCGCCGCCATTTTCACACGTGCATTGAGATTGATAGGGAGAGGACGTGGCTGGCGTCCTCTCCATTTAGATTATAAGAGAGAGAGATTTACTGGAGTTTAGGACTAGGAGGAGTACTGTAGAAGTGTAGAGAGTGCAGAGAGTTTACTAGTGAGTGACCACCAGACAGTGCAGTTTATTTAATATATCCGTTCTCTGCCTGAAAAAAGCGATACACACAGTGACTCAGTCACATACCATATCTGTGTGCACTGCTCAGGCTCAGCCCAGTGTGCTGCATCATCTATATATATTATATATCTGTCTGACTGCTCAGCTCACACAGCTTATAATTGTGGGGGAGACTGGGGAGCACTGCAGTGCCAGTTATAGGTTATAGCAGGAGCCAGGAGTACATAATATTATATAGTGAGTGACCACCAGACAGTGCAGTTTATTTAATATATCCGTTCTCTGCCTGAAAAAAGCGATACACACAGTGACTCAGTCACATACCATATCTGTGTGCACTGCTCAGGCTCAGCCCAGTGTGCTGCATCATCTATATATATTATATATCTGTCTGACTGCTCAGCTCACACAGCTTATAATTGTGGCGGAGACTGGGGAGCACTGCAGTGCCAGTTATAGGTTATAGCAGGAGCCAGGAGTACATAATATTATATTAAAATTAAACAGTGCACACTTTTGCTGCAGGAGTGCCACTGCCAGTGTGACTGACCAGTGACCTGACCACACTGACCACCAGTATAGTTAGTAGTATACTTATATTGTGATTGCCTGAAAAAGTTAAACACTCGTCGTGTGACTTCACTTGTGTGTTGTTGTTTTTTTTATTCTATAAAAATAAAACTCATTCTGCTGACAGACAGTGTCCAGCAGGTCCGTCATTATATAATATATAATATATACCTGTCCGGCTGCAGTAGTGATATATATATATTTTTTATATCATTTATCATCCAGTCGCAGCAGACACAGTACGGTAGTTCACGGCTGTGGCTACCTCTGTGTCTGCACTCGGCAGGCAGTCCGTCCATAATTGTATACCACCTAACCGTGGTTTTTTTTTCTTCTTTATACATACATACTACTACGACATCTCTTTATCAACCAGTCTATATTAGCAGCAGACACAGTACAGTACGGTAGTTCACGGCTGTGGCTACCTCTGTGTCTGCACTCGGCAGGCAGTCCGTCCATAATTGTATACCACCTAACCGTGGTTTTTTTTTCTTTCTTCTTTATACATACATAGTTACATAGACATCTCTTTATCAACCAGTCTATATTAGCAGCAGACACAGTACAGTACGGTAGTTCACGGCTGTGGCTACCTCTGTGTCTGCACTCGGCAGGCAGTCCGTCCATAATTGTATACCACCTAACCGTGGTTTTTTTTTCTTTCTTCTTTATACATACATAGTTACATAGACATCTCTTTATCAACCAGTCTATATTAGCAGCAGACACAGTACAGTACGGTAGTTCACGGCTGTGGCTACCTCTGTGTCTGCACTCGGCAGGCAGTCCGTCCATAATTGTATACCACCTAACCGTGGTTTTTTTTTTCTTTCTTCTTTATACATACATAGTTACATAGACATCTCTTTATCAACCAGTCTATATTAGCAGCAGACACAGTACAGTACGGTAGTTCACGGCTGTGGCTACCTCTGTGTCTGCACTCGGCAGGCAGTCCGTCCATAATTGTATACCACCTAACCGTGGTTTTTTTTTCTTTCTTCTTTATACATACATACTACTACGACATCTCTTTATCAACCAGTCTATATTATTAGCAGCAGACACAGTACAGTACGGTAGTTCACGGCTGTGGCTACCTCTGTGTCTGCACTCGGCAGGCAGTCCGTCCATAATTGTATACCACCTAACCGTGGTTTTTTTTTCTTTCTTCTTTATACATACATAGTTACATAGACATCTCTTTATCAACCAGTCTATATTAGCAGCAGACACAGTACAGTACGGTAGTTCACGGCTGTGGCTACCTCTGTGTCTGCACTCGGCAGGCAGTCCATAATTGTATACTAGTATCCATCTCCATTGTTTACCTGAGGTGCCTTTTAGTTGTGCCTATTAAAATATGGAGAACAAAAATGTTGAGGTTCCAAAATTAGGGAAAGATCAAGATCCACTTCCACCTCGTGCTGAAGCTGCTGCCACTAGTCATGGCCGAGACGATGAAATGCCAGCAACGTCGTCTGCCAAGGCCGATGCCCAATGTCATAGTACAGAGCATGTCAAATCCAAAACACCAAATATCAGAAAAAAAAGGACTCCAAAACCTAAAATAAAATTGTCGGAGGAGAAGCGTAAACTTGCCAATATGCCATTTACGACACGGAGTGGCAAGGAACGGCTGAGGCCCTGGCCTATGTTCATGGCTAGTGGTTCAGCTTCACATGAGGATGGAAGCACTCAGCCTCTCGCTAGAAAAATGAAAAGACTCAAGCTGGCAAAAGCAGCACAGCAAAGAACTGTGCATTCTTCGAAATCCCAAATCCACAAGGAGAGTCCAATTGTGTCGGTTGCGATGCCTGACCTTCCCAACACTGGAAGTGAAGAGCATGCGCCTTCCACCATTTGCACGCCCCCTGCAAGTGCTGGAAGGAGCACCCGCAGTCCAGTTCCTGATAGTCAGATTGAAGATGTCAGTGTTGAAGTACACCAGGATGAGGAGGATATGGGTGTTGCTGGCGCTGGGGAGGAAATTGACCAGGAGGATTCTGATGGTGAGGTGGTTTGTTTAAGTCAGGCACCCGGGGAGACACCTGTTGTCCGTGGGAGGAATATGGCCGTTGACATGCCAGGTGAAAATACCAAAAAAATCAGCTCTTCGGTGTGGAGGTATTTCACCAGAAATGCGGACAACAGGTGTCAAGCCGTGTGTTCCCTTTGTCAAGCTGTAATAAGTAGGGGTAAGGACGTTAACCACCTCGGAACATCCTCCCTTATACGTCACCTGCAGCGCATTCATAATAAGTCAGTGACAAGTTCAAAAACTTTGGGTGACAGCGGAAGCAGTCCACTGACCAGTAAATCCCTTCCTCTTGTAACCAAGCTCACGCAAACCACCCCACCAACTCCCTCAGTGTCAATTTCCTCCTTCCCCAGGAATGCCAATAGTCCTGCAGGCCATGTCACTGGCAATTCTGACGATTCCTCTCCTGCCTGGGATTCCTCCGATGCATCCTTGCGTGTAACGCCTACTGCTGCTGGCGCTGCTGTTGTTGCTGCTGGGAGTCGATGGTCATCCCAGAGGGGAAGTCGTAAGCCCACTTGTACTACTTCCAGTAAGCAATTGACTGTTCAACAGTCCTTTGCGAGGAAGATGAAATATCACAGCAGTCATCCTGCTGCAAAGCGGATAACTGAGGCCTTGACAACTATGTTGGTGTTAGACGTGCGTCCGGTATCCGCCGTTAGTTCACAGGGAACTAGACAATTTATTGAAGCAGTGTGCCCCCGTTACCAAATACCATCTAGGTTCCACTTCTCTAGGCAGGCGATACCGAGAATGTACACGGACGTCAGAAAAAGACTCACCAGTGTCCTAAAAAATGCAGTTGTACCCAATGTCCACTTAACCACGGACATGTGGACAAGTGGAGCAGGGCAGGGTCAGGACTATATGACTGTGACAGCCCACTGGGTAGATGTATGGACTCCCGCCGCAAGAACAGCAGCGGCGGCACCAGTAGCAGCATCTCGCAAACGCCAACTCTTTCCTAGGCAGGCTACGCTTTGTATCACCGCTTTCCAGAATACGCACACAGCTGAAAACCTCTTACGGCAACTGAGGAAGATCATCGCGGAATGGCTTACCCCAATTGGACTCTCCTGTGGATTTGTGGCATCGGACAACGCCAGCAATATTGTGTGTGCATTAAATATGGGCAAATTCCAGCACGTCCCATGTTTTGCACATACCTTGAATTTGGTGGTGCAGAATTTTTAAAAAAACGACAGGGGCGTGCAAGAGATGCTGTCGGTGGCCAGAAGAATTGCGGGACACTTTCGGCGTACAGGCACCACGTACAGAAGACTGGAGCACCACCAAAAACTACTGAACCTGCCCTGCCATCATCTGAAGCAAGAAGTGGTAACGAGGTGGAATTCAACCCTCTATATGCTTCAGAGGTTGGAGGAGCAGCAAAAGGCCATTCAAGCCTATACAATTGAGCACGATATAGTAGGTGGAATGCACCTGTCTCAAGCGCAGTGGAGAATGATTTCAACGTTGTGCAAGGTTCTGATGCCCTTTGAACTTGCCACACGTGAAGTCAGTTCAGACACTGCCAGCCTGAGTCAGGTCATTCCCCTCATCAGGCTTTTGCAGAAGAAGCTGGAGACATTGAAGGAGGAGCTAACACGGAGCGATTCCGCTAGGCATGTGGGACTTGTGGATGGAGCCCTTAATTCGCTTAACAAGGATTCACGGGTGGTCAATCTGTTGAAATCAGAGCACTACATTTTGGCCACCGTGCTCGATCCTAGATTTAAAGCCTACCTTGGATCTCTCTTTCCGGCAGACACAAGTCTGCTGGGGTTGAAAGACCTGCTGGTGACAAAATTGTCAAGTCAAGCGGAACGCGACCTGTCAACATCTCCTCCTTCACATTCTCCCGCAACTGGGGGTGCGAGGAAAAGGCTCAGAATTCCGAGCCCACCCGCTGGCGGTGATGCAGGGCAGTCTGGAGCGACTGCTGATGCTGACATCTGGTCCGGACTGAAGGACCTGACAACGATTACGGACATGTCGTCTACTGTCACTGCATATGATTCTCTCAACATTGATAGAATGGTGGAGGATTATATGAGTGACCGCATCCAAGTAGGCACGTCACACAGTCCGTACTTATACTGGCAGGAAAAAGAGGCAATTTGGAGGCCCTTGCACAAACTGGCTTTATTCTACCTAAGTTGCCCTCCCACAAGTGTGTACTCCGAAAGAGTGTTTAGTGCCGCCGCTCACCTTGTCAGCAATCGGCGTACGAGGTTACATCCAGAAAATGTGGAGAAGATGATGTTCATTAAAATGAATTATAATCAATTCCTCCGCGGAGACATTGACCAGCAGCAATTGCCTCCACAAAGTACACAGGGAGCTGAGATGGTGGATTCCAGTGGGGACGAATTGATAATCTGTGAGGAGCGGGATGTACACGGTGATATATCGGAGGGTGATGATGAGGTGGACATCTTGCCTCTGTAGAGCCAGTTTGTGCAAGGAGAGATTAATTGCTTCTTTTTTGGGGGGGGTCCAAACCAACCCGTCATATCAGTCACAGTCGTGTGGCAGACCTTGTCACTGAAATGATGGGTTGGTTAAAGTGTGCATGTCCTGTTTTGTTTATACAACATAAGGGTGGGTGGGAGGGCCCAAGGACAATTCCATCTTGCACCTCTTTTTTCTTTTCTTTTTCTTTGCATCATGTGCTGATTGGGGAGGGTTTTTTGGAAGGGACATCCTGCGTGACACTGCAGTGCCACTCCTAAATGGGCCCGGTGTTTGTGTCGGCCACTAGGGTCGCTAATCTTACTCACACAGTCAGCTACCTCATTGCGCCTCTTTTTTTCTTTGCGCCATGTGCTGTTTGGGGAGGGTTTTTTGGAAGGGACATCCTGCGTGACACTGCAGTGCCACTCCTAGATGGGCCCGGTGTTTGTGTCGGCCACTAGGGTCGCTAATCTTACTCACACAGCTACCTCATTGCGCCTCTTTTTTTCTTTGCGTCATGTGCTGTTTGGGGAGGGTTTTTTGGAAGGGACATCCTGCGTGACACTGCAGTGCCACTCCTAGATGGGCCCGGTGTTTGTGTCGGCCACTAGGGTCGCTAATCTTACTCACACAGCTACCTCATTGCGCCTCTTTTTTTCTTTGCGTCATGTGCTGTTTGGGGAGGGTTTTTTGGAAGGGCCATCCTGCGTGACACTGCAGTGCCACTCCTAGATGGGCCCGGTGTTTGTGTCGGCCACTAGGGTCGCTAATCTTACTCACACAGCTACCTCATTGCGCCTCTTTTTTTCTTTGCGTCATGTGCTGTTTGGGGAGGGTTTTTTGGAAGGGACATCCTGCGTGACACTGCAGTGCCACTCCTAGATGGGCCCGGTGTTTGTGTCGGCCACTAGGGTCGCTTATCTTACTCACACAGCGACCTCGGTGCAAATTTTAGGACTAAAAATAATATTGTGAGGTGTGAGGTATTCAGAATAGACTGAAAATGAGTGTAAATTATGGTTTTTGAGGTTAATAATACTTTGGGATCAAAATGACCCCCAAATTCTATGATTTAAGCTGTTTTTTAGTGTTTTTTGAAAAAAACACCCGAATCCAAAACACACCCGAATCCGACAAAAAAAATTCGGTGAGGTTTTGCCAAAACGCGTTCGAACCCAAAACACGGCCGCGGAACCGAACCCAAAACCAAAACACAAAACCCGAAAAATTTCAGGCGCTCATCTCTACGCAGGACCCGACCTTGGTGTTCGTTCCCGGAGCTGCGCCGCCGTCCTCCTTACAGAGCCAGAAGCACGAAGAAGGTCCGGAAAATCGGCGGCAGAAGACTTCGGTCTTCACCAAGGTAGCGCACAGCGCCATTGCTCCTCATGTACACCTCACACTTCGGTCACTGATGGGTGCAGGGCGCTGGGGGGGGCGCCCTAAGGGCAATAAATAACACCTTGGCTGGCAAATATACATCATATATAGTCCTAGAGGCTATATAGATGTAAAATTACCCCTGCCAGTATTACAGAAAAAGCGGGAGAAAGTCCGCCGAAAAGGGGGCGGTGCTTCTCCCTCAGCACACTGGCGCCATTTTTCCCTCACAGTTCCGCTGGAAGGATGCTCCCTGGCTCTCCCCTGCAGTCTGAATACTACAGAAGGGTAAAAAAGAGAGGGGGGGCACTAAATTTAGGCGCAGTATAGATATTATATATATATAATATATATAAAAAAGCAGCTATAGGGAAAACACTCATTGATAGTGGGATCCCAGTGTTATATAGCGCTCTGGTGTGTGCTGGCATACTCTCTCTCTGTCTCCCGAAAGGGCTTTGTGGGGTCCTGTCCTCTGTCAGAGCATTCCCTGTGTGTTTGCGGTGTGTCGGTACGGCTGTGTCGACATGTTTGATGAGGAGGCTTATGTGGAGGCGGAGCAGATGCCTGTAAATGTGATGTCACCCCCAGTGGGGTCGACACCTGAGTGGATGGTGCTGTGGAAGGAATTACGTGATAGTGTCGACTCCTTACATAAAAGGTTTGACGACATACCAAATGTGGGACAGCCGGCTTCTCAGCCTGTGCCTGCCCAGGCGTCTCAAAAACCATCAGGGGCTCTAAAACGCCCGCTACCTCAGATGGTTGACACAGATGTCGACACGGATACTGACTCCAGTGTCGACGACGAGGAGACTAATGTAACTTCCAGTAGGGCCACACGTTACATGATTGAGGCAATGAAAAATGTGTTGCACATTTCTGATATTACCCCCGGTACCACAAAAAAGGGTATTATGTTTGGAGAGAAAAAACTACCAGTAGCTTTTCCTCCATCTGAAGAGTTAAATGAAGTGTGTGAAGAAGCGTGGGCTTCCCCTGATAAAAAGCTGGTAATTCTTAAGAGGTTACTAATGGCGTACCCTTTCCCGCCAGAGGATAGGTCACGCTGGGAAACATCCCCTAGGGTGGATAAAGCGCTCACACGCTTGTCAAAGAAGGTGGCACTACCGTCTCCGGATACGGCCGCCCTGAAGGAATCTGCTGATAGAAATCAGGAGGCTATCCTGAAATCTATATATACACACACAGGTGTTATACTGAGACCGGCTATAGCTTCAGCCTGGATGTGCAGTGCTGCTGCTGCGTGGTCAGATTCCCTGTCAGAAAATATAGATACCCTAGACAGGGACACTATTTTGCTAAACGTAGAGCATATAAAAGACGCACTTTTATACATGAGGGATGCACAGAGGGATATTTGCCGGCTGGCATCCAAAATTAGTGCAATGTCCATTTCTGCCAGGAGAGGGTTATGGACTCGGCAGTGGACAGGTGATGCAGATTCCAAACGACACATGGAAGTTCTGCCTTATAAGGGTGAGGAATTGTTCAGGGATGGTCTCTCGGACCTCGTTTCCACAGCAACAGCTGGGAAGTCTACATTTTTATCCCATGTTCCCTCACAACCAAAGAAAGCACCGTATTATCAGGTACAGTCCTTTCGGCCCAATAGGGGCAAGCGGGTTAAAGGCGCGTCCTTTCTGCCCAGAGGCAGAGGTAGAGGGAAAAAGCTGCAGCATACAGCCAGTTCCCAGGAGCAAAAGTCCTCCCCCGCTTCCTCTAAGTCCACAGCATGACGCTGGGGCTCCACAGGCGGAGCCAGGTACGGTGGGGGCCCGTCTCAAAAATTTCAGCAATCAGTGGGCTCGCTCACGGGTGGATCCCTGGATCCTTCAAGTAGTATCTCAGGGGTACAAACTGGAATTCGAGACGTCTCCCCCCCGCCGTTTCCTCAAATCTGCCTTGCCAACCACTCCCTCAGGCAGGGAGGCAGTGTTACAGGCAATTCAAAAGCTGTATTCACAACAAGTGATAGTAAAGGTGCCCCTACTTCAACAAGGAAGGGGTTACTATTCCACAATGTTTGTGGTACCGAAACCGGACGGTTCGGTGAGACCCATTTTAAATTTGAAATCCTTGAACACATATATAAAAAAATTCAAGTTCAAGATGGAATCGCTCAGGGCGGTTATTGCAAGCCTGGACGAGGGAGATTACATGGTATCGCTGGACATCAAGGATGCTTACCTACATGTCCCCATTTACCATCCTCACCAGGAGTAACTCAGGTTTGTGGTACAAGATTGTCATTACCAATTCCAGACGTTGCCGTTCGGTCTCTCCACGGCTCCGAGGGTCTTTACCAAGGTAATGGCAGAAATGATGATACTCCTTCGAAGGAAGGGAGTTTTAATTATCCCGTACTTGGACGATCTCCTGATAAAGGCGAGGTCCAGAGAGCAGTTGTTGGTAGGCGTAGCACTATCTCGGGAAGTGCTACAACAGCACGGCTGGATTCTAAACATTCCAAAGTCACAGCTGGTCCCTACGACACGCCTGCTGTTCCTAGGAATGGTTCTGGACACAGAACAGAGAAAAGTGTTTCTCCCGGAGGAAAAGGCCAAGGAGCTGTCATCTCTAGTCAGAGGCCTCCTAAAACCAAAACAGGTGTCGGTGCATCACTGCACGCGGATCCTGGGAAAAATGGTAGCTTCCTACGAAGCGATTCCATTCGGCAGGTTTCATGCAAGAACCTTTCAGTGGGACCTGTTGGACAAGTGGTCCGGATCGCATCTTCAGATGCATCGTCTGATAACCCTGTCTCCGAGGACAAGGGTGTCTCTGCTGTGGTGGCTGCAGAGTGCTCATCTTCAAGAGGGCCGCAGATTCGGCATACAGGACTGGGTCCTGGTGACCACGGATGCCAGCCTTCGAGGCTGGGGAGCAGTCACACAGGGAAGAAACTTCCAAGGACTATGGTCAAGTCAGGAGACTTCCCTCCACATAAATATTCTGGAACTAAGGGCCATTTACAATGCCCTAAGTCAGGCAAAACCCCTGCTTCAAAACCAGCCGGTACTGATCCAGTCAGACAACATCACGGCGGTCGCCCATGTAAATCGACAGGGCGGCACGAGAAGCAGGACGGCGATAGCAGAAGCCACAAGGATTCTCCGATGGGCGGAAAATCACGTGTTAGCACTGTCAGCAGTGTTCATTCCGGGAGTGGACAACTGGGAAGCAGACTTCCTCAGCAGGCACGACCTCCACCCGGGAGAGTGGGGACTTCATCCAGAAGTCTTTCAAATGATTGTAAACCAGTGGGAAAAACCACAGGTGGACATGATGGCGTCCCGCCTAAACAAAAAGCTAGAAAAATATTGCGCCAGGTCGAGAGACCCGCAGGCGATAGCTGTGGACGCTCTGGTAACACCGTGGGTGTACCGATCGGTTTATGTGTTCCCTCCTCTTCCTCTCATACCAAAGGTACTGAGGATAATAAGGAGAAGAGGAGTAAGAACTATACTCATTGTTCCGGATTGGCCAAGAAGAGCGTGGTATCCGGAACTTCAAGAAATTATGTCAGAGGACCCATGGCCTCTACCGCTCAGACAAGACCTGCTGCAGCAGCCCTGTCTGTTCCAAGACTTACCGCGGCTGCGTTTGACGGCATGGCGGTTGAACACCGGATCCTGAAGGAAAAGGGCATTCCGGAGGAAGTCATTCCTACCCTGATAAAAGCTAGGAAAGAAGTAACCGCAAAACCATTATCACCGCATATGGCGATGATATGTTGCGTGGTGTGAGGCCAGGAAGGCTCCAACGGAAGAATTTCAGCTGGGCCGGTTCCTGCACTTCCTACAGTCAGGGGTGATTATGGGCCTTAAATTGGGTTCCATTAAGGTCCAGATTTCGGCTCTATCGATTTTCTTCCAGAGAGAATTGGCTTCACTACCTGAAGTTCAGACTTTTGTTAAGGGAGTGCTGCATATTCAGCCCCCTTTTGTGCCTCCAGTGGCACCTTGGGATCTCAACGTGGTGTTGGATTTCCTAAAGTCACATTGGTTTGAGCCACTGAAAACCGTGGATTTGAAATATCTCACGTGGAAAGTGGTCATGTTGTTGGCCTTGGCTTCGGCCAGGCGTGTTTCAGAATTGGCGGCTTTGTCATGTAAAAGCCCTTATCTGATTTTCCATATGGATAGGGCAGAATTGAGGACTCGTCCCCAGTTTCTCTCCAAAGTGGTATCAGCTTTTCATCTGAACCAACCTATCGTGGTGCCTGCGGCTACAAATGACTTGGAGGCTTCCAAGTTGTTGGATGTAGTCAGGGCCCTAAAAATTTATGTTTCCTGGACAGCTGGAGTCAGGAAGACTGACTCACTCTTTATCCTGTATGCGCCCAACAAGTTGGGTGCACCTGCTTCTAAGCAGACTATTGCTCGCTGGATCTGTAGTACGATTCAGCTTGCACATTCTGCGGCTGGACTGCCACATCCTAAATCAGTGAAAGCCCATTCCACGAGGAAAGTGGGCTCTTCTTGGGCGGCTGCCCGAGGGGTCTCGGCTCTTCAACTTTGCCGAGCTGCAACTTGGTCAGGGGCAAACACGTTTGCAAAATTCTACAAATTTGATACCCTGGCTGAGGAGGACCTTGAGTTCTCTCATTCGGTGCTGCAGAGTCATCCGCACTCTCCCGCCCGTTTGGGAGCTTTGGTATAATCCCCATGGTCCTTACGGAGTCCCCAGCATCCACTTAGGACGTTAGAGAAAATAAGAATTTACTCACCGGTAATTCTATTTCTCATAGTCCGTAGTGGATGCTGGGCGCCCATCCCAAGTGCGGATTGTCTGCAATACTTGTATATAGTTATTGCTTAACTAAAGGGTTATTGTTGAGCTATCTGTTGAGAGGCTCAGTTGTCATCATGCTGTTAACTGGGTATTGTATCACGAGTTATACGGTGTGATTGGTGTGGCTGGTATGAGTCTTACCCGGGATTCAAAATCCTTCCTAATTGTGTCAGCTCTTCCGGGCACAGTATCCTAACTGAGGTCTGGAGGAGGGTCTTAGTGGGAGGAGCCAGTGCACACCAGTAGTCTAAAAGCTTTCTTTATAGTTGTGCCCAGTCTCCTGCGGAGCCGCTAATCCCCATGGTCCTTACGGAGTCCCCAGCATCCACTACGGACTATGGGGGTCATTCCGAGTTGTTCGCTCGCAAGCTGTTTTTAGCAGATTTACTCACGCTAAGCCGCCGCCTACTGGGAGTGAATCTTAGCATCCTAAAATTGCGAACGACGTATTCGCAATATTGCGATTACACCTCTCTTAGCAGTTTCTGAGTAGCTCCAGACTTACTCGGCATCTGCGATCAGTTCAGTGCTTGTCGTTCCTGGTTTGACGTCATAAACACACCCAGCGTTCGCCCAGACACTCCTCCGTTTCTCCAGCCACTCTCGCGTTTTTCCCAGAAATGGTAGCGTTTTTCCGCACACACCCATAAAACGGCCAGTTTCCGCCCAGAAACACCCACTTCCTGTCAATCATATTACGATCGCCTGAACGATGAAAAAGCCGTGAGTAAAATTCCAAACTTCATAGCAAATTTACTTGGCGCAATCGCAGTGCGAACATTGCGCATGCGCACTAAGCGGAAAATCGCTGCGATGCGAAGAAATTTACCGAGCGAACAACTCGGAATGACCCCCTATGAGAAATAGAATTACCGGTGAGTAAATTCTTATTTTTTCGCCCGTTTTTTAATTCGACACAATTCGACCGTCGAATTCCGGCAGGTGGGTGCCGGAATTCAACATATTCAATAAAAAACGGATTCGACAGTCCCGCTGTCGAAAAACGGCCGATTTGACGGATTTTGATTAGACTTGTAAAAATGAAAAAAAAAAACGGGAAAAATGGTAAAAACCCCGAAAAAAATTGCGTGGGGTCCCCCCTCCTAAGCATAACTAGCCTTGGGCTCTTCGAGCCGGTCCTGGTTCTAAAAATCCGGGGGAAAAACTGACAGGTGATCCCCCGTATTTTTTACACCAGCATCGGGCTCCACTAGCTGGACAGATAATGCCACAGCCGGGGGTCACTTTTATACAGCGCCCTGCGGCCGTGGCATTAAATATCCAACTAGTCACCCCTGGCCGGGGTACCCTGGGGGAGTGGGCACCCCTTCAATCAAGGGGTCCCCCCCCCAGCCACCCAAGGGCCAGGGGTGAAGCCCGAGGCTGTCCCCTCCATCCAAGGGCTGTGGATGGGGGGCTGATAGCCTTGAGTAAAATGATTGAATATTGTTTTTTCCAGAAGAACTACAAGTCCCAGCAAGCCTCCCCCGCAAGCAGGTACTCGGAGAACCACAAGTACCAGCATGCGGGTGGAAAAACGGGCCAGCTGGTACCTGTAGTTCTACTGGGAAAAAATACCCAAATAAAAACAGGAGACACACACCGTGAAAGTAAAACTTTATTTCATACATGGGCCAGGGGTGAAGTCCGAGGCTGACCGCGGGTAACCCCACCGCTGACCGCAAAGTTCCCACCATTGAAACTAATGGAGGGAGCTGCAGTGGCAAATGCAGGATTTGCATGGGGGGGTTTCCAGAACTGGGTGGAGCCAATCACGGGGGTGCGGACTGAGGTGACCCAGTATATGCTGGGTCCGTAAAACTAGTGTATCTGTGTGTGTGTGTGTTTGTGTGTGTATATATATATATATATATATATATATATATATCCAGAATTTGCCCCGGCACTCCTCCTAGTAACTGGCTGAGGTGCCCTTCCTTGTGGACATGCTAGTCCACCCACATGCAGTAAGAAGAAACAGGTGGCACTCACAGACTTGCAAACAATGTTGAACAAACTCCACGCCGTGAAGTGTTTATTGGAAATCTACATATATATATATATATATATATATATATACATACACACACACATACATATACACATATACATAGCATATTAAACATGCATATATATATATATATATATGTATGTACACACACATACAGTACACATATATATACACACATGTATATATATATATATCGTGTGTGTGTGTGTGTGTGTGTGTGTGTGTGTGTGTGTGTGTGTGTTTATATGTATGTATATACATGTGTATATATGTATGCACATGGATATATATGTACTATTCTTAAAATAAAGTAAACTTTTATTGCACTTACAAGTGCCACCAGGAAGACAGCAGGCTGCAGAGGATGCTAGACAGCCATTAATAATACTCATGCAGCTAAAAAAAAATATATATATATATATATATATTTTTTTAAGTGTAGGAGGGTTTCTGGGTGCGCGGAACCCCCCCTGGGTGCGCCACTGAGCTGTGCGATGCGCTGTCTGCCAGCTCAGACGCGCATACAGCCAATCAGGAGAGTGCCACAAAGTGGCGCTTCCTGATTGGCTGAAGGGACCTTTCTGCGACAGCAGTCACGGGGGGGTCTCTGCATTCGGGGAAAGGGGTCCCATGTAAACATGGGACCCCTTTCAGTCCGTGTGGTCCGGGTATTCGTTTTTTTGTTTTGCCAAGTACGTGGATTACAAATCACAGGATACTGGATCAGGTGAGTATAATTTTATTCACAGGTACCCCGGATCGTCGGATCAGGAGACGTGGCAGTCGGTGGGTCAACATAGGTAAGTATGTATGTGTCGGCATGTATGAAATAAAGTTTTACTTTCACGGTGTGTCTCCTGTTTTTATTTGGGTATTTTTTTCCCAGTAGAACTACAGGTACCAGCTGGCCCGTTTTTCCACCCGCATGCTGGTACTTGTGGTTCTCCGAGTACCTGCTTGCGGGGGAGGCTTGCTGGGACTTGTAGTTCTTCTGGAAAAAACAATATTCAATCATTTTACTCAAGGCTATCAGCCCCCCATCCACTGCCCTTGGATGGAGGGGACAGCCTCGGGCTTCACCCCTGGCCCTTGGGTGGCTGGGGAGGGGGACCCCTTGATTGAAGGGGTCCCCACTCCCCCAGGGTACCCCGGCCAGGGGTGACTAGTTGGATATTTAATGCCACGGCCGCAGGGCGCTGTATAAAAGTGACCCCCGGCTGTGGCATTATCTGTCCAGCTAGTGGAGCCCGATGCTGGTGTAAAAAATACGGGGGACCCCTACGCTTTTTGTCCCCCATATTTTTTGCACCAGCACCAGGTGCAGAGCCCGGTGCTGGTTTTAAAAATACGGGGGATCCCATGTCAGTTTTTTCCCCGGATTTTTAGAACCAGGACCGGCTCGAAGAGCCCGAGGCTGGTTATGCTTAGGAGGGGTGACCCACGCATTTTTTTTTCTGATTTTTACCATTCCATTAAAAAATATATATATATATATATATATATATATATTTTTTTTTTTTTTTAAATATATAAATAATACTTGTGCCTCCAAAATAGACAAACCAAGTACCTAATCCCTTCTAATATAAATAGATATGCTATTACCAATAAAAAAAACACAAAAAAAAACATGTTTTTAAATTTTTTTATTAGATTCCGCCAGCAAAGTGTGGCGGATTGAAAATGACGAATTTACTGTCTAAAAGCACTGTTGTCGAATTTACAATCTTCAATTGAATATACTTTTGTCGAATTGACGCATTTGTACCATTGCAGAAATGTCGAATTTGACAATGTCGAATTTCAAAAAGTCGAATTTTGAAAGTCCGTTTTTTTGACGAAAAGTAATGAATTGCATTGTCGATTTTTTTTTGGGGCGAAAATGTCCCGTTTTTCGACAATTTCGGGAATTCGACCGCAATTGCATATCCCCCATTATGTTTATAAGGACATTAATAATGTGTGTCATATGTGTAAGGGGCATTACTGTGTGGTATTATGTGTATAAATGCATTGCCAATGTGCGGCATTATGTGTATAAGGTGCTCTACTGTGTGGCGTAACGTATAGAAAGGGCAGTACTGTGTGGTCTAATGTGAATAAAGAGCAATATGGTGTGGTGTAATGTGAATAAGGAGCAATTCAGTGTGATGTAATGTGAATAAGGGTCACTACTGTGAGGTGTAACGTATATAAGACAAAGTGGTACTACTGTGTGATGTAACGTGTAGAAGGGACACTATCGCATTATAAATTGTGAATAAAGTTGCAGTACTGTGAGGCATAAGTTGAATTGGGGGTACTATTGTGTGGCCATGCCCCTTGCCAGCAAATACACATACCTTTTTGGGCTGTGCGCCGAATGTGCACACTGTTCATATTTAAATTACAGGGGGTAGGAAAACAAAAAAAAGGACTGCTATGGGTGAGGGGTGATGGTGCTGGGAAAGGGTGCAGGTTCAGAGGCGTAACCAGCGGTGGTGCTAGGGGGCACCAGCCAAAATCTTGCCTAGGGCATCATATTGGTTAGGGCCGGCTCTGTCGGTGAGTGCAGTGGATCAATGCCTTTTGTTTATTTGATTAATTTTTTAATTAATCGCTTTGTGATCACATCTTTTACGCACCCTAGTTTTAGATTATTTAATCCAACTTTTGTCGGATGTTTTCATAGGTGTTTTATAGCTGATATGATTGGCGACTGTCTCCCCTTTAAAAGCCAGAGTGCAGGTGAGCTCTAAACCGGGATGGTATCGATATGCTGGCGCTTAAAATCGCAACAGGCAGACCTTCTATACACGCATCTCCTCCTCTCATGACCGTTCAACTATTCCATCGACTGCCCACCCCTAGCAATACGCCCATTACTCCTTTACTTCCTGACATCTCAGCTGTATTGTGTACTGAGAACTGTGTTGCTAATTATTACCTGTACGCTATTTATTTTTTTCAGTTACTGTAATGTTAACTTCTGTGTACCCTGTATTGTGCTAATATCTGCCGTATGCACGGCGCTGCGAAACACTTGTGGCACCTTATAAATAAAATGTAATAATAATAATGCCAATGGATTCTGGTATTTTTACTCTAATTATAGTCCTAGCCCTAACCCACCCCTCCCACAGCCGAACCCCACCTCCCTGGTGCCTAAGCTTGAACCTAACCGGCCTAACCCCAGTACTTATCATAGGGATCCGCTGGGATTCTGACAGTCAGGATTTAAACCCCCAAAATCCTGACCGCATCCCCTCTAAACCAGAAAGCATACCTTAAACAAGTGATAGCAATCGCCTTGTTCATAATTAGACGGAGTAGGAATTGCAGAAAAATGGGGTCCCTTGACGGAGGCTGTAAGCCTAAATGTTGTTCTGAAAATATGAACTAAAACCCCAGCTTCTGTGATTTATTTATATTATAAGGGCACGGTCGTGCCCTTATAATAAGAATTTACTCACCGGTAATTCTATTTCTCGTAGTCCGTAGTGGATGCTGGGAACTCCGTAAGGACCATGGGGAATAGCGGGCTCCGAAGGAGGCTGGGCACTCTAGAAAGATTTATGACTACCTGGTGTGCACTGGCTCCTCCCACTATGACCCTCCTCCAAACCTCAGTTAGGACACTGTGCCCGGACGAGCTGACATAATAAGGAAGGATTTTGAATCCCGGGTAAGACTCTTACCAGCCACACCAATCACACCGTACAACTCGTGATACTATATCCAGTTTGACAGTATGAAAAACAACTGAGCCTCTCAACAGATGGCTCAACAATAACCCTTTAGTTAACAATAACTATTTACAAGTATTGCAGACAATCCGCACTTGGGATGGGCGCCCAGCATCCACTACGGACTACGAGAAATAGAATTACCGGTAAGTAAATTCTTATTTTCTCTGACGTCCTAATGGATGCTGGGAACTCCGTAAGGACCATGGGGATTATACCAAAGCTCCCAAACGGGCGGGAGAGTGCGGATGACTCTGTAGCACCGAATGAGAGAACTCCAGGTCCTCCTCAGCCAGGGTATCAAATTTGTAGAATTTTGCAAACGTGTTTGCCCCTGACCAAGTAGCTACTCGGCAAAGTTGTAAAGCCGAGACCCCTCGGGCAGCCGCCCAAGAAGAGCCCACCTTCCTTGTGGAATGGGCATTTACAGATTTTGGCTGTGGTATGCCTGCCACAGAATGTGCAAACTGAATTGTACTACAAATCCAGCGAGCAATAGACTGCTTAGAAGCAGGAGCACCCAGCTTGTTGGGTGCATACAGGATAAACAGCGAGTCAGATTTTCTGACTCCAGCCGTCCTGGAAACATATATTTTCAGGGCCCTGACAACGTCTAGCAACTTGGAGTCCTCCAATTCACTAGTAGCCGCCGGCACCACAATAGGCTGGTTCAGGTGAAACGCTGACACCACCTTAGGGAGAAATTGGGGACGAGTCCTCAACTCTGCCCTATCCATATGGAAAATCAGATAAGGGCTTTTACATGATAAAGCCGCCAATTCTGACACTCGCCTGGCTGAAGCCAAGGCTAATAACATGACCACTTTCCACGTGAGATATTTCAGATCCACGGTTTTTAGTGGCTCAAACCAATGTGATTTTAAGAAACTCAACATCACGTTGAGATCCCAAGGTGCCACAGGAGGCACAAACGGGGGCTGAATATGCAGCACTCCTTTCACAAATGTCTGAACTTCAGGTACTGAAGCTAGTTCTTTTTGAAAGAAAATCGACAGAGCCGAGATCTGTACTTTAATGGAGCCTAGTTTTAGGCCCATATCCACTCCTGCTTGCAGGAAATGCAGAAATCGACCTAGTTGAAATTCCTCTGTTGGGGCCTTATTGGCCTCGCACCATGCAACATATTTCCGCCATATGCGGTGATAATGCGTTGCCGTAACATCTTTCCTGGCCTTAATAAGCGTAGGAATGACTTCTTCCGGAATACCCTTTTCCTTTAGGATCCGGTGTTCAACCGCCATGCCGTCAAACGCAGCCGCGGTAAGTCTTGGAACAGACAGGGCCCCTGCTGTATCAGGTCCTGTCTGAGCGGTAGAGGCCACGGGTCCTCTGAGAGCATCTCTTGAAGTTCCGGGTACCACGCTCGTCTTGGCCAATCCGGAACCACGAGAATTGTGTTTACTCCTCGCTTTCTTATTATTCTCAATACCTTTGGTATGAGAGGCAGAGGAGGGAACACATAAACCAACTGGTACACCCACGGTGTCACTAGAGCGTCCACAGCTATCGTCTGAGGGTCCCTTGACCTGGCGCAATATCTTTTTAACTTTTTGTTGAGACGGAACGCCATCATGTCCACCTGTGGTTTTTCCCAACGGTTTACCAGCATCTGGAAGACTTCTGGGTGAAGTCCCCACTCTCCCGGGTGGAGGTCGTGTCTGCTGAGGAAGTCTGCTTCCCAGTTGTCCACTCCCGGAATGAACACTGCTGACAGTGCTAGTACATGATTCTCCGCCCATCGGAGAATTCTTGTGGCTTCTGCCATCGCCATCCTGCTTCTTGTGCCGCCCTGTCGATTTACATGGGCGACTGCCGTGATGTTGTCTGACTGGATCAGCACCGGCTGATGTAGGAGCAGGGATCTTGCTTGACTTAGGGCATTGTAGATGGCCCTTAGATCCAGATTATTTATGTGAAGGGAAGTCTCCTGACTCGACCATAGTCCTTGGAAGTTTCTTCCCTGTATGACTGCCCCCCAGCCTCGAAGGCTGGCATCCGTGGTCACCAGGACCCAGTCCTGTATGCCGAACCTGCGGCCCTCTAGAAGATGGGCACTCTGCAGCCACCACAGTAGAGACACCCTGGTTCTTGGAGACAGGGTTATTAAGCGATGCATCTGAAGATGCGATCCGGACCACTGGTCCAACAGGTCCCACTGAAAGATTCTGGCATGGAACCTGCCGAAGGGAATTGCTTCGTAAGAAGCCACCATCTTTCCCAGGACCCGTGTGCAGCGATGCACTGATACCTGTTTTGGTTTCAGGAGGTCTCTGACTAGAGATGACAACTCCCTGGCTTTCTCCTCCGGGAGAAACACTTTCTTCTGGACTGTATCCAGAATCATACCCAGGAACAGTAGCCGTGTCGTCGGAACCAGCTGTGACTTTGGGATATTCAGAATCCAGCCGTGCTGGTGCAGCACCTCCTGAGATAGTGCTACTCCCACCAACAACTGTTCCTTGGACCTCGCTTTTATTAGGAGATCGTCCAAGTACGGGATAATTAAAACTCCCTTTCTTCGAAGGAGTATCATCATTTCCGCCATTACCTTGGTAAACACCCTCGGTGCAGTGGAGAGTCCAAACGGCAGCGTCTGGAATTGGTAATGGCAATCCTGTACCACAAATCTGAGGTACTCCTGGTGAGGATAGTAAATGGGGACATGCAGGTAAGCATCCTTGATGTCCAGGGATACCATGTAATCCCCCTCGTCCAGGCTTGCAATAACCGCTGACAATGCTAAATTCCTTGTCGTATAAACAACCCTTATGAAGCTAAGAACACTGTACGCTGTTTATTTAAGAAATACCGTAATGATACGCTATTTGCGTACCGATCGCTCAGCCGTAGGCGAGACGCTCAAGCGTCACGTTCGCTCACGGCCCAGTGATCACAGGATACGTTATTGGTTATGTCTAGGGGAAAGATTCGCTGTAACGTAGCGTACGCTAGAGACCACGAGGAGGTCACCAGCGATGCAGACGCTCACAACACTATACCTTTATGTTAAACCTTATACCGATGAAACACACAGAATACCTTAATGTGAGTACAGGGTGTAAATGCAACCTTGTGTAACCTGACTATCTACAAAGCTGTTTGAGCGTCACCGACGCTCAAGTGAACACTTAACACTATAGTAAATACACTGATACTGGTTTAGGGTTCCAAAGCCTATTAACTGTATTATGTCTAATATACTTGTAAAAGGGGATAACAGTACATATGATACACTACAATATAACAGAGACTTCCTAACCACAGAACTAAACAATAAATACAAAAAGACAATACTACACTGACCTAAATGCAATATGATACAATACTATAATACTATAAGGTATTTAAGAGAAAAAGAGGAGAGAGAGAGAGAGAGAGAGAGAGAGAGAGAGATTGGCTCGCAGAAAGACAATGATTATGGAGAGAACTTACGCACAAAGGGTATGATCGCCAGCGCCTCGATATCCAGCTCCCGATTATCAGCAGATAACCGTTGATGAGAGAGTGAGAGCTGGATGTGGTCGGCCTGCCTATTTATGCTCCACACACAATGCAATCTCCTGGTCCTACAATCCCATTGTCCATTGGCCGAAGGAATTCGGCCCTGCATCATAACAAAAGGTCATAGGGTGATTCATACAGGTGGGCTGTGACGATTTCCAACAGCTCAGGTGGGTGGGAAACTGGGTTTCCCGCCGCATACCTGAGTATGTGCAAATCATAGAAATGGACATAAACTTCTTATGTCCATAACTATTCGCACGAGCGATTAATACGCTCCAAACCAACACCGGAATATTGCTAATTAAATACTCTTCCGATGGGTACCAAACACTGCTGTATGATTCCTGTTAAACCCTTCGTACGATGCAAAGAGGGATTCCTCAGCTCTGGGACATTATACTTTAACCAAACTTACAGAAACTATCAAAGGGATCATGATCTATAAACTACATTAATTGTGAACATTTGTAACTAATGAGTCGCACGCTACGATCACATAAACTCTACCGTAAATGCGCATACTGCGCGTGCGAGTGCACGCTATTGCGGGTATGCGCTTCCACGGGAGAGCGTACGCATGCGCAGCACGGACCAGTGTGCGGTGCAAATATGGCAACGTGCATTGAGACATTTTTCTGACTTTGACAGTCCACCCTTTGGCAGTCAATAATAACTGCCACAAAATATTTAAGGAGAAAAATGTAAGTCAGGGGTTAATTGATTTCCATGGTGGGGAAAGGAAGAAGAATGGAGTAGGTGTGAAGAGGGTATGACCTAGTGAGAAAGTAGAAGCATGTGTGTATGAGTCCATGTTTGGAGGGTCATGTATCATCGTGCCGTACGTGTGGTAAATCAAGCTTCGAGGTATTGCGAAGTATACATTTGAATTCCTTCTTATCCTGTGGTACAGGTCTGTGGATGGGCTGTCAAACTCTACCGAGCTCATTTCGGCTGTGGTTGTAACACAATGGGGATGCACATTTTAGTTGATGATACATGAATTGGGGGGGGTATGTGGTTGCTGCTATCTGTGCCTGTATTCCCTATCGACTATGTGTGTTATTACCTGAGGGTTGCAGAGATGAAGATAAAGAACACTTACGAAAAATGCAATGATATTCTATGTCAGGTTAATGTACGTTCGTCGATTGGGGTCTTGATTGGTGTCGGTTGATTGGAGTCTTCTTCTTTGTGCTTTTGCTCATAAATCGTGAGTAAAGCATACAACGTCCATGGATTTACAAAAAATGTTGGGCTAGCGTGATTTTAAAGTTCCTAGGGAAACTGGGGTACCCATGGCATTGTCCATCAAAATCTTGTTTATCAGGTCGTCTGCTCTTCTTCTTTCCATCTTTCCGTTGTCGGCCCCTTGGCTCATCAAATCCTTCGTCTACGTGGGTCTTTGTACCTCGGAGGAAAACATAGAAATGGGTGAAAGACGGACCGTATACTCATTACATCATTACGTCATGGTTTCTAGCATTGGGTCATAAATCAAATCCAGGTTAATTACAGTTTCCTCACTCCTCAAGCTCATCACTTTTGTACTTTGTTTGCACCTTATTAAAGCCTGCCCGCATCTAAATATCAATCCAAACGATATAACGACACCCAAAATACATAGGAGAAACTTTCCAACATCCATTATGACTCCTTGAGCCCAGTCTCCTAAACCGGAGAACCAATTTCGCGGGTTCAACCATGACACCCAACCAGTCAGCTCATTACCTACAGCAGCAAGGGTGAGATTGTGTTTTCGACGAAATTCCCACTTTAATTGCAGAATATCGTCCATCTTTTGGTCTATGACCTCTACCGGATCCTCGGTGCTATTTGTGATATACGTGCAACACTTTATGCCGTACTGTGTTGCCAATGTAACACAATATCCGCCTGTTACTGCTGTAAGATAATTAAGAACCATCCTATGCTGAACTAGTTCTGTTTTGTAAGCTTGAAGTTCTCTTCCAGTGTATCTAAACGTGTCATCATACATTTCAGTGATATTATCTAACAAATTGGCGAGTGCGGAAATGTATCTATAATTCATCACACCTCGAGCGGTGCGAGTGAAATCTAACGCTACCAGAACCTGAATCCCGGTGGATTCATGGATAAGATCAGAGGCCGGATGCTCTAACCTTTCTGACAGTTGTCTTTTAACAAGGTGCTCGTAGTGAGTGTGAGTATAAGGAGTTTGGGCACCACGGTGTATGTCCTTCATTTTGTCATGTGTAACAGTCATTACTTCAGGCAATACTTTTCCAATATAACACAATCCTTCAGAGTTTGGGGCAAGCCACTTGTACGCCTTTCTCCCACATATGAAATATGCATCATCGGGGAGAACATAAGGGACGGAGAAGGACATGACCATGTTACAAACCTTCCAGGTGAAATCTCCTGACCCTAATTCTTCCATCTGCCTAATGCACGTATCGGTTTGTACGATATGTGCACAGTATCCTGGTGATACCTCTCCAACTTTAGTAATCCTATTTCCTAAGGTATATCGATACCGGAAAGATTTTCCTCTACTGGCTATGTGGCGTACGAGTTCTGTATCTGTAGGCATTCTATCTGCTCTGTGTGAAAAGGTCATGGTAAGGTTGCTCCATGACACTTCCCAATTTCCCGGTTTTCTAGGATTGGAGATGTTAAAGCATAAGAGGGACCTATCCACATGGTATTGGTGGAGCTTCAAACTAGGAGGGCTGGAGATATTAAACCTCCGATCCACCGGTCTCCCACCACTTAGCTCAAGTACCTCCCCTAACGTTAAAGGAAATGGTACTAGCCCTGATTTGCTGTGACCCTGAGGTACTTGAGAGCATACCCAACAATCTGTTTGGTTCAACACGTTACCCACTAGAGAGTGATAGTCACTCAATGGATGCCGGTCCATATGGATATTAAAACTAGATTGGCATTTCTTTATGCATCCATCTTCAACCAGATTATCACAGAGCCTACAGATACAATTTTCCTCAGCTAACAATCCATCACAATTTCTTCTATCGGATCGTTTTCTGATACTCGCCTTTGCTTGTTGGCTTGGTTGATCTTGGAAAACTACGCCTACATCATCATAATCGGAACCCATTCCAGAACCTCTTTCGACCTCTATGGTACTCTCGCCGGAACAGACTGCTCTGGTCAACATCATGGTTAACATCAAAATCCGGACCACAGTCTCTTGGGGCAAGTCCATCTTTGAGGAGGAAATAGAGAAGAATGAGAAGGGGGAAAAAGAAATTTTAAAGGAGAGGGGATGGGAAGTGGAGAAAACAATAAAAGGGAGAGGGGAGTCGACAGCTGCTTTCGGTCTTCAAGGCTCAGGTGCCGCCTCAGTCCTCCTGGAACAGACACTCTAGTGATACAACCTCTACCGTCTGTTCCTTATCACGGGACTTCTCTGGATCAGCAACCTTCTTGCAGTGGGATGAATGGACCCAAGTCTCTCTCTCAGCAACCTTCAATGCTGTGGTGCTAGTCAATAAGACCTGGTATGGTCCTTCCCATCTATCAATAAGACAACCTGAGCGTAGAAAATTTCGTATCATTACATAATCCCCAGGTTCAATGTCATGACAATTACTATCTGGTAAATCAGGAATCACCAACTTCAGATTATCATTTTGATTCCTCAACTGCTTACTCATATTAATTAAGTACTTTACAGTTACTTCATTGTTACATTTCAAATCATCCTGAGGGTTAATTATGACATGCGGTTGTCGACCAAACAGAATTTCAAAAGGAGACAGATTAAGAGGGGACCTGGGAGTGGTTCTGATGCTATACAAAACAATGGGTAAAGCTTCTGGCCACGTCAATCCTGTCTCTGCCATTACTTTACTCAATTTATTTTTAATAGTGCTGTTCACTCTTTCGACCTTCGCACTCGCCTGTGGACGGTACGGAGTGTGCAGCTTACTATCAATTCCCATCAACTTACACATTCCTTGAAAGACATCACCTGTAAAATGGGTACCCCTATCACTTTCAATGATTCTAGGGATACCATATCTACATACAAATTCCTGCACAATTTTCTTAGCTGTAAACATAGCGGTATTTGTAGCTGCTGGAAAAGCCTCGACCCAATTCGAGAAAACATCTATGCAAACAAGTACATATTTCAAATTTCTACATGGGGGTAATTGAATGAAGTCAATTTGTATTACTTGGAAAGGGCCGCCGGCAGGTGGGATATGGGAGGGTTCTGTAGGTATTGCCTTTCCAATATTCTTTCTCAGACAGGTAAGGCATGACATTGCTCTTTTACTAGCATGAGAGGAGAATCCTGGGGCGCACCAGTATGCTCTTACCAATTTGCACATCCCCTCCTTGCCTAGATGAGTCAGCCCGTGAGCTGCTTCAGCCAGACACGGAAGGTATGCCCTGGGGGCCACTGGTTTACCATGTCCATCCGTCCAGAGCCCTGAGGACTCCTGGCCATATCCCTTTGCCTTCCAGACTGCCTTCTCCTGAGTGGAACACAAATTCTGCATTTCACACAACTTTTGTGTGTTGATGGTATTAAATACCATCAGTTGTGTGGTGTCTGTCCGTATGGGGGTAGCAGCTGCAAGCTTTGCAGCTTCGTCTGCTCGGCTGTTACCAAGGGATACTGGGTCTTGACTATATGTATGTGCTTTACATTTGATAACAGCCACTCTGTCGGGTTCCTGTATTGCTGTTAGAAGCCTTTTTATGTGAGCTGCATGCGCTATCGGTGTACCAGCTGCCGTCATGAAATTTCTGAGACGCCATAGCGCTCCGAAATCATGGACTACCCCGAACGCGTATCTAGAATCGGTGTAGATATTGGCAGACTTACCCTTAGCCAATTCACATGCTCTGGTTAGGGCGACCAGTTCAGCAACCTGGGCTGAGTGAGGTGGGCCTAGCGGTTCCGCTTCTATGGTGTCTTGGTCATCTACGACTGCGTATCCAGTACACAAGTCTCCCGAGTCTGACTGTCTGTGACAACTACCGTCCGTGTAGAACGTGAGTTCTGCATCTTCTAGTGGATTGTCACTGATGTCAGGCCTTGCGGAAAAATTTTGGGTCAAATATTCAATACAATCATGTGTATCTTCTTTGCATTAAATCCTCCTTCCCCATCACTCTCACCTCCCACCCTTTGTGCCTGTCCAGGCACACCTGGGAGAAATGTTGCAGGGTTTAATGCGCTGCATCTCCTTATGGTGATGTTTACTGGGGCCATTAATGCCAATTCCCATCTCGTAAACCTTGCTGATGAGACATGTCTGGTTTGGGCAGAATTCAATAAGGCCGATACCGCATGTGGTGTATGGATTGTGAGGTTGTGGCCTAGCACGACATCTTCGCTTTTCGTCACTAGCAATGCTATCGCTGCAACGCTACGCAAGCATGTGGGGAGGGATCGCGCTACCGTGTCTAGCTGCGCGCTGTAGTATGCAATTGGCCTGCTGGCATCACCGTGTTTTTGTGTTAGTACACCTGCTGCGCACCCAGCACTTTCTGTTCCGTATAGTTCAAAGGGTTTCCCATAGTCTGGCATACCTAATGCTGGTGCCTGCGTTAGGCACTGTTTGAGTCTCTCAAATGCTGTTTCGGATTCGTTTGTATGCGAAATCCGATCAGGTTTGTTTGAAGAGACCATTTCCTGCAAAGGTAGCGCCAATATGGAAAACCCTGGGATCCAATTACGGCAATACCCACACATTCCTAAAAACGTCCTGATCTGTTGCTGGGTTTGTGGCAGTGTCATGTCTCTAATGGCTTGGATTCTATCAGCGGTCAGGTGTCTCAGTCCTTGTGTTAGACAGTGTCCCAAGTATTTTACCTTAGCTTGGCATAATTGCAACTTGTCTTTGGAGACCTTGTGACCTGTGTCTGAAAGATGAAACAGGAGCTGTTTCGTATCCTTCAGGGATGCCTCCAATGAATCAGAACACAGCAGTAGATCATCCACGTACTGTATCAACACTGATCCACTTTCCGGTTGGAAAGACTGTAAACAATCATGCAAAGCCTGAGAAAATATACTTGGACTATCTATGAAACCTTGGGGTAACCGAGTCCACGTATATTGGACTCCTCTGTATGTGAATGCAAACAAATATTGGCTGTCAGGGTGCAGAGGTACCGAAAAGAAAGCGGAGCAGAGGTCAATAACAGTGAAAAATTTGGCAGTGGGAGGAATTTGCATTAGGATGACAGCTGGATTAGGCACTACGGGGAACTGACTCTCAACTATTTTGTTAATCCCCCTTAGATCCTGCACTAGCCTGTAACCCCTCCCCCCACTCTTTTTAACAGGGAAGATGGGACTATTTGCTGTGCTGGACGTTCTTACTAGAATGCCCTGTTGTAGCAAGCGCTCTATTACCGGGAAAACTCCTAACTCCACCTCTGGCTTCAGAGGATACTGTGGGATTTTTGGAGCTATCCTACCATCTTTTACTTGTACAACTACTGGAGCTACATTTGCCATTAATCCAGTGTCCTGTCCATCTTTTGTCCAAAGCGACTCTGGTATCTGAGATGTCATCTCTTCTACTTGGGATGGATTCCTATTTGTCATAATGGAATGTGACATTAATTTTGATGGGGAGTCTAACATGTCTCGTACTTCCTGAGCGTGATTCTCAGGGATGTCCAAGAATACACCTTCAGGAGTACAATAAATGACGCAACCCATTTTACATAGTAAGTCTCTTCCCAGGAGATTGGTCGGTGCCGATGCAGCCAGCAAAAAGGAATGCTTGGTATGCAAAGGCCCTATTGTAATCTCGGCTGGTTTGCTAACAGGGTAGTGCTGAACTACTCCTGTTACTCCTATGGCTGGAACTGTCCTACCAGTGGTTCTCATGCCCACTGTCGAATTGATCACTGACTTGGCCGCCCCTGTGTCTACAAGAAAGTTTAAAGTTTTACCGGCTACATTGATTGCAATCTCTGGTTCGCTTCCAAGACTGGCAATCAATTTAACTGGTTGCAGATTACAGGTATGGCCACACCCCTATTGGGTATGCTGACCTCCCTGAATCCCGCTGGCAGCAACTACTTGTGAGGGAGTTAGCTGGGAACTACCAGAGGCATGCCAATCTCTGTGTGGGGGATATCTTTTTGTTTCCCCTGTATGTGGCTCAAAACTCCGCCTCTGTGGACCCTGCTCCCAATGTCGTGTGTGGTGTTGTTGTCTAGGGGGTTGAAAAGATCTTTGTACATTTCTTACTCTACAGTCTCGTGCAAAATGTCCTGGTTTGTTACAAGAAAAACATGTTATTACACTTGCCTTACCCACAGGATTCGGTGGTACATACGCAGGCTGCCTTGTGGTCAGCGCCTGTATACTTACGGACATCAACTTATCACTTTGCGACTCCCTGTGCCTAGTGATATTTCTGTCGTGATCAATAGCAGCCTCTCTCAAGGTGGACACTGACAGACCTCGCCAACATGGCTGCGTGGTCTGTACCCTAGCTTTTAATGTTTCTTTCAAACCATCCATCAGTACAGATACTGCTACTTCTCGATGGTTTGGGTTGGTCTTAATGTCTTCTATACCAGTGTACTTTGCCATTTCTAATAGTGCCCGGTGAAAATATTCTATTGCCGTTTCGGACTCCTTTTGCTTAATGGAAAATATTTTATTCCATTTAACAACGGCTGGGAAATACTCTTTTAGCTGTAAATTTATCCTTTTTACATTATCCTTGTTGTACACGTCTGTAAGCGGTACATCTTTATCCAATGCACAATCAGCTAAAAACTGAGTTGCATCAACATTGGAAGGTAAACAAGCTCTTAGCAGTATCTGCCAATCCTTGTTGTTGGGTTCTACCGTGTTACCTAAATCCCTGATGTATTTTTGGCTAGCAACTAAATCCTTCCTGGGGTCAGGAAATTCGGACACTATTGTTCTTAATTCCATTCTGGAAAATGGAGTGTACATGGCAATGTTCCTTATGGGAGTGGCTCCAGACACATCTGTTTTTCCATTGGGAACTGCTATTACCCTTACAGGAGCAATTCTAACAGCCTCTTCCTGTGTAGATTCTACAGCTTGTTGTGGTACAATTGTTTCAGTGTAGTGCATGGTGCCGTACTTACCCGTTGACACGACCTCACCTATCCCTCCGCTAGGGGCTTTCACTAATCTCGTGGGTGTCGCTGTGCCTACTGTGGTCTCTGCTATGGTGGCTGCAAGAGAGAGAGCTGAAATTGTTGCTGAATCGTCTTCTTGATCACACTCCTGAGGAAGGTTCAAAACAGGGTACATCTTGCACGGGTTAATACTTGCATGAGTTATTTGGTTAACATCATTAACATTTACAGTGTTACTAAGAGTTTGTGTTTTACAACCCAGTGCGTTTCTCTCCGCAATCAACTTCTCTCCTGCAATGTATGGTGGGGGAGGAGCTGTGGCAATCAACTTCCTGACTGCCCCAGATCCCGCCGCCAGAGCCAAACCTCTCTGTATCTCACCTTCCTGGTGCCATAACTGTAAATAATCATGATGCTGAATTCGTCTCTTTGCTGATTTTACGAGACATATCCTCCTCCTTAAATTTTGTAACACCTCTGGACTGAAGCTACCTATTCTTGGGAACTTGTCCCTGTCTTGTACAGTCATTCTCTCCCATTCATCACATAAAGATTCGGTGTGAATTCCATATTTTTCACACATTACATATCGTGCCGACCCAACTGGTCGGTTCACAGAATCAACCTGAACCAGGGTTGATCGCCCCCTACCTGAGCAACTGGCCCCCATAGTCTGTAGGTGTTGCTTAATCCTCCTTGGATTTTCTGTATCAAGGTTTTCAGCAAGCCTTTTCAGACAACCAAATTACTCCACAGTAGGCCGGCGGTGGCGGTTTACCGAGTACCCCACTCACTCGCCCACCTCGACCAATACGACCTGTAAACACCGTTATGATGCCAGCGTACTCGATACAGGGCCCCTATGGAACCTTCAGTTTACTGGAACATATGAGGGTTACCCGCAGGACACTTACTCTTTCCAGTAAAGTTGGGGTTGTTAGATAGTTCCTGAGTGACCAGCGAACTTCCCTTCCAAAAATAAAAAATTACACAAATCACGTCAGAATGTACAAATAGCGTTTGTGACCACTTTACTCTAATGGTATTTAGGTCAGATTACTAACTACTGCACACAATTACGTGTGGTCCAATCGTTCAGTACACGAGCACTATTTGTCATGTACTGAAAGACCAATGGAATCGATGTTTCCGGCCGCGATTCCTTCAGCAAGAGCTTATGGCCTATATGGGTTCTGCACCAACACCCCAGGCGTTGTGCCACTGGACTTTTATAGCGGACCTTTTACCTTACGACCTCCTGGTCTTGTTCCTTATGACCTCCTGGTCTTGTTACCTTATGGTCCGCTATACTCTAATGCTCAAATATTATTTAACCAGGGATGCCTCCCTGGCCACCGTATATGTCACTTACACGTATGTTCCTTGACGAGTACCCGACTTTCCTTTTGGTTCCACCTTAAAGTTATATAAACTTTTGTATACAAAACACACTCACTCAACACATGTACACTTTGTTTCTATATCTATTTCTGCGCAGAAATTGTCTTCAGGCCAAAAGTGTTACCAATTAGGAGCAGGATCTGTTAAACTAAATTTCAGATTTTCCAAAAAATAGATTTGCGTTATTTACCGCTGTGCGTTATCTACCGCTGTGCGTTAATTATCGCTTTGCGCTAATTATCGCTTTGCGCTAATTCAACTTTTCGTGACTTGGGCTACGTGGGCGTAACCAGACGCTACGTTGCGTAATGAACGCTGCGTGCGTCTGCCTTTTGGATTGCGTACGCTAGTCTTTGTTAGCGACACGTGTACGCAATGCAAAGGATCCACCGTAACACAATATATTTATTTATCAATGTAGGTGATCCCTGATCATCTACCGCAATCCACACTGCCTGCCTTGTATCTCAGACAAACCGTGTGTTTGTTCTATACTTTAACTATTACCTCTAAAATAACAGCAAATCTCTTTTTTTTTAGCACTTTCTATCAACTATAAAAAATTGGCAAACAGGAATAGTGATATACGAAAATGAAACAGAAATGCAGATAAATGTATGCGTACGCAAGACAAAAGAAAAATAAACAGTTTTAAAAGACACAAGCGTTTTGTTCTTACTTCCGGTTACCGGATTCCTTCAGCACTCTTTACCTAAGCGAAGCAGACGCTTATCCCGTCAGCAACTGCGAGACAACCTCCCACCCTTTTGCTGGGGGATAACGTCTGCTGATCTACCTAGTGCAGATGTGAAAAGGACCGGACGAGCCCGCAATTGACAATGCTAAATTCCTTGTCGTATAAACAACCCTTATGAAGCTAAGAACACTGTACGCTGTTTATTTAAGAAATACCGTAATGATACGCTATTTGCGTACCGATCGCTCAGCCGTAGGCGAGACGCTCAAGCGTCACGTTCGCTCACGGCCCAGTGATCACAGGATACGTTATTGGTTATGTCTAGGGGAAAGATTCGCTGTAACGTAGCGTACGCTAGAGACCACGAGGAGGTCACCAGCGATGCAGACGCTCACAACACTATACCTTTATGTTAAACCTTATACCGATGAAACACACAGAATACCTTAATGTGAGTACAGGGTGTAAATGCAACCTTGTGTAACCTGACTATCTACAAAGCTGTTTGAGCGTCACCGACGCTCAAGTGAACACTTAACACTATAGTAAATACACTGATACTGGTTTAGGGTTCCAAAGCCTATTAACTGTATTATGTCTAATATACTTGTAAAAGGGGATAACAGTACATATGATACACTACAATATAACAGAGACTTCCTAACCACAGAACTAAACAATAAATACAAAAAGACAATACTACACTGACCTAAATGCAATACGATACAATACTATAATACTATAAGGTATTTAAGAGAAAAAGAGGAGAGAGAGAGAGAGAGAGAGAGAGAGAGAGATTGGCTCGCAGAAAGACAATGATTATGGAGAGAACTTACGCACAAAGGGTATGATCGCCAGCGCCTCGATATCCAGCTCCCGATTATCAGCAGATAACCGTTGATGAGAGAGTGAGAGCTGGATGTGGTCGGCCTGCCTATTTATGCTCCACACACAATGCAATCTCCTGGTCCTACAATCCCATTGTCCATTGGCCGAAGGAATTCGGCCCTGCATCATAACAAAAGGTCATAGGGTGATTCATACAGGTGGGCTGTGACGATTTCCAACAGCTCAGGTGGGTGGGAAACTGGGTTTCCCGCCGCATACCTGAGTATGTGCAAATCATAGAAATGGACATAAACTTCTTATGTCCATAACTATTCGCACGAGCGATTAATACGCTCCAAACCAACACCGGAATATTGCTAATTAAATACTCTTCCGATGGGTACCAAACACTGCTGTATGATTCCTGTTAAACCCTTCGTACGATGCAAAGAGGGATTCCTCAGCTCTGGGACATTATACTTTAACCAAACTTACAGAAACTATCAAAGGGATCATGATCTATAAACTACATTAATTGTGAACATTTGTAACTAATGAGTCGCACGCTACGATCACATAAACTCTACCGTAAATGCGCATACTGCGCGTGCGAGTGCACGCTATTGCGGGTATGCGCTTCCACGGGAGAGCGTACGCATGCGCAGCACGGACCAGTGTGCGGTGCAAATATGGCAACGTGCATTGAGACATTTTTCTGACTTTGACACCGCCCTGAGCGATTCCATCTTGAACTTGAATTTTTTTATGTATGTGTTCAAGGATTTCAAATTTAAAATGGGTCTCACCGAACCGTCCGGTTTCGGTACCACAAACAGTGTGGAATAGTAACCCCGTCCTTGTTGAAGTAGGGGCACCTTGACTATCACCTGCTGGGAATACAGCTTGTGAATTGCCTCTAGCACAGCCTCCCTGCCTGAGGGAGTTGTCGGCAAGGCAGATTTTAGGAACCGGTGGGGTGGAGACGCCTCGAATTCCAGTTTGTACCCTTGAGATACTATTTGCAGGATCCAGGGATCCACCTGTGAGCGAGCCCACTGATCGCTGAAATTCTTGAGGCGACCCCCCACCGTACCTGGCTCCGCCTGTGGAGCCCCACCGTCATGCGGCGGACTTGGAAGAAGAAGCGGGGGAGTACTTTTGCTCCTGGGAACCTGCTGTTTGTTGCAGCCTTTTTCCCCTACCTCTGCCTCTGGACAGAAAGGACCCGCCTTTTCCACGCCTGTTTTTCTGGGTCCGAAAGGACTGAACCTGATAAAACGGCGCCTTCTTAGGCTGTGAGGGGACATGGGGTAAAAATGCTGACTTCCCAGACGTTGCTGTGGAAACTAGGTCCGAGAGACCATCCCCAAATAATTCCTCACCCTTATATGGCAACACTTCCATGTGCTTTTTAGAATCTGCATCTCCTGTCCACTGGCGAGTCCATAAGCCTCTCCTAGCAGAAATGGACAATGCACTTACTTTAGATGCCAGTCGGCAGATTTCCCTCTGTGCATCTCTCATATATAAGACTGAGTCTTTTATATGGTCTATGGTTAACAGGATCGTGTCTCTGTCTAATGTGTCAATATTTTCTGACAGTTTATCTGACCACGCAGCGACAGCACTGCACATCCAAGCTGACGCAATAGCTGGCCTAAGTATAATGCCTGAGTGTGTATATACAGACTTCAGGATCGCCTCCTGCTTTCTATCAGCAGGTTCCTTGAGGGCGGCCGTATCCGGAGACGGTAGTGCCACCTTTTTAGACAAACGTGTGAGCGCTTTATCCACCCTGGGGGGTGTTTCCCAACGTGACCTATCCTCTGGCGGGAAAGGGAACGCCATTAGTACCTTCTTAGGAATTACCAATTTTTTATCAGGGAAAGTCCACGCTTCTTCACACACTTCATTTAATTCATCTGATGGGGGAAAAACTACGGGTAGTTTTTTCTCTCCAAACATAATACCCTTTTTAGTGGTACCTGTAGTTATATCAGAAATGTGTAACACCTCTTTCATTTCCCTCAATCATGCAGTGAATGGCCTTAGTGGGCATCAGGTTAGACTCATCGTCGTCGACACTGGTGTCAGTATCAGTGTCGACATCTGGGTCTGCTTGCGGTAGCGGGCGTTTTAGAGCCCCTGACGACCCATGCGACGCCTGGGCAGGCACGAGCTGAGAAGTCGGCTGTCCCACATTTGGCATGTCGTCAATTTTCTTATGTAAGGAGTCTATACGTGTACTCATTACTTTCCATAAGCTCATCCACTCAGGTGTCTGCCCCGCAGGGGGTGACATCCCTTCTAAAGGCATCTGCTCCGCCTCCACATCATTATCCTCATCAAACATGTCGACACAGCCGTACCGACACACCGCACACACACAAGGAATGCTCCGAATGAGGACAGGACCCACAAAAGCCCTTTGGGGGGACAGAGTGAGAGTATGCCAGCACACACCAGAGCGCTATATAATGCAGGGACTAACTGAGTTATGTCCCCTATAGCTGCATTTTCTATATATTATATACTGCGCCTAAATTTAGTGCCCCCCCTCTCTGTTTTTACCCTGTTCTGTAGTGTAGACTGCAGGGGAGAGCCAGGGAGCTTCCTTCCAGCGGATCTGTGAAGGAGAAATGGCGCCAGTGTGCTGTGAGAGATAGCTCCGCCCCTTTTCCGCGGACTATTCTCCCGCTTTTTTCCATATTCTGGCAGGGGTATTTTCCACATATATAGCCTCTAAGACTATATATTGTGGAATTTTTGCCAGCCAAGGTGTTATTATTGCTTCTCAGGGCGCCCCCCCCCCAGCACCCTGCACCCTCAGTGACCGGAGTATGAAGTGTGTATGAGGAGCAATGGCGCACAGCTGCAGTGCTGTGCGCTACCTTGGTGAAGACTGATGTCTTCTGCCGCCGTTTTTCTGGACCTCTTCTTGCTTCTGGCTCTGTAAGGGGGACGGCGGCGCGGCTCCGGGACCGAACACCAAGGACTGGGCCTGCGGTCGATCCCTCTGGAGCTAATGGTGTCCAGTAGCCTAAGAAGCCCAATCCGGCAGCAAGCAGGCGAGTTCGCTTCTTCTCCCCTTAGTCCCTCGCTGCAGTGAGCCTGTTGCCAGCAGGTCTCACTGAAAATAAAAAACCTAAATCTATACTTTCTTTCTAAGGGCTCAGGAGAGCCCCTAGTGTGCATCCAACCTCGGCCGGGCACAAAATCTAACTGAGGTTTGGAGGAGGGTCATAGTGGGAGGAGCCAGTGCACACCAGGTAGTCATAAATCTTTCTAGAGTGCCCAGCCTCCTTCGGAGCCCGCTATTCCCCATGGTCCTTACGGAGTTCCCAGCATCCACTAGGACGTCAGAGAAATTAAGGCTGAATCGAACAAACGGAATTCTCCCATAGGGAACTTCTGAGATGGGGGCATGGTGTTTGAGGGGCTACACCTCAAAACTGATTGGACGTACTGAGCTGAAATTTGGCATGGGAGCGTAGAATCGTCACCCGGTGCTGCATGCCAAATTTCAGGGCAAAATAATAAAAAATGAGGAATTGGGAGTAACCTAAAGTTCCAACTGTCAGTTTTTTTCTGCCACTCCCTCTGTGGCTTTTTGACACCGTATTCCCATAGAGTGAATGAGGATTTTTTTGGGAAGGCATAACTCAGGATAGAGGACGAATTAAGACTTGGGGTTTGTTTTACTAGATAGAGTATGTCCCAGTGTAGTGCCTTTTGGGGTTAAGGTTTTTCAGTAAGTTACAGTTTTTTTTTAATTAAGTAAAATATGCCCCATTATAAAGATAGGGCTTTTCAATTTGTTGCGGCTGCGCAGTGGCCGCCAGCAGGGGGTGTACAGAGAGTAGCTCTGGCAGTTGGGCACGAGGAGACAGAGTGGGAAGGAGTCACGTGGAGGTGCAGGAGGACAGCCAGCGGTTCCCTGCGCGTGAGTTCACTGAGGTCCATGAAGCGGGAGGAGATCGCCGGAGCTGCGTAGCACTGGGTGAGTTCTGTCAGGCAGCCCACCGCTGTGTACCCAGCTTCCACTTCTCCCCCGCTTGTCCGGCCACCCTCCCCTCCCGGCCGCGCCCTCCCTCCCCTCCCTCCCGCGCCCTCCCTCCCCTCCCTCCCGCTGTGTGCCCGGCCGCCCGCCGGACCTTCCCTGGTTGCTGCCTGCGTCTCCTCCCCGCGTCTGTGGTGCGGCTGGCAGTGAGAGGCGTCTCGGGCAGCTGTGTCCGGCCACTCCTCCCTCCTTCTCCTCCTGCTGTGTCCGGCCCTCCCTCCCTGCAGTATGCGATATTTATCAAGGTCTCTATGGTCACCAGTCCTCCCCCCCCGCCCTCCCTCCCTGCTGTGTGTCCGTCGTCCCCCCCCCCTCGCCCTCCCTGCTGTGTGTCCGTCGCCCCCCCCCCCCCTCGCCCTCCCTGCTGTGTGTCCGTCTCCCCCCCTCCCCTCGCCCTCCCTGCTGTGTGTCCGCCCCCCCCTCCCTCGCCCTCCCTGCTGTGTGTCCCCCCCCCCGCCCTCCCTGCAGTGTGTCCGTCCCCCCGCCCTCCCTGCTGTGTGTCCAGCCACCCTCCCCTCCCGTGCTGTGTGTTCGGCCAACCCCCCTCCTCCCGCTGTGTCCAGCCACCCCCTCCCCTCCCTGCTGTGTGTACGGTCCCCCCCCGTCCCTGTTGTGTGTCGGGCCACCCGCCCTCCCCTACTGTGTGTCCGGCCACCCAGCCCTCCCTGCTTTGTGTCCGCCCCCCCCCCTGCTGTGTGTCCGGCCACACCTCCTCCTCCTTTCCGTGTGTCCGGTCACCCTCCCCTCCCTGCTGTGTGTCCAGCCACCCCCCCCCCGCCGTGTGTCCAGCCACCCTCCCCTGCTGTGCGTCCGGCCACCCCCCCCCTCCTCCCTGCTGTGTCCGGCCACCCCCTACCCCCTCCCCTCCCTGCCGTGTGTCCCGTCACCCTCCCCTCCCTGCTGTGTGTCCAGCCACCCCCCCTCCTTGCTGTGTGTCCGGCCACCCTCCCCTGCTGTGTGTCCGGCCACCCCCCCTCCTCTTGCTGTGTCCGGCCACCCCCTTCCCTCCCTGCCGTGTGTCCGGTCACCCTCCCCTCCCTGCTGTGTGTCCAGCCACCCCCCCCCCTCCTCCCTGCTGTGTGTCCGGCCACCCCCCCCTCCTCCCGCTGTGTCCGGCCACCCCCTACCCCCTTCCCTCCCTGCCGTGTGTCCGGTCACCCTCCCCTCCCTGCTGTGTGTCCAGCCACCCCCCCATCCTCCCCCTCCCTGCTGTGTGTCCGGCTGCCCCCCCCTCCCCTCCCCCTGCTGTGTGTCCGCCCCCCCCACTGTGTGTCCGGCCACCCCCCCTCCCTGCTGTGTGTCCGGCCACCCCCCTCCCTGCTGTGTGTCCGGCCACCTTCCCCAGACACGCAGCGCCTGACACACACAGACATGCAGCGCCTGACACACGCACATGCAGCGCCTGACACACGCACACGCATATGCAGCGCCTGACACACACGCACACACGCAGCACCTGACACACACGCACACACGCAGCACCTGACACACACACACAGACGCAGCACCTGACACTCACACGGACCTGACACACACACTCACACGCAGCACCTGACACACACACAGACACACAGCGCCTGACACACACACAGACACGCAGCGCCTGACACACACAGACACGCAGCGCCTGACACACACAGACACGCAGCGCCTGACACACACACACTCACGCACCTGACACACACACACTCACGCACCTGACACACACACACTCACGCACCTGACACACACACACACTCACGCACCTGACACACGCACACGCAGCCCCTGACACACACGCACACGCAGCACCTGACACACACGCACACGCAGCACCTGACACACACGCACACGCAGCACCTGACACACACGCACACGCAGCACCTGACACACACACTCACCTGACACTCACACTCATGCACCTGACACACGCACTCACACGCAGCATCTGACACACACGCAGACACGCAGCACCTGACACACACACACGCAGCACCTGACACAAACACGCAGTCATGCAGCACCTGACACACACACGAAGACACGCAGCACCTGACACACACACACACACACACACACGCAGCACCTGACACACGCAGACACGCAGCACCTGACACACACGCAGCAGCACCTGACACACACACACACACACACACACACGCAGCACCTGACACACACACACACACACAGCACCTGACACACACACACACACACACACACACGCAGCACCTGACACACAGACATGCAGCACCTGACACACACACACACACACGCAGCACCTGACACACACGCAGACAGGCAGCACCTGACACACACACACACACACGCAGCACCTGACACACACACACACACACAGCACCTGACACACACACACACACACACACGCAGCACCTGACACACACACACGCAGCTCCTGACACACACACACACACACACACACACACACACGCAGCACCTGAAACACACACACACACACACAGCACCTGACACACACACACACACACACACACACGCAGCACCTGACAGACATGCAGTGCCTGACACACACACACACACGCAGCACCTGACACAGACACGCAGCACCTGACACACACGCAGCATCTGACACACACACGCAGACACGCAGCACCTGACACAGACACGCAGCACCTGACACACACACACATACGCAGCACCTGACACACACACACACACACAGCACCTGACACACACACACACGCAGCACCTGACACACAGACATGCAGCGCCTGACACACACGCAGACATGCAGCACCTGACACACACATGCAGCACCTGACAGACACACACACACACAGACATGCAGCACCTGACACACCCACACACACACACAGCACCTGACACACATACATACATGTGGCATTTAACGCACACACGCACAGCACCTGACACACAATCATATTCACTCAGAGCACCTAACACACACATACACTCGCAGCACCTCACACACACTCGTATACATACGCAGCACCTGCCACTCACACATATATACACATGCAGCACCTGCCACTCCCACATACATGAACAGCACCTAACACACACATATATACATGCAGCACCTGACACACGCGCAGCACCTGACAGTCACACACATACAGATGCGACACAAACACATACACGCTCAACACCTGACACCCACGTGGCAGCTGACGCATACAAATGCAGCACCTGAGATACACACATATACACGTGCAGCACCTGAGACACACACATACACGTACAGCACCTGACACACACACACACACACACACATGTATGTACACGCGCGGCTCCAGGCACACACATACGTACGTACACACGCGGCATTTAACACACACACACATACAAGTGCGGCACCTGACACACACGTACGTACGTACGTACGTACGTACGTACACGTGTGGCACCTGACACACACACACACACGTATGCACACGCATGGCTCCTGACACACACACGCGCGTGGCTCCTGACACACACACATGTACGAACACGCGCGGCTCCTGACACACACACGTATGTACGTATACGCACGGCACCTGACACCTACACGTATGTACGTACACGCGCGGCTCCTGGCACACACACACACACACACACGTACGTACACGCGCGGCACCTGACACACGCCTGTACGTACACACATGCACAGCACCTGACATACACACATGTAGGTACGCGCCACCTGACACACACACACGTACACGCACGACACCTGACACACACATACGTACACGCACGGCACTGACACATATGTACGCGCACGGCACCTGACACTCACGTACATACTAGTGATGAGTGGGTTCGGTTCGTCGGAATCCGAACTCCCCGAACTTCACCCATTTTACACGGGTCCGAGGCAGGTTCGAACCTTCCCGCCTTGCTCGGCTAGCCCGAGCGCGCACGAACGTCCTCATCCCGCTGTCGGATTCTCGCGAGATTCGGATGTCTGCATTCGTGGAAAGGGGTCCCATGTGTAAACATGGGACCCCTTTCAGTCCGTCTGGTCCGGGTGTTCGGTTTGTTGTTTTGCCAAGTACGTGGATTTAATCTGGAACCTGGATCAGGTGAGTATAATTATCTTTTATTTTCAGGTACCCGTGGATTCTACTTGGAGAAGAGGACCGACTGCTTCATGTCAACATAGGTAAGTATGTGTGTGTCGGCAGGTGTGAAATAAAGTTATACTTTCACGGTGTCTGTGTCCTGTTTTTATTTGGGTATTTTTTTCCCAGTAGAACTACAGGTACCAGCGGGCCCGTTTTTCTCCTGCATGCTGGTACTTGTGGTTCTCCAAGTACCAGCTTGCGGGGGAGGCTTGCTGGGACTTGTAGTACTACTAGAAAAAACAATATTCTTAAAATTTTCTCAAGGCTATCAGCCTCCCATCCACAGCCCTTGGATGGGGGGGACAGCCTCGGGCTTCACCCCTGGCCCTTGGGTGGCTGGGGGGGAGGACCCCTTGATTGAAGGGGTCCCCACTCCCCCAGGGTACCCCGGCCAGGGGTGACTAGTTGGATATTTAATGCCACGGCCGCAGGGCACTGTATAAAAGTGACCCCCGGCTGTGGCATTATCTGTCCAGCTAGTGGAGCCCGATGCTGGTGTAAAAAATACGGGGGACCCCTACTCTTTTTGTCCCCCGTATTTTTTGCACCAGCACCAGGCGCAGAGCCCGGTGCTGGTTTTAAAAATACGGGGGATCCCCTGTCCGTTTTTCCCCCGGATTTTTAGAACCAGGACCGGCTCGAAGAGCCTGAGGCTGGTTATGCTTTGGAGGGGGGACCCACGCAATTTTTTTTCCGGGTTTTTCACATTCCATTTAAAAAATAAATAATATTTTAAAAAATATATAAATAATACTTGTGCCTCCAAAAAAGGCAAACCAAGTACCTAATCCCTTCTAATATAAATAGATATGCTATTGCCAAAAAAAAAACCATGTTTTTAAATTTTTTTATTAGATTCCGCCAGCAAAGTGTGGCGGATTGAAAATGACGAATTTACTGTTTAAAAGCACTGTTGTCGAATTTACAAACTTCAATTGAATATACTTTTGTTGAATTGCCGCATTTGTACCATTGCAGAAAAGTCGAATTTGTCAAATGTCGAATTTTAAAGTCGAATTTTGAAAGCCTGTAAGAATAGGCTCCGCCCCCTTCTTCACATCAGCCGTCCCCTTCTACCCCTGTACCTTGCTCTCTCCTGTCTGTGCTCTCTCCCCTCTGTAGGACTAGGCCCCGCCCCCTTCTTACCCTCTTGTGACTGCTCTCTCCTGACAAGTGGACCAGGCCTGCCCCCTACACGCTGCTGGTGTCTTCATTGTTACTTGGTCTGGAGCTCCGTTGGGGAGAGAACTCACGTGAGCTCATTAAGAATGAGGAACTGGGATGTTTTAATTTTATTGTGAGTAGTGTAGTGTGGTGATGTAGTATGTTGTATGGGGGGTATAGTGTAATTATGAAGTGCAGCATATGGGAGGGCTGTAGCATAGTGATGTAGTGTGGCATATGGGGGGTGGTAGCGCATAGGCGTGCATACAGGGGGTGCCTGGTGCGCACAGGCACTCCCTAATGTCCAGCACCGCTGCACGCCACGCTTGCTGTAGCACAGTGATCGCTGAGTGTGTGATCGGTGGAGCCTAGCCTGCAGCTCATTTCCGTACCTCCCACCACCGCTGCACCCGCCCCCCCTCTGCCTGCTGCTAATACTATGCTGAGTGCATTCGTCGGCGGCCTCACTGGGGGGACTGGCGTCACCTTGCAATGTGACGTGGTGATGTCCGCCCATGCTCTCCTCCCGCCAACCTGTGCTTTCCTCCTGCTGCGGTCTCTCAGTACTAGTGTGCCGCGGCCGCCACACCACTGGCAGTGTTCCTCTAGGAGGGACTGGGAGCTGCTGGCAGACACATTCTGCTGAGACTTACTTGTCAGTGCGGGTTCCGGACGGCAGGCGGCGGGTGGGAGGGCAGACGGGGAGCAGGTGTCACAAGGAGTGTGTGGGTAACTAATTCACAATACTTCCGCTCAACGTGGCACTGCTGGTCCTTCATCTCCCATGTCTCTTCACCAGGTGGCGGGCGGCCCGGAAATTAAGTGATGTGTTGTGCAGCAGTCAGTGTGAAGTGACTGTGAGTAACACTGGTGGTGCTGATGATGATGCTGCAGAATCGGGAAGCAATTAATTCATAAATATAATGTACTCTATCAGTGTATTATACATACATAAACATGTACATACGTGTATTTGTGTATACATGTATATTCATGTATATACATGAGTGTGTGTGCATATATATATATATATATATATATATATATGTAAAAAAATAAGACTTGGGGTTTGTTTTATTAGATAGAGCATGTCCCAGTGAAGTGCCTTTTGGGGTTGTGGTTTTTCGGAAAGTTACAGGTTTTTTTTAATTAAGAGAAATATGCCCCATTATAGAGATAGGGCATTTCAATTTGTTGCGCCTGCGCAGTGGCCGCCAGCAGGGGGTGTACTAGAGGGCCTTCACTTGAGAGCCGCAATATGGCCGCCTTCTCCCCGGTTATTCTGTAAATAGGAAAATAACCTCACAGGTTCACATAGGGCAGAGTTGCCACTACTAGTGCAGGGCTGTAATGTACAGTACTAAGGAAAAGCCATATACTAAAGCGGCACGGTGACCTCACCCCTCTCAGAGACACCAGGGCGCAGCACACTGTACGGGGTACACTTAGTACACACACCTGTTAGCTCAGGGCAGCACTATAGGAACCTCCTGTAATGCTGTGCTGGCGGCGTGTAGTGATCAGGGCACTGGGAGACTGGCTGGCTGGTCTCCGTCTCTGCTGCCTATAGAACTTCCACCTCTGTTATATATCAGGGCTGCTCTCCTGTGTGTTCTCTTCCTCTCCTACCTCACACTGGAACTGGCCGCCCAGAGAACGAGAGGGCAGCGGCTGACATCAGAGAGGGTACAGCAATCTGTGTGGGCAGAGCCCCTCACAGCAAGGTGTCCTTATGCTGTGCCCCGTGTAATCACTGTGATCCATACAGACTCTCACCCTGGTATGCTCTCTATTTATTATTTATTTTTTTGCACTGCGGCATGCTCGAGGGAAGGGAGCAGGCACCCCCCACCCCACCGTCACTACTCCTCCGCCAGCATCACTGCCGAGCCGGTCAGTGTTCCGGCGGCAATGAGCAGTAGGCAGCCACCAGCAACAACAGTCAGGAAGCTGTTACTCCCGGCAGCAGTAGCGTCAAGCTGCAATTCAGCCAGCGGCACGATGATCCGGGAGACAGTGGCAGCACAGGGAAGCAGTACCCCCTCCAATCGCAGCACCAACCAGGAGACTGAGGCAGCAACCCGCCCCCAGCAGCAGCACCACCCTGATGATAGGTAAGATGCATTTTGGTGTCACAAGAAGGTGGCCGGAGTAGTGGCTGGCTGTGGTCACACCCCGGGGAAAAGTGATAGTGATTTCAGTGTTCCCTTGCGCGGGGATTGGATGTGTAGATGTATGTATAGATGTGAGTGGAAGTGGTTGGATGTATGAGAGCGATAGTGTACGGCTGTATGAGAGCGGCAGTGTGCGGATGTATGAGTGCGGCGGTGTGTGGATGTATGAGAGCGGCAGTGTGCGGCTGTAAGAGTGCGGCAGTGTGCGGATGTATGAAAGCGGCAGTGTACGGCTGTATAACTGCGTCGGTGTGCGGCTGTATGAGAGCAGCAGTGTGCGGATGTATGAGAGCGGGGTTGTACGGCTGTATGAGAGCGGCAGTGTACGGCTGTATGAGAGCGGCAGTGTACGGCTGTATGAGAGCGGCAGTGTGCGGCTGTATGAGAGCGGCAGTGTGCGGCTGTATGAGTGCGGCAGTGTGCGGCTGTATGAGTGCGGCAGTGTGCGGCTGTATGAGTGCGGCAGTGTGCGGATGTATGAGAGCGGCAGTGTACGGCTGTATGAGAGCGGCAGTGTGCGGATGTATGAGAGCGGCAGTGTGCGGATGTATGAGAGCGGCAGTGTGCGGATGTAGAGAGCGTCAGTGTGCGGATGTATGAGAGCGGCAGTGTGCGGATGTATGAGAGCGGCAATGTACGGCTGTATAACTGCGTCGGTGTGCGGCTGTATGAGTGCGATGATGTGCGGCTGTATGCGTGTGGTGTGCGGCGGTGTGTGGATGTATGAGAGCGGCAGTGTGCGGCTGTAAGAGTGCGGCAGTGTGCGGATGTATGAAAGCGGCAGTGTACGGCTGTAAAACTGCGTCGGTGTGCGGCTGTATGAGAGCAGCAGTGTGCGGATGTATGAGAGCGGGGTTGTACGGCTGTATGAGAGCGGCAGTGTACGGCTGTATGAGAGCGGCAGTGTACGGCTGTATGAGAGCGGCAGTGTGCGGCTGTATGAGAGCGGCAGTGTGCGGCTGTATGAGTGCGGCAGTGTGCGGCTGTATGAGTGCGGCAGTGTGCGGCTGTATGAGTGCGGCAGTGTGCGGATGTATGAGAGCGGCAGTGTACGGCTGTATGAGAGCGGCAGTGTACGGCTGTATAACTGCATCGGTGTGTGGATGTATGAGTGCGGTGGTGTGTGGATGTATGAGTGCGGTGGTGTGTGGATGTATGAGTGCGGTGGTGTGTGGATGTATGAGTGCGGTGGTGTGTGGATGTATGAGTGCGGCGGTGTGTGGATGCATGAGTGCGGTGGTGTGTGGATGCATGAGTGCGGCGGTGTGTGGATGTATGAGTGCAGCGGTGTGCGGCTGTATGAGAGCGGCAGTGTGCGGCTGTATGAGAGCGGCAGTGTGCGGCTGTATGAGAGCGGCAGTGTGCGGATGTATGAGAGCGGCAGTGTGCGGATGTATGAGAGTGGGGTTGTACGGATGTATGAGAGCGGCAGTGTGCGGATGTATGAGAGCGGGGTTGTACGGATGTATGAGAGCGTGGTTGTACGGATGTATGAGAGCGGGGTTGTACGGATGTATGAGAGCGGCAGTGTGCGGATGTATGAGAGCGGGGTTGTACGGATGTATGAGAGCGTGGTTGTACGGATGTATGAGAGCGGCAGTGTACGGATGTATGAGAGCAGCAGTGTACAGTTGTGTGAGAGCGTCAGTGTGCGGATGTATGAGAGCGGCAGTGTGCGGATGTATGAGCGGGGTTGTACGGATGTATGAGAGCGGCAGTGTGCGGATGTATGAGAGCGGGGTTGTACGGATGTATGAGAGCGGGGTTGTACGGATGTATGAGAGCGGCAGTGTACGGATGTATGAGAGCAGCAGTGTACAGTTGTGTGAGAGCGTCAGTGTGCGGATGTATGAGAGTGGCGGTTTACGGATGTATGAGAGCGGCAGTGTATGGATGGCAGCGTCATAGGGAGGGATGTCGGAATGCTGTTATAGGATTCCTAATACAAAATGGAATCCGTATAGTGGGCGGGGCTGGCACCATGGCACCACGTTGGGCTTGATGGGCAGGTAGTGCGGCAAGCACACCCAAATTGGCGTCTGACGTCGCCCGCAGTCCACACTGTTGTGAGGAGTCAGTTAATTTTGCTGTGTAGTGCACTCACAGAGGACCTACCGCCCGTCCCCTCCTCGCATCTGAGCAGCAGGTCAGGCTCTTATTTTCTTTTTAATCAGGAGAGGCCGAGTGAACTGTGAGCAGGGGGGCAGAGCTACATGGGACCCAGAGGGGCTGCTGTGCTGTCAGAGAGGGAGAGGAAGAGAGAGATGAAGCTACTGCAGATCCCCAGCTGATTGTGAGGTGCCGGGTTGAAGGGTGATGTGATCACCCTTCTCCCTCGCTGCAGCTGGGGACCGCATCTAGGCTTCCTCCATCGAGGGCATGCGGCGCAGCAGTGGGCAGCGTGTAATGAGTTTGTCTGACTCATTATACTGCTGCCTGTTGTGGACACCTCCGTCCGTACGGACTGGTGTACATGCCCAGCACAGAGGTGACAGTGTTGGTGGAAGTGCTGCCCAGCTCTGACCCTGCAGGCCTCCCTGATCTGGCTGCGGCCGCTGCTGCTGCGGCCCGAAACCCCTGCCGGTCCCCTCCATAGACTTCTGCCTGGCCAGCGCTGAGGTACTAGGGGTAGCCCAGCTGCAGGAAGGGTTTGTCTCTGGCTTTCTCTCCGGCAGGGGAAGGTGACAGCGGCGGAGGAAGTCCTGCCCACCTCAGACACTGCAGGCCTCCCCGATCCAGCTGCGGCCACAGCTGATGCTGCCAGGACCCCCTGCTGGTCTCCTTTGTTGACTGCCGCATGGCCAGTGCTGAAGTACTGGGGGTAGGCCAGCTACGGGAAGAGTGTCTCTGCCTCGGGCTCTCTCTCTTCTGGCAGGGGAAGGAAGGGCTGATTCTCTTGCACAACAGGGAGGGCTGGGCTGCAGGAACTCAGCACTGGAAGAAACAGGAGGCCGAACTCATGACCAAAAAGTGAGCAGTGCAATGATCAGCCCCCTGGTCTTTCCCTCTCTCTGGGTGCAGAGCTGTATTCTACAGAGAGAGCTGGGATGGGAAGAAGGGGAACGGCACCTGACATACACATACACGCGCAACACCTGACACACACACACATACACGTGCGGCACCTGACACACACACACGTAGCATCAGACACAATAAAATAAACATGCAGCACCTGACACACACATACACGCGCAACACCTGACACACACACATATACACATGCGGCACCTGACACACACACGTAGCATCAGACACAATAAAATAAACATGCAGCACCTGACACATGCATGTACACGCAGCACCTGACACATACATATACACGCAGCACCTGACACATACATATACACGCACACCATCAGACACACTAATATACACATGCAGCACCTGACACACACATACACACGCAGCACCTTACTCACACACACAGACACGCGCAGCACCTGACGCACACACATGTACACGCGCAGCACCTAATGCACACTCATGTACACGCGCAGCACCTGACACAGACATACGTATTCATGCGCAGCACCAGACATACACTTGTACACACGCGGAGCACCTGATACTCACACACATATACACCCGCAACACCTGACACACACCCACGTGCGGCAGCTGACGCATACACACGCACCATCAGACACACTCATATATACACGCAGCACCTGACACACACACACACACACACACACACACACACACACACACATAGGACCTGACACACATACACAGGCAGCACCTGACACACACACATATACACGCGCAGCACCTGACACCACGCACTCACACGTTCAAGCAATGCATTTCACGCCTACCTCCAGCCTCAGTTACAGGCTGCTGCCGCCTACCCCCCTCCCTGCATCAGCTGCAAAGGCAGCAAAATATTTTGACCAAAGTCTAAAGGCCCATACACATTAAACGATGTCGCTCTGTGAGCGACATCGTCTAATGTTTCCCCCTCCCGGGCCGGCCGGCCGGCGGCCGACTTTACACACTGAGCGATATGACAGCTCATATCACTCAGTGACGTCACGCCCCCGCCAGCCCTGCATGAAGGTCGTGGACGACAGTCCACATCCTTCATGCATGCCCTACCGACAGCGACGATTGTTGCCGACCCGCGGGGCAGCGCATCGTTCGTCGCTGGTGGCATACACACTTAACGATAAAACGAGCAACGTCGCTCAAGGAGGGGGAAAATGAGCGACGTCGCTCATTAAATCGTTAAGTGTGTATGGACCTTAAACAATTCGGTTTGGTAAATAAAATTATTTTGCACAGAACAGTGATGTTATACGAAAATTTTCATTAAACATTTAAAAAATCAAATGTTTATTTTTACAGTGAAATTTTACATTTCTGAATAAAAAAAATAAATTTAAAAAAAGCGATGAAATTCCATAGACAAAAAACCTTACGGTATCACATGTCCCATTAAGGCTTCTTAGACATGATCGAAATTTCAGAAACCTGTTGTAACTCTTCCACTCAAACTCCAAAAAGCAATGAAATTCCGATCATTAAGACTGACGCCTTAATGGACGTGTTCCTTGCGCAATACAGATATGGTGCCATCACAGCCTGTGGGTAAGTGCAGATTCAGCACTCTCACAGAGTGACATTGCTGTCACTCACACAATGGTGGAGCTGCTAATTCACAGATTTGTGTGCTCATTGGAATACACACATGCAGTCTATGCAACTGAAGGTCTGAGCGGAAGACAAAGCTGCTCAGATGAGGTAAGAGTGTTGTTGATTGAAGGGAGGAGAGCGGTGTGGATGGGGGAACAGAAGTGTGTGGATAGAGGGAACACTAAGCAGCACTGATGGGGGGGGGGACAAAGAAACACGGGGTAATTCAGACCGCAGCAGCAGCGATCGCAGTCTGAATTAGTTTGTGAGGTGCGCACGTGCAATGGCTGCACTGCGCGTACGTACTCCAGGAGCCCAGTGAGATGCTATCAGCATCTCACTGGCTGCGATCACCCTGCCTGATTGATAGGCAGAGGGGGTTGCGGGGAAGGAGGGGGTGTGCAAACAGCGTTAGAATGCCATTGGCAGGGCATGGTCTGCACAACTGAGGCGTTTCCGGACCACTGGGGGGTGGGCTGTGGCGGTTATTTCCCTGCCAAGAGCGCAGGACCCACGAAATTTACCTTCAGGATGTCAGCTACATGAATGGGGTAAGAGTGGTGTGGATAGGGGGTAGATTAAGCACAAAGTATGGGAAGGGAGACAGAGCGGTGCAGATGGGGGAAATGGTGCAGATGGGTTGAAAACACTGGCTTGGATGGGTAGAAAACTGGTGCAGATGGGAGAGAAGACAGTGTGCCCTGTACTGGAGGAGACAGAGTGACGTAGAAGAGGGAAACACTGAGCAGTACAGAGAGAAGGAAACGGTGGTACAGACAAGGCACAGGTGGGGAAAGACAGATGGTGCAGATAAGTTAGTACAGACTAGCACAGATGGGAGAACACAGCAGTAGGGATAGGGGAAGACAGCAGCATGGAGGTGTATAGGGGAAGCAAGTGTAGATGCATAGACAGTAGATGTGGTATTATAGTTTTAGCAATTAACCAAGATATTTTGAGGGAGCTAAATGTGTATACTAAGTGAGATGGATGTATGGAGTGAGAAGCTGTTGTAACACGGTGGGATTGTTGTGGTGACCGAATGGGATGGTTGTGGGCACAGTGTGGGATGGGAGCACCACAAAACTGCTCAGACCTTCAGTTGCATAGACTGCATGTGTGTATTCCAATGAGCACACAAATCTGTGAATTAGCAGCTCCACCATTGTGTGAGTGACAGCAATCTCACTCTGTGAGAGTGCTGAATCTGCACTTACCCACAGGCTGTGATGGCATACCATATCTGTATTGCGCAAGGAACACGTCCATTAAGGCGTCAGCCTTAATGATCGGAATTTCATTGCTTTTTGGAGTTTGAGTGGAAGAGTTACAACAGGTTTCTGAAATTTCGATCATGTCTAAGAAGCCTTAATGGGACATGTGAAACCGTAAGGTTTTTTGTCTATGGAATATATATATATATATATAAAGCAGTGCTCCTGGTTCCTTGTCTACTTCTCTGATGACGCGGTGACTATATTGGACTATTTTCTAATTTGCTATTACCTTGAAAAAGGTCCCAGCACGGGACCGAAACGTTGGTGAGCCCTTTCAATTTCTGTTTGTTATGGACACTTAAGGAACCATCATTATTTTTGGAATAAATTTTTTTTTGGCATTTATTAAGCAAGTCTGGAGAGTGCTATCTGTCTTCCACTCTGGTGGATGTACTCTGTATTATTTATATATATATATATATATATATATATATATATGTGTGTGTAGTTATACATACAGTATGTAAGCAGTTAACCATGGTAAAGTTACTAGTGGACAATAGAGTATTCAGCCAATATGGACTGGAAATAAATCTTTCTTTTAGATTTAGTGCATGCCATTATCACATGCTTTAAGAGATGAGTGAAATTATTCCGTTTTTGAGTTATGCTTCCAGTGAAAAAATCTCTTGAATGAAGACCGGACAATTTAGCATAAAGACAACAGCTGCTCAGAGTGCAGGAATCCCACACATGGCCTCAGATTACAATAAATCGTCTTTTCCATATGCACCGTTTGTCATTGTATTATACAGCAGTGACAGGGAAATGCAGTTCTGTTTGTGCTTATTAAACCAAAAGGCATTTGACCACCCAAAAATATAACTGTTCCTACAGTAGAAAATCTATGATGCACAGTCATGGTGAGAGGCCACAGGCCCAAGAGATTGGGTCTATTCATGAAGCAGTGAAACGTGTGGAGAAGTGAGCCAGTGGAGAAGTTGCCCATGGCAACCAATCAGCTGCTATGTATCATTTTATAGAATGCATTTTATAAATGTTACCTCAACACTGATTGGTTGCCATAGACAACTTCTCCACTGGCTCACTTCACACTTTCCAGTGTTACATGAATAGACCCCACAGAGAGGTGAAGGCTACACTGTATGCCTATAGCTATTAGCTACACTATATAGGTGTTATTAAACATATAAATACTGTTAAAATACAAGTTTATAGATATTTTAGGGTTGCTGTTATCTTTTGTTTTTTTGTAAGGGTTTATTGTTTTACCGTATGGTTTGAGACTTATGTAAGTCCCAAAAATTCAGTTGCGCTGTGTGCCGTCCTCCTGAATTCACGTATGACCGTAATATTGATGACGTGAGATAGCCTTTTCAACTACAAATGTAGCAGAGGTATTATTCATAAACAATATCCAGGTCTGACTATACAAATACATGGGAAAACATGGCACAAAGGGTTTCCACAGGAAACTGTGAGTAGGGATGGGCATAAAACTGGTTTGCATCAATTAATGTTTTTCTTGCGATGGCAATGTTTTTATCATTCAATGGTGGTGTTTCGATGCTTGCCGCCATCAAATGGTAAAGATTCGATGGTGTTCCGATGGTTGCCTTAGATTAGATGCAGAGATCTGCACCCCACCCCTGAGTTCTTGCTGGCTGCTGCTCTCTTCATCAGGAGGCCATCTTGCTCCGTTGGAGGCTCTCTCTGCCTCTCAGTGGACTTGACTGCTCCAACCCCACCCCTCTTTCATGCTGCTGCTAGGCAACAGAGCAGATTGCTAGCTCTGATTGGCTCTCAGAGCACAGCCCCTGCAGCAGCTATGCAGATTGTGCACTGGCCCGCATTGTCTCTGTGCCTGACCCGCCTTCTGTCCCACTCCCAGCAGCCAATTATAATAATAGTACATGTGCGCATATCATGTTTTTGTTACCATCAAATGCTTTTTATTAGATGGCGTGAGCCCTCCGCCATTCGATGATGGGCTTACGTTGTCCATCCCTGCTAGTGAGGCATAGATAGTACACCAGGGCTGTAGGGAGAGGTGCGTAAGGTGTTCCGTCACCCAGAGTGCATGCAGTGCTGTATCTACAGTATAAATGGGGGCAGTGTTTGTCATCTACACGGGCCCCTTAGGTACAGGGGGGCCCAATACCCTGCACCCATTTGAGCAGTACTTACCTCTCCAGAAAGCAGCGTCCGCTGCAGCAGCGCTGTAGAATCACTGGGGAAATGCGGTACACCCATGTATTACTGTATTACACAAGCTGTAAGTCCACTTTGCACTTTTCCTATTTCACCATGCACACTATTATGCTGTGCTGGAACATCAAGAAATGTGTCCATAAGGTATTTTATAGCAAAGATTATTCTCTACTGCTCCTTATCACTGCTCCCTGGCAGCACAAGATGAGTATCATTTACCTTATGAATTCAACTTTTCCTGGATTCCCCATGTGGTGGTCAGAAGCCGCAGAGACCTGGTAATACTGTGCGGTTCGTAGCCGGCTGCCTGTGACTCAGCTATATCAATCTTATTAAACAATCCGTGAATCCGAACAAGTTATATATAAAACAGATGTGTTCTGAAGACAAAAATATGTCCTATGTATACTATGTGCCCCCATGCCCCCCTCTCCCCCCTCCCCCTGCTCTCTTCATCTTTCTTCCTCTCTCTCCCTCTCTCTCTCTCTCTCTCTTTATCTCTCTCCCTCTCTCTCTGGGGGAGCCGTATTAAGTCTTGGAGAGAGATAAAGTGGAGAAGTTTTACCAAAGCAACAAATCAGATTTTAAGGGGTTCATTTATCAAAGAGTTCTAAAACTCATTGTGAATGATAAAACTTTTTGCGTATGATAAACGGTGCTCCAGCCAATCAGTTTCCAAATGCCATTTTTCAAACACACGACAGTTGGGAGCTGATTGGCTGGAGCACCATCAATCATACGCAGCAAGTTTTATCAGTCACAACGAGTTTTAGCACTTGTGGATAAATTTGCCCCACCTAGCAGAGTCTTTGAGGTGGCAGTCAGAGGCTGGAGGAGAGGATTTCATCTTTTGGGAAAGATAAAGTGGAGTAGTTATCCACAGCTACTGAACATAATACTACCCCACAATCTATTAACTCATCCCCCTTAACCCCCACTGGACCTTTACTGTATGTTCTCTTCCCATAGTAACTGCCTGAGACCATTCCCTGAGTGAGGGTGGGGGTCTTGCTGCTGCTGGAGGTGCTAGCATTCCTATTGCATTACACGGTCTCAAGCATTCCCTGAAAACTCCCCTCTTCAGGCAGCTTATCGAAATCCAAAACCGCTCACTCCACCTTCATAAGCTTTCCCATCCATTTATATCCCCGCTGTACAGTGAAGTCCACACATATCCTCTATATATTTTCTTAACTTTTGCTTCCTCCTGCCCTGGTTCATCATTGCTGTGATATCATGCAGCCCACCTGGAACCTCTGCAATCCGGTGGACAATTATGCCATAGATAACACCTATCCTTGTGTATCAATGCCTGTTTCCCCATAGGTTGTAAGCTTGCGAGCAGGGCCTTCCTACCTCTATGACTGTTTGTTATTACCCAGTTTTGTTATCATTGTGTTCAGTTGTAAAGCGCAGCGGAATTTGCTGCGCTATATAAGAAACTGTTAATAAATTCCACCTTATCATCACAACTGCACCTGGATTACAGCCATAGTTGCCTAACTTGCTGCACCATCCTCCGGTAGGCTGCAGCGTGGCATGTTAATCAGGGACGTGCAGTCAGGGGAGGCAGGGGAGGCAGTGCCTCCCCTGTCATAATGATTAAAATAATAAAAAGAAGATATTTATAACAGAGTCTGTGATAAATATATTCTTTTATTATTTTAACAATCCCCCCCCCCCCCTGGGAGGCAGCGGGAGAGGTGCCTCGCGCACCTAACATTAAAGTCCGGGCAGCGGGGGGCGGGCAGGGGGCGGGGCGCAGCAATGGGCTGTGAAAGCCCATTGAAAAAGAACGGGGAAGCGGCACCTTTACTGATGCCTCAATGACAGGGGCTTGCATTCAGCCCCGATGAATGCACGCCCCTGTCATTCCCTCAGATGTGATTGGCCCAGCGGATCCAGTGCTGGATCCGCTGTCCAATCACTAGCGATCCCACTTCCCGGCTGCAGCAGGCTGCAGCAGTCATAATTGACCTCTAGTGTCTGAGCGGCGCTACAGTGGGAGAGACGTCATGAGTCATGACATCTCTCCCGTAGTAGTGAGGAGCCGGTGGCCGGAGACGGAGGCAGCGCTGCAGGAGCGGTAAGTATGTGTGTGTGTGTGTGTTTTTTTGTGTGTGTGTGTTTGAGGCACAGCAACAGGGGCAGAACTACAAGGGGCACAGTACAAGGGGGCAGCTACAGGGGCACAACTACAAGGGGCACAGTACAAGGGGCGCAGCTACAGGGGCACAACTACAAGGGGTACAGTAAAAGGGGCGCAGCTAGAGGGGCACAACTACAAGGGGCACAGTACAAGGGGCGCAGCTACAGGGGCACAACTACAAGGGGCACAGTACAAGGGGCGCAGCTAGAGGGGCACAACTACAAGGGGCACAGTACAAGGGAGCGCTGCTAGAGGGGCACAACTACAAGGGGCACAGTACAAGGGGCGCAGCTACAGGGGCACAACTACAAGGGGAGCAGCTACAGGGGCACAACTACAAGGGGCACAGTACAAGGGAGCGCAGCTAGAGGGGCACAACTACAAGGGGCACAGTACAAGGGGCGCAGCTACAGGGGCACAACTACAAGGGGCGCAGCTACAGGGGCACAGCTACAGGGGCACAACTACAAGGGGCACAGTACAAGGGGCGCAGCTACAGGGGCACAGCTACAGGGGCACAACTACAAGGGGCACAGTACAAGGGGCGCAGCTACAGGGGCACAACTACAAGGGGCACAGTACAAGGGGCGCAGCTAGAGGGGCACAACTACAAGGGGCACAGTACAAGGGGCGCAGCTAGAGGGGCACAACTACAAGGGGCACAACTACAAGGGGCGCAGCTACAGGGGCACAACTACAGGGGCACAACTACAAGGGGCGCAGCTACAGGGGCACAACTACAAGGGGCACAGTACAAGGGGCGCAGCTACAGGGGCACAGCTACAGGGGCACAACTACAAGGGGCACAGTACAAGGGGCGCAGCTAGAGGGGCACAACTACAAGGGGCACAGTACAAGGGGCTCAGATACAGGGGCACAACTACAAGGGGCACAGTACAAGGGGTGCAGCTAGAGGGGCACAACTACAATGGGCACAGTACAAGGGGCGCAGCTACAGGGGCACAGCTACAGGGGCACAACTACAAGGGGCACAGTACAAGGGGCGCAGCTACAGGGGCACAACTACAAGGGGCACAGTACAAGGGGCGCAGCTACAGGGGCACAACTACAAGGGGCACAGTACAAGGAGCGCAGCTAGAGGGGCACAACTACAAGGGGCACAGTACAATGGGCTCAGATACAGGGGCACAACTACAAGGGGCACAGTACAAGGGGTGCAGCTACAGGGGCACAACTACAATGGGCACAGTACAAGGGGCGCAGCTACAGGGATACAACTACAAGGGGCACAGTACAAGGGGCGCAGCTACAGGGGCACAGCTACAGGGGCACAACTACAAGGGGCACAGTACAAGGGGCGCAGCTACAGGGGCACAACTACAAGGGTCGCAGCTAGAGGGGCACAACTACTAGGGGCACAGTACAAGGGGCGCAGCTACAGGGGCACAGCTACAGGGGCACAACTACAAGGGGCACAGTACAAGGGGCGCAGCTACAGGGGCACAACTACAAGGGGCACAGTACAAGGGGCGCAGCTACAGGGGCACAACTACAAGGGGCACAGCTACAAGGGGCACAGTACAAGGGGCACAACGACAAGGGGCACAGTACAAGGGGTACAACTACAAAGGGCACAACTACAAGGGGCGCAGCTACAGGGGCACAACTACAAGGGGCACAGTACAAGGGGCGCAGCTACAGGGGCACAACTACAAGGGGCACAGTACAAGGGGCACAACTACAAGGGGCACAACTACAAGGGGCACAGTACAAGGGGCGCAGCTACAGGGGCACAACTACAAGGGGCACAGTACAAGGGGCGCAGCTACAGGGGCACAACTACAAGGGGTGCAGCTAGAGGGGCACAACTACAAGGGGCACAGTACAAGGGGCGCAGCTACAGGGGCACAGCTACAAGGGGCACAGTACAAGGGGCGCAGCTACAGGGGCACAACTACAAGGGGCACAGTACAAGGGGCACAACTACAAGGGGCACAACTACAAGGGGCGCAGCTACAGGGGCACAACTACAAGGGGCGCAGCTAGAGGGGCAAACTACAAGGGGCGCAGCTACAGGGGCACAGCTACAAGGGGCACAGTACAAGGGGCGCAGCTACAGGGGCACAACTACAAGGGGCACAGTACAAGGGGCACAACTACAAGGGGCACAACTACAAGGGGCACAACTACAAGGGGCGCAGCTACAGGGGCACAACTACAAGGGGCGCAGCTAGAGGGGCACAACTACAAGGGGCGCAGCTACAGGGGCACAACTACAAGGGGCGCAGCTAGAGGGGCACAACTACAAGGGGCGCAGTACAAGGGGCACAACTACAAGGGGCACAACTACAAGGGGCACAGTACAAGGGGCGCAGCTACAGGGGTACAACTGCAAGGGGCACAGTACAAGGGGCACAACTACAAGGGGCACAACTACAAGGGGCGCAGCTAGAGGGGCACAACTACAAGGGGCACAGTACAAGGGGCGCAGCTACAGGGGCACAACTACAAGGGGCACAGTACAAGGGGCGCAGCTACAGGGGCACAGCTACAAAGGGCACAGTACAAGGGGCACAGTACAAGGGGCACAACTTCAAGGGGCACAGTACAAGGGGCACAACTACAAGGGGCACAACTACAAGGGGCGCAGCTACAGGGGCACAACTACAAGGGGCGCAGCTAGAGGGGCACAGTACAAGGGGCGCAGCTACAGGGGCACAACTACAAGGGGCACAGTACAAGGGGCACAACTACAAGGGGCACAACTACAAGGGGCGCAGCTACAAGGGCACAACTACAAGGGGCACAGTACAAGGGGCACAGTACAAGGGGCACAACTACAAGGGGCGCAGCTACAGGGGCACAACTACAAGGGGCGCAGCTACAGGGGCACAACTACAAGGGGCACAGTACAAGGGGCACAGTACAAGGGGCACACCTACAAGGGGCGCAGCTACAGGGGCACAACTACAAGGGGCGCAGCTACAGGGGCACAGCTACAAGGGGCGAACGTCTTTCCGCGTCAGTGAGGGCATAATATTCATTCATTCGTTTGTAAGTATAATTTTTATTTTTACAGGTACCCCTTTTGGATTCTACATGGACAAGTGGACGTGACCGGCGTGGGATGTAGGTAAGTATGTGTGAGTGTGTAAGTGTGTTTTAATAAATTTTTACTTTCACGGTGTGTGTGTGTTGTGTTTTTATTGGTATTTTTTTTATTGTAGAACTACAGGTACCAGCGGGCCCGTTATTTCCTCGCATGCTGGTACTTGAGGTTCTCCAAGTACCAGCAAGCGGGGGAGGCTTGCTGGGCCTTGTAACTCCACAACAAAAAACAATATTTTTTTTTTTTTTTACACACTTATGGCAATCAGCCCGGCACCCACCGCCCAGGGGTGCTGGGGACAGCCTCGGGCTTCACCCCTGGCCAGGCACCCTGGCCCTTGGGTGCCTGGAGGGGGGGACCCCTTGATTTAAGGGGTCCCCACTCCTCCAGGGAACCCTGGCCAGGGGTGATAGTTGGGGGGGGGTAATGCCACGGCCGCAGGGACCTACATAAATGTGTCCCCCGGCTGTGGCATTATGTCCCTGGCTAATGGAGCCCGGTGCTGGTTTTAAAAATACGGGGGACCCCTACATCTTTTGTCCCCCGTATTTTTGGAACCAGGACTGGTCTAAGAGCCCGGTGCTGGTTGTCTAAATACGGGGAACCCTTGTCCAATTTTTTCCCAGTATTTAAACAACCAGGACCGGCTCAAAGAGCCCGAGGCTGGTTATGCTTAGGAGGGGGGACCTCACACATTTTTTTTTACATTTTTTAACCCATTAAGACCCTTCTCCATTAAGTTAATGGAAGCCCTGGACAACAAAATTGCATTCATGTCCTCCTCCCACTCCCTTCCCAGTCCCAAACACTCATTTTTATTTTTTTTCTATAAAAATGTACAATATATCACAAGTATGATGAGCAGGCAGGCAGCGGGCATTGGCGGCATCGGACTGAGATGCAAATTAGTGGCGGAGGGCTGGGTCAGTTGATGGTAGGCAAGTTTGTAAGCCATTGGTGGTGGCAGCAGGCATTGGCTCAAAGGCAGTAGCGGGCATTGGCTCGGTGGCGGTAGGGGTCATCGGCAGGATCCGGTGGACATTATGGCTGTAGTGCCTCACCAGCCAGTGGCGATGTGGCCGGTCCGGGGGCATGGCCGACGGGGAAAGCGAGCGGTCCGGGGGCGTGGCACCATAGTTGCGTCATCGAAGCCCCGCTTCCGCTAGACAGTGCCGAGAAAACAGGCACTGTACTGCGGGGGGCGGAGGTATGATGCCGCAAATCACGTCATCGTATCCCCCTCAGACCGCCCACTTGTTCTCTGCTGTGGGCAGCCGAGGGGGAGTGCAGGGGCTGCCAGGAAAAGCGGGACACTTGCCCACCTTTCCGGGGGACCGGGAGGGCCAACCGATTTTTGGGAGCCTCCCGGCCTTTCCGGGAGGGTAGGCAAGTGTGATTACGGCCCCGGCATTAGGGAGTTTGTGAGGGCTGTGCTATATTTATTTACAGTAATAATCCTTGTATTCCACAGCACTGTGTATACTGTAGGTACAGCACCTGGATAGTGTATATTGCAGGTTAGTAACTGTCATTCCTTCCATAGCAACCACTGAGTGCATAGACGCACCCTTCAATAGTGAGTATCAATGATGATCTGTCTCAGTGACTCATGACAAGACGCAATCACTTACAGCCTGCATGTTGCATCACACCGTCCAGGGCACTGCCGTGTTCCTAGCTGTCGCACCAGCAGAGAGGACTGGGCTTTTATAGGGAGCTAATGAGGGAAACCAGAAATAGGCCAGCATCCATTAGCACTAGGGCTGGTGAGATCATGGAGGTTACACAGGGAAACTGAGTAATAAACAGAGGAGGTGTCACAGTACACGAGGGGCTGGGACCCTGCACGCGCCAGGAACCGCCACGGTCCGCAATGTAAAACCGTTTCTGTTCTGAAGTGTCGGGATACTGCTTAACGCCAGCTGCAATTACTAATCACTCTGAATTTATTTATTTAAAGGAGCATAATGAGCAGACAGATAATAATAATTAATAACAGGTCCACTTTATGAGGTTAAATCTGCTTTTTTTCTTTTTTTTTTTTTCTGGATGCACCTTTCCTGTTATACTGTGATCATTTTTTAATTAGGAAAAAGGGGAAATTACACCGGGTGATTCTAATGACACAAATAGACTGTTTCACATTGTAGTTTATTTTCTGAGCGACCTTTTAGCAGGGTGGTCTTCAATATGCCGACTGACGGGATCCCGACAGCCGGCATACCGACACTTATTCTCCCTCGTGGCGGTCCATGACCCCCCTGGAGGGAGAATAAAATAGTGTGGCGCGCGTAGCGTGGCGAGCGCAGCGAGCCCGCAAGGGGCTCATTTGCGCTCGCCACACTGTCGGTAAGCCGGCGGTCGGGCTCCCGGCGCCGGTATGCTGGTCGCCGGGAGCCCGACCGCCGGCATATCGTAGTGAACCCCTTTTAGCATTGTTTTCCACACACATGCACATATTGTATGTTTTGCTTCTCTCAACATTTATTTGTGCTTATTCTATTGCTTATACTTATAGTGTTATTTCCATTTTAGTGATTCAGGGGGACATTTACTAAGCAGTGATAAGAGCGGAGAAGTGAGCCAGTGGAGATATTTCCCCATCAACCAATCAGCAGCTCTGTATCAATTTATAGTATGCAAATTATAGATGTTACTTCAGTGCTGATTGGTTGCCATGGGTACTTCTCCATTGGCTCACTTCTCCGCTCTTATCACTGCTTAGTAAATGTCCCCCTAAATCGGTATTTATCCCTTTGCAAAACGTTCTTTCCTCATCTTTTATAATTAGGAAAACTTAATTTAATAAAATAGAGATCGATTTCTCTGGCGTAAAAACAATTATTAAAATCAATCCATATATCAAAGGACATAGACATCATATTTTCTGATCTTGCTAAAACACCTAATCATACAAACCGTTAATAACCGCTATATTCAATAGTTTGGAACGCGACTCGCCGCCAACAAGTGTGCCTGTTAACGCAGAGCCTCTACCTAACACGCAGTAACACAGCAGCGAGCCTCTGTGATGCCTCTCTGATGCCTCTGTAATGCCTCTGTGATGCCTCTGTGATTTAGCCCCCAGATGTAAAATGGTCATTTTATTTTTTTAAGAGGAAAAACCAACCTGTTTTTTAAGTCTGTAGATTTATATAAATAAAGGCTAATAAACATACGGTATAATCAGCTCCAGGCTTATGCAGATAGTTTAGAACTGGAACGAAGACGATTACTGTTAACAAAAATCAGGTTTAATCTTTACACTAAAAAGTACTTAGGATATTAAAAATCTAGATAACTGATGGTTAAAAGCTGTTGGGTTGCTTTCGGCAACTTATCCACTTTCGGTAACTTTTCCATATTTGTTTCAAATAAGTCATAACAGTGGGGTATATTTACTAAGCTCCCGATTTTGACCAAGATGCCGTTTTTTCTTCAAAGTGTCATGTCGGGAATTTACTAAGCAAAAATCTCGGCAGTGATGAGGGCATTCGTAATATTTTGGAAGTCCTAGGAAAAAATCACGAATCAATACACCATCGGTCAAATACGCCTGCAATTTGGTAGAAATCGGTAATTTACTAAAAAGTGCAAATCACAAACACTGCCGACAATAGCCAAACACTGCCGTGCAGAAATACAATTCGTGAAAAAGTGCTAAAAAAAAACAGACATGCTTTTTTATCCCGTGTTTGGATAGGCAATGGCATGCACGGATCCATGAGATCCGTGCATGTTTATCAGTGGGAAGGGATGGGAAAGTGTTATTTTTTTGAAAAAAAAAATGCGTGGGGTCCCCCCTCCTAAGCAAAACCAGCCTCGGGCTCTTTGAGCCGGTCCTGGTAGCAAAAATATGGGGGGGGGAAATGATAGAGGTTCCCCCATATTTAAACAACCAGCACCGGGCTCTGCGCCTGGTCCTGGTTCCAAAAATACGGGGGACAAAAAGCGTAGGGGTCCCCCGTATTTCTGAAACCAGCACCGGGCTCCACTAGCCAGATACATAATGCCACAGCCGGGGGACACTTTTATATAGGTCCCGGCGGCCCTGGCATTACATAACCAACTAGTCACCCCTGGCTGGGGTACCCTGGAGGACTGGGGACCCCTTCAATCAAGGGGTCCCTCCCCTCCAGCCACCCAAGGACCAGGGGTGAAGCCCGAGGCTGTCCCCCCCATCCAAGGGCTGCGGATGGGAGGCTGATAGCCATTTTGTCAAAAAATGAATATTGTTTTTAGTAGCAGTACTACAAGTCCCAGCAAGCCTCCCCCGCAAGCTGGTACTTGGAGAACCACAAGTACCAGCATGCAGAGGAAAACCGGGCCCGCTGGTACCTGTAGTACTACTACTAAAAAAATACCCCAATAAAAACATAAGACACACACCTTGAAAGTATAACTTTAATGCATACATCCATACCTCCATATACACATACTTACCTTATGTTCACACGAGGGTCGGTCCTCTTTTCCATGTAGAATCCATGGTGTACCTGTTGAAAAAATTATACTCACAAAATCCAGTGTAGAGGGCTCCTCGGGTAATCCATTTGTAATCCAGGTACTTGTCAAAATAAAAAAAACGGACACCCGACCTCGCACTGAAAGGGGCCCCATGTTTTCACATGGGACTCCTTTCCCCGAATGCCAGAAACCCCCTTTGACATGTCTAAGAGGGTTCCTTCAGCCAATCAGGGAGCGCCACATTGTGGCACCCTCCTGATTGGCTGTGTGCTCCTGTAGTGTATGACAGACAGCACACGGCAGTGTTACAATGTAGCGCCTATGCGCTCCATTGTAACCAATGGTGGGAACTTTGTGGTCAGCGGGTGACCGAAAGTAACCTCACCGCTGACCACAAAGTTCCCACCATTAGTTACAATGGAGCGCATAGGCGCTACATTGTAACACTGCCGTGTGCTGCCTGTCATACAGTACAGGAGCACACAGCCAATCAGGAGGATGCCACAATGTGGCGCTCCCTGATTGGCTGAAGGGACCCTCTTAGATATAAGTCAGAAGGGGTTTCTGGCATTCGGGGAAAGGGGTCCCATGTGAAAACATGGGGCCCCTTTCAGTGCGAGGTCGGGTGTCCATTTTTTTATTTTGACAAGTACCTGGATTACAACTGGATTACAAGAAGAGCCTTCTACCCTGGATTTTGTGAGTATAATTTTTTCAACAGGTACCCCATGGATTCTACATGGAGAAGAGGACCGACCCTCGTGTGAACATAAGGTAAGTATGTGTATATGGAGGTGTGTATGTATGCATTAAAGTTATACTTTCAAGGTGTGTGTCTTATGTTTTTATTGGGGTATTTTTTTAGTAGTAGTACTACAGGTACCAGCGGGCCCGGTTTTCCTCCGCATGCTGGTACTTGTGGTTCTCCAAGTACCAGCTTGCGGGGGAGGCTTGCTGGGACTTGTAGTACTGCTACTAAAAACAATATTCATTTTTTGACAAAATGGCTATCAGCCTCCCATCCGCAGCCCTTGGATGGGGGGGACAGCCTCGGGCTTCACCCCTGGTCCTTGGGTGGCTGGAGGGGAGGGACCCCTTGATTGAAGGGGTCCCCACTCCTCCAGGGTACCCCGGCCAGGGGTGACTAGTTGGTTATGTAATGCCAGGGCCGCCGGGACCTATATAAAAGTGTCCCCCGGCTGTGGCATTATGTATCTGGCTACTGGAGCCCGGTGCTGGTTTCAGAAATACGGGGGACCCCTACGCCCTTTTGTCCCCCGTATTTTTGGAATCAGGACCAGGCGCAGAGCCCGGTGCTGGTTGTTTAAATATGGGGGAACCTCTATCATTTTCCCCCCCATATTTTTGCAACCAGGACTGGCTCAAAGATCCTGAGGCTGGTTTGGCTTAGGAGGGGGGACCCCACGCAATTTTTTTATTTATTTTAACACTGATTTTTTTTTTTTAAAAAGGTGCACAATGAAGCCCAGCACGGATCTCTCAGATCCGGCCGAGATTCATTGTATTAAAGTCGGCAGTGTTTTACAAGTCACTCACGTAAAACACTGCCAAAAAAAACGAATGACATCGACATCGGTAAAACGGAAAATGCAGAATACGACAGCTTAGTAAATTAGCCATAATAAATTCAAAAAGTTGCAACTTTACACTTTCGATGTCATTCGTGATTGAACTTTGACCTCAAACGGGAAAATACGATTCTTAGTAAATATACCCCAGTGTTGTCAAATATATTAGAAAATGAATTCATTTATAAGGGACACAATTCTAATTCTAATTAACATAGGCAAACGTAAGGGGGGTTTCTGGTTGCCCAGAAACCCCCTGCTCTTGGTTAGCGACTCAAATTATGACCACAGTAGCAATGATATTTATATAATAGGATCACTAAAGCTGCTGCCACATCATGCAGTGTAAGGGACAGAGCAGAGCTGCTGGACATGCCCATTGGTTGCAGCTTCTTCTACCAAGTTTGCTGTGTGTGTGGATCTGAGTCCTCAATCAGTGCTCTGGACCAGGGAGTAGCTGCCAGGAAGAAGAGACAGGAGCCTTACCATGAGGTGGGAGAATGTGTGCTTAGAAAGTGCAATACTGGTTCTATTACATGTGTATTTATTTATTATGGGATGTTTAACCTTATCCTGACCACTTATTTTATTTCTATTAGTTAAATATGATTGATACAGCCTATACTATAGACCTTCTATTGTATTAAATATTAATACTGTATTCCATGCACTATCCCGTGTATAAAAAAAACCAATGTGTACATTAATGTCCAGGGTCATTACTAGGTTCTTCTGCCGCTACCCAGTCTCCCACGCTTGCCCAATGCACCAAAAAGTGGGAGATTGTGGATTGCATTTGGGACTGCCCCTTCTAGAAATCCGGCATTTGCCCCTGAATAACCCTGCACAGTCCAGGGGCACTGCAATAGTCCAAACCCCTGGTGATATCTGGTATTTAAGGCTGGTGTATTTTAGATGACAGGTCTATACCCTACAACTTTTTCATGATGAGTGGTGCATTGTAACGCAACACCAAATATGCTGATTGCTACATTACCGATCATCTCCAGTAGGTGTTCTCCTTTTTGTATCACTTTCTGTGCTGTAATTGATAGATACCTATTCCCAGGTTGGATACGGGTGACTAGTGCTCTCAATGCCGGCAGTCACATGACCGTCAACAACATCCCGACACCTGGTAGGTAAGTATGCTAACCCTTTCCAAAACACCCGAACCCTCCTTTCCAGCAGGACCAGCCCTCCCTTTCCGCAGCCATACTCTAACCCTCCCCACGGCAGCCTAACTCTAACCCTCCCGCTCGCAGCATAACCCTAACCCTCCCTTCCTGCAGCCAAACCCTAACCCTCCCTTCCCGCAGCCTAACCCTCCCTTTCCGCAGCCTAACCCTAACCCTCCCTTCCCGCAGCCTAACCCTAAGCCTCCTTTCCAGCAGCCTAACCCTAACCCTCCCTTCCCACAGCCTAACTCTAACCCTCCCGCTCGCAGCATAACCCTAACCCTCCCTTCCTGCAGCCTAACCCTAACCCTCCCGCTCGCAGCATAACCCTAACCCTCCCTTCCTGCAGCCAAACCCTAACCCTCCCTTCCCGCAGCCCAGCTCTAACCCTTCCCGCACAGCATAACCCTAACCCTCCTCACGGCAGCCTAACCCTAACCCTCCCTTCCCGCAGCCTAACCCTAACCCTCCCTTCCCGCAGCATAACCCTAACCCTCCCTTCCCGTAGCCAAACCCTAACCTCCCTTCCCGCAGCCTAACCTTAACCTTCCCTTCCTGCAGCCTAACCCTAACCCTCCCTTCCCGCAGCCTAACCCTAACCCTCCCCATAGCAGCCCAACCACTGGCATAACTACTGCCCCCGCAGCCATTGCGGTGGCTTGGAGGCACAGGGCTGTGGGGGCGCCGCCGCCACTGATTGCTGCTGTTTTGGGAAGGAGCTGGAGGGGCGGGAGCATGCGCCTCTCCTGTGTGTCCCTCCTGGGTCTCCGGCGGCAGAGGCGTGTCTGTTAATGAAGTGTCGGTTCGTGAGCTCTGTGCATATTTGGCACTGGGGGTATATGTGTACCTGGCACTGGGGGGGCATATTTGGCACTGGGGGTATATGTGTATCTGGCACTGGGGGGGCATATATGGCACTGGGGGTATATGTGTACCTGGCACTGGGGGGGCATATTTGGCACTGGGGGTATATGTGTATCTGGCACTGGGGGGGCATATATGGCACTGGGGGTATATGTGTACCTGGCACGGGGGGGGGGGCATTTTTGGCACTGGGGGTATATGTGTACTGGCACTGGGGGCGCATATTTGTCACTGGGGGTATATGTGTACCTGCACTGGGGGGGCATATTTGGCACTGGGGGCATATGTGGCACTGGGAGCACAGCCCTAGCAACAAACATTACTCCCTGGTCACAAACACAACACCCAGCTCATGAAATCCCTGGCAACAAGCATTACCCCCTAGCAACAAGCATGACACCCAGTGCATGAAACCCCTGGCAACGAATATTACCCCCTGGCAACAAGCTTGAAACCAGCACATGATACCTCTGGCAACAAGCATAACACATAGCGCATGAAACCCCTGGCAACGAGCATGACACCCAGTGCATGAAAACCCCTGGCACCATGCATGGAACCAAGAGCATGAAACCCCTGACAACGAGCAGGTAATTTAATAGTAGTATAAGGTAGTCTCTTCCTGCAATGCCACACCCCTTTATGCTAAGCCATGCCCATTTCCGCAAGGCCACACCCCTTTTCATTTTATTTTGTGCAATTATGGGGTGATGGGGCGCCAGGGAATGTTTTTGGCTTGGGGGAGAAAAATTTCTAGTTACGCCACTGAGCCTAACCCTAACCCTCCCCCCCCACAGCATAACCCTCCTTTCCCACAGCCTAAGCCTAACCCTCCTTTCACACAGCCTAACCCTCCATTCCCGCAGCCTAACCCTAACCCTCCCCCTGCAGCCTAACCCTAACCCTCCCCCCTGCAGCCTAACCCTAACCCTTCATTCCAGCAGCCTAACCCTAACCCTCCCCACCCGCAGTCAAACCCTAACCCTCCCCCCTGCAGACTAACCCTAACCCTCCCCCCTAGAGCCTAACCCTAACCCTCCCCCCGCAGCCAAACCCTAACCCTCCCCAAGGCAGCCTAACTCTAACCCTCCCCCTGCAGCCTAACCGTCCTTTCCCACAGCCTAACCCTAGCCCTCCCCTTGCAGCATAACCCTAACCCTCCTTTCCCACAGCCTAACCATAACCCTCCCCCTGCAGCCTAACCCTAACCCTCCACTCCCGCAGCCTAACCCTAACCCTCCCCCTGCAGCCTAACCCTAACCCTCCCCCCTGCAGCCTAACCCTCCCCCCACAGCATAACCCTAATCCTCCTCCCTGCAGCATAACCCTAACCCTCCCCCCTAGCATAAACCTTACCCTACCCACAGCAGCCTAACCCTAACCCTCCCCCCACAGCATTACCCTAACCCTCCCCCCCTGCAGCCTAACCCTAACCCCCCCACCCCCACCCCCACCCCCACAGCCTAACCCTCAATTCCCGCAGCATAACCCTAACCCTCCCTGGCATACTTACATTTGGGATGTCGACTGTTGGAACCCTTAAGACCACCAGTCATCGGGATACCAGCTACCTCCCCTTCTCCCCATTGTACTGGAAGTAACCCATTTCTTTCACTGCTGTTCTCAGGATCGTTACTTATTAGAAATGTTTACTTTTCTTGTTTATTTTTGTTATCTATTTTTTCAACAGTACTTTCCTCTAATTAATGAGTAATAGACATTTTGTTAAATGTAGTGTACTTGAAAGCAGACAGTTGTTGTTTTTTGAACACTGGGCCTAACTTATGATAATATATTTTATTTTTTAGTAAATTGCTCTTTAAATGCTACGTAACATTACATCCTTTTGGTTCGGAGGCAGTTAATAAACGTGGCCTGGAAGGAAGTGGGAGTGATTAGACGTCTTGTATATACAGTATTTATTACATTCTTCAATCAGAGCGCAGAGCCTTTCCCAGCACCCTTCATATCATATGTATATTATTCTGCGTGTGCTGCTATTCATAAGAAAGGTTTGTATTACTTAAGGAAACTCGAGCGCCCTTCATGGAAAGCACATTTTTGTGGCATGCAGCACACTTGTGTACTCACAGTAGCCACGCCCAGCTTTCATTATGCGATACCAAAACGAGCGCCGACATGTTAGCGCACAACACGGAATACTGCCAGCTATTCCCATGTTCCCCAAACTAGTTACTTAACCTGCAGATGAACTGCGCTAATCATTACGCCTGGCAGACGGAACACAGAGAGGTTTTGTACCTGAATCTAAGGATTTTCAAATTCCTAACCAAAGGTAGACGGCCGTGATTGATGGACAATGTGGCGGATTAGTATACAATGGTTTACAACAGTTGCAGGTAGAGCGCTGACAAGTAAAGGTTTATTTTATCCAGCTTGACAGCTTACTATGTCCTGACTCCCGGGGGAAGGAATGTATTAACTGCTTTTATTTTATCTTACAGTATTCAGACAGCCACATATGAGATCACCGGCAGATATCACCCCCATACCGCAGGCCCTGCTGTCTGGCCAAGGGTAAAGACGCAATCAGTTTCACCAAACCCCCCAAACTTTCCACCAAACTACCGGCGGATGATTTTCTTCTGCTTTGTGCGTGGTGTCGTCTGGTTTACGAAGGATGGGAATAGGGAAATGAGATATGGGGTCTATTTACTAAGCCTGGGAGAGAGATAAAGTACCAGCCAATCAGATCCTAACTGCCACGTTACAGGCTGTGTTTGGAAAATGCCAGGAGCTAATTGGCTGCTACTTTATCTGTCTCACTTTATCACTCTCCAAGGATTAGTAAATAGACTCCTTAGTCTGAGACTGTGGAAGAGGAAGATCGCCAGCTAGGGCAGGAGGCAGCAAAGATGCGTCGGGAGGGATAGAGTAGGCTAGCCAGGTATCACAACCTAGCGCAGCTGTCTGCACTTCACTTACTGTAAGCTACAGTACTAGCCGTGCAGTCATGTGACTGCTGACATCAGGGGCGGGAATTCTCACGTTGCAGCTGCCGCATCAGCTTTTTTATCTTCCTTCCTTCCTTCCTTCCTTCCTTCCTTCCTTCCTTCCTTCCTTCCTTCCTTCCTTCCTTCCTTCCTTCCTTCCTTCCTCCCTTCCTTTTGTGCAGTCTCTGCACAGCCCAGGACTTACTCAGACGCTGCGATCACTTCAGCCTGTTCAGGACTGGAATTGACGTCAGACACCGCCCTGCAAACTCTTGGATACGCCTGCGTTTTCCAAACACTCCCAGAAAATGGTCAGTTGTCACCCGCAAACGCCTTCTCTCTGTCAATCTCCTTGCGAACGCTCGTGCAAAATGGATCCTTCGCACAAACCCATCGCTGAGCGGCAATCCGCTTTGTACCCGTGCAATGCGCCTGCGCATTGCGGTACATATGCATGCGCAGTTTAGACCTGATCGCCAGCTGTCCGAAAAATGCAGCCTTGCGATCAGGTCTGAAATACCTCCCCCCCCCCCCCCCCCCCCCCCCATATACTGGCCTTTTGTTTTCATGAAAAATATATTCATTAGATTTGAAGCAAAAAAAAAAAGTTGTATAAAAAAAAATTAAAATATTGTAAAAAAAAATGTTTTTATTTTGGAAATGTTTTATTTAAAAAAAAAAAAAAAAACTTCCCTTTCTGACTTGTAGCTCTTAAAATACTTGGACCATTGCTGTCCTAATACCCCATGTCCCCTAGCCATGACTAGCACTGGCGATATTTGGTGATTTTACCATACATAAAATACCGTAGTGGAATCCAATTATGAAGCAGCTTTCAATCTTTTCCAGATTTTTGTGTGTTAGACGGTTTTGACAAACCCCCCCTCTTATGTATGTGTCGACTGTTTTTAATACCAATGGTTTTAATGTAATATTTATTCTTATTATTACCTGAAACAATTGTAGCGACCCTAGCACCTAGTATTTGGCAATTACACATTTACACAGCATATTGAAATATGTGAAACTTAAAAGTACAGAGGCTACAATTTTGTAGCCAGCATTGTATGTCAAGGCGAGATTAAACCCTTGGGATCCATTTTGTACATTTCATGCTTTAAAAAAAGATTTATCTTAATCATTGTAATATATCCTGAAAAATTATATACTGTACATACTATTTCATTGGCTTTAGGAATGTACGTAAGTAATCACTGCAATACAAATCTACATCAGTGCATAATTTGATTGATCTTATGCAACGGCAATTTATTGATTGAGATACTTTAGCTTTAATTGCCATGCACAATATTACATTTGAACTGTAAGCTCCAACAATTCAATGCGCACAACACAACGCCATGCACAATATTACATTTCTACTGTAAGCTCCAACAATTCAATGCGCACAACACAACGCCATGCACAATATTACATTTGAACTGTAAGCTCCAACAATTCAATGCGCACAACACAACGCCATGCACAATATTACATTTCTACTGTAAGCTCCAACAATTCAATGCGCACAACACAACGCCATGCACAATATTACATTTGAACTGTAAGCTCCAACAATTCAATGCGCACAACACAATGCCATGCACAATATTACATTTGAACTGTAAGCTCCAACAATTCAATGCGCACAACACAACGCCATGCACAATATTACATTTGAACTGTAAGCCCCAACAATTCAATGCGCACAACACAACGCCATGCACAATATTACATTTATACTGTAAGCTCCAATAATTCAATCCGCAGAACACAACGCCATGCATAATATTACATTTCTACTGTAAACTCCAACAATTCAGTGTGCACAACACAACGCCATGCATAATATTACATCTCTACTGTAAGCACCAATAATTCAGTGTGCACAGCACAGCGCCATGCATAATATTACATCTCTACTGTAAGCTCCAATAATTCAATCTGCACAACACAACGCCATGCATAATATTACATTTCTACTGTAAGCTCCAATAACTCAATGTGCACAACACAATGCCATGCATAATATTACATCTCTACTGTACGCTCGGATAATTCAATGTGCACAACACAACGCCATGCACAATATTAAATTTCTACTGTAAGCTTCAATAATTCAATGTGCACAACACAACGCCATGCATAATATTACATTTCTACTGTAAGCTCCAATAACTCAATGTGCACAACACAATGCCATGCATAATATTACATCTCTACTGTACGCTCGGATAATTCAATGTGCACAACACAACGCCATGCACAATATTAAATTTCTACTGTAAGCTTCAATAATTCAATGTGCACAACACAACGCCATGCATAATATTACATCTCTACTGTAAACTCCAATAATTCAATGTGCACAACACAAAGCCATGCATAATATTAAATTTCTACTGTAAGCTCCAATAACTCAATGTGCACAACACAACGCCATGCACAATATTACATTTCTACATATAAGCTCCAATAATTCAATGCGCACAACACAACGCCATGCATAATATTACATTTCTACTGTAAGCTCCAATAACTCAATGTGCACAACACAACGCCATGCACAATATTACATCTCTACTGTAAGCTCCAATAATTCAATCTGCACAACACAACGCCATGCACAATATTACATCTCTACTGTAAGCTCCAATAATTCAATCTGCACAACACAACGCCATGCATAATATTACATTTCTACTGTAAGCTCCAATAACTCAATGTGCACACTGCACAACGTCACCTTGACCTTCCTAAGATTACACAATTAATTTACATTTTCCCTCTAATCATGTTACCAGGTATGAAGCAATGGTGCGTGGGTTATGCCTTTCATCTGCTGCGTTATTTAGGATATGATTTAAATTAATATTTCTTAACTTAAACATAGATAGTCCTGTAATGTTAAAACAGCCCTAAGAACATCAAACACATCACTTAAACTCGTTCACACATTGCACAACATCACCTTTCTGCTCAAAGTACTGTATAATAGTAATGCTGCTCTCTGTAACACAGTAAAATCAACGATAGGCTTTGCGTGAATAAAAGTAGGGATTTTTCTTTATGGGTAATAAAGTTTCAAGTGACGAGGTTCTTCACGTAGATGTCCCAACACTGTATAAAGCTCTACATATCCAAAACAAAGGTCACGATTTACGTTAGGTAACAGCGCTTGTACATGTTACACTGGATTGTGGGGACTGAGTGATAGGTGAGTAATGACTTGGACCTTGAGGATGGAAAATACCCATCCTTGGGTGTCTACCCTGTTGCATGTCTTTGTGTCATCTGCAAAAATGTTTTCCCTTCAATACTGCCAGTCCACATGCAGATCCCTGGGATTTTCCACTGGTGAGATTTCTCTCCCAGGAATGCACTCTGTTTATTACATCTCGTAGTTTACCCTGAAGCCAGCACCTTATCCAGTCAACATCATAAATTCCAACCCCAATGTGTTTATCAGCATAGACATAGCAATCCCACTTTACAATTATTTGATACAGTAATAATAACATTTGCAATGTACAGTATTAAGAACTTTCTGCCGCCTTATAGCAGAATATATTAGAGAATACATTACCCACCTACCAACTCTGCAATAGGACCACTTACTTTCCTATATCCATACAGTAAATCCACAAAGTTCTACCAGAGGTGTAGTTCCATCATAAAATTAATTTTTTTGGAGTGCATTTTGCTCCTTAATGCGTCCGCAGGTGCTAGTGATTAGTGGGCTCTAGAATCGCAGCTATTCGTGGTTGTAGCCGTTGTGTGATGGACCATGTGATTGGCCGGAGAATATGGAAATGCTATAGGTGTAATATGGATATAAGGGATGATTCTGAATTGGTTGCCAGTGGAAATGCAGATGGTTTGTGTGGATTCAGCATGCTGCATATGCGACAAATAAAGAAATCGGTGATTGTGCATACAAAAGAAAAGAATATCTCCCAGCGCTAATGTTATCAGGTGTATGTTCTATAATTTATAATAATATCTATTCGTAGAAATAACTCTAACAGCAATATATGTTTAAAATAAAATTAGTATTTTATTTCCTAGCATAGACATTAAAAAATGGACCATAAAGGAGAGATCCTCATTGGTTCCAATAAAATCAGGTGTTCAAATTGAAACAATAACTGGTGAATCCTAATACCGGTATACTAAAAACAAACAACCACATACAACATAAAACATAAAGAGCAGTGATACACTGAGAGGGCTTTGATCAATTTATTACGAAAATTAATGATAATATATACAATCTGGAATTCACGTGTGAAGTGAGCGACAAAAATATCAACTTTCTAGATCTAACCATCCTTATAGAAGGAAACAAGATCGAAACTAAAACATATAGAAAGGATGTGGATTGTAACAGCTCCCTGAATTTGAAGAGTAATCATCATCCTAAATGGTTATTTAATGTTCCGAAAGGACAGATGAAAAGATTAAGAAGAAATTGCTCTAAAAAAGTGGATTATGATGCACAAGTTATGGAATTGATGGAACAATTTGAGGAGAAGAATTATATCAGGAGTGACCTTGAGAAAAATAAAGATGAGGTAGATGAAGTGGCTAGAACGAACCTCCTCCAGTACAAGGAGAAGAGTACCAAGACTAAGCAGGATGTGATGTTTCTGACGGGTTTCTCAAGTCAACGGAGGCTTCTAGAGGAAAGTATTTACAAACATTGGCATATTCTCACTGCAGACGAAGACCTTAGGGAAATCCTGCCAGCGAAACCCAGAATAATATACAAAAGAGTGCCCAATATAAAAACCAGCCTAGTCAGGAGTCACTATAAGAACGATAGGAGAGTGGGAGAAACCTGGCTGAAAGAAATAAAGTCCGGGTTCTATAGATGCAATAATTGCGTAGTATGTAGAAAAACTAGAAAAATCTCAACAAAATGTGTGGATAAATATAAATCTCACAGTACAGGGAAAGAATATAAGATAAGAGATAAAATGACGTGCAATTCGAAAGGGGTAATTTACTTGGTGACATGCCCCTGCGGGCTACAATATGTAGGGAAGACCTACCGTAGTCTATGCACCAGGATAAATGAGCATTTAAATAATATCCGGACTAATAAAGACAATCACAATATTCCGGAACATTTTACTAAAATGCACAATAGTGACCCTATGGGCCTAGAATTTATTGGGATAAAACTTGTACAAAAACCGTGGAGAGGAGGGGATTGGGATAATGCTTTATTGAAAGAAGAAGCTAGAATGATTTTTGAGTTGGAAACCTTGGTGCCTAAGGGCCTGAATATAGATTGGGATCTCTTTCCTTTCCTTAAAGAATAAAGTAAACCCTATGAGACCTAACTTGAGAAAACTGGGGGGCTATTGAAAATATTTTTATTATTTTTATTATATTGTTAGGATAGAGAGACACTGTCTTTTGTGTGGTTGTTGTCTGTTGTTTTCTGTTGTCTTATACCATGTGGATACTTTGGAAGATGGCCGTTTATAATTGTCCTATTAATTAGATATTATGACCTCGACACCCATCCCCTGAGAGACTATAAGTTAGGGGACAAAACTGATATGGAGGTAAACAATCAGGAACAACTTAGAGGGAACGTCGATTAAACCATCCCGCTTTATGACTGATGAGGATAATGGCCGGGATAGATGGGAGTGCTATCTCACTATTGCTATTCATTACAGAGAGCGAAAACTAGGATGGATGTTGTGGAGGAGTCAAAAGCTGCTTATTTGAGCATTTTCGGTTACTATGACAACCGCTATGACACGTCGAGGACGTAGACGGAGGTCCGGTTACTATGGTAACCAACGCGACGGAGCGGCTCACTTAAACACTTCTGGTTACCATGACTACCAATATGACATGTGGAGGACATAGACGGAGGATAGGTTACCACGGTAACGAATGCGTATATGTAGATGTTGTGGAGGAGAGGAGGGAAGTGCTGCGAGTCAAAAGCGGCTCATTCGAGCATTTCCGGTTACTAAGACAACCGCTATGACACGCCGAGGACGTAGATGGAGGTCCGGTTACTATGGTAACCAACGTGACGGAGCGGCTCACTTAAACACTTCTGGTTACCATGACTACCAATATGACATGTGGAGGATGTAGACGGAGGATAGGTTACCACGGTAACGAATGCGTATGTAGCGCGCTAGGAGAACTAATCACCATGACGACTGACACGCTAGGGAAGTATAAAGAACAGGGGATTGATCTTGCTCGGCCATCCTGAGGAAGCCTGCGGTGACAGGCGAAACTAGTTGATCGCGGAGCAATCAGTAACAGTCTGCCGGCAGACACCCGTTCATTCACTTCCTGGGACATTTAAGTAAGTGTTTTGAGCGCTATGAGTTCATAGACAGAGGATCTGGCTATCCTGTTTAAAGTGACTTACATATTCCTACACCGAAAGGACTATACTTTGACTGGTATTAACCAGGACTCCTGATGGGCAAATTCCCTGTTTGACAGGTGACTACATTATAGTATCTACTTCTATACCCTCACCTATACTTACCCGAGGATATCCATCCAGTGAATAATTCGCTTCTTAGTGTATCACTGCTCTTTATGTTTTATGTTGTATGTGGTTGTTTGTATTTAGTATACCGGTATTAGGATTCACCAGTTATTGTTTCAATTTGAACACCTGATTTTATTGGAACCAATGAGAATCTCTCCTTTATGGTCCATTTTTTAATGTCTATGCTAGGAAATAAAATACTAATTTTATTTTAAACATATATTGTTGTTAGAGTTATTTCTACGAATAGATATTATTATAATTTATGGAACATACACCTGATAACATTAGCGCTGGGAGATATTCTTTTCTTTTGTATTACTGTGAGGATAGTGGAAATCCTCATCTCTCCACCATAGCAGCTTATATCCATCAGGTGAGGCTTATTAGCGCAGTCCTCCAATCCTTGTTATTTTTCGGTGATTGTGCATGCCTCAATTCAGACTTAACCACATGGATGGAGAATATTAATGCTTATGGATTCCATGAATGTAGACTATCAATGGTTTTCAAGTGCTTGGGCGCAAACGGTTGATTGTCATTTGCTCCCGTACTGTACATTACCAGATTTTTGTTCCCACCAGACAGATTGGACAGATAAATCTTTAGGTATGTGCCCAGCTTTTTATAAAGGTGCCCCGGCTGCTGATAGGACACCAGAGTCATGTACAGGAGATCTGGACTGGATTTGGTTTAGCAGTGGTCAACTGATCTCAGCCAAGATGGCAGCACCCATGTCCTGGCTTGCAACATGTCCTGATAGTTTAGGTGAGTGATGCAGTGCCATGAAGCGACAGTCATGCTAGTTTGAAGCTAAGTAGTTGCTATAGGCAACTGCTCCACTTGTTCTGTTTAGAAGATTTGATACATGTTGTCCTTAATGACTACATTGCAAATACAATAGATCTACATAGGAGAGCATTACGTCTTTTTTCTTTATTTCATTTTTCAGTCCATGCACGAGCATTTCATTGGAATGCAAATAATGTGGAATCTGCCTCCCTAGGAATGATTGGTACGGTGGCTATCACCCAACATTTGTCTGGCAGCAAAAGGGATCATTGAGTAATGAAGTGCAAGTTGTTAAAGTTGCAATTTAGATTATTCATCCTAAAGCAGGAAAACGACCAACACAGACGGCTTTCTGTAAGCTTGCAATGGTAAAAGCAGAATTACACACCGCCCAGCAAATTTTTTTATAAATTCACTTGACAGCGCTTGTTAAAGGAATGTAAAAGCCACGAGTCAGAACTCAGAACAATAAGTTAATAGAAGAAAAAGGTGGCTGCAGGAAAGAGAAGAGGTGCAGACACAGACTAGTTGAGTGATGCAACCTGACAAAATATGTTACTACGGAGGGTTGTGTCAAACCTTCTAAAGAATGGACCAATGGAGAAGTTGGCCATATAAACCAATCAGCTTCTAGCTATCAGTTTATATAATGTACTTGATAGTAGTTAGATTCTGATTGGTTTTTATGGGCAACTTCCCCCCCTTGCCCATTTTTCAACTTCTTGCTACATCTCCCAATGACTCCTTTACTCTCCCCTTCTTAATATTAGAGATGAGCGGGTTCGGTTCGTCGAGATCCGAACCCGCCCGAACTTCACCTATTTTACACGGTTCTGAGGCAGCCTCGGATCTTCCCGCCTTGCTCGGTTAACACGAACGCGCCCGAACATCATCATCCCGCTGTCGGATTCTCGCGAGATTCGTATTCTATATAAAGAGCCGCGCGTCGCCGTCATTTTCACTCGTGCTTTGGAGATTGAACGGAGAGGACGTGGCTGCGTTCTCTGCCTGAAAAGCTCTATATCTGTGCTCAATGTGCTGCAAATATCTGTGCTCAGTGTGCTGCAAATATCTGTGCTCAGTGTGCTGCATTGTGGGGACCACCAGTATATTATATAATTATAGTAGTACAGTACAGTAGGCCATTGCTGTATCTTGCAGCTCTGTGTCAAGTATGCTATCCATATCTGTGCTGCATTATTGTAAGCAGTATATAGCAGGACAGTGCAGCATTTTGGTGACCTGCAGTATACATATAGTACAGTACAGTAGGCCATTGCTGTATCTTGCAGCTCTGTGTCAAGTATACTATCCATATCTGTGCTGCATTATTGTGAGCAGTATATAGTAGGACAGTGCAGCATTTTGGTGACCAGCAGTATACATATAGTACAGTACAGTACAGTAGGCCATTGCTGTATCTTGCAGCTCTGTGTCAAGTATACTATCCATATCTGTGCTGCATTATTGCGAGCAGTATATAGTAGGACAGTGCAGCATTTTGGTGACCAGCAGTAGTAGTACAGAAAGTACAGTAGGCCATTGCTATTGATATATTACAGGCATATAATTCCACACATTAAAAAATGGAGAACAAAAATGTGGAGGGTAAAATAGGGAAAGAACAAGATCCACTTCCACCTCGTGCTGAAGCTGCTGCCACTAGTCATGGCCGAGACAATGAAATGCCATCAACGTCGTCTGCCAAGGCCGATGCCCAATGTCATAGTAGAGAGCATGTAAAATCCAAAAAACAAAAGTTCAGTAAAATGACCCAAAAATCAAAATTAAAAACGTCTGAGGAGAAGCATAAACTTGCCAATATGCCATTTACGACAAGGAGTGGCAAGGAACGGCTGAGGCCCTCTCCGATGTTCATGGCTAGTGGTTCAGATTCACATGAGGATGGAAGCACTCATCCTCTCACTAGAAAAATGAAAAGACTTAAGCTGGCAAAAGCACAGCAAAGAACTGTGCGTTCTTCTAAATCACAAATCCCCAAGGAGAGTCCAATTGTGTCGGTTGCGATGCCTGACCTTCCCAACACTGGATGGGAAGAGGTGGCGCCTTCCACCATTTGCACGCCCCCTGCAAGTGCTGGAAGGAGCACCCACAGTCCAGTTCCTGATAGTCAAATTGAAGATGTCACTGTTGAAGTACACCAGGATGAGGATATGGGTGTTGCTGGCGCTGAGGAGGAAATTGACAAGGAGGATTCGGATGGTGAGGTGGTTTGTTTAAGTCAGGCACCCGGGGAGACACCTGTTGTCCGTGGGATGAATATGGCCATTGACATGCCTGGTCAAATTATTTAAAAAATCACCTCTTCGGTGTGGAATTATTTTAACAGAAATGCGGACAACAGGTGTCAAGCCGTGTGTTGCCTTTGTCAAGCTGTAATAAGTAGGGGTAAGGACATTAACCACCTAGGAACATCCTCCCTTATACGTCACCTGGAGCGCATTCATCAGAAGTCAATGACAAGTTCAAAAACTTTGGGTGACAGCGGAAGCAGTCCACTGACCACTAAATCCCTTCCTCTTGTACCCAAGCTCCTGCAAACCACACCACCAACTCCCTCAGTGTCAATTTCCTCCTTAGACAGGAACGCCAATAGTCCTGCAGGCCATGTCACTGGCAAGTCTGACGAGTCCTCTCCTGACTGGGATTCTTCCGATGCATCCTTGAGTGTAACGCCTACTGCTGCTGGCGCTGCTATTGTTGCTGCTGGGAGTCAATCGTCATCCCAGAGGGGAAGTCGGAAGACCACTTGTACTACTTCCAGTAAGCAATTGACTGTCCAACAGTCCTTTGCGAGGAAGATGAAATATCACAGCAGTCATCCTGTTGCAAAGCGGATAACTCAGGCCTTGGCAGCTGTGTTGGTGTTAGACGTGCGTCCGGTATCCGGCGTTAGTTCACAGGGAATTAGAGAATTTCTTGAGGTAGTGTGTCCCCGGTACCAAATACCATCAAGTTTTCACTTCTCTAGGCAGGCGATACCGAGAATGTACACAGACGTCAGAAAAAAACTCACCAGTGTCCTAAAAAATGCAGTTGTACCCAATGTCCACTTAACCACAGACATGTGGACAAGTGGAGCAGCGCAGACTCAGGACTATATGACTGTGACAGCCCACTGGGTAGATGTATTGCCTCCTGCAGCAAGAACAGCAGCGGCGGCACCAGTAGCAGCATCTCGCAAACGCCAACTCGTTCCTAGGCAGGCTACGCTTTGTATCACCGCTTTCCATAAGAGGCACACAGCTGACAACCTCTTATGGAAACTGAGAAACATCATCGCAGAATGGCTTACCCCAATTGGACTCTCCTGGGGATTTGTGACATCGGACAACGCCACCAATATTGTGCATGCATTACATGTGGGCAAATTCCAGCACATCCCATGTTTTGCACATACATTGAATTTGGTGGTGCAGAATTTTTTTTTAAAACGACAGAGGCGTGCAAGAGATGCTGTCGGTGTCCCGAAGAATTGCGGGCCACTTTGGGCATTCAGACACTGCGTGCCGAAGACTGGAGCACCAGCAAACACTCCTGAACCTGCCCCTCCATCATCTGAAGCAAGAGGTGGTAACGAGGTGGAATTCAACCCTCTATATGCTTCAGAGGATGGAGGAGCAGCAAAAGGCCATTCAAGCCTATACATGTGCCTAAGATATAGGCAAAGGAGGGGAAATGCACATGACTCAAGCGCAGTGGAGAATGATTTCAACGTTGTGCAAGGTTCTGCAACCTTTTGAACTTGCCACACGTGAAGTCAGTTCAGACACTGCCAGCCTGAGTCAGGTCATTCCCCTCATCAGGCTTTTGCAGAAGCAGCTGGAGAGATTGAAGGAGTAGCTAAAACAGAGCGATTCTGCTAGGCATGTGGGACTTGTGGATGGAGCCCTTAATTCGCTTAACCAGGATTCACGGGTGGTCAATCTGTTGAAATCAGAGCACTACATTTTGGCTACCGTGCTCGATCCTAGGTTTAAAGTCTACATTGTATCTCTCTTTCCGGCAGACACAAGTCTGCAGATGTTCAAAGACCTGCTGGTGAGACACTTGTCAACTCAAGCGGAACGTGACCCGTCAACAGCTCCTCCTTCACATTCTCCCGCAACTGGGGCTGCGAGGAAAAGGCTAAGAATTCTGAGCCCACCCGCTGGTGGTGATGCAGGGCAGTCTGGAGCGAGTGCTGACATCTGGTCCGGACTGAAGGACCTGCAAACGATTACTGACATGTCGTCTACTGTCACTGCATATGATTCTGTCACCATTGAAAGAATGGTGGAGGATTATATGAGTGACCGCATCCAAGTAGGCACGTCAGACAGTCCGTACGTATACTGGCAGGAAAAAGAGGCAATTTGGAGGCCCTTGCACAAACTGGCTTTATATTACCTAAGTTGCCCCCCTTCCAGTGTGTACTCTGAAAGAGTGTTTAGTGCAGCCGGTCACCTTGTCAGTCATCGGCGTAAGAGGTTACTTCCAGAAAATGTGGAGAAGATGATGTTCATCAAAATGAATTATAATCAATTCCTCCGTGGAGACATTCACCATCAATTGCCTCCAGAAAGTACACAGGGACCTGAGATGGTGGATTCCAGTGGGGACGAATTAATACTCTGTGAGGAGGGGGATTTACACAGTGAAAGGGGTGAGGAATCGGAGGATGATGATGAGGTGGACATCTTGCCTCTGTAGAGTCAGTTTGAGCAAGGAGAGATTAATTGCTTCTTTTTTTGATGGGGGCCCAAACCAACCAGTCATTTCAGCCACAGTTGTGTGGCAGACCCTGTGGCTGAAATGATGGGTTTGTTAAAGTGTGCATGTCCTGTTTATACAACATAATGGTGGGTGGGAGGGCCCAAGGACAATTCCATCTTGCACCTCTTTTTTTTATATTTATCTTTGCATCATGTGATGTTTGGGGCCAATTTTTTTAAGTGCCATCCTGTCTGACACTGCAGTGCCACTCCTAGATGGGCCAGGTGTTTGTGCCGCCCACTTGGGTCGCTTAGCTTAGTCATCCAGCGACCTCGGTGCAAATTTTAGGACTAAAAATAATATTGTGAGGTGTGAGGTGTTCAGAATAGACTGAAAATGAGTGGAAATAATGGTTATTGAGGTTAATAATACTATAGGATCAAAATTACCCCCAAATTCTATGATTTAAGCTGTTTTTGAGGGTTTTTTGAAAAAAACACCCGAATCCAAAACACACCCGAATCTGACAAAAAAATTTCAGGGAGGTTTTGCCAAAACGCGTCCGAATCCAAAACACGGCCGCGGAACCGTATCCAACACCAAAACACAAAACCCGAAAAATTTCCAGTGCACATCTCTACTTAATATGCATTATAACTGTATTCAGAACGTTAGAAGTGAGGCACCGAGCAACTCATATGTCACCAGAATGGCATTGAAATTAAAGATGTGCACTGAGTCTCGTGTTTTGGTTTTGGTTCTAATTTAATTCTCTTGTCTTGGTTTCAGTTTTGCAAAACCACCATCAAGATTTTGGTTCACATTTAAAATTAAAAATCAGAATCTTGGGATTTGGATCTCTTGAAATTGGATAAAAACAGCTATAACCATGCAATTTTTGCAATGAAAAACCCGAAATTCAGAATTAAAATCTGAATTCCGAAATGCAGGAGGCTCTGAACCCAGGAGTCTGTTTGGTTCAGTTCTGCAAAATTCTGGTTTGTTTGGATTTCTAAAGAACTGAATAGCACATCTCTAATTTACATCAGACAGTAAGTCAGCGTTTATATATTTAAGTAAGGAAAAGTTATCTGAGGTTCTGTACAATATAAAATGTTGACAGTGAAAGCAAGAGATAAAAAAAAGAGAGAAAAGCAAGAGATCAAAAAACAGAATATAGATGTAGACATGAAAGTTTCAAAATGATGCACAGGCTCTGCAAAAAGATACAGGCCCTCATTCCGAGTTGTTCGCTCGGAGTTTTTCATCGCATCGCAGTGAGAATTCTCTTAGTGCGCATGCGCAATGTTCGCACTGCGACTGCGCCAAGTAACTTTACTATGAAGAAAGTAAGTTTACTCACGGCATTTTCATCGCTCCGACGTTCGCATTGTGATTGACAGGAAATGGGTGTTACTGGGCGGATGCACGGCGTTTTAGGGGCGTGTGGCTGGAAACGCTACCGTTTCCGGAAAAAACGCAGGAGTGGCCGGAGAAACGGTGGGAGTGCCTGGGCGAACGCTGGGTGTGTTTATGACGTCAGCCAGGAACGAAAAGCACTGAACTGATCGCACAGGCAGAGTAAGTCTGAAGCTACTCAGAAACTGCTAACTCGTTTGTAATCGCAATATTGCGCGTACGTCGGTCGCAATTTTAAGAAGCTAAGATTCACTCCCAGTAGGCGGCGGCTTAGCGTGTGTAACTCTGCTACATTCGCCTTGCGAGCGAACAACTCGGAATGAGGGCCACAGTGCATCCGGAAAGTATTCACGGCAGTTCACTTTTTCCACATTTTGTTATGTTACAGCCTTATTCCAAAATGGAATAAATTAATTTTTCCCCTCAAAATTCTACACACAATACCCCATAATGACAATGTAAAAAAAAGTGTTTTTTTTTTAGATTTTGTGAATTTATTAAAAATAAAAAACTAAGAAATCACATGTACATAAGTATTCACAGCCTTTGCCATAAAGCTCAAAATTGAGCTCAGGTGCATCCTGTTTCCACTGATCATCCTTGAGATGTTCCTACAGCTTAATTGGAGTCCACCTGTGGTATATTCAGTTGATTGGACATCATATGGAAAGGCACTACTGTCTATATAAGGTCCCACACTTGACAGTGCATGTCTGAGCACAAATCTGGGAAAGGGTACAGAAAAATATCTGCTGAAGGTCCCAATGAGCACAGTGGTCTCCATCATCCATAAATGTAAGTAGTATGGAACCACCAGGACTCTTCCTAGAGCTGGCCAGTCGTCTAAACTGAGCGATTGAGGGAGAAGGGCCCTAGTCAGGGAGGTGACCAAGAACCTGATGGTCACTTTGTCAGAGCTACAGTATTCCTCTGTGGAGAGAGGAGAACCTTCCAGAAGGACAACCATCTCTGCAGCAATCCACCAATAAGGCCTTTCTGGTAGAGTGGCCAGACAGAAGCCACTCCTTAGTAAAAAGCACATGGCAGCCCACCTGGAGTTTACAAAAATGCACCTGAAGGACTCTCAGGCCATGAGAAACAATATTCTATGGTCTAATGAGACAAATAGTGAACTCTTTGGCGTGAATGCCAGGCGTCATGTTTGGAGGAAACCAGGCACCGCTCATCACCAGGTCAATACCATCCCTACAGTGAAGCATGGTGGTGGCAGCATCATGCTGTGGGGATGTTTTTCAGTGGCAGGAACTGGGAGACTAGTCAGGATAGAGGGAAAGATGAATGCAGCAATGTACAGAGACATCCTGGATGAAAACCTGCTCCAGAGCACTCTTGACCTTAGACTGGGGTGACGGTTCATCTTTCAGCAGGACAGCGACCCTAAGCACACAGCCAAGATATCAAAGGAGTGGCTTCAGGACAACTCTGTGAATGTTCTTGAGTGGCACAGCCAGAGCCCAGACTTGAATCCGATTGAACATCTCTGAAGAGATCTGAAAATGGCTGTGCACCGATGCTTCCCATCCAACCTGATGGAGCTTGAGAGGAGCTGCAAAGAGGAATGGGCGAAACTGGCCAAAGATAGGTGTGCCAAGCTTGTGGCCTCATATTCAAAAGACTTGAGGCTGTAATTGCTGCCAAAGGTGCATCAACAAACTTGAGCAAAGGCTGTGAATACTTATATACATGTGATTGCTTAGTTTTTTATTTTTAATAAATTTGCAAAAAAATTAATACTTTTTCACGTTGTCACTATGGGGTATTGTGTGTAGAATTTTGAGGGAAAATATGAATTTAAACTGTGGATAAAGTGAAGCGCTGTGAATACTTTCCAGATGCACTGTATATAAGGATTTTATATACGGATGACAGAAATGTAATCATTGCAAGGGATTTGGGGCTCTATTTAAATGACACATACTGGGCTGGTATTTTCTACAGTTACCTCACCCCTCATTGTTAACATCAACCTGCAATATCTCTTTACTGCAGGCAACGAGCAACCTCATCGCTACTGAATATTTTAATGTCTCAACTGAGATGAACAGACTTGGACATGCTCTTATCACCTTACAGCTTCCACCATTAACTTGTTACAGAATGTTGTTGAAAACAATGAATTCTAATTGTTGGGTTTCTCTACATTGTATTAGTGCCAACAGTTTTTGCTTTGTATTATATTTCTGATGGCAATGCATAACATTGTATCATAATATATATGACCTACTACAGTACTGCATGGCATACATCATGTTATTTTTTGCTGATTTGAATTTTCCACTTTGTAGACAATTGTACTGAGTGGCAGATTTTACCAAGGGGCTGCAGGACTGCAGCTCCCCCCCCCCCCCCCCAGTAAAATTGGCCACTTGCAGAAACTGCTTAGTAGTGGCGGTGACTTCCCATTGGAACCAATCCCTGCTAATCCCAGCCAGACATGCAGTCCCTGGGGCAGGTGTTTTCTCTTCCAGGGATGGCCAGTTTGGACTGTGACAGCAGAGAGAGCCCTTCCCATGGAAAGGTAGTTCCCTTCCACCCCCTGCTATAATGAGAGCTTTATTTGGCTCCTAGGTGCTGCAGCCAATGCAGTACCTAGAAGCCAGTTTATTTGCTAATTTGTGTGCTGGAATAAAGCCCCTCCCCCAGGATTTACACTCCCCCTCCTGCTGCTGCTAGACTTAAGCCCTGCCTCCTGGTCATGTCAGCCATCAATCTCCCGGACGTCAGCGAAGACAGGACTACATAGGCGGTGCAGTTATGCAGACTAGGTGTGTCGCTACAATGGGGGGTGGCCTCATAGAGAACCCATCTGTGGCCGCAGCCAATGGCGCCGGGACCTGAGTCTATAAAGACTATAAAGGTTCCCAGCATCTGCAAGGTGGAATCAGCCAGACACGATTTAGACCGCCTAGCCAGACATGTAAGGAGCGCCGCTGGTTGTACCATAATTCACCACCAGTACCTACAGCACAATTGTTATGCGTATAGTGTTTCTTTTCCCTCCTTAGCCTTTTGCTGTGCTTAGCAGAACTGTACATTTACTTCCCCTTTAATTTTTCTAAATAAATTATTTCCAAAATATGTCTTGCTCCAAGCACAACTATGAGTATCCACCCTTATCTCTTTCCTGTAAAGCTATGCAGGTTTATACTAAAAATTTGGCCCAATTCAATCTCATGAGAAAAAAACCACAAGGATGACAGAGCCAAAAGTAATCGGGGAGATAAGAAACTTTATCTTTGATTTCCTAAGCAGCACAAGCATTAAACCAAACACCAGGATACGCTAGGCTTTCAGCTGAATGTGAGGGAGATTGGAGCTTCTACGGTTCCTTTTGCAATGCTCTGCGCTTATCATTCTCTCATTTCCTGGGCCAGATGATTTCTCCTTGACTGACAACTTTCTCCACTCCAAACAATAATGCAGTAGTTTAAACACAGTAGTTAATTAACATCATTAATGCGCGGTGGGATCAACAAATTATGTTAATTCATGGATGTTATTTAAAAGATGTGAGTTAAATGTGTTTGATTTGAATTATAGTTATTAAACCAAACTGCCTACCCCAAGACCCTGTGTACTCATAATATCATGGTGTGCGTGTAGGTGTCAGTACTATATTTCCAGACTCGCACTTAGGTCCAGAACTTAGGCTTTTAGGTGAATAAGTTGCTTCCATCAGCAAACAGCAGCGTCCACTTTGGAAGGGTTGCCCCAGAAGGTCCTACCTAGGACAAGGTGTGGCATTACCATTTATTGAGCACACACTGACTTATGAGTGTGGATTATTAGAGCTACAGTAAAAGGTCTACAGTCAATAGGTCTACCACTAATGGTAGACATGCAACAGGTTGACAGGTGGACATGTGGACATGTTAAAAAGATTGCCATAGAATAGGTAGACAGTAGGAAAGATCGACATGGTAAAAAGGTCGCCATGTAGATGATAAACACGAAAAAGGTAGACACAATTTTTTGGGGGGTTTGGGGCGTTTGGTCAATTTTCTGCCACAAATAAGCACCTTTAAGGCCAGGTGTCTCACTCCGCTACTGCTGCGCTCAGCACAGGTTACTATTCCCAATGGCAGTCCACGTGGATGGTAAAGTATGAAAAAGTTAAAAAAAAAAAACTTGTGTCTACCATATATGTGTCGACCTTTTGACCATGTTGACTTTTTGACCATGTCGACTTAATGCATGTCTACCATTAGTGGTAGACCTTTTGACTGCAGACCTGGTTAGTGTAGATCTATAGTCCAGATACCCTGACTTACTGTAATAGGTGGATAATTACACAACTTTCACTCTATGAGGAAGCTCCAAATAGGAGCGAAACGCGTCAGTAAGTTGCCCTTTAGGGACCCAGTGGATTCTTTCTTTTGCTGTATACCACTGTGAGAACATGTGCACTGTGTGAGGCTGACGATCAGGAGACGGAGGACGCTATATGCGGCGGCTGGAAGACGGGAGCTCATTTGGCTAAAGGCACTTGCGGTGTGCCGAGCCCCAGTGCCGGACTTAACCATCCATGGTCGGAAGGACATCTCTCCTATGTTCTTAGGATCAACCACTTTTGCTGGGAGCACACGGAAATCACATATGTTGGTAAAAATCTAACAATACTTATCCGTACTTCATTCATTTACGGGACAATTTTTATTGAAACATATGGGACTGTCCTACTTAGGAATTGGACAATAATTCACTAATACAGCTAACAGTGAAACCCGAGGTGGATAATTTTAAGAATTTAGATATATGATCCACCTCTTATACTTATATTTTATACGATATTGGGGTATTATATGTGTATGATGTATTGTTTTTTATGTCATCGATCATACAGAGATTAAAACTCATTATAAACTGATTGATGTAACAAGTACATTTATGTCCTGTTGCCTCAGTTTGATTAAATTAGCATGAAAATTTCCGGATAATTACACAAGTCATGGCTTCCAGTTCCAGTGTCCATGTCTGATCTGGTAAACCGGGTCACGCATCTGCCGTTGCAGCATGGCAGGCTGGCGAAATAGCAAGACTATGCTTACCTACCAATCAGTATCGCCAGGCAGCTGAGAAACTATCATCATCATCATCATTTTATTTCTAACTTGCAGCTACAACTTATAATTTATTCTGCAATAAGCAGCAAAGAAAATCTATGCTATTTGTATTTAACTCTACGGACTCAGGGGGTCATTCCGAGTTGTTCGCTCGTTAGTTTTTTTCGCAAAGGAGCGATTAGTCGCAAACTGCGCATGCGCAATGTTCGAAGAGCGCCTGCGCCAAGTAAATTAGCACAAAAGTTTGGTATTTTACTCACGGCGTAACAAAGTTTTTTCATCGTTCTGGTGATCGTAGCGTGATTGACAGGAAGTGGGTGTTTCTGTGCGGAAACTGGCCGTTTTATGGGAGTGTGCGGAAAAACGCTGGCGTTTCTGGGGAAAACGCAGGAGTGTCTGGAGAAACGGGGGAGTGTCTGGGCGAACGCTGGGTGTGTTTGTGATGTCAAACCAGGAACGAAACTGACTGAACTGATCGCAGTGTAGGAGTAAGTCTCGAGCTACTCAGAAACTGCTAAGAATTTTCTATTCGCAGTTCTGCTAATCTTTCGTTGGCAATTCTGCAAAGCTAAGATACACTCCCAGAGGGCGGCGGCTTAGCGTGTGCAAAGCTGCTAAAAGCAGCTAGCGAGCGAACAACTCGGAATGAGGGCCTAAATCCAAGGAATTGCTTTGGTTCCTGCAACTTTCACATATGGGCCATACCCTCAATACCATAACACTGTTTCCTAAACATTTTTGAGTCTATGAAATAAATAGTATTCTTCAAACAATTATTACTTTGTCTGATACTATGTGTGGCTGGAATGGGTTGCTCTAAATCTTTATTCTGCATAAGAAGGGGAGATGTACTATGCCTTCGAGAGAGATAAAGTGTAGAGAGATAAAGCACCAGCTAATCAGCTCCTAATTGTCATGTTACAGGCTGTGTTTGAAAAATGACAGCCAGGAGCTGATTGGTTGGCACTTTCTCTCTACTTTATCACTCTCCTGGTCTTAATATATGTGCCCGTAAATCACCAGCAGGATGAGTCATTTCAGGAAACTGCAGAAACAAAATATATTTCCCCTCATCCCCTGGTTGAGAGACATACAGTTGCACATCGTTTGTCCCAACACAGGTCTAAAAATAATTGAGAATTTAATGCTCTGGTGACAAAGGCCACAATCAGTCACAGCGTTATACAAATGATTAACCACATTTTTCCACTGATCTATCATCCAACACCAATACATGTTAAACAATAGACTCGTATGAAGCACAAAAGAATCACAACTCGAGTTGTAAAAGAAATACCCTTTAAGCCCAGTACCCACGGGCCGACGCTGGAGAGATGTGTGCTGAGCGAACCGCTCAGCACACATCTCTCCTGCCGCTCAGCACAGCGCGATCTGTGCTGAGCGTGCGGGGGGAGACGGGGGGCCGCTCACTTCACCCAGCGGGTGAAGTGAGCGACCCGCTAGATTGGCCTGCATGCAGGCCAATCTAGCAGCGGCGATAGCGATGTGCGGGGCCGCGCATCGCTATCGCCGAGGGGGCTACACACGGAGCGATCCTGCCGATATTCTAAGCAATCTAGTCAGATTGCTTAGAATATCGCTCCGTGAGTACCCCCCTTTACAGTTACTAGGTAGCGCTGAAATTCTTGAGCATGGTCATAAAAGGGGTTAATGGCGTAGGGGCATCCTGTCTCATAGAGATGGGGCCAGTTATCTGACTGTAAAAACACATCAAAAAATTCATGTAACAGTACACATACTGTATGTACAGTGTAATGTCATATGCTTGACATACTGAAGTCATAGGGGATAGTTACATATAAAAAAACAAAAAACAAGAGAGCAAATCCCTTTGACCCCAGTGCTGTGATGTAGCAATGCTAACCACTACGCCAATTGTGCTATTATACTTCTGCAAATAGGGGCATCTTATGATATCTGATCATTTCCATTTTGAGCCACAACACGTTAACAATCTCACGGCTAACGCTAATTTTTGATGTGTGTACAAAATATGTATGTATAGCGCACGTAGATTAAAAAAAAACAACCTAAATTATATTCTTAATAATGATGAGTTCTCTTATTTCATTGAATGTTGATTTGTGACCCTCCCAAAAAAGTTTAAAACAACATTTACTTCTATAATTTAAAATAGTTTATTCTCTAAAATGGTGAGATAGTAAAATAATTGTTATAAAAACATTACTAAAGTCTGAGTCGAAATTGAGTGTGAGTCCACATATGTAATCAATGTTATAAACTAATAGAGGTCTACTGTATGTACACTTTGAGAGTGATCAAGTGGTTAGAGATGAAGTAACACTTCAATGACAGTAAGCGTCATTTTTCAAAAACAGCCTTTAGCATTGCAGCTAGGAGCCGATTGGCTGGTACTTCATCTCTCTCCACGTTATCGCTCCCCAAATCTTAGTACATAATAATTTTAATTACGCTGTATGTGTTCTGTTAATGCATTGGGTACTTTAAAGAAAGAACTTAAGAATTAGACTTATCTATGCCTTACTTTTTGAAATATGCTGGGTCCTGCCTTAAAATGGTTGTATAAGATCTAACCTCTGCAGCCTGGTATCCGTTCACATGGTCGATCATGTTATGGTCGACAGTCATTAGGTCGACCACTATTGGTCGACATGGACACATGGTCGACACATGAAAATGGTCGACACATGAAAGGTCGACACGTGAAAAGGTCGACATGAGTTTTTTAACTTTTTTTTCTTTTGGGGAACTTTTCCATACTTTACGATCCACGTGGACTACGATTGGAACGGTAATCTGTGCCGAGCGGAGCGGTAGCGGAGCGAAGGCACCATGCCCGAAGCATGGCGAGCGAAGCGAGCCATGCGAGGGGACGCGGTGCACTAATTGGGGTTCCCAGTCACTTTACGCAAAAAACGACACCAAAAAAAGTAAAAAAACCCATGTCGACCTTTTCACGTGTCGACATTTCATGTGTCGACCATTTTCACGTGTCGACCATGTGTCCATGTCGACCATTCATACCGGAACCCTGCAGCCTTAACTTCAATTTTGTTGAAACCAAGAGAAATGACTACTTGTGGAGCACATGAATGCGCTTTATTTTTACTTAGAGCTCCATTATAATGGCTCCCAATATTTTAATTTAAATCTGATACTTTGACATTACCAACAATTATAGCACTGTAAGATTTGCACTCAAGGAAGAATAAAAAATGCAGAAAAAGTCAACTCTCACCTTTGGTTATATGGGCTGTGCTGAAGGCATGTCAGGTAATTACCATCAGCACTATGACCTTTTCAGAACAGTCCAATGATCTCATTGTGAGATACGTAGATATGACAAAAGAGAGATGACAAACTTCTGGCGGAACGCCGGTGAGCTGGGAAATGTGCCAAAAAAACGAGCGGTTGAAATGCCATAACACTTTACTGAGAAGCTGTAGCGATGACTGAGTGATTCTTTGGGGGGAATTCAAATGTTTGAAAAGTTGGTTGGGTGTCTGTTTTCCCTGTCTATTAGATAGGAAAAAACAGACACCCAATTGACTTTTCAAACTAAATTAAATGAAAAGGGTATTGCTTTGCAAAAAGAAAATAAAGAATGAAAAACAAAAAAAACAAAAAATAAATAGCAAGTTAAAAAAAAATATGTTTTAAGACTCTTTCAGGCACACCTCCATTTTTAATACTAAAAAATAGAGATGTGCGGCAGGCACTTTTCGTGTTTTGTGGTTTGGTTTTGGTTCTGGTTCCATGCTCGTGTTTTGGATCTGGATTGGTTTTGTCAAAACCACCCTTTCGTGCTTTGGTTTTGGTTTTGGATCTGGATGATTTAAAAAAAAACAACTAGTCCCCAAACAGCACATGATGCAAAGAAAAAAAGAGGTGCACCAAGGTCGCTGGATGGCTAAGTTAAGCAACACAAGTGTGCGTCACAAACACCTGGACCATCTTGGAGTGGCACTGCAGTGGCAGACAGGATGGCACTTAAAAAAAAATAGTCCCCAAGTAGAACATCATGCAAAGAAGTAAAAGAGGTGCAATGAGGTAGCTGTATGGCTAAGCTAAGCGACACAAGTGTGCGGCACAAACACCTGGCCCATCTAGGAGTGGCACTGCAGTCCCACTGCACTAATGGCAAATACCGGACGCACGTCTAACACCAACATACAGTAGCTGTCAAGGCCTCAGTTATCCGCTTTGCAACAGGATGACTGTTGGACAGTCATTTGCTTAGTTGAAGTAGTAGAAGTGGTCTTCAGACTTCCCCTCTAGGATGACAATCGACTCCCAGCAGCAACAACAGCGGCAGCAGCAGCAGTAGTAGGAGGAAGTGGTTCTTGATCTTTCCCTATTTTATCCTCCAAATTTTTGTTCTCCATTATTTTTCTGGAGTTATATAACAATATGCGGCACAGGAGAGCGTACCCTTACACCACACAGGGCAAACCCTGTAAAAATTATTTGGATTAAATATTAATAACCCCTTTATTTGGAGTAAATAATATACAACACAGGACAGCACCACTGAACTTATATGGCAGCACCACTGGACTGGACTTATACAGCAGTTCCACTGGACTGGATTTATACACCAGCACCACTGGATTTATACGGCAGTACCACTGGACATATACGGCAGTATAACTGTAATTATACAGCAGTACCACTGGATTTATATGGCAGTACCACTGGACTATAATGGTAGTATCACTGGAATTATACGGCAGTACCACTGGACTGGAGTTATACACCAATAGCACTGGATTTTTACGGCAGTACCACTGGAAATATACGGCAGTGTCACTGGAACTATACAGCTGTACCACTGGACTTATACGGCAGTACCACTGGAATTATACGTCAGTACCACTGGAAATATACGGCAGTACCACTGGACTTATACGGCAGTACCACTGGACTATTACGGCAGTATCACTGGAATTATACGGCAGTACCACTGGACTGGATTTATACGGCAGTATCACTGGACTTATACGGCAGTACCACTGGACTGGATTTATGCGGCAGTATCACTGGACTTATACGGCAGTACCACTGGACATATATGGCAGTATCACTGGACTTATACGGCAGTACCACTGGACATATACGGCAGTATCACTGGACTTATATGGCAGTATCACTGGACTGGATTTATACACCACTACCATTGGATTTATATGGCAGTACCACTGGACATATACGGCAGTATCACTGGACTTATACGGCAGTATCACTGGACTGGATTTATACACCACTACCATTGGATTTATATGGCAGTACCACTGGACATATACGGTAGTATCACTGGAATTATATGGCAGTACCACTAGACATATATATGGCTGTATCACTGGACTGGATTTATAGGGCAGTACCACTGGACATATATGGCATTGTCACTGGACTTATACGGCAGTATCACTGGACTGGATTTATACACCAGTACCACTAATTTATATGGCAGTACCACTGGACATATACAGCAGTATCACTGGAATTATCTGGCAGTACCACTGGACGTATACAGCAGTATCACTGTATTTGATTTATACAGCAGTACCACTTGACATATATGGCAGTATATTTGGATTTTTACGGCAGTACCACTGGACATATACGGCAGTATCACTGGACATATATGGCAGTATCACTGGACTGGATTTATATGCCAGTACCACTGGATTTATACGGCAGTATCACTGGACTCATTTGGCAGTATCACTGGACATTTATGGCAGCATCACTGGACATATACAGCAGTACCGTTGGACTTATACAGCAGCACAGGGACACTACCGCTGGACTGATGCAGCACAACACAGCACCACTGGACTGGACTTATACAGCAGCACTGGACATATAGCAGCAGAGGACACCACCACTGTGACTGGACTGATGCAGCACAACACACCACCACTGGACTGATGCAGCACAACACAGCACCACTGGACTGGACTTATACAGCTTCACTGGACATATAGCAGCAGAGGACACCACCACTGTGACTGGACTGATGCAGCACAAAACACCACCACTGTACTGATGCAGGACAACACAGCACCACTGCACTGGACTTATACAGCTACACTGGACATATGGCAGCAGAGGACACCACCACTGGGACTGATGCAGCATAAAACACTACACGGGACCTGAGCAGCCCAAGACAGCACTGGAATCACTTTCCCTCCCGCACAGACACTGAAGGTGGAGACACGTCCTCTCGATACACTCTCCAATGCCGGAGTAAAAATGGTGGCGACACGCGGCTCCTTATATAGAATCCAAACCCCGCAAGAATCCAACAGCGGGATGATGACGTTTTGCCTCATTCTGGTTTCCGAGTCAGGTGGGAAAACCCGAGCCAGGTTCAGATCCGGGCTCGGGACAGATTTGCTAAATTTAATCTTTATCTTTTTCCAGCCTCTCTTGATTTTTTTTTGGCAATCCTATCATAATTATATCGATATTCTATGAAAATGTTAGGCAGAAAACAGATTTGGACAAAAATGTGTAAATTAAACAGTCAACTGGAAAAACCCTTACAAGATATAGTATACCACCTACATTATTTTCTGTAAATATAGAATACGTACTGTAATTAAATAGAAAAATTAGAAAAAAAACGACAGTTGCACATTTCCGTTCTCCAGTAAGCCAAATCAACCTGAATTTTGTGGGTCCGAACTGAACTAAAACCCGGTACAGATTTCCCGAGGAGATCTGATCCGAACTGCGTCCCGGTAGCATATGACTTTCACAATAGCAATAGTAAAAAAATTTAATGATCTATAAATAAAAACTGTAGATAGGAAATGTGACACTGTCCTCTCATAGCGGGGTGGATATTCAGTAATGACTTGTCCACAATAGTGGTATAGAATAAGATAACCTGTTCCTAGTACAGTCCCTAAGAAATCCCTGACTAATTACTCCCTAAGCACCCCATATATTTGTCTATGTTGCTTTTGCTGTGTCTTAAGGCCCATACAAACTTGACGATGCACACGTCGTTAACGACTTCCCTTGAACTTCCCTTGAACAGCTGAGCAAACGACATGAGCATACACACTACCAACGACCATAGACCATTCATCGTTGAAGCATCCAAGCTGAACAGTTTATTAAAATAATGAGCTGGGAACAGGGCTGGTGAACAGTGGCTTGGTCGTTGGTCGTTCACACCATACACATTCAACGACGGCTCTGGTCGGTAACGACCATAGTGGAAATTGAGCATACATGCTCCACAGATAAGTGAGGGTCGTTAACGTCCCGCGGGGCCGTGCATCGGTGGTCGTCGGATGCATACACACTTGACGATATAATGAGCGACGTCGTTGATGAGGGCTGAAATGAACGCCGTCGCTCATTTTATCGTCAAGTGTGTATGGGCCTTTACTTTAGAATATTTATTATGAACAATTCATCACTCATTGCCCCCCCCCCCAAAAAAAAAAAAAAAAAAATACAACAACAACAACAAAAAAACAGATGAATCTACAGAGGAAAATAAGGGTTACCAAAAGCACAGTGGCAGATGAAATTATATGGCAGATACATAATCAATAACATGTAACCTTTCACAAACATTACATCCTTATTTTTAATTACTAGTTATTGAGTAAGGCATATAATAGTATAAATATACCACAATATTATTAACAAACTTAAGAACATTGAATGGCTGAAAGGAGATTTTTTTATTTTATTTTTATGATAGGAGACATAGGGTGCTTGTACACTATAATCCCCAATGATAAGGATATGGATGGAATTAAATATTTTCAACAAAAGAAATATGTAAAGAAGGATCTTATTTTTATTTAGAATAGTATCAAATTCATCTTGGAGAACAATTATTTCTATTTCAAAGATTGTTTTTGAACAGCAATGGGCACTAGGTTTGCCATAAGCTACGCCAACCTCTTCATGAAGTTTCATGAATTTTTGGGAGCTGTGGTGGTTAGGCTTAAGCTAGGGGAAGGCCTAGTATTGTATTACATATATGTATATATATATATACATTCCAAACGGACCGGCACTCCCACTATTTTCTATACACAGGCTCCGGTGCCCTCCAGGAAAATCCACAACCAGAAAATAAGAGGCGGCACTCGGAGGCTTAAAAGTGCAAATCAAAATTGTATTCCCACAAAGAAGAACTAACGTTTCGGGGTCACAATACCCCTTTGTCAAAGTGAACAAGTGTGTATAGAAGCAAAAACGTACCTTAAATACCCAAGAATCCCGCTCAGGTGAGCTGACACTGTCCGGGCCGCGCTGGCTGTGCGCTTCGTTTCGGGTCCTGCAGAGATGACGTCATTCACATCGCGTCTGGTTGCCGAGGTAACTTGAGATGCCAGGCGGCCCGGGTGCAGCGCTGCATGAAAGAAAGCAGTGCAACTTACAGTGTCCCACTAATGAAACAACAAGTAATAAAACTAGATGCAGGCATTACTGAGACCTCACGCAGGGATGTTGTAATAATACAAGTAAAATCACTATATTGGGAGCGTCTAAAGATTAATTGAGGATACTACAGCACTATTCCCTGAGCCCGGGATATTAAGAATATCCGGGGGTCATAATTCAATAAGGGTGATTACTAAGGTTATGCTAAGGTTATGCATGGGATACCGATTAAGGATGGTTCCTATTGCATATGTTGGAACGTGAATCTGGGTGAGGTTTCAGTGAGGGAGCAGAAAAAATCACCCTTACATATGAGGAAAAAGAATTGTGCATACAATAAATAAAGGTATAGGAAGCCAGAGAATACAGGCCACTATTTAAAGATATTGAGACTCAATTTTTCATTGAGACCATGGGGACTAGTAGTTCCAAGCTCGAAAATCCATCTGGTCTCGAGCCGTAGTAGTCTTCCATCTCTGTCACCACCTCTAATATGTCTGGGGACATGGTCGATAATGAGGTGTTTCAAATCCTTCATGGTATGGCCGGTAGTAGCAAAGTGTCTGGCCACCGGCTGTTCAGAGATCTTGCCTTGCAGTGCTTGTTTAATAGCTGATCGATGGAGGGCCATCCTCTCCCGGCCCGTTCTGATGGACTTTCCTACATAATGAAGGTTGCATGGACATTTAATAATGTATATGATATGAGTGGTAGTGCATGTAAGAACATGCTTGATGTGATAGATTTTGTCACGGTGGGGATGCTTGAAGCTCGAGCCAGTAATCATGTGTTCGCATGTCGTGCATTTAATGCATTTGTAGCAGCCTGGTGTCTTCTCCAAGAATGTCGATTCTGGCCGTCTCTGTCGGTCTAGCTCGGCCTGAAAACCAGTGACATCAGAGTGGACTATTGTGTCCTTAAGATTCCTACCCCTTTGATAGCACATCATTGGTCTTTTCCCATTCAACGAGGAAAGTGATTTATCAGAGGCCACTATAGGCCATAGGGCTCTAGTGGCCCTTTGTACTACTGGACTTGAGGTGTTGTATTTTGTAAGGAATGGTATAACAGAGTCCTGTTGTTTAGGCTTAGAAGTTAAAAGTAAGTCTCTGGGAATCGTCATCACTTCCTTCTTATGCTTAAGGAGGAGTTGTCTGCTGTATCCTCTTTCCATAAATTTAGACACCAATTTATCCAGTTCTTGCTCCAAAGTGCTGCGATCACTGATGATACGGGAAACCCTGATCATTTGGGACCGTGGGAGGCCTTCCTTCAGTGGTCTTGGATGGTGACTGCTGGCCTTGAGGAGGGTATTTTTATCCGTGGGTTTACAGTACAGGCTGGTATGTAGAGCCCCATTGGTGATGGTTATTTGAACATCCAAATAATTCAGGGTGCTTGTACTAGTTTGAAATGTGTATTTAATACTGGAAACCCTTGAGTTGATGGATAACATAAGTGCTTTGAAACGATCCTCACCTCCTGTCCATAGGATGAACAAGTCATCTATAAACCGTGTGAACAGGAGGATCTGGGCAGCTACGGTTTCATCTTTGAAGAAAGCCTCAAACTCCTCCTGAAACATAAAGATGTTAGCAAATGATGGGGAGACATTGCTCCCCATCGCACACCCCGTTCTTTGTCGGTAAAATTTACCATTGAAGAGGAAGTAGTTTTTCTCAAGTGTAATACGTAAAAGAGACAGAAAAAGGGGGAGATCAAGGGACTCCATTCTTTCGTTTCTCAGAAAATCTTCCATGGCTGACAAACCAGCCTCATGGGGAATGCTTGTGTACAAGCTGACTACATCCACGACACAAATCAGTGTGCCTTCCGGGACTTGCTTGATTTCCATCAGTCGATTAATAAAGCAGGTGGTATCCTTGATAAAGTTCTTATGTTTAAGGATCAATGGCTGCAAAATGTTATCCAAGAATATCGACACTGGTTGAAAGATAGAATCACGTGCTGCTATTATGGGCCTTCCGGGAGGTGCTTGGAGGTTCTTATGGATTTTAGGGACACTGAACAGGATAGGTACCAGAGGATGTTCCTGCTTCAAGGCTTTATACATCTTTGGAGTTAAAGTGCCTTGCTGTTTTGCATTATCTAAAATGACCAGTAAGGCCTTCTGGTATTCAACAGTTGGATCCTGTTGCAATTCTTCGTATGTGTCCGTGTTACTCAACTGGCTGTTAATTTCTGAAATGTAATAGTCCAAGTCTAAAACCACCACTCCACCCCCTTTATCCGCCGGACGGATCACAATGTCCTTGTATTTCCCCAGCTGTTGTAGCGCGGACCACTCGTCCCGAGAAAGGTTACGGTGTACCTTCGCTGAGTCTGGGGCCGCATTGTATTTTTTGACAGAGTCTCCAATCAATCTGGAAAAAGACTTTATAGAGGCATTTGTGGACGTGGGATCAAAGGAGGACTGGGAACGTTGATTCAAAAATTTCTGATGTTTACTATCAAGCGGATCAACCGGATGTTAGGGTCTCCTGCCCTGTGCTGCCACGTCGTCATGGCAACCGGGAGACAAGTGCTAGTGGAGTAACCTGAGCACTTGCCTGTCTAATCCTGTCTCACTGTGCTAGGTGTCAGGGGTCAGTTTAGTGGCAGTAAGCTTAAACCTGTGCACTGCAAGTGAGAATCAGGATTGTGGAGGCTCTCCTTGTGTCTATCATTCCATCTCTGACCAAGGAGTTTACTGCCACACCCGTTGGTAACCCTTTAGGGTTTTGCTGTTGCCCTTAGCAACAGCATTTCGGGTTCTCTACGTATTAAAACACAACATCTTGCTTTTTACATCTGAGCAGTTCTAATACAAGGGAGATACCCAGTTCCTTAGCCTCTGGGCTTCTCTGTTCACTGTGTGTATATTTTGTTACCCTATCACCTTCTGTGTACGTTATGTCATATTCCCCAGTTTGTCTGTGAGTCCATTTGTTTTGCATAACAGTTCAAACACCAGTACATTCCTGCAGACACTGGAGTGCATAACAGTTCTGACTCTAGTACTTTCCTGCAGGCACTGGTGTGCATAACATATTCAGCAGCCTAATACTCCTGTTGAAATTTTGTGGGAATATGGAGCATACCCCTCAAAATACGTTGCAACAGGTGGTCGATCAGGTGCAGGTCCTGACTCGACAATTTAATGATTTGTCCATTAAAATGCACACCTCCCAGGCTGCTGGCGGAGCTCCCGCAGCAGCAGCACCTGCAGGGGTTAAGGAGCCGAAAGTAAATCTCCCGGATCGTTTTTCTGGAGATCGCTCGCAGTTCTTTTGTTTCAAGGAGAGCTGCAAGCTATACTTCCGGCTTAGGCCTCAGTCTTCTGGGTCGGAGATTCAGCGGGTGGGCATAGTGATTTCCTTGCTACAAGGAGACCCACAGGTCTGGGCATATGGGTTGCAGCCTGACTGTCCGTCGCTTAAAAGTGTTGATGCTTTTTTTACGGCACTGGGCATGTTGTATGATGACCCTGACAAGACGGCCTCAGCCGAGGCTCAGATTTCGATCCTTAAGCAAGGGCGAAGGCCAGTTGAGGTTTACTGTACGGAGTTTCGGAGGTTGGCCCATGATACCCAGTGGAATGACCCAGCCCTGAGACACCAGTACCGAAGAGGTCTTTCTAAGCAGATAAAGGACCAACTGGTACAATATCCCTTGCCTGATAGCTTGGATCAGCTCATGCAGTTATCCATCCGGGTGGATAGACGGCTGAGAGAGCGTAGGCTTGAAAGGGAGACTGAGATTTCCTTCCTTCCCAAGGGAACCTCAGACTCTGAGGAATTTTCTGAGGAGCCTATGCAGATTGGGGCTACCCGCCTCTCCTCGCGTGAGAAGACGCGGAGGAGACAGCAGGGGTTGTGTTTGTACTGTGGGAATAAAGGTCATGTGGTAGTATCATGCCCAGAAAAGCCGGAAAACTTCAGGGCCTGAGGGTGATGGGAAATATCCTGTCAGGCCAGAAGTCAGAATTTCCCAAGAAGACTTTTATCATTCCGGTGACCTTGAAGATCCTCGGTCAAACTGTCAAGACTGAGGCCTTTGTGGACAGTGGGGCCGACGGGGTTTTTATGGACCGCCAATTCGCCCTAAAACACTCTGAACCCTTAGTACCCTTGGCATCGGAAATTGAGATTTGTGGGTTAAACGGGGAACCATTATCCCAAGGTAAAATTACCTCTTGCACTAGCCAGATTTCTTTGTTTATTGGAGCTACACACTCTGAAAAATTGTCCTTTTATGTGACTGTCTGTACTTTTGCCCCATTGGTGTTGGGGTTACCCTGGTTAAGGGCCCACAATCCTCAATTTGACTGGGTCTCTGGGGAGATTCTTAGTTGGGGTACTGATTGTTTCAGGAGTTGCTTGAGCCTTCCAGTCAGGCTCTCGCAGCTAAGTTTGCCAGGATTGCCAGGGTGTTATGCAGATTTTGCGGACGTGTTCTCCAAAAAAGTTGCAGAGGTACTACCTCCCCATCGCCCCTATGACTGTGCCATTGATTTGTTGCCAAATGCTAAGCTTCCCAAGAGCAGGTTGTACTCCCTGTCACGTCCTGAGACTCAGGCTATGGCAGAGTACATTCAGGAGAACTTGGCTAAGGGATTTATCAGACCTTCACAGTCTCCAGTTGGGTCGGGGTTCTTCTTCGTGGGTAAAAAGGACGGTTCGTTGCGACCCTGCATCGACTTCAGGGAATTGAACCGTATCACGATTAAAAACTCATACCCACTGCCTCTCATTTCGGTCTTGTTTGACCAGCTTCGTACTGCCACCATTTTTTCTAAGATTGACCTACGCGGTGCGTACAATCTAATCCGAATAAGAGAGGGGGATGAATGGAAGACTGCCTTTAATACCCACTCAGGGCATTATGAATATTTGGTGATGCCTTTTGGGCTCTGTAATGCCCCGGCAGTCTTCCAGGATTTCATGAATGATGTGCTCAGGGAATATTTGGATAGATTCTTAGTTGTATACTTAGATGACATCCTAATCTTCTCCCATTCCCTGGAGGAACATCGGAAGCATGTACGCTTAGTCCTCCAGAAACTCAGAGACCACCGGCTTGGGGCGAAGCTGGAGAAGTGCGAATTTGAAGTTCAGCAAATCGCATTTCTAGGATATATTATCTCCCCAGAAGGTTTCCAAATGGAGGGTTCCAAGGTACAGGCAGTCCTGGATTGGGTGCAGCCCACTAGTTTGAAGGCGCTTCAGCGTTTCCTGGGCTTTGCGAATTTTTATAGACGATTTATCGCTGGATTTTCGTCTATAGTGGCGCCCTTGGTGGCACTCACTAAGAAAGGGGCGGATGTTGCTCACTGGTCTTGTGAGGCTAAAGCGGCTTTTGCCCGTCTCAAAAGGGCATTTGTTTCGGCCAAGGTGCTGCGACACCCAGATCCAGAGCGTCCTTTTGTGGTGGAGGTGGATGCCTCTGAGATGGGTATTGGGGCAGTGCTTTCTCAGATGGGAGTGTCTGATAATCGCCTTCATCCCTGTGCTTACTTTTCCCGTAAATTTTCGCCTGCCGAGATGAATTATGACGTGGGTAACCGGGAATTGTTGGCTATTAAGGATGCACTCGAGGAGTGGAGACACTGGCTTGAGGGGGCTAAGTTTGTGGTCTCAATTCTCACTGACCATAAGAATCTGGCATATTTAGAGTCAGCGAAGCGTCTCAATGCCAGGCAGGCACGATGGGCTTTGTTTTTTGCTCGCTTTAATTTTTTGATAACATATCGCCCTGGGTCAAAAAACATCAAGGCTGATGCGCTCTCGCGGAGTTTTGCTCCAATCCAGGAGACCACCGAGGAGCCGTTGCCCATTGTTTCCCCATCATGTATTAAAGTGGGCATTACCCAGGACCTCTTATCATTAGTCCTTAGAGCACAGGAGCAGGCTCCTCCAGACCTTCCGGTAGGTCTTTTGTTTGTGCCTCCTAGGTTAAGACAGCGAGTGTTCCTGGAATTCCATGCCAAGAAGTCGGCAGGTCACCCGGGTATTGCCAGAACTCGGGAGTTGCTATCTAGGGCGGTGTGGTGGCCCTCGGTGGCTAAGGATGTGGATCAGTGGGTTCGGGCATGTGACATCTGTGCCCGAAATAAGACTCCTAGAGGGGTTCCTGTTGGCCCATTACATCCACTCTCTATCCCATCTAAGCCATGGACCCACATTTCAATGGATTTTGTGGTGGACTTGCCCAAATCCTCGGGGATGACAGCCATCTGGGTTGTCGTTGACAGGTTTTCGAAGATGGCGCACTTCGTTCCACTGGTTGGGCTGCCATCAGCAAGACGCCTGTCTGAATTATTTATGCTGCATGTTGTGCGTCTCCACGGGTTGCCACTTGATGTGGTCTCTGACCGCGGATCCCAGTTTGTGGCCAAATTCTGGAGGGCATTTTGTTCCGATCTCCAGATTTCTGTCAGCTTGTCGTCAGGCTACCATCCGCAGTCTAATGGGCAGACTGAAAGGGTGAACCAGTCCTTGGAGCAGTTCCTCAGGTGTTATGTCTCCAAGTGTCAGACTGACTGGGTTGCTCATCTGTCCATGGCGGAGTTTGCCTATAACAACGCGGCTCACTCTGCTACAGGGATCTCTCCCTTCCTTTGTGTGTATGGGCATCATCCTAAGGCCAATTCTTTTGACCCCCTGGACTCCACGCCTGGTGGTTCCTCTGTGGTTTCGGTCCTTAGAGGTATTTGGCGGAAAGTGAAGAAAGCCCTTGTGTCTGTGTCATTAGTGACCAAAAGGGTTTTTGATAAGCGGAAAAGACCCTGCAGCTTCAAATTAGGAGACTTCGTCTGGTTGTCTACCAAGAATTTGAAGTTGAGACAGCCATCTCATAAGTTAGGGCCCCGGTTCATCGGCCCTTATAAGATCACCAGGGTTATCAATCCGGTGGCTTTTCAGTTAGATCTGCCCCGTTCTTTGGGTATCAATAAAACATTTCATTGTTCCCTTTTAAAACGGGCGATTAGTAATCCTTCTTCCAGTGGAAGACCTTCCCCTCTTCTGATACGTGGCCAGAGGGAGTTTGTTGTTGAAAGGATTCTTGACTCCAAGGTGGTTCGGGGTCGGCTGTCATTTTTGGTGCACTGGAAGGGGTATGGCCCGGAGGAGCGGTCGTGGGTGCGCAGTTGTGATCTTCATGCCCCCAGACTGATACGCTCTTTCTTCTCGCAGTTCCCCGATAAACCCGGTGGTAGGGGTTCTTTGACCCCTCGTCAGAGGGGGGGTACTGTTAGGGTCTCCTGCCCTGTGCTGCCACGTCGTCATGGCAACCGGGAGACAAGTGCTAGTGGAGTAACCTGAGCGCAGCTGATACTCCGGTTCGGGTCTTTTGCTGTGCAGTGGTTATAGGCTCTGTGCACGGCAGGGGATCCGGTGCTGGTTTTTGTGCTCACAGTCTGTGAGGTCTGAGTGGGGCGTGGACAGCACCTGCTTTATAAGGCCTCTTTTCAGGGTAAGCAGATGCTGCTGAATCTCTGTTGGTTAGTCAGTTCATGAAAGTTAGCCAGTACTGGGTAGCTTTGTATTTGTTTGTTGCTTACTGCAAATAGGCCTGGGGATTTGGTATTACACTCTGCCAATCCAGACCTAGCAGTAAGACTGGAGTCAGTCGTTTAGCTTGCTGGGGTTCTGTTATTACTCTGTGAACTTAGCAAGTTTGCGGCTGTATTCTAACACTTGCCTGTCTAATCCTGTCTCACTGTGCTAGGTGTCAGGGGTCAGTTTAGTGGCAGTAAGCTTAAACCTGTGCACTGAAGTGAGAATCAGGATTGTGGAGGCTCTCCTTGTGTCTATCATTCCATCTCTGACCAAGGAGTTTACTGCCACACCCGTTGGTAACCCTTTAGGGTTTTGCTGTTGCCCTTAGCAACAGCATTTCGGGTTCTCTACGTATTAAAACACAACATCTTGCTTTTTACATCTGAGCAGTTCTAATACAAGGGAGATACCCAGTTCCTTAGCCTCTGGGCTTCTCTGTTCACTGTGTGTGTATTTTGTTACCCTATCACCTTCTGTGTACGTTATGTCATATTCCCCAGTTTGTCTGTGAGTCCATTTGTTTTGCATAACAGTTCAAACACCAGTACATTCCTGCAGACACTGGAGTGCATACAGTTCTGACTCTAGTACTTTCCTGCAGGCACTGGTGTGCATAACACCGGAGAAGTATTTGCAGCACTAGTCTGAAAAAATTCTTGGCGTCTCAGTTTGCGCGAGAACTGATGCAGCTCGATGTTCCACGTGAAATCATTAAAGGGGTTAGTGGGGACAAATGAGAGTCCTTTCTCAAGCACAGATTGTTCCACATCTGTGAGGACCCTCTGTGACAAATTATACACTAGGGTTTTTTGCTTAGTGAGGCTCCTCTGGTTCCTCGAGCTTTGGCCACCCCTGCGGGTGGTCGCCCTCTTCTTCCTTTCTCTGCTGGTATAGCCGCCGCTGCCCCTAAAGGGGCCGTTGGTTGCTGATGAGGTCCCTCCGAGTCGACTGGCCCGAAGTCGCTGTCGCTGTTGGATGTCCCTGTTATATTCTGTTGGACCTCTCTCCTTTTGCGCCAGCTGTGTTTACTCCGGAAATTATACGGTTTGGAAGGCGTTGCGTTGTCACCCATGAGCCATCTGTAGACTCTGTTTGTGTCGTAATCCTCTTTAACGATGGTCAATTTATTACGCTTAAATTTGATCAAGTCACTCTTGTACTTGTCAACTTGGACTTGCAATTTCTGCATCCAATCCTGATTGGTCTCACTTTGCAACTCCTGTTTATGGAGGGTCTCGAAGATGGCGATCTTCTCACGGGTGATCCCTAACTCCCTGCCTGCTTCCTCCACCACTAGCAGCATCAGGTCCAAACTGCATTTGTTAAGGATCCCGACCCATTTTCTGCAAAAGTCGGGACTGAACCGTCCTATGGTGGGGACATTTCTGACACGGAATCCCCTAGGTACCATTTTCTGTCTGTGATAATCGGACAGGGAGATTCCGTGTAGCAGGAAGTCGGTCTCCCGTCGCCTAAGTTTCAGCAACTGATGGTACAGGTCCTCTATATTTCCTGACGCCTCCTTGGGATCCAGGTGCTCCTTGAATCTCAGGCGCTCGGCATCATCATCGGTAAAACTGAATGACTCTCCTAGCGTGGAGAACATTCCTATACATCCTGGTGCGTCTTCAGTGTCAGCTGCATCCATAATGTTAAAGTGCTGCGTGCTGTGCAATAAGATCACAGAAAAAGTGCTTGCAGTGACTGAAAGGTGCTTGTGTGCAAAGTGCTATGAGTTCACTCCTGGCAAAAAATGGATTCTCAGCAATTAAGGCTGAGATGACAAGCAGGGGGTGCCTTGTCCAAGGCTGGGGTGTCCACACAAATGCAGAATCACTCCCAAACGGTATACATTCCAAACGGACCGGCACTCCCACTATTTTCTATACACAGGCTCCGGTGCCCTCCAGGAAAATCCACAACCAGAAAATAAGAGGCGGCACTCGGAGGCTTAAAAGTGCAAATCAAAATTGTATTCCCACAAAGAAGAACTAACGTTTCGGGGTCACAATACCCCTTTGTCAAAGTGAACAAGTGTGTATAGAAGCAAAAACGTACCTTAAATACCCAAGAATCCCGCTCAGGTGAGCTGACGCTGTCCGGGCCGCGCTGGCTGTGCGCTTCGTTTCGGGTCCTGCAGAGATGACGTCATTCACATCGCGTCTGGTTGCCGAGGTAACTTGAGACGCCAGGCGGCCCGGGTGCAGTGCTGCATGAAAGAAAGCAGTGCAACTTACAGTGTCCCACTAATGAAACAACAAGTAATAAAACTAGATGCAGGCATTACTGAGACCTCACGCAGGGATGTTGTAATAATACAAGTAAAATCACTATATTGGGAGCGTCTAAAGATTAATTAGTGGCCTGTATTCTCTGGCTTCCTATACCTTTATTTATTGTATGCACGATTCTTTTTCCTCATATGTAAGGGTGATTTTTTCTGCTCCCTCACTGAAACCTCACCCAGATTCACGTTCCAACATATGCAATAGGAACCATCCTTAATCGGTATCCCATGCATAACCTTAGCATAACCTTAGTAATCACCCTTATTGAATTATGACCCCCGGATATTCTTAATATCCCGGGCTCAGGGAATAGTGCTGTAGTATCCTCAATTAATCTTTAGACGCTCCCAATATAGTGATTTTACTTGTATTATTACAACATCCCTGCGTGAGGTCTCAGTAATGCCTGCATCTAGTTTTATTACTTGTTGTTTCATTAGTGGGACACTGTAAGTTGCACTGCTTTCTTTCATGCAGCACTGCACCCGGGCCGCCTGGCATCTCAAGTTACCTCGGCAACCAGACGCGATGTGAATGACGTCATCTCTGCAGGACCCGAAACGAAGCGCACAGCCAGCGCGGCCCGGACAGTGTCAGCTCACCTGAGCGGGATTCTTGGGTATTTAAGGTACGTTTTTGCTTCTATACACACTTGTTCACTTTGACAAAGGGGTATTGTGACCCCGAAACGTTAGTTCTTCTTTGTGGGAATACAATTTTGATTTGCACTTTTAAGCCTCCGAGTGCCGCCTCTTATTTTCTGGTTATATATATATATATATATATATATATATATATACAGTTTGATATACATTTTTATATGGAAAGAATGTAAAAAAGAGTTAAATGTACAGTATTCTGCAATGATCTAAATAAACATATATATAACATCAATCTAACCTGTTCAGTCATTTAATTGATTATGGACTTTTTATGGACTTGACTTTATGTATAGAAGATGATATAAACAAAAAAATATTTGTCACTGAAAACCCATTGATTGTAATTCCTTTATTGGTGAATAAACATACACAAAAGGTTAATTAAGTGCTTAAACCAAAACAATTCCTGTACAGCAGGTAATATGGGGGTTACTCAACCCTAAAGATTGGTTTGAAAGAGAAGATGGAAAAAGTATAACAGTGCACAGGAATTGATGATTTTTATAATTTATTTAAAACATATATCTCAACCAGATCTATATCAAATAATCCATATACAACAACCAGCCGGTATTGTAGTATATATTAAAACAATAAAATAAAATAAATCTGACTGGAAAAATATAAATATTCACAAAGCTTATATTCTAAGAGCAGTATCAATTTCTAGTTGTAAGAATATAGACACTATTCACTTTAGCAGCTTGTTAATAGCAATGTGTCTTTTTCTCATAGGCAAAGATTAGCTTGCTGTCTCCTAAATTAGTGGGGAGACACTGTGTTCGATTGTTACCAGTTCATCTGATAAAGGTTGCTTAACAAGAAACAATTGGCAACATTTGTTCTTCAGCAGTGGATATGCAGACACCAAAGATGTTTGCAGTTTGTTAATAACAATGTATCCAGTTTGGGTGTAGTATGGCTGACCGGCGGTCTCCTGACCGCCGGTCAGCTTACCGACGCCGGGATCCCGGCAGCATACCGACGCCGGGATCCCGGCGGGGAGGGGCAAGTGCAGCAAGCACCTTGCGGGCTCGCTACGCTCGCTACGCTGCGGGCTCGGTGGCGACCCACTCTATGGGTGTCGTGGACACCCACGAGTGGAAATAGTCCCTGTTGGTCGGCATGCCGACCATCGGGAAAGTGAGCCGTCGGGCTCGTGGAGGAGGTCATGTGCCTCGGACATTTTGTCACTTTGTGATGCGATGGGGTCTGGTGTATCGTTATGTGCAAAGACCTCGCTTATCCCTATCGACCCTGTGTATTTTAGCTAGGGGATTCTGACGCTCCTTCAGCATTGGCCCGTTCTTTGAACACGGTATTTTCCACTGCCTTGCCCTACCCCCATTCCACTTTCCCCTCCCCCCCTGGGAGCCTGCACAGTTCATGCAGTAGACAGGTAGGGAGTTCCGATCAGGTTACAAGACAAGATTTATGTGAAACCTGTGTGCACCCTTCCATTGAATGTATAACAAAGCAAAAAAATTATAATAAAGTGAATGTCACGGGAACTCGGAAGCTCATACTGTACATGTATTTCAAAAGCACGGTGTTTATGCATTGTACATACTTCCTTTTACACAATTAGTTGCGTCTCCATACACAATCTTGCGTCTGCATACACAAGTGTTTTAACATGTTCTTTTGTGTCTGTATAAACTATTTATTTATATTGAGAACTCTCACCGTCTGACCATTGATCACCATTTATTAACATTACAGTCGTCACTGACCATTTGCCAGAGCTGTAGATCAATCCGCCGCTATACGATCGAAAGTACTGGATTAGTGGAGCATTAGCCACCCAGTGGTGGAGATGTGTAATGCATGCTGAGTATCTAGAATCGCCTCAACGCGCCTGCCTGTGATTAAACTCAGCAAGCTAAGCTATCGCCTTAGCGTGACTAAACATCCGTCTAGGCGGAGAATCGGTCAAGATAAAGGTGGCTACATCTGTAGATCTTGTTGAGATATATGTTTTAAATAAATTATAAAAATCATCAATTCCTGTGTGCTGTAATACTTTTTCCATCTTCTCTTTCTTGGTAAAAACAGCATCCATCATAGCATTTGTCTGACTGGAGATTCAAGTGACAATATGTGCATTTAGGAGATATTCAATCAGTGGCATTTTTTCGACCAATCAAAAAAACTGCCCTTTTCACCCGTTTTTAGGTCGAATTTACATTCGACCTATACAATGCTCATGCCGTTTTTGGACTGGTTGAAAAATCCGGCACTGGTGAAAACCACGTGTATCGGCAAATTTGCCACGATAAATGTGTATCATGAATTCGGCACGATACACGTGTTTTGGCGAATTCCCCAGCATTTTCGCCTGTTTTTGGTGCAATTTTTTGCCCATGCTGATTTGACAAAAAAAAAAAATAGTGAAACGTTATGGGTGAAAATGGATTAAAATATTGTTGAAAACACCCACAGTCGAATGCCCTGTGTTTCATTTGTGCAGTTTTTTTGACCAGTAAAAAAAACTGCACTTAAATGAATACCCCCTTAATGTGCTACTGCACCAATCTGGATATTTTTAGAGAACAATAAAAGTAATAAACTGCCCATATGCATAAAGCTTTAAAGGAGGTTTTTTTTTTTTTTACTAGGAAAACATTGCTTAAAACAAAGGACAAAAAAAAACTGTGACAAAATATTCTACAGTCTTTATTACCCAATACAGTGCACAACATAAAGAAACTTGTAATATAATTTAAAAAAAGAGAAAGATTATAAGATATAGACCCGTTACTAGGAAAATTGCTTTTTTACAAACCAAAAGTGATATACAACAGGGCTCCAAACCTTATAAACTTTCTTTATATGGGAAAGAATGCGATTAAATTTAGTCATTTTAAGACGTGGAACATGTGTAGGATGCAGGAATTTCAAAGGGAAGTAAGGGAGCAAAATTACTAAATTTAATCACCAACAAGACATAAGAGATAAAAGATTATGTCACATCTAGGAGTTAATATATAGTTTAATTGTGTGAATGAAGATGCAAGTTCCAGTATGTACAGTAGGTAGAACTTACTGAACATACTATATATATATATATATATATATATATATATATATACACTGCTCAAAAAAATAAAGGGAACACTAAAATAACACATCCTAGATCTGAAAGAATTAAATATTCTTATTAAATACTTTCTTCTTTACATAGTTGAATGTGCTGACAACAAAATCACACAAAAATTATCAATGGAAATCAAATTTATTAACCCATGGAGGTCTGGATTTGGAGTCACACTCAAAATGAAAGTGGAAAAACACTACAGGCTGATCCAACTTTGATGTAATGTCCTTAAAACAAGTCAAAATGAGGCTCAGTAGTGTGTGTGGCCTCCACGTGCCTGTATGACCTCCCTACAATGCCTGGGCATGCTCCTGATGAGGTGGCGGATGGTTTCCTGAGGGATCTCCTCCCAGACCTGGACTAAATCATCCGCCAACTCCTGGACAGTCTGTGGTGCAACGTGGCGTTGGTGGATGGAGCGAGACATGATGTCCCAGATGTGCTCAATTGGATTCAGGTCTGGGGAACGGGCAGGCCAGTCCATAGCATCAATGCCTTCGTCTTGCAGGAACTGCTGACCCACTCCAGCCACATGAGGTCTAGCGTTGTCTTGCAATAGGAGGAACCCTGGGCCAACCGCACCAGCATATGGTCTCACAAGGGGTCTGAGGATCTCATCTCGGTACTTAATGGCAGTCAGGCTACCTCTGGCGAGCACATGGAGGGCTGTGCGGCCCCCCAAAGAAATGCCACCCCACACCATTACTGACCCACTGCCAAACCGGTCATGCAGGAGGATGTTGCAGGCAGCAGAACGTTCTCCTTGGCGTCTCCAGACTCTGTCACGTCTGTCACATGTGCTCAGTGAGAACCTGCTATCATCTGTGTAGAGCACAGGGCACCAGTGGCGAATTTGCCAATCTTGGTGTTCTCTAGCAAATGCCAAACGTCCTGCACGGTGTTGGGCTGTAAGCACAACCCCCACCTGTGGACGTCGGGCCCCCATACCACCCTCATGGAGTCTGTTTCTGATCGTTTGAGTAGACACATGCACATTTGTGGCTTGCTGGAGGTCATTTTGCAGGGCTCTGGCAGTGCTCCTCCTGTTCCTCCTTGCACAAAGGCGGAGGTAGCAGTCCTGCTGCTGGGTTGTTGCCCTCCTACGGCCTCCTCCACGTCTCCAGATGAACTGGCCTGTTTCATGGTAGCGCCTCCATGCTCTGGACACTACGCTGACAGACACAGCAAACCTTCTTGCCACAGCTCGCATTGATGTGCCATCCTGGATGAGCTGCACTACCTGAGCCACTTGTGTAGGTTGTAGACTCCGTCTCATTCTACCACTAGAGTGAAAGCACCGCCAGCTTTCAAACGTGACCAAAACATCAGCCAGAAAGCATAGGAGCTGAGAAGTGGTCTGTGGTTATCAATCAGTGTTGCTTCCTAAGTGGACAGTTTGATTTCACAGAAGTGTGATTAACTTGGAGTTACATTGTGTTAAGTGTCCCCGTTATTTTTTTGAGCAGTGTGTGTGTATATATATATATATATATATATATATATCTCTCTGGGCAAGCATCTTAGACATAAAAAATAGATAATCATAGGGTTTTTTTGTTTGTTTTTTGTTTTAGAAGAATTAGAAAGTTCCAAAATTATAGAACAAGGAACAGGCAGCTGGAGATCAAAATATCTGGAGGCGGCTCTTTCCAAAACAGACATGAAATGGATTTATGATTTTGACACTATGGGGGTCATTCCGAGTTGATCGCTTGCTAGCAGTTTTTAGCATTGCCGCCGCCCTCTGGGGAGTGTATTTTCACTTTGCAGAAGTGCGAACGCCTGTGCAGCAGAGCACCTACAAAAACATTTTGTGCAAAACAAGACAAGCCCAGACTTACTCTTCGTGTGCGTTGATTCTAACGTTGGAGGGTTGGCTTTGGATGTCACACACCCGCCCAGCGTTCGCTCAGCCACGCCTGCGTTTTTCTAAGCACTCCCTGAAAACAGGTGTCAGTTGTCAGTTGACACCCAGAAACGCCCCTTTCCTGTCAATCTTCTTGTGGCTGCCAGTGTGAATGAAAACGTCGCTAGAACCTGTGCAAAACCACAAAGGCCTTTGTACCCGTACATCGCTCATGCGCATTGCGGTGCATATGTATGCGCAGAAATGCAGATGTTTAGCCTGATCGCTGCGCTGCGTACAACGGCAGCTAGTGATCAACTCGGAATGACCCCCTAAATTCAAACTTTGGAAGGAAGTGGTTCCTGTAGGTTCTTTATAAACAAAATATAAATTTTCTCAGCTATCTGTTGGCATAAAACATTTATTTTTCATAGATAATGATGTGATACCACTATCTTATCATTATTGTGTTAAGGCACGCATAATCAGACATGAATAATTCCAGCACATATAATTAGCTATTTACATATTTTCTGAAAATATTTAATCTAGTGTTAAATGCATGTTAAGAATATTTCTCGGCACATACTGTACTATAGATTGTATTTGCCTGTACTCATATAAAACATTAGCATACTAATATGTGCTATATAGAGTTTTTCATGATAGAAAGATACTTGAAATTTTCTTCTCTGTTTTAAAATAATAAAAGAAAGATATTTCAGAGTGGTTCTTTAATGTTATAATTGTCTGCATAGAATGACATATAAATGGGGGTGTTCTAAAACTTTTGACTGATTATGTACTGTATAGTATGTCAGTGAAGTTTCTTGGAGGCAGACTTGAAATTCTTGTAGATAATCTGAATACCAAGAGAAAGCCTTCCTCAGATGGGATGCGTTTGGCATCCTGGCGGTCTGTATGTCGCAGGTCGTGCATTGAAAGTGAGTATTGGGGTTATGGTTAGGATTAGGGCCTGGGAAGAGAGGGTTATGGTTAGGCACTGGGGGAATTAATGTTATGCAATATGGGGGTGGTTATCCATAGCCACCACCCCCGGAGGGTTAGTATTAGCCATCCCCTCCAATGGACTAGCCTTAGCTGCCACCCCCCCATGGGTTAGGGTAGGGGGGCAGGAGAGGGGTAAAATACTTACCCCTGTCCGGTGTTAGGATCCTCATTGTTGTGATGCCATGGTCATGTGACCGCCAGCTACCTGTCAGCCGGTATTTCATACCCAACCCCCTCAGACACCTAAGACACAGGGATCGACATACCAGAGTTCTGGGAACAACATCTTAATTTTGGATAGTTGCATGCTTTACAAAACTCATCAAACTATTTAGAACACACCCCTCTTTCCAGTCTTTAAAGAAACTTACTCAGTTTTCATGTCTCAGTGTACTCTGAAAGATAGGAATAGAACAAATTGACAGTTGGAAATTCAGAAAATTGATTCCACATTATTGTCTCATCAAAGTAGTCGTCTTTCGTGGCATTCTTTCAGCGATGGAAATCAAATATTGTTCAGCAAGTTCTTCCAAACACTGTTGCAGAAGTTCTCACAAATTAGCTGCACCTGTAGGTTTCTTTGCCTCCACCCTTCTGTCCAGTAAATCCTTAACCAGCTTGGTGGGTTTTAAGTCTAGAGACTTCCATGGTTTCTAAGAGGTAATTCTGACATACTGTATTGTAGCCTGGAGGTAATTTTTTGTCATTATCTTGCTATACATTGAACCCTTGATCAACTGGGTGTAGACCAAAGGATATTGCATGGCATTTTTTGCCTTTGTGGCTCAGACTGACAGTGAGTCTGACATTGACTCAGAATCCAGCAAAAGATCCTCAGACTATAACACTTCCTCCTCCTCCAAAGAGCTTCCAAGCATGCTTAATCCCAATATTCATCCGATCCAGTATTGCTGATGCACCTGTCCAGTGTTAATCTGCTCCAGTGTTGACGACACACCAGTCCAGTGTCCATCCACTCCAGTGCTGACAATGCACCTGTCTAGTGTCGATCTGCTCCAGTGTTGACGAAACACCACTCCAGTGTCCATCCTCTCTAGTGCTGACAATGCACCTGTCTAGGCCGAACCCCACTGCGTTTCCATAACATATAAATACTGTGACTCTGCAGTGAGTGGTAATTTTTGAAAAAAATGTTCAAGTAAATAAATAATAATATTAAAGGGTAGTTTTTGTAGAACTTGAGTGTGTTCATCAATATGGATCACCACAGTCAGTCAAGAGAAAAGCAGATGCAGCAACCAAATACTAGCACTGAAGCTACTGCCACCAGTCATGACTATACAAGTCCTTCAACGTCATCTACTAAAACTGATGCCCGAAGGCATAGAGGATTTAGGTTAGGGCATCTGAAATAAAAAAAGATATATATTACAGTAGTAAATAAAGGGAAATGTTAGTGCAGAAAGACATAAAATTGGAAAAATGCCATTCACCACATGCAGTGGCAAGGAAAGACTCAGGCCTTGGCCTTTATTTATAAGTGGGGGTTCTGCAACTGTCAGTGAGGCATCTTCTGCCTCTCATGACAATCCAAGACCTTTTCACTCAGAGTCTAGAAGAGGTGTAAAAAAAAATAAAAACCACTAAAGCAGTAGAACAAACTGTGCGTTCAGAACCATCACACATTCCTGAGGAGAGTCTAGGAGTGTCCACCCCAGATATATGTTAGTTAGACATTATCACACTGTTCTCATATAGAAGCCTCTTTTGCCTCTTTTTGCAATTTTTTCACCATCTGCACATGTGGGGAGCAGTACAAGTACAGATGGTGATAAGGACATAATAGAAATTGAGGATGCTTGTGCGGAAGTGGAACAGGATAAGGGGGATATGTGTGTGCTACTACTTTCTGACAATGAAAATGAGGATGCTGATTATGTGGTTTGTAAGTCAGCCACCAGTGGCTGCAGTTCTGGTCTGTGACAAATAAGAAAGCCATTGTGATGCCTGGGCATAAGACCAAAAAAGCCACCTCTTGGGTGTGGAATTATTTTTACCCAAATCCTGACATTGACATGTCCACGTCAGTCCCATAATATGACCACTGAGTGGCTTATTTTTGCGTGCACTGCTGGCCACTGCCCAGGAACGCTCATCACTTTTCCACCACATTTCTGACACCATCTGAAAAGATCACAACAGCACCTTTGTGCGTTCGCTATGTGTAATGCATGCGCATTAAGGATTTTCAGAAATAGTTTGTGCTTGCTGATTCACAATCAGGCCCAGTAAGAGAAATCAAAAAGCGACAGGATGAGAGCTATAACCAACAGGGTGAGAGTGTCACTGGTCTCCTTATAAAGCCCTTATACGCAATAGAAGTGAATGATACCCAATCACTGATCCTCAAAAAGGAATGCAACACAGCAATGTAAGAATAATTTCATTAGACTGAGGAGCAGTGAAAATATTGATGGCGGGATGTTCTAAGGATTAAAATGCCTCCAAAAACTGCCTTCTTTTCCGGAGGTTTGCCATAATCCCATATGCATCAAGCTCCGGAAAGTAAAACTTTCCAGAACTTGTACTCAATAGGCAATGCCATCTGTAAATGGTGTTGCCTATAGAAGCCTATGGGTTCCTGTCCGCACAGGCCAATGGGCGTGTATATGCAGTAGAACTCCCGGGTAATAAACCCTGAAGTCTTCACAATGAAAAGGCCAGGTTTCTTTTTGGAAGAGCTGTCCTTTGTGTTTATATTTGGAATTATTCATGCATACGGCAATAACAAATGTCACTATGCATGCGATAACTGACGGAATGTATAACATGCAATATACAATGCACAGGGTTGGACTGGCCCACTGGAGGACAGGAGAAAACTGGGGGCCCACCTCCTCCTCTAAGGATCAGGTTCCAGACTGTGTACTTGAATTATACATTATACATGTTACCTTAAGCTGCACAGGAATATGTATTTTCTACAGTGCATTGCTGTTATTAATCCGGTACATTATCATGCATGCACTAGCAGTATTTATGATATATTTATCAAGGGGCCCTGACCATGCACTCTCTACTGGTTAGCCTAACCTCTGTCGGGGGCTGGCCACAACCCCTCTGGAGACTAGCCACACCCCTAAGTACGGGCCCCTACCACTGCATTCCCCTGGTGGGCCCTTTATGCCCCAGTCCAACACTGACAATGCATGATACTGCCCACCTTCAGTCGCAGCAGATGTACAAATGCCACCCATCAAATTGATCAGTGTACTACAGCAAAGTAGTCTTGTCGTTCCCAGGTATTTTATTTATGTGCATACAGATGGAGCCCTGCACATCTATCCCTTTAATACAGATTAACTGAGCCAGGGCAGTCGGACTTAATCCCCTGCTGTAATGACTTAATCCCCTGATGTATTGTTCTCTCTGTATTGTATTGCAGCTGAGAACGATAGATGAAAGGCTTATGCTAATAAACCTTGGTGCACCATGGTGCAGCAGAGAAGGCTAGATGAGCGAGGTTCCATTTGTATGATGCATATTAAAGCGAGAAAAATTATCAGTGCGCCCAACTCAGCTGGGACCTGGTGCAACACTGAGAGGGCTATTTGTCATGCCTTGAGCAGCAGCGTGTGGTACCTCATACCCTAGGTGGGCCTACCCAGGCTGGGTTCTAAGGGAGAACTTTATACACGTAAAGAAATACATTGGTTTACATATATACAGTATAGTGCCAATATTAATATTGTTGTTATTATTTACTGTGTTGGGGGTCTTGACCCCACAATGATAACCCAGAGCCAGCAGGGGGAGGAGAGGTGGAGTGAGTGATGGAGTAGTGAGCCAGTAGCAGATGTCTGGAGGTGAGTCAGTTACAGAGAGTCTCTCCTAAGATAACAGACTGAGCAGTCTGAGGCAGTGTGTGAGACTGTGGGGAAGACTGAGCAGTGTGTGGAGACTGTGGGGAAGCCTGAGCAGTGTGTGGAGACTGTGGGGAAGCCTGAGGCAGTGTGTGGAGACTGTGGGGAAGCCTGAGGCAGTGTGTGGAGACTGTGGGGAAGCCTGAGGCAGTGTGTGGAGACTGTGGGGAAGCCTGATGCAGTGTGTGGAAACTGTGGGGAAGCCTGAGGCAGTGTGTGAAGACTGTGGGGAAGCCTGAGGCAGTGTGTGGAGACTGTGGGGAAGCCTGAGGCAGTGTGTGGAGACTGTGGGGAAGCATGAGGCAGTGTGTGGAGACTGTGGGGAAGCCTGAGGCAGTGTGTGGAGACTGTCGGGAAGTCTGAGGCAGTATGTGGAGACTGTGGGGAAGCCTGAGGCAGTGTGTGGAGACTGTGGGGAAGCCTGAGGCAGTGTGTGAGACTGTGGGGAAGCCTGAGGCAGTGTGTGGAGACTGTGGGGAAGCCTGATGCAGTGTGTGGAGACTGTGGGGAAGCCTGAGGCAGTGTGTGGAGACTGTGGGGAAGCCTGAGCTAGTGTGTGGAGACTGTGGGAAAGCCTGAGGCAGTGTGTTGAGACTGTGGGGAAGCCTGAGGCAGTGTGTGGAGACTGTGGGGAAGTCTGATGCAGTGTGTGGAGACTGTGGGGAAGCCTGAGGCAGTGTGTGGAAACTGTGGGGAAACCTGAGGCAGTGTGTGGAGACTGTGGGGAAGCCTGAGGCAGTGTGCGGAGACTGTGGGGAAGCCTGAGGCAGTGTGTGGAGACTGTGGGGAAGCCTGAGGCAGTGTGTGGAGACTGTGGGGAAGCCTGAGGCAGTGTGTGGAGACTGTGGGGAAGACTGAGACAGTGTGTGAAGACTGTGGGGAAGCCTGAGGCAGTGTGTGGAGACTGTGGGGAAGACTGAGACAGTGTGTGAAGACTGTGGGGAAGCCTGAGGCAGTGTGTGGAGACTGTGCGGAAGCCTGAGCCAGTGTGTGGAGACTGTGGGGAAGCCTGAGCCATTTTGTGGAGACTGTGGGGACGCCTGAGGCAGTGTGTGGAGACTGTGGGGAAGCCTGAGGCAGTGTGTGGAGACTGTGGGGAAGCCTGAGGCAGTGTGTGGAGACTGTGGGGAAGCCTGAGGCAGTTTGTGGAGACTGTGGGGAAGCCTGAGTCAGTGTGTGAGAATGTGGGGAAGCCTGAGGCAGTTTGTGGAGACTGTGGGGAAGCCTGAGGCAGTGTGTGGAGACTGTGGGGAAGCCTGAGCTAGTGTGTGGAGACTGTGGGAAAGCCTGAGGCAGTGTGTTGAGACTGTGGGGAAGCCTGAGGCAGTGTGTGGAGACTGTGGGGAAGCCTGAGGCAGTGTGTGGAAACTGTGGGGAAACCTGAGGCAGTGTGTGGAGACTGTGGGGAAGCCTGAGGCAGTGTGTGGAGACTGTGGGGAAGCCTGAGGCAGTGTGTGGAGACTGTGGGGAAGCCTGAGGCAGTGTGCGGAGACTGTGGGGAAGCCTGAGGCAGTGTGTGGAGACTGTGGGGAAGCCTGAGGCAGTGTGTGGAGACTGTGGGGAAGCCTGAGGCAGTGTGTGGAGACTGTGGGGAAGACTGAGACAGTGTGTGAAGACTGTGGGGAAGCCTGAGGCAGTGTGTGGAGACTGTGGGGAAGACTGAGACAGTGTGTGGAGACTGTGGGGAAGCCTGAGGCAGTGTGTGGAGACTGTGGGGAAGCATGAGGCAGTGTGTGGAGACTGTGGGGAAGCCTGAGGCAGTGTGTGGAGACTGTCGGGAAGTCTGAGGCAGTATGTGGAGACTGTGGGGAAGCCTGAGGCAGTGTGTGGAGACTGTGGGGAAGCCTGAGGCAGTGTGTGAGACTGTGGGGAAGCCTGAGGCAGTGTGTGGAGACTGTGGGGAAGCCTGATGCAGTGTGTGGAGACTGTGGGGAAGCCTGAGGCAGTGTGTGGAGACTGTGGGGAAGCCTGAGCTAGTGTGTGGAGACTGTGGGAAAGCCTGAGGCAGTGTGTTGAGACTGTGGGGAAGCCTGAGGCAGTGTGTGGAGACTGTGGGGAAGTCTGATGCAGTGTGTGGAGACTGTGGGGAAGCCTGAGGCAGTGTGTGGAAACTGTGGGGAAACCTGAGGCAGTGTGTGGAGACTGTGGGGAAGCCTGAGGCAGTGTGCGGAGACTGTGGGGAAGCCTGAGGCAGTGTGTGGAGACTGTGGGGAAGCCTGAGGCAGTGTGTGGAGACTGTGGGGAAGCCTGAGGCAGTGTGTGGAGACTGTGGGGAAGACTGAGACAGTGTGTGAAGACTGTGGGGAAGCCTGAGGCAGTGTGTGGAGACTGTGGGGAAGACTGAGACAGTGTGTGAAGACTGTGGGGAAGCCTGAGGCAGTGTGTGGAGACTGTGCGGAAGCCTGAGCCAGTGTGTGGAGACTGTGGGGAAGCCTGAGCCATTTTGTGGAGACTGTGGGGACGCCTGAGGCAGTGTGTGGAGACTGTGGGGAAGCCTGAGGCAGTGTGTGGAGACTGTGGGGAAGCCTGAGGCAGTGTGTGGAGACTGTGGGGAAGCCTGAGGCAGTTTGTGGAGACTGTGGGGAAGCCTGAGTCAGTGTGTGAGAATGTGGGGAAGCCTGAGGCAGTTTGTGGAGACTGTGGGGAAGCCTGAGGCAGTGTGTGGAGACTGTGGGGAAGCCTGAGCTAGTGTGTGGAGACTGTGGGAAAGCCTGAGGCAGTGTGTTGAGACTGTGGGGAAGCCTGAGGCAGTGTGTGGAGACTGTGGGGAAGCCTGAGGCAGTGTGTGAAAACTGTGGGGAAACCTGAGGCAGTGTGTGGAGACTGTGGGGAAGCCTGAGGCAGTGTGTGGAGACTGTGGGGAAGCCTGAGGCAGTGTGTGGAGACTGTGGGGAAGCCTGAGGCAGTGTGCGGAGACTGTGGGGAAGCCTGAGGCAGTGTGTGGAGACTGTGGGGAAGCCTGAGGCAGTGTGTGGAGACTGTGGGGAAGCCTGAGGCAGTGTGTGGAGACTGTGGGGAAGACTGAGACAGTGTGTGAAGACTGTGGGGAAGCCTGAGGCAGTGTGTGGAGACTGTGGGGAAGACTGAGACAGTGTGTGAAGACTGTGGGGAAGCCTGAGGCAGTGTGTGGAGACTGTGCGGAAGCCTGAGCCAGTGTGTGGAGACTGTGGGGAAGCCTGAGCCATTTTGTGGAGACTGTGGGGACGCCTGAGGCAGTGTGTGGAGACTGTGGGGAAGCCTGAGGCAGTGTGTGGAGACTGTGGGGAAGCCTGAGGCAGTGTGTGGAGACTGTGGGGAAGCCTGAGGCAGTTTGTGGAGACTGTGGGGAAGCCTGAGTCAGTGTGTGAGAATGTGGGGAAGCCTGAGGCAGTTTGTGGAGACTGTGGGGAAGCCTGAGGCAGTGTGTGGAGACTGTGGGGAAGCCTGAGCTAGTGTGTGGAGACTGTGGGAAAGCCTGAGGCAGTGTGTTGAGACTGTGGGGAAGCCTGAGGCAGTGTGTGGAGACTGTGGGGAAGTCTGATGCAGTGTGTGGAGACTGTGGGGAAGCCTGAGGCAGTGTGTGGAAACTGTGGGGAAACCTGAGGCAGTGTGTGGAGACTGTGGGGAAGCCTGAGGCAGTGTGCGGAGACTGTGGGGAAGCCTGAGGCAGTGTGTGGAGACTGTGGGGAAGCCTGAGGCAGTGTGTGGAGACTGTGGGGAAGCCTGAGGCAGTGTGTGGAGACTGTGGGGAAGACTGAGACAGTGTGTGAAGACTGTGGGGAAGCCTGAGGCAGTGTGTGGAGACTGTGGGGAAGACTGAGACAGTGTGTGAAGACTGTGGGGAAGCCTGAGGCAGTGTGTGGAGACTGTGCGGAAGCCTGAGCCAGTGTGTGGAGACTGTGGGGAAGCCTGAGCCATTTTGTGGAGACTGTGGGGACACCTGAGGCAGTGTGTGGAGACTGTGGGGAAGCCTGAGGCAGTGTGTGGAGACTGTGGGGAAGCCTGAGGCAGTGTGTGGAGACTGTGGGGAAGCCTGAGGCAGTTTGTGGAGACTGTGGGGAAGCCTGAGTCAGTGTGTGGAGACTGTGGGGAAGCCTGAGGCAGTGTGTGAGAATGTGGGGAAGCCTGAGGCAGTTTGTGGAGACTGTGGGGAAGCCTGAGGCAGTGTGTGGAGACTGTGGGGAAGCCTGAGGCAGTGTGTGAGACTATGGGGAAGCCTGAGGCAGTGTGTGGAGACTGTGGGGAAGACTGAGGCAGTGTGTGGAGACTGTGGGGAAGCCTGAGGTAGTGTGTGAGACTGTGGGGAAGCCTGAGGCAGTGTGTGGAGACTGTGGGGAAGCCTGAGGCAGTGTGTGGAGACTGTGGGGAAGCCTGAGTCAGTGTGTGAGAATGTGGGGAAGCCTGAGGCAGTTTGTGGAGACTGTGGGGAAGCCTGAGGCAGTGTGTGGAGACTGTGGGAAGACTGAGGCAGTGTGTGGAGACTGTGGGGAAGCCTGAGGCAGTGTGTGGAGACTGTGGGGAAGCCTGAGGCAGTTTGTGGAGACTGTGGGGAAGCCTGAGTCAGTGTGTGAAGACTGTGGGGAAGCCTGAGGCAGTGTGTGGAGACTGTGGGGAAGCCTGAGGCAGTTTGTGGAGACTGTGGGGAAGCCTGAGTCAGTGTGTGAGAATGTGGGGAAGCCTGAGGCAGTTTGTGGAGACTGTGGGGAAGCCTGAGGCAGTGTGTGGAGACTGTGGGGAAGCCTGAGGCAGTGTGTGGAGACTGTGGGAAAGCCTGAGGCAGTGTGTGGAGACTGTGGGGAAGCCTGAGGCAGTGTGTGAGACTGTGGGGAAGACTGAGCAGTGTGTGGAGACTGTGGGGAAGCCTGAGGCAGTGTGTGAGACTATGGGGAAGCCTGAGGCAGTGTGTGGAGACTGTGGGGAAGCCTGAGGCAGTGTGTGGAGACTGTGGGGAAGCCTGAGGCAGTGTGTGGAGACTGTGGGGAAGCCTGAGGCAGTGTGTGGAGACTGTGGGGAAGCCTGAGGTAGTGTGTGAGACTGTGGGGAAGCCTGAGGCAGTGTGTGGAGACTGAGAGGTTTATTTTCTAAACCTTGAATTAGAGATGAACCGAACCCCCCCCCCCCCCCCCCCCGAACTCCACGTGTTTTACACGGGTCTGAGCCAGGCTCAGTTGTTCCCGTCTGATGCGGAAAACACGAATGAGGCAAAACATCATCATCCCGCTATCGGATTCTCGCGAGATTCGGATTCCATATAAAGAGACGCACGTCGACGCCATTTTCACTCGTGCATTGTAGAGGGTACAGAGAGGATGTAGCTACATTCTCTCAGTGTCAAATCTCAATATCAGTGCTCAGTATCAGTGCTTATTGCTGCTCAGTAATACTAGTACAGTGTCCTGTGCTGCATCTTGCTGCTGTAGGGTGCTGTGGTAGTAGTGTCCTGTGACTGTGCATCGGTCTTCATCATTCCGGTCACAGTGGTATCTGGGGGGTGACAATTCCAGAGTGCTTTTGTGCTGCTCAGTAATACTAGTAGTGTCTTGTGCTGCATCATGCTGCTCAGTGTCAGTTCTCCGTAGTATCATCAGTGCTCAGTATTATCAATGCTCAGTATCAGTGCTCAGTATCAGCAGTGCTCAGTATCAGCAGTGCTCAGTATCACTGCTCATTGTCTTGTGGTGCTCAGTAATACTACATTAGTAATACTAGTCCAGTGGGGGTAATTCCAATTTGATCGCAGCAGGAATTTTGTTAGCAGTTGGGGAAAACCATGTGCACTGCAGGGGGGGCAGATATAACATGTGCAGAGAGAGTTAGATTTGGGTGGGGTGTGTTCAATCTGCAATCTAAATTGCAGTGTAAAAATAAAGCAGCCAGTATTACCCTGCACAGAAACAAAATAACCCACCCAAATCTAACTCTCTCTGCACATGTTATATCTGCCTCCCCTGCAGTGCACATGGGCCCTCATTCCGAGTTGTTCGCTCGTTATATTTTTTCACAACGGAGCGATTAGACGCTAACTCCGCATACGCAATGTTTGCAGTGCGTCTGCGCCAAGTAAATTTGCTAATAAGTTTGGTATTTTACTCACGGCTTAACGAAGACATTTCTTCGTTCTGGTGATCGGAGTGAGATTGACAGGAAGTGGGTGTTTCTGGGCGGAAACTGGCCGTTTTATGGGTGTGTGCGAAAAAACGCTGGCGTTTCTGGGAAAAACGCGGGAGTGGCTGGAGAAATGGGGGAGTGTCTGGGCGAACGCTGGGTGTGTTTGTGACGTCAAACCAGGAACGAAACTGACTGAACTGATCGCAGTGGCAGAGTAAGTCTCGAGCTACTCAGAAACTGCAAAGCAGTTTCTTTTCGCAATTCTGCTAATCTTTCGTTTGCAATTCTGCAAAGCTGAGATTCACTCCCAGTAGGCGGCCGCTTAGCGTGTGCAAAGCTGCTAAAAGCAGCTAGCGAGCGAACAACTCGGAATGAGGGCCATGGTTTTGCCCAACTGCTAACAAAATTCCTGCTGCGATCAACTTGGAATTACCCCAGTGTCTTGTGCTAATCGTTCTGCTCAGTGACAGTTCTCCGTAGTATCATCAGTGCTCTGTATCATCAGTGCTCAGTCTCACTGCTCATTGTCATGTGGTGCTCAGTAATACTACATTAGTAATACTAGTACAGTGTCTTGTGCTGCATCTTGCTGCTGTAGGGTGCTGTAGTAGTGTCCTGTCACTGTGCATAGGTCATCATCATTCCAGTCACAGTGGTATCTGGTATCTATCTAGTGGTATCTAAATCCAGACATTACTGCCGTCTAATTCCAGATATATTACTGCCATATAATTCCACACATTAAAAAATGGAGAACAAAAATGTGGAGTGTAAAATAGGGAAAGATCAAGATCCACTTCCACCTAGTGCTGAAGCTGCTGCCACTAGTAATGGCAGAGACGATGAAATGCCATCAACGTCGTCTGCCAAGGCCGATGCCCAATGTCATAGTAGAGAGCATGCAAAATCCAAAAAGCAAAAGTTCAGTAAAATGACCCAAAAATCTAAATTAAAATCGCCTGAGGAGAAGCGTAAACTTGCCAATATGCCATTTATGACACGGAGTGGCAAGGAACGGCTAAGGCCCTTTCCTATGTTTATCATGGCTAGTGGTTCAGCTTCACATGACGATGGAAGCACTCATCCTCCCGCTAGAAAAATGAAGAGTTAAGCTGGCAAAAGCACAGCAAAGAACTGTGCGCTCTTCTAAATCACAAATCCCCAAGGAGAGTCCAATTGTGTCGGTTGCGATGCCTGACCTTCCCAACACTGGACGGGAAGAGGTGGCGCCTTCCACCATTTGCACGCCCCCTGCAAGTGCTGGAAGGAGCACCCGCAGTCCAGTTCCTGATAGTCAGATTGAAGATGTCAGTGTTGAAGTACACCAGGATGAGGAGGATATGGGTGTTGCTGGCGCTGAGGAGGAAATTGACGAGGAGGATTCTGATGGTGAGGTGGTTTGTTTAAGTCAGGCACCCGGGGAGACACCTGTTGTCCGTGGGAGGAATATGGCCATTGACATGCCTGGTCAAAATACAAAAAAAAATCACCTCTTCGGTGTGGATTTATTTAAACAGAAATGAAGACAACATTTGTCAAGCCGTGTGTTGCCTTTGTCAAGCTGTAATAAGTAGGGGTAAGGACGTTAACCACCTCGGAACATCCTCCCTTATACGTCACCTGCAGCGCATTCATAATAAGTCAGTGACAAGTTCAAAAACTTTGGGTGACAGCGGAAGCAGTCCACTGACCAGTAAATCCCTTCCTCTTGTAACCAAGCTCACGCAAACCACCCAACAAACTCCCTCAGTGTCAATTTCCTCCTCAGACAGGAATGCCAATAGTCCTGCAGGCCATGTCACTGGCAAGTCTGACGAGTCCTCTCCTAACTGGGATTCCTTCGATGGATCCTTGAGTGGAACGCCTACTGCTGCTGGCGCTGCTGTTGTTGCCGCTGGGAGTCGATGGTCATCCCAGAGGGGAAGTCGTAAGCCCACTTGTACTACTTCCAGTAAGCAATTGACTGTCCAACAGTCCTTTGCGAGGAAGATGAAATATCACAGCAGTCATCCTGCTGCAAAGCGGATAACTGAGGCCTTGACAACTATGTTGGTGTTAGACGTGCGTCCGGTATCCACCGTTAGTTCACAGGGACTTAGAGAATTGCTTGAGGTAGTGTGTCCCTGGTACAAAATCCCATCTAGGTTCCACTTCTCTAGGCAGGCGATACCGAGAATGTACACAGACGTCAGAAAAAGTGTCCTCAGTGTCCTAAAAAATGCAGTTGTACCCACTGTCCACTTAAACACGGACATGTGGACAAGTGGAGCAGGGAAGACTAAGGACTATATGACTGTGACAGCCATCTGGGTAGATGTATTGCCTCCCGCAGCAATAACAGCGGCGGCACCAGTAGCAGCATCTCGCAAACACCAACTCGTTCCTAGGCAGGCTATGCTTTGTATCACCGTTTTCCATAAGAGGCACACAGCTGACAACATTTTACGGAAACTAAGGAACATCATCACAGATTGGATTATCCCAATTGGACTCTCCTGGGGATTTGTGATATCGGACAACGCCACCAATATTGTGCATGCATTACATGTGGGCAAATTCCAGAACGTCCCATGTTTTGATCATACAATTCATTTGGTGGTGCAGAATTTTTTGAAAAATGACAGGGGCGTGCAGGAGATGCTGTCGGTGGCCCGAAAAATTGCGGGCCACTTTCGGCATTCAGCCACCGCGTGCCGAGGACTGGAGCGCCAGCAAACACTCCTGAACATGCCCTGCCATCAGCTGGAGCAAGAAGTGGTAACGAGGTGGAATTCAACCCTCTATATGCTTCAGAGGATGGAGGAGCAGCAAAAGGCCATTCAAGCCTATACATCTGCCTATGATATAGGCAAAGGAGGGGAAATGCACCTGACTCAAGTGCAGTGGAGAATGATTTCCATGTTGTGCAAGGTTCTCCAACCCTTTGAACTTGCCACACGTGAAGTCAGTTCAGACACTGCCAGCCTAAGTCAGATCATTCCCCTCATCAGGCTTTTGCAGAAGCAGCTGGATAGATTGAAGGAGGAGCTAAAACGGAGCGATTCCGCTAGGCATGTGGGACTTGTGGATGGAGCCCTTCATTCGCTTAACCAGGATTCACGGGTGGTCAATCTGTTGAAATCAGAGCACTACATTTTTGCCACCGTGCTCGATCCTAGGTTTAAAGCCTACGTTGTATCTCTCTTTCCGGCAGACACAAGTCTGCAGATGTTCAAAGACCTGCTGTTGAGACAATTGTCAAGTCAAGTGGAACGTGACCCGCCAACAGCTCCTCCTTCATTTTCTACCTCCACTAGAGCTGCCAGGAAAGGATAAAATTTCCAAAACAAACCCGCTGGTGGTGATGCAGGGCAGTCAGGAGCAAGTGCTCACATCTGGTCCGTACTGAAGGACCTGCCAATGATTACAGACATGTCTACTGTCACTGCATATGATTCTGTCACCATTGAAAGAATGGTGGAGGATTATATGAGTGACAGCATCCAAGTAGGCATGTCAGACAGTCCGTACATACATATACTGGCAGGAAAAAGAGGCAATTTGGAGGCCCTTGCACAAAATGGCTTTATTTTACCTAAAATGCCCCCCCTCCAGTGTGTACTCCGAAAGAGTGTTTAGTGCAGCCGGTCACCTTGTCAGCGATCAGCAGAGGAGGTTACTTCCAGAAAATGTGGAGAAGATGATGTTCATCAAAATGAATTATAAATTCCTCCGTGGAGACTTTTACCAGCAATTGCCTCCAGAAAGTACACAGGGACCTGTAATGGTGGATTCCAGTGGGGACGAATAAATACTCTGTGAGGAGGGGGAGGATGTACACAGTGAAAGGGGTGAGGAATCGGAGGATGAGGTCGACATCTTGCCTCTGTAGAGCCAGTTTGTGCAAGAAGAGATTGATTACTTCTTTTTTGGTGGGGACCCAAACAAACCAGTCATTTCAGCCACAGTCATGTGGCAGACCCTGTCGCTGAAATGATTGGTATGTTAAAGTGTGCATGTCCTGTTTATACAACATAAGGGTGGGTGGGAGGGCCCAAGGACAATTCCATCTTGCACCTCTTTTTTTATTTATCTTTGCATCATGTGCTGTTTGGGGACTATTTTTTTAAGTACCATCCTGTCTGACACTGCAGTGCTACTCCTAGGTGGGCCAGGTGTTTGTGCCTCCCAATTGGGTCGCTTAGCTTAGTCATCCAGCGACCTCGGTGCAAATTTTAGGACTAAAAATAATATTGTGAGGTGTTCAGAATAGACTGGAAATGAGTGGAAATTATGGTTATTGAGGTTAATAATACTATAGGATCAAAATTACCCCCAAATTCTATGATTTAAGCTGTTTTTGAGGTTTTTTTTTTTTTAAAACACCCGAATCCAAAACGCATCCGAATCCGACAAAAATCCGAAAGGGTGGTTTTGCCAAAACGTGTCCGAATCCAAAACACGACCGCGGAACCGAATCCAAAACCAAAACACAAAACATGAAAAATGCCCGCAGCACATCTCTACCTTGAATGGAGATAAAGTAGATGGAGGTAAAGTACCAGCCAATCAGCTCCTGTCATTTTTCAAACGGGATTTATTTGTTATCCCGGTAGTTGGAATCCGTAAAAAATTTAGGACACCAGACCCGAAGGTAAGTATCGGGGTATCTGTTATGGTTTGGGCCCAGGGGGAGGGTTAGGCACTAAGGGGGGAGGTAGCCATAGCCGACAACCCTGGAGGGTTAGCCATAGCGAACACCCCCTGAGGATTAGCCCTAGCCGACAACCCCGGAAGGTTAGGGTAGGGTTGAATTATAATACTTACCCTGTGCGGTGTCGGAATCTTCGGTGTCAGGATGCCGCTGTCCCCAGCATCCCTACCGCCTGCATTACATACCGAACCAGAGGCGGATTGGCCATAGGGTTTACAGGGTAGATTCCCGGTGGGCCGACGCACCCGTGGGGCCTGTTTTCTTTGAGGACATGTGGTCCTTTTTATAGACATAATGAATAAAATGCAAAATAATTTGCGTATATGAAAATGACTTTGCCACTTAGCCTGTGATTGCAGATGATCTAGTGCACAGTTTCTCAAACTTGGTCCTCAGGACCCCACACGGTTCATGTTTTGCAGGTCACCTGTAGATTTTTAAAATGTGGCAGTTGGTGATACACAGGGCAGCTGCTGGGTGAAATGGAAAACGTGAACCGTGTGGGGTCCTGAGGACCGAGTTTGAGAACCACTGATCTAGTGTATGCTCTGTCTGCCTGCTTGGCTGACATATAAGATTGAGTGAATAGTGATTGGGATACGGTTGGTGTAATAAGCAAGAAAATATATCTTTCTAAAGAATTATATTGTTTACTAAATTCTGAAGGTGGTAGAGATGAGCGCCGGAAATTTTTCGGGTTTTGTGTTTTGGTTTTGGGTTCGGTTCCGCGGCCGTGTTTTGGGTTCGACCGCGTTTTGGCAAAACCTCACCGAATTTTTTTTGTCGGATTCGGGTGTGTTTTGGATTCGGGTGTTTTTTTCAAAAAACCCTAAAAAACAGCTTAAATCATAGAATTTGGGGGTCATTTTGATCCCAAAGTATTATTAACCTCAAAAACCATAATTTACACTCATTTTCAGTCTATTCTGAATACCTCACACCTCACAATATTATTTTTAGTCCTAAAATTTGCACCGAGGTCGCTGTGTGAGTAAGATAAGCGACCCTAGTGGCCGACACAAACACCGGGCCCATCTAGGAGTGGCACTGCAGTGTCACGCAGGATGTCCCTTCCAAAAAACCCTCCCCAAACAGCACATGACGCAAAGAAAAAAAGAGGCGCAATGAGGTAGCTGACTGTGTGAGTAAGATAAGCGACCCTAGTGGCCGACACAAACACCGGGCCCATCTAGGAGTGGCACTGCAGTGTCACGCAGGATGTCCCTTCCAAAAAACCCTCCCCAAACAGCACATGACGCAAAGAAAAAAAGAGGCGCAATGAGGTAGCTGACTGTGTGAGTAAGATAAGCGACCCTAGTGGCCGACACAAACACCGGGCCCATCTAGGAGTGGCACTGCAGTGTCACGCAGGATGTCCCTTCCAAAAAACCCTCCCCAAACAGCACATGACACAAAGAAAAAAAGAGGCGCAATGAGGTAGCTGACTGTGTGAGTAAGATAAGCGACCCTAGTGGCCGACACAAACACCGGGCCCATCTAGGAGTGGCACTGCAGTGTCACGCAGGATGTCCCTTCCAAAAAACCCTCCCCAAACAGCACATGACGCAAAGAAAAAAAGAGGCGCAATGAGGTAGCTGACTGTGTGAGTAAGATAAGCGACCCTAGTGGCCGACACAAACACCGGGCCCATCTAGGAGTGGCACTGCAGTGTCACGCAGGATGTCCCTTCCAAAAAACCCTCCCCAAACAGCACATGACGCAAAGAAAAAAAGAGGCGCAATGAGGTAGCTGACTGTGTGAGTAAGATAAGCGACCCTAGTGGCCGACACAAACACCGGTCTGCTGCTAATATAGACTGGATGATAATGAGATGTAGTATGTATAAAGAAGAAAGAAAAAAAAAACCACGGGTAGGTGGTATACAATTATGGACGGACTGCCGAGTGCCGACACAGAGGTAGCTACAGCCGTGGACTACCGTACTGTGTCTGCTGCTAATATAGACTGGTTGATAAAGAGATGTAGTATGTATGTATAAAGAAGAAAGAAAAAAAAACCACGGGTAGGTGGTATACAATTATGGATGGACTGCCGAGTGCCGACACAGAGGTAGCTACAGCCGTGAACTACCGTACTGTGTCTGCTGCGACTGGATGATAAATAATGATATAAAAAATATATATATATCACTACTGCAGCCGGACAGGTATATATTATATAATGACGGACCTGCTGGACACTGTCTGTCAGCAGAATGAGTTTTTTATTTTATAGAATAAAAAAACACCACACAAGTCACACGACGTGTGTTTAACTTTTACAGGCAGACATTCACAATACAATATAGTATACTATATACTGGTGGTCAGGTCACTGGTCAGTCACACTGGCAGTGGCACTCCTGCAGAAAAAAAGTGTGCACTGTTTAATTTTAATATGTACTCCTGGCTCCTGCTATAACCTAACTGCTCCCCAGTCTCCCCCACAATTAAGCTATGTGAGCACAGTCAGATATTATACATAGATGATGCAGCAGCACACTGGGCTGAGCACAGATATGGTATGTGACTGAGTCACTGTGTATCGTTTTTTCAGGCAGAGAACGGATTATATTAAATAATATAAAACTGCACTGGTGGTCACTGGTCAGTCACTAGTATAACTAACTAATACTATCAGCAAAATTCTGCACTCTCTGTCTGAGTACTCCTCCTAAGCTCCAGTAAATGAAGTGTCACTGTCTCACTCTGTCACTAGTATAACTAACTAATACTATCAGCAAAATTCTGCACTCTCTGTCTGAGTACTCCTCCTAAGCTCCAGTAAATGAAGTGTCACTGTCTCACTCTCACTCTCCTATCTATTTCTTCTCTAAACGGAGAGGACGCCAGCCACGTCCTCTCACTATCAATCTCAATGCACGTGTAAAATGGCGGCGACGCGCGGCTCCTTATATAGAATCCGAGTCTCGCGATAGAATCCGAGCCTCCCGAGAATCCGACAGCGTCATGATGACGTTCGGGCGCGCTCGGGTTAACCGAGCAAGGCGGGAAGATCCGAGTCGCTCGGATCCGTGTAAAAAAAGCTGAAGTTCGGGCGGGTTCGGATTCCGAGGAACCGAACCCGCTCATCACTAGAAGGTGTATCATATAATGTGCTCATAACATTTAATTTTATTTCTTTTTAACTTCCCCCTTGATGCTGGACATGCCCACTATCTGGAAAGTCTTGGGAGGAGATTGCTGCTGCCATGGCCCATGGCTAGACCTTACACCTCTGGTGCTGCCCATGTGGGGCCACTAGTACAAATTTTTCCAGGGCCGCTTTTTGTTCCCAATCCGCCCCTGTACCGAACCCTTTCAAACACAGCCTGTAACATGCCAGTTAAGAACTGACTGGCTGGTACTTTATCTCCATCCACTTTATACTAGAGATGAGCGCCTGAAATTTTTCGGGTTTTGTGTTTTGGTTTTGGGTTCGGTTCCGCGGCCGTGTTTTGGGTTCGAACGCGTTTTGGCAAAACCTCACCGAATTTTTTTTGTCGGATTCGGGTGTGTTTTGGATTCGGGTGTTTTTTTCAAAAAACACTAAAAAACAGCTTAAATCATAGAATTTGGGGGTCATTTTGATCCCAAAGTATTATTAACCTCAAAAACCATAATTTACACTCATTTTCAGTCTATTCTGAATACCTCACACCTCACAATATTATTTTTAGTCCTAAAATTTGCACCGAGGTCGCTGTGTGAGTAAGATAAGCGACCCTAGTGGCCGACACAAACACCGGGCCCATCTAGGAGTGGCACTGCAGTGTCACGCAGGATGTCCCTTCCAAAAAACCCTCCCCAAACAGCACATGATGCAAAGAAAAAAAGAGGCGCAATGAGGTAGCTGTGTGAGTAAGATTAGCGACCCTAGTGGCCGACACAAACACCGGGCCCATCTAGGAGTGGCACTGCAGTGTCACGCAGGATGGCCCTTCCAAAAAACCCTCCCCAAACAGCACATGACGCAAAGAAAAAAAGAGGCGCAATGAGGTAGCTGTGTGAGTAAGATTAGCGACCCTAGTGGCCGACACAAACACCGGGCCCATCTAGGAGTGGCACTGCAGTGTCACGCAGGATGTCCCTTCCAAAAAACCCTCCCCAAACAGCACATGACGCAAAGAAAAAAAGAGGCGCAATGAGGTAGCTGACTGTGTGAGTAAGATTAGCGACCCTAGTGGCCGACACAAACACCGGGCCCATCTAGGAGTGGCACTGCAGTGTCACGCAGGATGTCCCTTCCAAAAAACCCTCCCCAATCAGCACATGATGCAAAGAAAAAGAAAAGAAAAAAGAGGTGCAAGATGGAATTGTCCTTGGGCCCTCCCACCCACCCTTATGTTGTATAAACAAAACAGGACATGCACACTTTAACCAACCCATCATTTCAGTGACAGGGTCTGCCACACGACTGTGACTGATATGACGGGTTGGTTTGGACCCCCCCCAAAAAAGAAGCAATTAATCTCTCCTTGCACAAACTGGCTCTACAGAGGCAAGATGTCCACCTCATCTTCACCCTCCGATATATCACCGTGTACATCCCCCTCCTCACAGATTATCAATTCGTCCCCACTGGAATCCACCATCTCAGCTCCCTGTGTACTTTGTGGAGGCAATTGCTGCTGGTCAATGTCTCCGCGGAGGAATTGATTATAATTCATTTTAATGAACATCATCTTCTCCACATTTTCTGGATGTAACCTCGTACGCCGATTGCTGACAAGGTGAGCGGCGGCACTAAACACTCTTTCGGAGTACACACTTGTGGGAGGGCAACTTAGGTAGAATAAAGCCAGTTTGTGCAAGGGCCTCCAAATTGCCTCTTTTTCCTGCCAGTATAAGTACGGACTGTGTGACGTGCCTACTTGGATGCGGTCACTCATATAATCCTCCACCATTCTATCAATGTTGAGAGAATCATATGCAGTGACAGTAGACGACATGTCCGTAATCGTTGTCAGGTCCTTCAGTCCGGACCAGATGTCAGCATCAGCAGTCGCTCCAGACTGCCCTGCATCACCGCCAGCGGGTGGGCTCGGAATTCTGAGCCTTTTCCTCGCACCCCCAGTTGCGGGAGAATGTGAAGGAGGAGATGTTGACAGGTCGCGTTCCGCTTGACTTGACAATTTTGTCACCAGCAGGTCTTTGCACCCCAGCAGACTTGTGTCTGCCGGAAAGAGAGATCCAAGGTAGGCTTTAAATCTAGGATCGAGCACGGTGGCCAAAATGTAGTGCTCTGATTTCAACAGATTGACCACCCGTGAATCCTTGTTAAGCGAATTAAGGGCTGCATCCACAAGTCCCACATGCCTAGCGGAATCGCTCCCTTTTAGCTCCTTCTTCAATGCCTCCAGCTTCTTCTGCAAAAGCCTGATGAGGGGAATGACCTGACTCAGGCTGGCAGTGTCTGAACTGACTTCACGTGTGGCAAGTTCAAAGGGCATCAGAACCTTGCACAACGTTGAAATCATTCTCCACTGCACTTGAGACAGGTGCATTCCACCTCCTATATCGTGCTCAATTGTATAGGCTTGAATGGCCTTTTGCTGCTCCTCCAACCTCTGAAGCATATAGAGGGTTGAATTCCACCTCGTTACCACTTCTTGCTTCAGATGATGGCAGGGCAGGTTCAGTAGTTTTTGGTGGTGCTCCAGTCTTCTGTACGTGGTGCCTGTACGCCGAAAGTGTCCCGCAATTTTTCTGGCCACCGACAGCATCTCTTGCACGCCCCTGTCGTTTTTTAAAAAATTCTGCACCACCAAATTCAAGGTATGTGCAAAACATGGGACGTGCTGGAATTTGCCCATATTTAATGCACACACAATATTGCTGGCGTTGTCCGATGCCACAAATCCACAGGAGAGTCCAATTGGGGTAAGCCATTCCGCGATGATCTTCCTCAGTTGCCGTAAGAGGTTTTCAGCTGTGTGCGTATTCTGGAAACCGGTGATACAAAGCGTAGCCTGCCTAGGAAAGAGTTGGTGTTTGCGAGATGCTGCTACTGGTGCCGCCGCTGCTGTTCTTGCGGCGGGAGTCCATACATCTACCCAGTGGGCTGTCACAGTCATATAGTCCTGACCCTGCCCTGCTCCACTTGTCCACATGTCCGTGGTTAAGTGGACATTGGGTACAGCTGCATTTTTTAGGACACTGGTGACTCTTTTTCTGAGGTCTGTGTACATTTTCGGTATCGCCTGCCTAGAGAAATGGAACCTAGATGGTATTTGGTACCGGGGACACAGTACCTCCAACAAGTCTCTAGTTGGCTCTGCAGTAATGATGGATACCGGAACCACGTTTCTCACCACCCAGGATGCCAAGGCCTCAGTTATCCGCTTTGCAGTAGGATGACTGCTGTGATATTTCATCTTCCTCGCAAAGGACTGTTGAACAGTCAATTGCTTACTGGAAGTAGTACAAGTGGGCTTACGACTTCCCCTCTGGGATGACCATCGACTCCCAGCGGCAACAACAGCAGCGCCAGCAGCAGTAGGCGTTACACGCAAGGATGCATCGGAGGAATCCCAGGCAGGAGAGGACTCGTCAGAATTGCCAGTGACATGGCCTGCAGGACTATTGGCATTCCTGGGGAAGGAGGAAATTGACACTGAGGGAGTTGGTGGGGTGGTTTGCGTGAGCTTGGTTACAAGAGGAAGGGATTTACTGGTCAGTGGACTGCTTCCGCTGTCACCCAAAGTTTTTGAACTTGTCACTGACTTATTATGAATGCGCTGCAGGTGACGTATAAGGGAGGATGTTCCGAGGTGGTTAACGTCCTTACCCCTACTTATTACAGCTTGACAAAGGGAACACACGGCTTGACACCTGTTGTCCGCATTTCTGTTGAAATACCTCCACACCGAAGAGCTGATTTTTTTGGTATTTTCACCTGGCATGTCAACGGCCATATTCCTCCCACGGACAACAGGTGTCTCCCCGGGTGCCTGACTTAAACAAACCACCTCACCATCAGAATCCTCCTGGTCAATTTCCTCCCCAGCGCCAGCAACACCCATATCCTCCTCATCCTGGTGTACTTCAACACTGACATCTTCAATCTGACTATCAGGAACTGGACTGCGGGTGCTCCTTCCAGCACTTGCAGGGGGCGTGCAAATGGTGGAAGGCGCATGCTCTTCACGTCCAGTGTTGGGAAGGTCAGGCATCGCAACCGACACAATTGGACTCTCCTTGTGGATTTGGGATTTCGAAGAATGCACAGTTCTTTGCTGTGCTGCTTTTGCCAGCTTGAGTCTTTTCATTTTTCTAGCGAGAGGCTGAGTGCTTCCATCCTCATGTGAAGCTGAACCACTAGCCATGAACATAGGCCAGGGCCTCAGCCGTTCCTTGCCACTCCGTGTGGTAAATGGCATATTGGCAAGTTTACGCTTCTCCTCCGACAATTTTATTTTAGGTTTTGGAGTCCTTTTTTTACTGATATTTGGTGTTTTGGATTTGACATGCTCTGTACTATGACATTGGGCATCGGCCTTGGCAGACGACGTTGCTGGCATTTCATCGTCTCGGCCATGACTAGTGGCAGCAGCTTCAGCACGAGGTGGAAGTGGATCTTGATCTTTCCCTAATTTTGGAACCTCAACATTTTTGTTCTCCATATTTTAATAGGCACAACTAAAAGGCACCTCAGGTAAACAATGGAGATGGATGGATTGGATACTAGTATACAATTATGGACGGGCTGCCGAGTGCCGACACAGAGGTAGCCACAGCCGTGAACTACCGCACTGTACTGTGTCTGCTGCTAATATATAGACTGGTTGATAAAGAGATAGTATACTCGTAACTAGTATGTATGTATAAAGAAAGAAAAAAAAACCACGGTTAGGTGGTATATACAATTATGGACGGGCTGCCGAGTGCCGACACAGAGGTAGCCACAGCCGTGAACTACCGCACTGTACTGTGTCTGCTGCTAATATAGACTGGTTGATAAAGAGATAGTATACTCGTAACTAGTATGTATGTATAAAGAAAGAAAAAAAAACCACGGTTAGGTGGTATATACAATTATGGACGGGCTGCCGAGTGCCGACACAGAGGTAGCCACAGCCGTGAACTACCGCACTGTACTGTGTCTGCTGCTAATATATAGACTGGTTGATAAAGAGATAGTATACTCGTAACTAGTATGTATGTATAAAGAAAGAAAAAAAAACCACGGTTAGGTGGTATATACAATTATGGACGGGCTGCCGAGTGCCGACACAGAGGTAGCCACAGCCGTGAACTACCGCACTGTACTGTGTCTGCTGCTAATATAGACTGGTTGATAAAGAGATAGTATACTCGTAACTAGTATGTATGTATAAAGAAAGAAAAAAAAACCACGGTTAGGTGGTATATACAATTATGGACGGGCTGCCGAGTGCCGACACAGAGGTAGCCACAGCCGTGAACTACCGCACTGTACTGTGTCTGCTGCTAATATAGACTGGTTGATAAAGAGATAGTATACTCGTAACTAGTATGACTATAAAGAAAGAAAAAAAAACCACGGTTAGGTGGTATATACAATTATGGACGGGCTGCCGAGTGCCGACACAGAGGTAGCCACAGCCGTGAACTACCGCACTGTACTGTGTCTGCTGCTAATATAGACTGGTTGATAAAGAGATAGTATACTACTAATATTATATATACTGGTGGTCAGGTCACTGGTCACTAGTCACACTGGCAGTGGCACTCCTGCAGCAAAAGTGTGCACTGTTTAATTTTAATATAATATTATGTACTCCTGGCTCCTGCTATAACCTATAACTGGCACTGCAGTAGTGCTCCCCAGTCTCCCCCACAATTATAAGCTGTGTGAGCTGAGCAGTCAGACAGATATATAATATATATAGATGATGCAGCACACTGGCCTGAGCCTGAGCAGTGCACACAGATATGGTATGTGACTGACTGAGTCACTGTGTGTATCGCTTTTTTCAGGCAGAGAACGGATATATTAAATAAACTGCACTGTGTGTCTGGTGGTCACTCACTATATAATATATTATGTACTCCTGGCTCCTGCTATAACCTATAACTGGCACTGCAGTAGTGCTCCCCAGTCTCCCCCACAATTATAAGCTGTGTGAGCTGAGCAGTCAGACAGATATATATAATATTATATATAGATAATAGATGATGCAGCACACTGGCCTGAGCCTGAGCAGTGCACACAGATATGATATGTGACTGACTGAGTCACTGTGTGTATCGGTTTTTTCAGGCAGAGAACGGATATATTAAATAAACTGCACTGTGTGTCTGGTGGTCACTCACTATATAATATATTATGTACTCCTGGCTCCTGCTATAACCTATAACTGGCACTGCAGTAGTGCTCCCCAGTCTCCCCCACAATTATAAGCTGTGTGAGCTGAGCAGTCAGACAGATATATATAATATTATATATAGATAATAGATGATGCAGCACACTGGCCTGAGCCTGAGCAGTGCACACAGATATGGTATGTGACTGACTGAGTCACTGTGTGTATCGCTTTTTTCAGGCAGAGAACGGATATATTAAATAAACTGCACTGTGTGTCTGGTGGTCACTCACTATATAATATATTATGTACTCCTGGCTCCTGCTATAACCTATAACTGGCACTGCAGTAGTGCTCCCCAGTCTCCCCCACAATTATAAGCTGTGTGAGCTGAGCAGTCAGACAGATATATATAATATTATATATAGATAATAGATGATGCAGCACACTGGCCTGAGCCTGAGCAGTGCACACAGATATGGTATGTGACTGAGTCACTGTGTGCTGTGTATCGCTTTTTTCAGGCAGAGAACGGATTATAAAGTAAACTGCACTGTCCTCACTAGTAAACTCTCTCCACTCAGTCTCTACACTTCTACAGTAACAGTACTCCTCCTAGTCAGCTCCAGTAAATCTCTCTCAGTCTCTTATAATCTAAATGGAGAGGACGCCAGCCACGTCCTCTCCCTATCAATCTCAATGCACGTGTGAAAATGGCGGCGACGCGCGGCTACTTATATAGAATCCGAGTCTCGCGATAGAATCCGAGCCTCGCGAGAATCCGACAGCGTCATGATGACGTTCGGGCGCGCTCGGGTTAACCGAGCAAGGCGGGAAGATCCGAGTCGCTCGGACCCGTGAAAAAAAAACATGAAGTTCTGGCGGGTTCGGATTCAGAGAAACCGAACCCGCTCATCTCTACTTTATACCTCTCCAAGGTACACACCTGGCCGACCGTTCAGCCATTCAGCCGATCCACCAACCTATCTAACGACTGGTAAGTGCATATGCACTTACCAATCATGCACCCAATGTGTCATGCCTAACGTCACAACTGGGAGGACATTTAAATGCCCACCACACGCAGCATTCGAATCGCGCAGATGCTGCACCTCGTACTGGTGCCTCCTGCTGCATTTGCACTATATTTGTACAGAAGTGCACAGCAGCTTCCCGGCATCTGTGCAATACCTTACAAATCGGAATCAGACCCATAGTGTGCAAAGGAATATGGGTTTATAAGAAAGAGGTATAATAAAATTACATACTGTCCATTAAAATCTTGCAAATTAGCATTGCTCTAAGTGTTAATCCTTCGCATTCCCCATTGTGTGGTTGCCAAATTTAACTTTCTGGTCTTCAGTAAGGATAAGGATCAAAGAGACGTTTGATTATCTTATAATAATATATCTTCATACTGTAACTTTGGCCGGAAAATGTATTTGATGCAAGGAGTCAGACTGTAAAGGGTGGGAGGGAAAACAAGGAAGGTCAGTAGGTCTGGGACATTACATGTACTGGTGGGTGGTCAGAAAGCAAAACTAAACAGTTTTTAATAAATTGTGTCATTGTGACTTAGTTTTTCCTCAAAGCTGTCCTGTAAAAAAGATATACAGTATAGTATGTAAACCAGCCGCTAATACAGAGATGAACGTATGAGAGCACAAACAACACATGTGCCATGGAGAACGAGCAGGTCCACAAGCTTCCACAAGCTTCTTTGGGCCTTAAGCTGGGTACACACCATTGCAATCACTCGGCTGATCAGGCAAAAGCACGGTGGCGGTGCTTTTGTACTTGACAAGTAGCTCCCTACCAGTGCAGCTCCTGCGCGCTGGCAGTGGGCTAACCGCCGCGTCCCGGGTTGCAGCGGCTTCATGTCACCGGACCGCACCCCACCAACGCCGTTCTAACGCCGTTGGAATGCCCCCTCCCGCCCCACGACCGCCTCTGCCTGTCAGTCAGACAGAGGCATTCGCACCAGTGAGATGCTTTCGCATCTCACTGGCTGCACATGCGCTGTGCGCCCACCGCGCCCACCGTGCTCACTGTGCATAGTAATTCTGCCTGTGATCGCTGCCGCTGCACCGATGGAGTCTGAATTACCCCCATTATTCTGTAATCCTCTCTCTGCTCAGGTTCTCTCCCTCCTTTCCTTCAGTATGAAATATTCAAACTGTCTTCAAAGGATTCTCATGGCCCAACAAAATGTACTACCTAGAACTATATACATTACAGGTAGCTCTTTATGAAAGAGAATGGGCCATAGATCTCTAGCAAGCATTTTTTTGTCATTTTTGTTTTCTTTATTTCATGTTTATTAACCTTGGTGGGGCGCCGGTAGCTGTCGGCTCCTGTCAGGAAAAGGGAGTGTCACCGGGCTGTATGGTGTCAGTCAATTCAAGCCGCTGCACCGCTGTAGAACTACAGTCTTGTGAGATGATTACATTATCGTCTCGCACTGCAGCCAGCTCTGGGTGATCTCTTCATCAGGAGGGCGGGGTCTAGGAGGGTCAATGGGCATGCTGGCTGGGCGTGGCTCTAAGTCTTGGGGCGACTCCACTGACTCCTGCAGTCCCACCTCAGCCTCTTACCATTATGACATCCACTACACATCTCTTACTGACATTCAGGATGAGCACAGGTCAGACTCATTTACTTATCAGTCAAATCCAGGAAATTGGTATGCAGCTATATAACCTAGATCCGGGCCCCCTAGGCCTCTGGGCCCCATAGCAATGGCACATCATGCATCCACTATCGATACGCCCATGAATACACATACTGATTTCTAAATAGCTGCAAAAACTTACAGACTAGAAAACAAAAAGAGAAATCAATGTAAAATAACTTTATATAATATAATATAATTGGAAATGTATGGTTATTCAAGACGTTTGATGAACTGTCTGTCTTCCTCAAAGGAATACAGTACAGTAATAATTATAGCGGCAACATAATACATATACTAGAACAGAGTACCGTAGTGTTCTGTACATTGTGGATGTGTATACTAGAGCAGTAATAATACTATATATTATGGGATGTCATCAGGATCCCGGAAGCGGAATGCCAACGGTCACAATGCCAATATTCCCTGACGGTATTAGGGTTAGGGCTAGTTTAAGAGTTAGGGTTAGGCACTAGGGGGAGGGTCAGGGATAGGCTGCGGGAGTGGAGGGCTAGGATTAGGCTGCAGAAGCAGATGATTAGGGTTAGGCTGCAGAAGCAGATGGTTAGGGTTAGGCTGCAGAAGCAGATGGTTAGGGTTAGGCTGCAGAAGCAGATGGTTAGGGTTAGGCTGCAGAAGCAGATGGTTAGGTTTAGGCTGCAGAAGCAGATGGTTAGGCTGCAGAAGCAGATGGTTTGGGTTAGGCTGCAGAAGCAGATGGTTAGGATTAGGCTGCAGAAGCAGATGATTAGGGTTAGGCTGCAGAAGCAGATGGTTAGGGTTAGGCTGCAGAAGCAGATGGTTTGGGTTAGGCTGCAGAAGCAGATGGTTTGGGTTAGGCTGCAGAAGCAGATGATTAGGGTTAGGCTGCAGAAGCAGATGGTTAGGGTTAGGCTGCAGAAGCAGATGGTTAGGGTTAGGCTGCAGAAGCAGATGGTTAGGGTTAGGCTGCAGAAGCAGATGGTTAGGCTGCAGAAGCAGATGGTTTGGGTTAGGCTGCAGAAGCAGATGGTTAGGATTAGGCTGCAGAAGCAGATGATTAGGGTTAGGCTGCAGAAGCAGATGGTTAGGGTTAGGCTGCAGAAGCAGATGGTTAGGGTTAGGCTGCAGAAGCAGATGGTTAGGGTTAGGCTGCAGAAGCAGATGGTTAGGGTTAGGCTGCAGAAGCAGATGGTTAGGGTTAGGCTGCAGAAGCAGATGGTTAGGGTTAGGCTGCAGAAGCAGATGGTTTGGGTTAGGCTGCAGAAGCAGATGGTTTGGGTTAGGCTGCAGAAGCAGATGATTAGGGTTAGGCTGCAGAAGCAGATGGTTAGGGTTAGGCTGCAGAAGCAGATGGTTAGGGTTAGGCTGCAGAAGCAGATGGTTAGGGTTAGGCTGCAGAAGCAGATGGTTAGGCTGCAGAAGCAGATGGTTTGGGTTAGGCTGCAGAAGCAGATGGTTAGGATTAGGCTGCAGAAGCAGATGATTAGGGTTAGGCTGCAGAAGCAGATGGTTAGGGTTAGGCTGCAGAAGCAGATGGTTAGGGTTAGGCTGCAGAAGCAGATGGTTAGGGTTAGGCTGCAGAAGCAGATGGTTAGGGTTAGGCTGCAGAAGCAGATGGTTAGGGTTAGGCTGCAGAAGCAGATGGTTAGGCTGCAGAAGCAGATGGTTTGGGTTAGGCTGCAGAAGCAGATGGTTAGGATTAGGCTGCAGAAGCAGATGATTAGGGTTAGGCTGCAGAAGCAGATGGTTAGGGTTAGGCTGCAGAAGCAGATGGTTTGGGTTAGGCTGCAGAAGCAGATGATTAGGGTTAGGCTGCAGAAGCAGATGGTTAGGGTTAGGCTGCAGAAGCAGATGGTTAGGGTTAGGCTGCAGAAGCAGATGGTTTGGGTTAGGCTGCAGAAGCAGATGATTAGGGTTAGGCTGCAGAAGTAGATGGTTAGGGTTAGGCTGCAGAAGCAGATGGTTAGGGTTAGGCTGCAGAAGCAGATGGTTAGGGTTAGGCTGCAGAAGCAGATGGTTTGGGTTAGGCTGCAGAAGCAGATGATTAGGGTTAGGTTGCAGAAGCAGATGGTTAGGGTTAGGCTGCAGAAGCAGATGGTTAGGGTTAGGCTGCAGAAGCAGATGGTTAGGGTTAGGCTACAGAAGCAGATGGTTAGGGTTAGGCTGCAGAAGCAGATGGTTAGGGTTAGGCTACAGAAGCAGATGGTTAGGGTTAGGTTGCAGAAGCAGATGGTTAGGGTTAGGCTACAGAAGCAGATGGTTAGGGTTAGGTTGCAGAAGCAGATGATTAGGGTTAGGCTACAGAAGCAGATGATTAGGGTTAGGCTACAGAAGCAGATGGATAGGGTTAGGTTGCAGAAGCAGATGGTTAGGGTTAGGTTGCAGAAGCAGATGGTTAGGGTTAGGCTACAGAAGCAGATGGTTAGGGTTAGGCTGCAGAAGCAGATGGTTAGGGTTAGGCTGCAGAAGCAGATGGTTAGGGGTAGGCTACAGAAGCAGATGGTTAGGGTTAGGCTGCAGAAGCAGATGGTTAGGGTTAGGTTGCAGAAGCAGATGGTTAGGGTTAGGCTGCAGTAGCAGATGGTTAGGGTTAGGTTGCAGAAGCAGATGATTAGGGTTAGGCTACAGAAGCAGATGATTAGGGTTAGGTTGCAGAAGCAGATGGTTTGGGTTAGGTTGCAGAAGCAGATGATTAGAGTTAGGCTGCAGAAGCAGATGGTTAGGGTTAGGCTGCGGAAGTAGATGGTTAGGGGTAGGCTGCAGAAGCAGATGGTTAGGGTTAGGCTACAGAAGCAGATGGTTAGAGTTAGGCTGCAGAAGCAGATGGTTAGGGTTAGGCTGCGGAAGTAGATGGTTAGGGATAGGCTGACGTAGAGGGCAGTTAAGGTCAGGCTGCGGGACGGGTGCGTTAGGGTTATAATGCTCACTGTAATCCATTGGTAATGTGATCACCGGGATTCCGCTGTAGGGATCCTGACTGCCAACATTTCATATCCAACCTATATTAAGATACTGTATGTAACGTGAAAATATATAGATTGAAATTATTATTTAAATTGTTGAACATCAAGACGCCATTAATGTTTACCATTTACCATATCACTTATAATGAGAGCAATTATCCTGTACTGATAAGGAGGCAGATACACTAATAATTCTCTTATGGGGGAAATAATATTTTATTCATAGATTTGTGGGAACATTATTGTCTCATTTTATTAAGAGAGTACTATTGTGAATTATATTAAATGAGCAATATTGATTAATTGTTGATTAGTGTTCCAAATGTTTTTATGATGGGAAAGCATTTATTATTTTATGATGTGGACACAATTTACATAGCCACAAAATAATAAATAGATAGCAGAGTAGTTACACTTGAAAGCAGGTAAAAGATACAGTATACGTCTTTTTTTAAGGATAGTATCCTGTATCCTGCCTCCCATGGCACTACTGAAATGTCCAATTGCCAGAAGGACAATCTGATGAAGTGGCCTGTAACCCAAGAAACGCGTCATGTACTTGAGAACATGTAATGCCATTTATGAAGTGTTTTCCATTATTTTTGAATAATAAATGGATGTATAAACATATATCACTCAGATGGAAAATATTTATTATCACCAAAAAGACAATTACAGTATCTTGGAGGCCTCAATGTATACCGTCTACCTCGAGGAGTGGTGCGGATCCCACTTTTCAAAATAAAATAATAAATGTTACCCCCAATATAAAAACATATTTATGACATGATTGGAACATAATGCAACTATACATACAAGATTGAGAATAGCAATGACCTCTTTTGACACCAAACATCAAATTTATCAAACCTTCTAAAGAGGAAACAATCAATAAGATTGTATCTATAATTTTAGAGAACGTTATAGATAAATTATAGTTTGAATTTGGTTGGTTCCTACGCCCCACGTGTCCTCTTTACAAAGTTTAATAAATGTACCTAACAATTTTTATGCTGCACCATCAGGTTCTCAATAAATTTCTCCGTCGATAAAATGTAATTATTTTGGACATGACAGCTATTTTATTGTACTTCCATCACTCTATCATTGCGCCAAGGGCTAAAACCTGGTTAATGAGTTTGAACTGTATCTGCAGGCAAACGCACTAAAAAAATATTCCTGCAAAATACTTATTAAGGCAAAAAACTCAGCAGGAAACATAAGCTGAAGAACATAAGCAGGGTTTCGTTACACTGGGAAAATAATATATTATTAATTGCCGAGGTGGGAACTTGTCAAGCCACATCTTTGGGACATTCATAACATTTCAGCTTTTATTTACCACATGAGAGCGCTGAGGGTGAAAGTCATCCTAAATCTCCCATAAAATTCAGCTCCAGGTGTGGCGTGCCAACATCTGAAAGCGTTGGAGTCCCGTGTTTCCACTCACTTCCTCCATTCCTCAGACACAAGGAAAACATTTATACACAGAGTCAGACCCACCAGCGTGAATTTATCTTACACTGGGATTCCCATGAATGAATATGCTTGGTGCATATTGCATAATTAACAACGGAATTATGGCATGCAAAGTGCACAAAATATTCTCATTCAAATAGCAATGTTGCAAACATGATATGCCTAACGTGCCATTCTCTCTAAGAAACAGGGATTCTACAATCAATATAAAGCCACCAACGCTGACCACAAATGCGTCTACTCACTCGATAATTAAACAGAAGATATTCAGGTCCCGTTAAGTCTTATTCATGTATCTAAGAGCATCCTATAAAGCCTCTTATTTCACTTTCTTTATAGAGATGTTCACATTTTAGATTTTTTTGCAATACAGTACCAACGTCTCGCATGCAAAAGAGTTGTTTCATATCACAATGTGGGCTAGGCATGGCATATAGGAGGTGAGCTTGGGTGAATCATGGAAGTGGCCAATTGTGTCCCAGTTAGAATCAGTCCTACTTTTACCGGATTTCAGAGCTGAAAATGCAAATGGTGGCAATGGAATGAGACCTTAAAATCAGCACTTTAATCAACCAATTAGCTGATTAGCCTGCCCATAGATTACAGGGACTCGGTTGCCGCTACCATAGATGGATTGAGATCTGTTTTGTGTAATACTTACTGGTATGCAGTAACTAGGATGCTCTTTTTCGTGTGGTGATCGCTAGAATACGCTTTGGCAGTCACAGAGATGCTCTCTGTATTGTGTGACAGTCACTAGATTGTATTGTGTGACTAGTCTGTATTATATTGCTGTCAAAGTAATGTCCTCTTTATTGTATAGAAGTCAAAGTGATGCTCTCTGTATTGTATGGTGGTCACTGAAATGCACTACCTATTAAAATTGGTCTGCAGTGGGTATTGGAGATATCCACTGTGGACCACCGCCACTTCAGTCCCCATAGAATGCTATGGGACTGTGATGTGCTGGTATGCATTAAGCTCCGAAAAGTGGAACTCTCCGGAGATTGTTCCCAATAGACAACACCACCTATATATTTTATTGCTTATAGAAGCCTATAGGCTCCTTAATGCAGAGGTCTTCTGAGTGGGATCCAAAGGAACCCTCTCTGGCCCCATTGCAGCTTGTACAAGCCAGGCTGATGGCAGTGCATACATAGTAGGACTCCTGGGTCATAATCCCAGAAGACCTCACAACACAAAGGACAGCTCTTTTCGGAAGAGTGGCCTTTTACATTTTTAATCACATTTATTCATGCATATGGCATTAATAAACGGTGTCATGCATGCAATAAGTGGTGGGATGTATCACATGCTCTATGTAATTAATGATACATTCCACCCTCTTAATTAAAAAATATTGTTCCTGAAAATGAAGTCATTTTTGTTTTTCACATTAGTGTATTCATTAACCAATCCATATTTGGTCAGGGGCCCATGGTTTACCTCTGACTAGCACAACCTAACCCTACCTGACCCTGCCACCAAAGCTGTATACTGTACATCTGATGAAAAAGTCACATATTTGTATAATAGTCCCACGATATCATAAAACAGCAAATGCATTACTGGAATGATTTTTTTCATATTTGTAATAACCCTTCTTGTATCAGAGCTAGGGCACCAGTGCTTGGACCAGTCTATTGTAAATCTATGGCTGGTGGTCCCCCACCACAAACCACACTTTTAAATAGGGAAGAACCAGCTATCCAAATACTTCAGTACTACATACTCCATAATTTTTAAGAACCAGACACCCAGTGGCAGAACTACCAGTGATGTAACCGGGGCCAACGGCAATAAAGAGGCCCACTGTCCACAGCCAGTGGAATTATCAGCAGTGCTGTAATGAGTCAGACTCATTACATTAAGCCACTGCCTACCATGGATCCTGACAGAGAAGGAGGACCCGTCTGGATGGAGGAGAGGAGGGCAGGAGGTGGTCTGACTGAAGGAGAAGTAGAGGAGAGCTCTCCCCTTCTAGATTGCGGAAATACCTTTGCTACTGTGTAGGTCCTGCCTTCACCTCCTGCACAGTCAGTGTGAAGAGGAGCCAACGTCCACTTACAGCAGGCCCGTAACGCTGTCACTGATGAGACCAAAGGAAAGCAGAGGAGTGTGTTGGGATTGCCTGGGGGAGATGTCCGTGAGTACTGTGATGGGTCAGTGAGCTATGAGGGACAAGCGAGTTGTGAGGGGATCAGTGTGTGCTATGAGGGGGTAGTAAGCGGTGAGGGGCAGAGAGTGTAGGACTGGGGGGTAGTGAGCTATGAGGGAGAAGTGAGCTGTGAAGGCACAGTGTGTGCTTTGAGAGGGGTAGTAAGCAGTGAGAGGGCAGTGGGTGTTGCCATTGGAGGCAGTGAGCTATGAGGGGGAAGTGAGCTGAGAGGGGGTCAGTGTGGTATGTGGGGGGTTGCAAGCTGTGAGGTGGCAGTGAGTGCTGCAAGGGGGTACAGTGAGCTATGATGGGGAGGTGAGCTGAAAGAGTTGCTCATCCAGCCCCGGTCTATAGGTGAGCCAGGAAGCTGAGCAGAGTGCTTGGCCAGCCCCAGTCACTCTTTTAGCTCTTCTGGAATTTGCCAGAAGTGCCAGATAGGCAGTCCGGCCCTGCTGGCCACCACTAGTGCCCCACATCAATGAACCACATCCTACCCAAAGTGGTACAAGATAAGTTGACAATCTCAAATTTCTAAAGAGAAACACTCATAACCTGGTGAAAGTAATTTCTAAAGTTCTACAAACTCATTTTGAAATTAAAGTAAATTTGAGAAATTCAGATAAATGTTTGTGTTACTTCAGTACAGTCAGCTAAATATATGACACTATGTGCAGCTGAGCCTGTAATCTTTAGAGTGGCAGCTGATAAAATGCAAATAAATTTACTATGTGTTTCGGGCTTCCATGGTCTTAGGGGTTTATTTATTAAAGTACACAGTAAAAGTTTGAAATAAACCACGTTACAGTGGCAAATTTCAAAACAATGACAGCGCTTTTTACATTCAACTTCCTTTCGAAACAGACCTTGCACTAACTGTCTGTGCCGGCAAAGTTCCCAGAGGTCAGCTTGTTAATCTCCAGTGTTCAGGGTCTGACACGTCACATGATGCACCAGTTGGTATCCTCACAGTCGAAGGCTCGCTCGCAGGGTTGAAATATCGGTATGCGCGCTCATGTGCCAATAACCCATGTTCAAAGCTGATGGTGTGAAAGGGGTATTAAGGTGTGTACACACAGTGAGATCCTTGCTATGCCCGATTTTGACTATGCGATTTCCCTTGAACTCCCCCATAGCACAGATAGCACAAATAACACAGATTTTGACTATTTGTGCTTGAGATTTTGTCTAAGTGTCAAATTTTGACTATACTTTGTACTAGATACAGTAGTACACTAGATAGTGTGAATTTCAAATTATTTCTAAATATACATTCCAATGCCAGCGTTAATATATACTGCGGATGCAAGGCGCATCTTATAATAATATACGATAAAAGTGCGCTGAACGTCGCAACACTATATCCCTTAAGAGAAAGCAAGCAGTCGCACATATTGTAATTTATGTGTTGTATGAAATGTGTTGAATATATCTTTGTGGCTTGTCTGTGTGGATGTGTATGCTACCGTGTATCCTGTGCACGCTGCGTGTATGCGCACGAACAGAGACCTCTCTGTTTGGAGTTTGTATTTGTCTGTATGTAATATTTTTTACTTCAACAGTCCACCCTTTGACAGTAAACAATATTTGTCATAATTGTCACACTAAACATAATTACAAAAAAAAATTCAAACAATAATCGGTGACCTAGACACACGTATGTATTCATTTAGTAAATCAGACATTAGTCTTCTCCATAGCTGGGGAAGACAGGGAGGAGGATGGGACATCCTCTATATGCGCTCGGCGGTCACGGGACCACTGGTTGGGTGTGGGACGACATTTAACCTATAGAGTATGCTGGGACAGTGCTATGGCCTATCATGTCTGATCTGAATGGATGTTACATACATACATGTACCTACAGTACGTCTTTGCACACTGATGTTCGGATTCGATAGAGGTTTTGCTGGGTAGAGGGAGAAAACACAAACAAATCGTGAAAGAGACATATTTTTCATGGTATATATTTCTATCACTCCCTGAACATTGTTTCAATTTCTGAATCGTATGCTAGGTCTGTTTCATCATTGGACAAGGGTTATTATTTCAGGTAGTGTCCTTCCCAGATAACATAAACCTTCAGAGTTCGGGGAGAGCCACTCATAATTAGCTCTTTATCTGCTATGTGTGAATAGGCCATTGTCTGATTGTTCCTGGTTACCTCCCAATTTCCTAGTTTCCTGGAATTGGTGAGATAGAAACATACCAGGGATTTATCTATGGTACTGGTGGATCTTAAGACTAGGGGGTCTAGTTATATTATGTTCCTTGTCCACCGGTCCCCCCCCCCCATATAATTCAAGTACCTCAGCTAACTCTAAAGAATACGGCACTAATCCTGCATCATTTTGTCTTAGAGGTACCTGTGAGCACATCCAACATTCCGTTTGGTTTAAGACCTTACCCACTAGTGAGTGGTAATCACTCAAGGGATGTCTATCAAATGCTACCTTTTTGCTAGACTGACATCTCTGGATGCACTCATCTTCAATTATAGGGTCACAATAACTACAAAATACAGTATTCCTCAGACAATAGCCTATCACGTTACCTCCGAACTCCATAACTGCTAGACCTTTGATTTTCTCTGGCTTTAAACAAAGTGACAGTCTGATCCTGGGATCCTATAAAGACATCACTCCTTTCTCCAGAACCAGTTCCAGTCCCACACTCGACTCCTCATGAAACCTCACAAAAATAGAATGTCCTGGAAAAAAAAAATTGTCAAAAGAAAAACAGAACAAAACAAATCTTGCTTATAGCAAATCCATTACAACGACTGATCTTTCTGTAATCCTTTAGTACGCTCAGGTAGTGTTCAACAGTGCCGCCTCTTAGTCTTCACGGAACAGATTCTCGAGTGATATTTCTGCAATTTCACTACCTTTACGAGTTCCTTCCAGACAAACGACTTTCTTGCGATGGGAATCGTGGACCCAAGTCTCTCGGCTACTTTCACTGGAATCGTACTGTCAACAAAACTTGGTACGGTCCTTCCCACCTGTCTATTAGGCAACCTGAGCATAAGAACAATCACACAGTCTCTTGGTTCACAATCAAGACAGTTAGTAGTTGGCATATCAGGAATCAACAGTTTCAAGTTCTTTTATTAAGTTATCAAATGCTGGCTCATCTCGATAAGGTACTGTACTGTCACCTCATTGGTGTATTTCTGATCATGGTGCGGATCGATCATGACATGAGGTTGTCTTCCACAAAAAAACCCAAAACAAAACAAAAATTTCAAAGAGGGTTATTCATTAAGTGGGGATCTGGGAGTGGTTCCGATGCTACGTAACACTAGTGGCAGTGTCTATGACCACAATAGTCCAGTTTCAAGCTATCACTTTGCTCCTACTCCTAAAGATACTATATCTACACACAAATTTCTGCACAATATTCTTTGCGGAAAACACAGCAGTATTTGTGGTGGCAGGAAATGCCTCTACCCAGTTTGAGAAAACATCAGTGCACACCAATACATATTTAAAATTCCTACAGGGTGTTAACTGTATGAAGTCGATTTGTATTACCTGAAAAGGTCCGTCTGCAGGAAGAATATGGGATGGCTCTGTCAATGCTACCTTACCAATATTCTTCCTCATGCAAGTAAGACAGGTCATTGCTTTCCTGAGAAGAGAACCCTGGTACACGCCAGTAAGTACTTACCAATTTGCACATACCTTCCTTACCCTAGGTGAGTCAGACCATGTGCCGCCTCAGCTAGGCCTGGGAGATACGTCCCGGGGGCCACTGGCGTACCTTGTCCATCTCTCTCCTGACCATACCCCTTCACCTTCCAGACCTCCTTTTCCTGTAGGGAACACAAATTTGCCTCTTAATTTTAATTGTTGTGTGTTTGCACTGTAGATCCTGTGACATGTTTGTCTGTCTGTGGTAACTACCGTCAGTCTAGGGGGAGAAAAAAATATCAGGTCTGCTATCACTAACGGGCTGTCACTTATGTCTGGTCTCATAGTAAAGGTCTGATTCAGATATTTCACACCATCATGCATATCAATGTCTATACAAAATTTCCCTTCACCAGTATTCTCATCCTCCACCCTTTGTGCATTACAAGGCACACTGCAGTAATATACTGGTGCCATCATGCTGATGAGACATACCTGGTTTGGGCAGAACCTTAAAGGACCAATACGGCATGTGGTGTATGAACTGTCAAATCATGTACCAGTACTACGTCCTAGGTATTTGACCCTTGTCCTACACAATTGCAGCTTATCCCTTGAGACCTTGTGTCATGTTTGGAAGAGATGAAACAGAAACTATTTCGTATCTGCCAGTGACGACTGAAATGAATTAGCGCACAACAACAAGTCATCAACATATTGTATCAGCACCGACCCATTTTCAGGCTGAAAGGACTGTAAACAGTCATGTAGGGCTTGGGAGAAAATACTCAGGCTGTCACTAGAAACCTAGGGAGAATCGGGTCCATGTATTGTACCCCTTTGTGAACGCAAAGATGAAGAGGAAACTGTGAAGAAAACAGAATAGAGGTTGGTGACAGTAAAATTTGTAGAGGTGGAGAGGATTTTATTAAAATGACAACTGGATTGGGCACTACGGGTAATTGATTCTTAAATACTTGGTCTACCCCCTTTAAATCTTTTGCTTGCTGTATCACTACTGGGACTACCTCAGCCATCAATCCAGTGTCCTGTCCATCCTAAATTCATAGGGAACCCAGTATCCGCAAGATAATTTCCTCTACCTGTGATGTACATGAATCTAGAACAGTGGAATGCAACATCAGTCTTTGAGGAGTATCTAACATACCTTGTACTTCCTGAGCGGGAGTACAATATATGTATTTCACATATCAATTTACATAACAAAATCTCTGTCGATTAAGTTAGTCGGGCCACTGCTGCTAGGGGAAAAAGAAAAGGGTTTAGCATCATAGAGGCCCAATCGCAATTTCAGCAGGTTTTGTCAAAGGGTAATGTTGCACTTCTCTTGTTACTCCCAGTTGCCGAATTAGTATTTACTTGTGATCTTTCTTACTATATATGTACTTGAATGGCTCCATACTTACCAGTTCCACTGGTCTCAGCCACTCCCCTGCAGGCTACAGCTCCTCTTTTACCGGTCGGATATTACTCCTCTGAGTGCATGAGAAATGGCTGAAACCAGTCGGTTCACCATCTTCTCCTAAATAAAACTTTGACATTCATTAGCACATATATAGGTTACATTCATAATTTTCATAACTTTATTATTTTCTATAGTTTGTATACTGGCTGTAACTGCTTCCACATCCACATATGGCGGTGTACTTGCGTTCTCTTTTTACTTACTTATTGTTGCTACGAGTTCAAACAGTTATTATGTTTTCGTTCTTGTCTTATATGACTTTGGTTTAACATACTACCTGCAATACCTTAGGATCAAAACCACCAATCACTGGAAATGATATTTCACCATTCATACGTACTCAATCATTGCAAAAAGCCTCCATGTGTAAGGACCATACTTCTTACACCTAATATACCGAGCGGATTCTTTCGGCCTCTGCTCCTCAGCCTGAACCCTGGCTCCTGAACGTCCCTCGTGTGCCCACTTGGCTCCCATTGTGGACTTTTTTAACACAAACACCAAATGGCCCATGCGAGACGACGGTGAAAAGTTCCTCCAAGCGCTTTTCACCCGCTCCTGCTGCGCTGGACAGTACCACGGTCCGCTCCTGTAGTGATTTCCCACGTACCCAGCGAGGACTCTACCAGACCCCTTAGCACTGGAAGTATGAAGTATTAACAGCAATAAATCAATACCCCGTCTTTTTCAGTGGAGGTTACAGGCCTGATCTTTTTGGTTTCTATCCACTGGAATTTTCTTGGGTGAGAAACACCTTATCGATCACGCTTTCCAATGAATGTCCACCAGGAATATTTCCTGAGAGAGAGTCAGCGAAAAATTCCTTTACTTTACACAAATCACATCTGTGTATGCTAACACAGCGCGTATGATGATGCAATTGCGTGAAATTATGCAAATTGCATCACGTTGCGCCACGTATCACAAACACACGTGCGGTCCAATCGCACAGCTTATAGATACTTGTTATCTATACGTCCTACAATCACGGGAGTCAAATTCACAAGCTGTGCTCCACAGCCGGAGTGTAACATCTTTAAAAAATCACGCTCCTCCGCACTTTTTTTTACCTTTAAAAACACACACACTACATGCCTCAATACCTATACGTGAGGACGCTAGCCTCCACGCCACTAAGCCTCTGCTTACTCAGTTTCTCACAGACGAGATCCTGCTTTGTCCTGGGGTTCAATGCACTCATACTTACTTTTCAACAACCCAAACTTTAAGATTTTCTGTACAGAAAAAAAGTAATTTACCAGTTACTGATAACATCCCCTTAAAGGTATTACACTTCGATTCAATATGGCTATTGACTATAATTTAAATGCTATGATTCAGATTGGATAGCCATCTAGCAGAACATACACTGATATAAATATACATATATCCATATAATAATAGTAATATAGTCACAAAGCAACGGCGGCACTCATACAGACTTGTTCAGAGCTTTATAAAAGTTATACGTTTATTTTCCAACGGCGTTTCGGGGATATACCCCGTCGTCAGGGACAGCACATCACAAACAGACAATAGCAACATAACACTTATATAGGCGGGACAATCCTATCTAAAATTGATTAATCATACTCACCTGTCCTTAGCCGCTGACCGCCCGCTCTCCGCTATGGACATAGTGGGAACTCCAAAGTGACGTGTACAAACGGCGCCGGACAGGCGAGCTGACGTCGTGACGTCGGTTGCCATAGTGATGTACTATAACAAAATACAAACATAAGCATTACTAAAGGATACATACGATCCTCTGCATATACCTAATCAAGACAAACTTTGTGAAATACAACCAACACCAGACATAACAAATATTAAAAGACATGTCAATCTAATACTGGATTAGTAACTTATAGCAGGATACTGGTTTTTATACTGATAATTTATGACCTATAGCGATCATAAAAACATGCATTGCAATCCCAAATTCTCATTCAATCCTCCTGGCGCTATTGTATTTAATTTAAATATCCATTAATAATAATAGTAATATATATATATATATATATATATATATATAGGCACACATGTAATGGATGGCACTCCAGGATGCAGATTAAATCAGGCAAGAAACCAAAGTTGTAGTCAACATTTCGGAGCTTGCGCTCCTTTATCAAGATTTAAAAAATGCAAATACAAAAACACATTTATATATACAATACTGTATACTCATCCAACGTGCATACAGAGACTGCCGTAGCCGCCCGCTCCGGAGTCTAGGTGACGTCATTGGCAACCGCTGGCGCCCAGGACCCGTCACAGGGGCGTGAGGCGGGGGGAGTGAACCTTCACCATAGCAACGTATACATACAGGCTACAGAGTAAATGAGAATAGTAGAAGACATCATGTCTGGCAATGATAAACAGCTGCATATATGTGTACATGTCAGATCACAGAACCAACTGTATATGACGCTGGCTGAATAACTAATCAGCACGTATGGAGCATGCTAATAATAAACAAATGCTCACTGCAGTTAGCACCTGACAATAAATAACAGAAACATGACATATGCTATATGCAAATGCTATCGGACAGTAGAGTCTGATCGGTGGAACAGAACACCTAAATCCACCCCTAGCCCATAATCATTGTAACTACGTACAGGGGTAACTAACCCTATAAACCTAATATAATGGGGACCAGGATGAGAAATATAAAATAAACTATGAAATATGTTCCACCGACAGGGGAACTCTACATGTATGCAACTGTTACTACATATCTACCACTAGCATGAAAAAAGAAAACAAATGAATAAAAAAACAAGTAAGTGAGAGCGATTCATTGAGTCCCAATGGCTGGACCGTTTGTAACACATGTATCCATCTGGCCTCTTTTTGTAATAGAATACGACCTCTATTGCCACCTCTAGGATTCGGAGGGACCCAATCAATGATGCGGTACCTAATGGAAGATAGATTGTGATGCAAGTCCCTAAAGTGACGAGCGACTGGCTGATCACAATCTTTACCCTCAATCGCTGCGCGTATGCTGGATCTGTGCTGGGTCATGCATTCCTTCATTTGTCTGGTGGTTTTGCCCAAATATAATAAACTGCATGGGCATTTGATGTAGTACACCACGAATCTCGTAGTACAAGTAACCGGATGGTGTATCTTGAATATTTTGCCAGACCTGGGGTGTGAAAAAGTGTTTCCCGTCTCCAGAAAACCACAGGTCGTGCAACCCAAACATCGGTAGTTGCCACCCTTCCTGCTCAAGAAGTGGGTGGCTGTAGTAACCGTGTGCTGGCTGATATCGTTATGAACAACCATATCTTTAATGTTTTTTCCTTGAGAGAATGATGGTAAAATGGTCGTACCCTGTAAAGCTGGTAAGTTGCGATCGTGTGATATAATGGGCCATATGTCCTTGGCAGTTTTCATCAGTATGTTACTGGATGTGGTATATTGCTGAGTCCACACAATATGATCATCTTGTTTGACGGGCTTCGTTTTATGTAGTGCCTGATGCCTAGAAATGGACAAAGCTTTTAATTTAGCTGCTTTCAACGCTTTAGGGTGATAACCGCGTACCAAGAACTTTATAAGCATCTTATCAATTTGGTCCATGGTATCAATTGGATCACTACATATACGGATGATTCTCAAGAACTGAGAAAAAGGAAGGCCTCTAACTAATGAGGGTGGGTGATGGCTGGCTGCATGTAGTACGGTATTACGGTCTGTTTGTTTGTAGTACATGGAAGTATGTAATGTTCTATCCTCCTCTTGTTTAACGGTTACATCCAGATAATGGATGCGCTCGAAACTGGTGTCCTCAGATCCCACTCAACTGTTCAAAAAAGAAGTGGATGAAATTCTACTTAGGGGTATGGATATGCACATCATTGATTCTAAGATTAAAGATGCCCTCACAGTAGACTGGCCCAAAGTGCCAGTATTATACACCATACCAAAACTTCATAAAAATCCCAATAGGCCCCCAAGACGGCCCATCATCGCAGCCAAAGAATCCCTCTTTTATAACAGCTCCAGGTACTTGGATTACTTCTTACAGCCGTTGATTAGTCAGGAAGCTACTTTTCTCAAAGACACCACCACATTCATTTTGTGGCTACAGAAGCTTTCTCCATTGCCAGTGAAACAGCTCATGTGCACCATCGATGTTGTGAGCTTACACACATCAATACCTCAAGAACAAGGTATCGAGACTGTTAAATGCTATATCATGAACCATCCTCTGTGCACAGGTCCTGATGTGGAATTCTTCATTCAATTGTTACGGTTAACATTAATGCAGAATTATTTTATTGTTGATGGCAAATTCTACATCTAGCGCTCCGGCTGCGCCATGGGTTCATGCGTAGCGCCTAGCTTTGCGAATATTTACATGTTTGCGGTGGAAAAGGAATTCTTCTTCTCTGACAATATTCGATGTCAACAAATTACCGGATACACAAGATACATCGATGACATCTGTTTGTTTTGGAATGGTACACAAGAAGCATTTCAGGATATGATGATCGACATTAATGGCCAGGACTGTCCAATTAAATTTACTACTAACACTAGTTTCGAGCGCATCCATTATCTGGATGTAACCGTTAAACAAGAGGAGGATAGAACATTACATACTTCCATGTACTACAAACAAACAGACCGTAATACCATGCTACATGCAGCCAGCCATCACCCACCCTCATTAGTTAGAGGCCTTCCTTTTTCTCAGTTCTTGAGAATAATCCGTATATGTAGTGATCCAATTGATACCATGGACCAAATTGATAAGATGCTTATAAAGTTCTTGGTACGCGGTTATCACCCTAAAGCGTTCAAAGCAGCTAAATTAAAAGCTTTGTCCATTTCTAGGCATCAGGCACTACATAAAACGAAGCCCGTCAAACAAGATGATCGTATTGTGTGGACTCAGCAATATACCACATCCAGTAACATACTGATGAAAAAAGGACATATGGCCCATTATATCACACGATCGCAACTTGCCAGCTTTAACGGGTACGACCATTTTACCATGATTCTCTCGAGGAAAAAACATTAAAGATATGGTTGTTCATAACGATATCAGCCAGCACACGGTTACTACAGCCACCCACTTCTTGAGCAGGAAGGGTGGCAACTACCGATGTTTGGGTTGCACGACCTGTAGTTTTCTGGAGACGGGAAACACTTTTTCACACCCCAGGTCTGGCAAAATATTCAAGATACACCATCCGGTAACTTGTACTACGAGATTCGTGGTGTACTACATCAAATGCCCATGCAGTTTATTATATTTGGGCAAAACCACCAGACAAATGAAGGAATGCATGACCCAGCACAGATCCAGCATACGCGCAGCGATTGAGGGTAAAGATTGTGATCAGCCAGTCGCTCGTCACTTTAGGGACTTGCATCACAATCTATCTTCCATTAGGTACCGCATCATTGATTGGGTCCCTCCGAATTCTAGAGGTGGCAATAGAGGTCGTATTCTATTGCAAAAAGAGGCCAGATGGATACATGTGTTACAAACGGTCCAGCCATTGGGACTCAATGAATCGCTCTCACTTACTTGTTTTTTTATTCATTTGTTTTCTTTTTTCATGCTAGTGGTAGATATGTAGTAACAGTTGCATACGTGTAGAGTTCCCCTGTCGGTGGAACATATTTCATAGTTTATTTTATATTTCTCATCCTGGTCCCCATTATATTAAGTTTATAGGGTTAGTTACCCCTGTACGTAGTTACAATGATTATGGGCTAGGGGTGGATTTAGGTGTTCTGTTCCACCGATCAGACTCTACTGTCCAATAGCATTTGCATATAGCATATGTCATGTTTCTGTTATTTATTGTCAGGTGCTAACTGCAGTGAGCATTTGTTTATTATTAGCATGCTCCATACGTGCTGATTAGTTATTCAGCCAGCGTCATATACAGTTGGTTCTGTGATCTGACATGTACACATATGTGCAGCTGTTTATCATTGCCAGACATGATGTCTTCTACTATTCTCATTTACTCTGTAGCCTGTATGTATACGTTGCTATGGTGAAGGTTCACTCCCCCCGCCTCACGCCCCTGTGACGGGTCCTGGGCACCGGCGGTTGCCAATGACGTCACCTAGACTCCAGAGCGGGAGGCTACGGCAGTCTCCCTGTGCACGTTGGGTGAGTATACAGTTTTGTATATATAAATGTGTTTTTGTAGTTGCATTTTTGAAGTCTTGGTAAAGGAGCGCAAGCTCCGAAACGTTGACTACAACTTTGGTTTCTTGCCTGATTTAATCTGCATCCTGGAGTGCCATCCGTTACATGTGTGCCTAATATTGCTTTTGGAAGGGCACCTAAGCCCGTTGCTTATATTGATGAGAGTGCCGGATGCTACCCCCGTTTATGTATATATATATATATATATATATATACACACTTTATTTGACTCTCTATGAAACCCCCCACACAGCACATGAATTTCTACACACATACTGATTGTGGCTTCCACAGCAGCATTCATTTGCATATCAACAGATGTCTCACTTGCTTGCTGTACTCTGGTTCCAGAGTAGTTGAACAAGTTCATTAACATTTCAATTGCCTATCTTGTAACAAGCAGAGGGTTTCATTTTAAACCTCAGTATTTTTCCAAGTTTTAAACAAATCCTGGAAAAAAAACTCTCATCTGTGTGTAATTTTTACATCAAGCTAAGTATATATCTCACTTTTACTCTCACCAGATCTAATTGAAACACTATTTATAATTGACTATGGCATGATTTAGTTAAATTCATTGGTAGATTTTAAATGACGATGGACTTGTATATATTTTATTTACATTGGGACAAAGGCTACAGATTGTTTAACAAACTATCAGGAACAGCTGGAAGTCAGCTGTTAGCTAGTTGGATAGGGAGTGACCTTATGTTATGTGGCTTTTAAGACCTATGCAGACTGTGCCTAACACTAGACCCAAAATGGCCACTGCTCCTCCCCCTCCCAAGCCATGTGCTTGGACAAAATGGCGTCCACGCCATGTGGCCAGAATACAAACATCTTATCCTTTGTCACAAATAAATCACAAATTATACATGCACCGGAAGTCGCCCTAATAGACAATTCCCACTGCATGGTAACAAAAATTTCCACACACTGCTTTTTCAGTGCGAACAAAGCTTTGCTACTTCAGGCCTATGTTAGCAGTATGCGAATAGGACACAGCTTGCTAACACAGCTATATCCATACTATACACCAACTTTTAAATGCTCTTTAAATTTACTTAACAGATAAACAATCCAATCTGAATCAAACACAATATGACTTATTGAACCTCGTTTAGCAACAATAAAAAAAATACGCTGTAGCAGTTCTAATATTGTGCATTTTTGTCACACTCTCGTAAAAAATAAATCTTTTGTCCCTTGATTCATATCAGCGCCTTACTGATAACACAAAAAACATATGCGGTTCAGCAGCATCTAGATGCGTCCATCCTTAGCTGGTAGACCACAGCACGTCTGTACAGCGCATCATTAAGTATGTGATATCACGAACATAGCCCCCAACTGTGAATTTCAAATTATTTCTAAATAGACATTTCAATCCTAGCGTTAATATATACTGCGGACGCAAGGTGCATCTTATAAACATATACAATAAAAGGGCACTGAACGTTGCAACACTATATCCCTTAAGAGAAAGCAAGCAGGCGCACACATTGTAAGCTGAGGTCCAATGCTCAGAGAGATATATATATTTATTTGATATTAAAAGGGGTATGCATACAAAATAACATAAGTACAGTATATCATTCAGTTATAATATATATGGTTACAGAGTTACAGTTATAAAAGAAGCAGTTGTAGTTACATATGAATCAGTTACAGCCAATATACATACACTTAGTTTCACTGGTCCCAGGCAGCCAGTCATCAGCTAGGAGACTTCTTTTATTTTTCAAATATATTTTATTGAGGTATAGGTATAAACCAAAATGAGCAGTACAAGTAATAGGTACGGAGCCTAATATACAGGACTAAGAATACGTGAATGGGGAAATATAGAACGGCAACTGTATAATATCAAACATACCTCACATTTCCATTTTCAAATATATAACATATGGACTAGAAAGGGGTGACCAGAACATAGTGCAATATAATGATGCGAATAGACGTAGAGGTGAAAATACACCTCTACAAGATCGTAATAGATCCAATACAATACTAAACTGTAATTATATCAAGGTGTCCTTCAACATGGAGGACACATAACAAAAAGAAAAAAAATAAAGACATATAACAGGAATAAACATAACTAGAACATTGTCCGCCAAGGCCAGGGGACCCTCAACCCATCCATGGAGAGAACATCAGAGCAGGGAAAAAAGAAAAGTATACGAGTACTGGAGATCAAAGAGAGATTGGAAGAGGAGTGGAATGAGGCGGGGGGGGGGGAGATAAGAAAGAAAAAGAAAGGGTTATCGCAGAGAGCAGAGAGAGGACACCAACAGTATTGAGTCATGGAAGAGAAATAGGGGGTCTAAAAGTTGGTGACAGTACCAAGTGGTGTAGTGAAAGCTTTGTTGAATGGCTCGTTTGGTGGATGTGGGCGTGTATGAATATATTTACCCCAGCAAAGGAATAGAGCAGGGGTAAGAGTCTCTTTATCAAGAGAGGTCTCCAACCAGTCCATGGTAAAGAGAAAGAGCAGTCTGGTGGTGGCCATGGGTAGGGAGGGGGGAGTAGCGTGTATCCACTGCTGGAGAATAGCTTTTCTCCCCACAGCTGATAAGAGAGTCACTAATTTTTGTCGGTAGAGGGAATGGTTGGCTGATCAAGGAGGTAACCAAAAAGAGCCCAAGAGGCTGTACATTGAAAATCAATACTTAATGTGGAGGAGCTGTATGCCTGCAATCCGCCCCAAAACTTTTGTATGTGAGGGCAGTGCCAAAAGCAGTGCATGATGCAGAGCATTTGACGCATGCTGTAGACTCCGAGAGGCCCATCAAGTGACTTCATTTTGGAAAGATGTAAGCCCTATGTAAGATTTTATATGACATTTCCTGATAGACACTCGCTGTAATAAGCTTCAAAGATATATTAAAGCAGTCCAACACCGCTTCCGGGGATAAAGAAAGGATTTGGGACGACCATTTTGTAAGTTGTAGAAGATCGGAAGAGGGGATAATGTCCGTGCGGATTCGAGCGTAGATAGTTGAAATGGAGTATGTACCGGAGTGTAGGAGCGTATCAAGGGGGTTGAGGAAATCCCTATCATCAAGTTGTGCCAGGATTGAACGTACATAATGAGAGGCCTGAAAATAATAGAATTCATGGTTGGGGTTAATGTTATATTTGTCTATAGCTTCAGTGAAGGTGAGTGGTTCGTGTGAGGAGTTGAGGAGGTTGCGAATATGTTTGATTCCCGCTGTATGCCAGCTGTTGAAAGGAAAAGAGGCCTGTCCGTTGTGAAAGTCTAAGTTCCCCAGAAAAGGGAGAAACGGAAAATGAAGACAATGTATATCTAATGATTTCCTATACCTTTTCCATGCTAAGATAGTAGAGGTTAAGAGGATATTGTCTAGGTGAGGCGTCTTCAAAGTAGCACTACCGGCATGTAGGATGTAACTAAGGGACAAGGGGGTGCATAGTTGAGAGTCCGCAGCGAGTCGGTGAAGACATTTGTGGCGCTGAGCCACTCCATGGCTATGCGGAGGAGGCAGGCCCTATTATACTGCTCTATATCAGGCAAATTTAGTCCCCCATTCTGAACTGATTGGGACAACTTGAGAAAACGTATCCGTGGCCATTTATTGGCCCATATAAACTTAGATATGTGTGCGTTAAGAAGGGATAAGTCCGATTTTGTGAGCAATATAGGGACCATCGCAGTACGTAGAGCAATTTGGGAAAGCTTGCCATTTTGACAAGGTTACATCGTCCTAGGAGGTTGAGAGGGAAATTTTGCCAGAGGCCTAGCTCAGTTTGAATTTTAGTGAGAATAGGTTGGATATTGTAGGAGTAAAGAAGGGAGGGATCTGCGGGTAGTTGAATTCCTAGATAAGTGAGATGGGTGGGGGCCCATCGGAACGGAAAGGAGGGGTCCCAACCTACAGTGGCTTGTCAAAATATGGCTAGGGCTTCTGATTTGTCATAGTTAATCGAGAAGCCTGCAAATGAAGAAAAGCTGGTTATAGCTTCTTGTAGTGCCGGGATTGATTGTTTGGGATTTGATGTGAGGAGGAGGATATCATCCGCGAATGCTATTATTTTCAATTCTTGAGTGCCAATCAAGATGCCTCTGAAACTAGTTAAATTAATAATTTGGCGTATAAAGGGTTCTAAGGCTAAATTGAAAAGGAGGGGATAGAGGGGGCATCCCTGTCTGGTTCCTCTTTCGAGAGTAAAAGGAGTGGAAGAGATATTATTGACCATCACTTGCGCCGTAGGGGTAGTATAAAGGGAGTTGACAAGACCACAAAACCTCTCCCCGAAAGGTTGGTGGCGTAGGACCCGGTCAAGGTGAGGCCAGGCGATCTTGTCAAAGGCCTTCTCTGCGTCTAGGTTAATCAAGATGTTATCGACTAAGTTATGGGAGCGAGAGTGAGTAATAGCGGCCAGAGCTGCCCTAATGCCTTTCACAGATTGCCTGTTTCTAAGGAAGCCTAACTGGGCTGGTGATATAATACGAGACAGACAAGATTGTAAACGAGTGGCCATTAGTTTGGTTAAGATTTTAAAGTCCTGATTTAAGAGGGATATCGGTTTGTAGGAACTGGGAAGGGAGGGGTCTTTGCCAGGTTTTGCTATGACAATGATTTTAGCCTCATTGAACCTAATAGGGGTTAGTTTGGAAGAAAGAATGTGATTGTAAAGGGATGTGAGAGTAGGGGCCAATTCATCACGCATCATTTTGTAAAATTCTGCGCTAAAGCCGTTGGGGCCAGGGCTTTTGTTATTAGGTAAGCTTTTAATAGTGTCTATAATCTCCTCAGTGGTAATTGAGCTGTCTAGCAGGTCCCTTTCTTTCTTAGAGAGGATCGGGAGATCAGCGGATTTGAGAAAAGAATAGTTAGCGGCAGGGTCGTCAGGGCCCTTAGTGTACAAGGAGCGGTAGAAGCGCATAAATTCGGTGCAAATAGAGTCAGGGTCTGAAACCAATTTACCGGAGATGTCAATGGCGTTAATCCAAGTGCAGGATTTGGGGCCCTTGATCAAATTGGCTAATAATCTGCCCGATTTATTGCCCCATCTGCGAAACTTATTCCTTTGATAGTCATAGGAGAGTTGAGCCCGTTCAGTGAGGAAAGTGTCATATATGAGCTTTGCTGAGAGATAAGCCTCCTTACAGGCTGGGGTGTCGTGCTGTTTGTATCTCCGATATGAGGAGGTGAGCGACGCACTCAGAGTCTGCAGCTGCGAAGAGAATTTTTTCCTTTTGGAGTGAGTATAGGACATGACATGCCCTCGAAGGACCGCCTTAGCAGCACCCCAAAATACAGGGGAGTCTAGCGTTTGGTCACTATTGTCCAAAGTGTAATTAAGCCAGGATTGTTTGAGGTGAAGAAAAAAGTCAGTAGAGTGGCGGAGATATGCTGGAAAGCGCCAACATGGGGGTCCACGAGGAGACAGAGTCATTCGGATGTCTATGGATATAGGGGCATGATCGGAGATAATGATGTCTGCAATAGATGTATGTGTAACCTTGGGGAAGAGAGATGTGGAAGTGAAGATATAATCAATGCGAGAGTGGGAGGAGTGGGGATGAGAGTAAAATGAGAAGTCTTTCTGGGTTAGGTGAAAGATGCGCCAAGGGTCAAGTAAGTCGAGTTGTGTGGAAAAAGAAGACAGCAGTTGAGAGGTGGAAAGAGAGACAAAAGCACTTACCCGAGATCTGTCCATGGATGGGTCGAATACCAGATTGAAATCGCCACCCACAACCAAGTTCTGGCCGCCCCACTGTAGGAGCGTCGATAGGAGAGCTGCAAAGAAAGAGTTAGGGGAGACATTGGGAGCATATATATTAGGGAAGGTATACATGGTACCATCGATTAGTGCGTCAAGTAAAACGAATCTACCTTCAGGGTCAATGTGATTCCTACTGATCGAGTGCTGTAAGCTAGCATGGAAAATTATGGCCACTCCCCGGGATTTGGTGTGATATGGGGCCGAGATGCATTCCCCTATCCAAGGAGCCCATAAGGAGTTCCGAGGGTCATCTATCCAGTGCGTTTCCTGAAGGAATACAATCTGAGGAGCCATACGTTTTAAATGGGAGACTGCTTTCTTTCTCTTAACGGGATGGTTAAGCCCCTCCACATTCCAGGAGATTATGCGTAACGGGGTATTGTGAGAAACTCCAGTATCATGAGAGTGTGGGGAGGCCACAGAAGCCATATCAACCCACACCTACAGTTGGGAACAATATGTTGAATATGTGAAAGGTAAAATAGGGCCCCACCCTGTCCCAGCAAGCGGGGGGAGGACAACCTAGGAGGGGTATGAGTCCCCGGGTCAGGCAGACAAAACAAACCAAAAAACATAGAGATATTAACATGAACAGTAAGAACTGTAAACAGGTAAGGAGTGAGCTAGGAGCATTCATGCTTCACACACATGGCACTCTACAAACGAGACCCGAGAGAGAGGATCAAGATAATGATGAGCAATAAGCTAGCAGGTAATAGTCAAAGTCAAGTATCGCGTAAGGAGAAGTGTAGCTTCGCCACTCCTGGGTCATCAAAGAACAGTGGTTTGCCGTTCTCGAAAACCCGGAGGCAGGCTGGGTAGAGGAGAGAGAACTTGACCTTGGTGTCGAAGAGGTGTTTGCAAATGGGAGCAAATTCTCTGCGTTTGGCAGCCATAAGTGCTGAGAAATCTTGAAAGATGAGGAGGCGTTCTCCGTTGTAGGATAAGGAGGCCGTTTTACGATAGTGGTCAAGAAGTCTCATCTTGTCGGCATAGTTCAAGATTCTCATTATGACGGGACTGGGATGTCCAGCGGGGTTCCTCCGCTCCGGCCCGAGCCTGTGAGCTCTTTCAATCATGAGTGGGACTCCTTTAAGATTCATAGCTAGTTGCTCCGGGATGCCAGATGAGAGGAGATCCATGAGTTTGTGACCCTTGACCGATTCCGGGATGCCGATGACCCTCAGATTATTAAGCCTGCTGTGATTTTCAAGATCATCGATCTTCTCTGATAGGTCAGCAATCTCCGATTGGTTGGCTTGTATGGTTCTCTGGGCTGAGGACAAGTCATCTTCCAGCGTGGAAATCTGCTGTTCCGCTTCGTCTAGACGTGTGGAGTGTTGGTTGACTTGGGTTAGCGTGGATTCGATGGCTTCCTTGATGCCCGCTAGTTTTTCGTCCAGCAGGGGGCCCAGAACAGCCACCAGGTCGCTATGCTTCATTTTCGGCTGCTTAACAGGCGGTCTGGATCTACGTGTGCGTTGAGACGCAGAGCGTGAGGTTGAGCGGTCGGAGTCAGAGGAGTTACCACCAGGGGTTCCATCACAAGATGGTAGTGAAGCCCCCGCAGAAGTCATTGACGTAGGAATTAGGAACTTTTCCATGTAGTCGTAGAATAGTAACCGCTGCGGAGGTGTGCAGAGAGTAAGAGATGCCAGGGGTGTGTCGGGTCTCACACGTGAAGCGCCAGGCCAGTACGGTGTCACATTACCGCGGACTCAATGCAGGCATCCAGGTCCGGGGCCAACCCACACAGGGGGTAAGATGCAATAATCATAGCCCGTCTATATAGGACATCCTGAAGAGAGCCGAGTAAATGGTGGGCGATATGCGGGGAAGAGGGCAGCGAACTGAGGCAGGTAGATAGTGTCCCTGTCTTGGAGAGGGGGGGGAGAGTTCCTCACCACACCGCTAATACAGCACAATATCAGCAGTGCGGTTCCCGTCTCCCACCGGCACCAGACCCCAGCGTAGCCTGAAGATGGACAGATACTATGGCCAGCAGCCCATGTGGCGCGCCAAGGGTGCAGACTGCTGCCTTGTTTCCATAGATATCAAAAGGGGGGGGGGCAGCGGGATGTGTGAGTGGAAGATCCTGGTGGTGGGCTAGCAGGAGATGACATCTGGGAGCTGCACAGGGGAGGACACCTTACCAGTAATGCTGCTGGCTGTGCAGTGTTGGTGTCTTCTCCCCTGCACTCCGCTCCGTTCCAGTCAGCCGCAGCAGCAGGGGTGAGATAGCCACCAGGCCCCGCCGCCGTGTCTAGGAGGCCGACCTTGGCACCGCCAGCCGGGGCCTCCTGCAGGAGTAGCAATCGCGGGTCAGGGAGGGACGGTCACCGCAGGCATCCAGGTTCGGGGGCCGCCAGAAGGAGAGAGGTAGGGCTGTGCGCCGTTAAAAAGGCGCGGTTGGAGGTCCGGCGGGTTGAATGTTAAATTGAGGCCCCGGCTTCAGAGCCCAATGCAGGCCGCAGGAGCTTTTCTTTCGCTCCCTGACTCAGCGGCTTCAGACTGTCGGCAGCAAAAGAGGCAAGGGGGAGTACAGAAGGGAAGGAAGGGGCAAATGAGCGGGTTTGAGTGGGTTAGGAGGGAGATAGGGTAAGTTTAAAGCAGGAGCTGCAGAGAGCTCAGCTAGGAGACTTCTGATAAGGTGTGTGTGTGTGTGTGTGTGTGTGTGTGTGTGTGTGTGTGTGTGTGTGTGTGTGTGTGTGTATGAGAATGTATCAGAGAACTGCCTGCTTCTGGGTCCCTATGTTTATACAGTAAAATAATGGGTGTATACAACAGTGGGTTTCATCTTCTTCCATTGGTCCAGATGCTAGACCTCTCAAGAACTCGACGGCTCATAGGTCAATGTGAGGGCTTTTGTCCTATGTTGCAAACACATGTGTCTGCCCCCAGGGCCATGACTGTGAATACAGTTTCAAGTCTTCAGGAAGTCCTTTGTATTCATACATTTGGTCATAACTAATCGTTGCAATGTGCTACAATCTACCCATAGCTATCAAATTAATACACACATTCTCCTGATCATTTTGACACTAAGCATGATATATTTAACTTGTTCCGTTCCAATACATATATATCTGATGTTACACTCTATTATATAAATACATTATAATGTCTGGTGCTTGTCATGTTTTGTCTATGTGTAATTTATGTGTTGTATGAAATATGTGTTGAATATATCTTTGTGGTTTGTCTGTGTGGATGCGTATGCTACTATGTATCCTGTGCACGCTGTGTGTATGCGCACGAACAGCAGAGACCTCTCTGTTTGGAATTTGTATTTGTCTGTATGTAATATTTTTGACTTCGACAATAGTCAAGATTGACTTGCCTGCACATTCTATCTAGCCTTACGATACCGACCCCGTGGGAGTGCGCATCGGGATCGAATGAGGATTGCAAGCTGCACAACACCTGTTATGAGCCACGGCAGTGGCTCATTCCTGTTTGCATTTTGCTCATGTATTTTATGTTATATTTCTATTGCATTCCAGGATTTCTCATGTACTTGTTTAGAGTACTGTTGTTGGCCGCCTGTGGTGACTCTGTGAAATTGCAGCCTGTTTCCTATGTGTTCAGCCTCACCTGCCAGTAACTAGGTCATTATGTGGTGAGTCGGTGTACTGCAGTCTGTCTTTTGTACGTGTAGTGTCACCTGTCAGTAATTAGGCAATTACCTTGTGCCTGGCTTCCAGCTATCCTGATTGGGTCGTGCTTCCTTTATTACTCATCTTGCCCTGCATCCAGAGCTGGTGATAGAAGTAGATTATTGTACCTGTATGTTCCTGGTTAGCTTCCTGCAAGCCTGTTCCTGGTTCCTGTCAGCTGTTCCTGGTCCCTGTCTGTAATTCCTGGTTTCAGTCGGAACTCCTGGCGCCCTGGTCCTGGTTTCTGTCCGGATCGTGTCCAGTCAAGAGTCCTATTCGGTTTCCAGCTCTGTCGGCCAGTCCTTGGAACTCCCCTGTGTCGTTCCCTTGTGGTATCGTGAGTCTGCAGCTCTGCCGCATTCTGCGTCAGACGCCGCATCGTTATTACCTTTCTGTGTGCTGTGACCGGGAGACTTTGATCGATTCTTGACCAGATCTTGTCAGCCGGTGTTCAGGTTTTCGTGGAGTAACCACGCTAACAGTTCTTTATTTATATTTATATCTTTAACATCCCTGAGCATTGTTGCTCTCACTGTTTATTTGCTTATAACATCTAAGACCATTGTTGGTCTCATTATCACTCGTGCATTGGTGTTGCAGGGTTAGTTAGGTTCCTCCTTACTCACTCGCAGTCTCGGGTGGTGCCTTGTCACTTTATAAGACCGGGGGGCATCAGAGTTTGGGCGGACCTAATTCACCCATTCAAATGCGGCTGCCGTGGGCACAAGAACTTTGAGTCAGGGGTAGAGCACGAGTTGCTGCGGTCAATCATACTGGCCGCAGCTTCACTCATGAGTACTGGAATTTCCTAGTTGTCACATATTCAGCAGAGTTCCAGGTACTCAATCTGTAACATTGCATTCAGTCTTTAACAACACCTTGAGATGTGCACTAACTTTCCTTAAGATTTTGACTACTGTATATAGTCAAAATCTTACATGTGTACACACCTTTACTGATGACCCCACACAACCAAGAATGTTTTAGGGTAACTGGCTTCTGTTGTTAGGTCAAACATATGTGAGCTACACGGTCAGATGTGACTATCACGATTGTATAATGAACTCTGAAAATTAAAAAAATATATATATATTTTTTTTAGAAATATGAACTTTAATTCATATAGAAGTGCGTTCAACACCACAAACTTCCTACATACTCTTCATATCACTACTCTGCTGTGTGCTTTAGGTGGCCCACTCTCTATCTGCTATCTGGACATGTCAATTCAAAACTGGGCCCACAACACAGGAGTAGAATGTAGAGGCTGAATACCAAAAATATGTTCTCACACTAGACAAGGGAAGCTAAAAAAAAATCACATATTAGTTACTATTCTGTCCAATGATTGGAGCCCAAATTACAGTTGTGTGCGAAACGCGTACAGAACATAAGTAAAAAATAAGTCTGCTCGCTTATGTTTCCCCTCTTTCCAATATCAGGACCCCCTAGTATTTATTCTCTCCGGATCACCAGACAGTCATCCTTATACTACAGAAAGCGTTACCAAGTCCAGGGATGAGGGATTCTTATGCCCAAGTCTGCCACCATTCTGGCATCAATTAAAACAGTGATCACCTCATTTGATGTGGTAGGTTGCCTATTTTTCCAAAATAGTAAGCCTCATTGGATTACCATATTATTCCTGCATATTTTATGTGTTTCATACAAAAATATATAAATAAGAAAACATTATCAATTACAAGCACGGATTTTATTCTGAAATCTTACAGTATGTGTAGAATCCATCTTTTTAATATGTTGAAAAAGGTGTCTTAATGCTAGAAGTGCAAAGTATTTCTTGGTCATATTTAGAAATTAAAAACAAAATTTGCTTTTTGATACTTACCATCTGACGAAACCGTTATCTATGGTGAAACGCGTTTGTGGACACTTTTTCTCACATTCACAATACCATCTACCACACGCCGTCACTTATATAGTCTCAGAATGGACTTTCTATTTTCTCAATACCTCATCAGGTCATACCACCATACATGATACACTCTGTTTGGCTGACCGCCATCCTTAAGTTCACAACCGGGACCTTGTCAGTCAGCTGCCACCCCTGACACATACAAGGATTTGGAGTAATGAATCAGGGCTCTTTCTCCATAGCAGTGGTCAGGTTCTCACTGTGGTTTTATTACCTCCCTTTACAGCCCAGATAACTGATATCATACAACACCTCCATTGTGGTCTATGGTCTTCTCTGGAAGGAATCATTTCCCGTAATTGATTGAACTGTATTTTCACTCAGGACTATGGGTGGCTATTATAGTTTACAAGGCTTTCCTACTTGGTGACAGTTGTTATTGTATGGACATTGTGCTGACAATGTAAATTCCATGTACTGTATTTTACATTTATCCTCTATTTGTAACACATTTCATGTGATATACAGTATAAGTAAAATTGGATCAAATTTTAACCTCTCCCAGGTGGATACATTTTAATTTTAATTATAGTTATTTATATATTTAACACCAGGTTTACCAAGGGTGGTCAATTGACCATTTTCAAATTTTGAGCGTTGCTGCTCTTTTGTTTAAGTACTTACAAAATTTTGTGGCTTTTAATAATTTGGGTGATTGTATAAAAAAGTGATAAAATAATTTTTTTAGCAGGAGTGGTCATATGACCCGCTTCTATGTTTTATTGCAGTAACAATGGAAAACTTTGATGATTTCATTTGTTGATGTTTATTTTGTAACCTAATATCATGTCTGAAGCTGATAAACCATATATTAAGTGTAAAGAGACCTTCCGTATGCAATTACTCTGCATATTTCTGCATTTATACCATAAGACCTGACTTGCTCGCATGTGCTGCACATTCTTGATTTCCAATTCCATACATCATGTCATAACTCACTCTCTGGCTTCCAAAAAATCTCTGTGGACCTGACAATGTGCATTTTCCACTTTTTCGCGCTGAGGGTGTTTCCTTGAAGGTGTGCAGTGACAGACCGCACCAACGGGGCTGAGCTGAACCGCATCAATGCAGCCGCGTGCAAGTTACAGCTTGCTGAGGTTGGCGCGCAATAGTTTTGTTTCCAAGTCGCTCAGTCCTTCTGCCTGCTTCGGGGCGTCAACATTCAACGCATATGACAAGGTCTTACCGATAGCAGCAATTTGGAGTCGCTGCATGAAATTTCTCCTGCCCAGTCCAGAGGGGAGGAATCTAAATCCAATGAAGAGAGAAGTGATGAGGACTTTGTTCCTCAGAACTTGGATTCTGATGGGAATAGCTGCAAAGGCAATCCTGACGATCCTCCTCTTGTCACTCAGAATGGTCAGGGGGATTCTGAACAACCGGAAGGACAGGAAAATGTTCTTGTTCTTCTTTCTGCTTGTTTTCAAAACACGTGGTTGTATTTTGTAACAGTTTGCGCATGTATATAAAAGTTATCGACAATTTTTAATGAACAGTAATTTTCTACAGTGTAGAATAATTATGTTTTTTTTCCTACCCATAATCCTCGTCACCTCTACAAACCAGTATTTTAACACTAGTATTGCCCAAAACATAATTGTAACTTAAATAGAGTCGATAAGGGAAGCAAAAAGCCAATGGTCAATAGACTCCATCAGTAAAGGGAGGTACAAGGATATGGAATACATACCATTTGCCGGCGGTCTGGATGCCAGCGGTCACATGACCGAATGCAGCATGTTGACACTGAAGATGCCAACATTGGAGAGTGCAAGCATTTCTAACCCCCCTGTCCACTACCCTAACCCTCGGGGGGTGTTGGCTAGGGCTAATCCTCCGGGGGTGTCGGCTATGGCTAATCCTCAGGGGGTGTTGGCTATGGCTAATCCTCTGGGGGGAGGTGCTGGCTATGTTTAAACCCCCCCGGTGGCTAACCCTAACCCTCACTCCCCCTGCCCTAACCCTAAACCCCAATACTCACCTTCAGGATGTTAACTGTCGGTCCACTGGGTAATGGTGTATAATTAAAGTTCCTATCCTTGCAATGCTTCTCATTTTGTGGTTTTCTTGGTATCAGAGCCTCCCTTGACATGACGTGCTCTTCTGGGGAGTGTGTCGGTTCAGGAACGTCAGAGGGAGATTTGGAGACCCTGGCCATCCTGGCACGTTTATTAAAAGTGCAGACTGTAGGAGTGTTGGCAAGCATGAGTTAATATATGTTTTCTCTCATTGCTCTAAGTTACCTTTTATATAAAAGGCATAAAAGCAGAAGCTATTCAAGGCACTTTTAATAAATGTGCCACACATATCTGTGTGATACATTCCTGTGGTGGGGGTATGTGTTGGGCAGGGGGTCTCCGATTCTCCTTCTGATGTTCCTGGACTCAAACACTCCCCAGAAGAACATGTCATGTCAAGATGCGGGTGGAGGCTCTGATACCAAGAGAACCACAAAATGAGAAGCATTGCAAGGGGAAGAACGTTAAATATACACCATTACCCATAGGACCCAGGTAAAGAGGTGTTACAAGGGTTGGGTTCACAATGCTGGCGGTCGGGATGCCAGTGGTCAGAATACCAAACACGGCTCCCAACAGCGTGAATCCCGACAGGGGGAAGGATACTTACCTTCCCTCAAAGGTCCCCTAACCCTCCCTTCCTGCAGCCTAAACCGAAACTCCCCACCACCACCACAGCCTAACCCTAACCCTCTAACCCTCACCGATGGTGCCTAAACCTAACCTCTCCTTCCCGCAGCCTAAACCTAACCGCCCACCAGCCTAAACCTAACCCCCCCCCCCCCCACAGACTAACCCTGACCCTCCCCGGTGGTGCATAAACCTAACCTCCCCTCCTTGCAGCCTAAACCTAACCCTCCCACCCACGCAGCCTTGCCCTAGCCCTCCCTGCTGGTGCCTAACCCTAACCCCCCATTCCTGGTGCCAAAACCTAACCCGACACCCCCCTACTTCCCTGGCAGCCTAACCCTAAGTCTCCCCGGGGGTGCCTAAACCTGACCCCCCCTTCCCACAGCCTAAACGTAACCCCTTTCCCTGCAGCCTAACCCTCACCCTTCTCCCGCAGCCTAAACCTAACCTTCCCCAGCGGCTTACCTCTTCTGCTGCCTGGCGGTAGGGTGTTTGAGATGCTGGGTGTCGGTATACTGGCATCGGGACTCCGGCTGTGTCCTGTCCGGATCCCAGTGTAACAGCTAGAATATCACTTGTTGTTAAATCTGCCCCTTAATCAGGTCACCTATTGACTGACAGCAGCTTGCCATTTACATCACTTCTCAAAGCCCTACGCAATATCTACAATGGTACCTACATGGCTGTGTACTAGTATTATCTACCATGTGACTGTTGATGCCTATTCTTCAGCATTACCTGGGCTACTGCCTGTAGTCCTGTACGTAGCACATGTAATTCATATTTAGGCAGCACTTACTGAACTTTCATCTATGAACATGTGATAGTAATAGATGCTTAGAAGGCAGCAGCCAAAGTAATGGCAGTGGTTGTGTTTGGGGCGAGGTTAATCTTTCAGATCATACAATCACCGGCCTGTGTGTGCTGTCGGCGACTTTTCAAAAATAACAACAAACACTGCACTCACTTCTTACACATTCCTTCTGCACCTTTCAGCCAGGCATGTTTATCATCAGGCTGTGTTTCTTTTCAGTGTTATAGCCTATGACACAGCCTGCAGTTTTTCAAAGCGTTGGATAAAGTTGAATCTTAGGAACCGCTGTGTGCCCTGTCCCGGGGCAATGAAAACAAATGACTTCCTGATGTAAGAAATACACGGCAATGATCAGTAGGAAGCCTGAGAAGAGTGAAAAACAGCGCAGGAGGCCATTTGCACGCCAATAAAACACAGTGATCTAACGGTGGAAAAGCCCCTTTAACGCTGCTGAGGATTGTGTCTGTGAGCTGCACTACATCCTGCATAATTGCTCTGTATGGAAGCACAAAATGTAAGTTACAGATGTTCAACGTCAGAATGAATAACGTCTACGGGGTGAGACACTGAGTCAAGGTTTTTAAATGCTACAGAAGGAAAATGTTTGAATGAGTAACTGGAAAAGCTGACCGGCTTCCATATGGGTTTCTCCTTCAGACAAAGGACAGTGACCCAGCAATAGGCTGCATATGTTATGCCATGTTTTTTTTTTTTTTTTTTTTTCAGAAGGAAATATACAGAATAATTTTCATTTTGAATACATATTAAAGATAAAAAAAAAATTTCCATTATTATTATTACTTAGATTTTGGCTGCAGGTATTGTAACACTCATTGCCGAGCATAAAAGTAGATTTGGTAATAAAGGTTTCTATTTATCACCATCCGCATCCAGGATGCGGATGACAGGTGATAAAATCGTCCCAACTCGCACTGCGATAATCGATTATATCGCAGGGATGTATCAATTTTCGCACGCAGGGACAGAGCTTGCGGTCAAACTCTATCCCCGCGATGACTCTTTGCAGCATCATCGGGGTATTTTTCGTAAAAAAATACCCCGATGTCCTGATGTGCATGCGCCACCCCCGACGACATCGCCACTGCCGCCCGGTCGGCTCCCCCCCCTTCCGCGACTACCCCCGCGCACCGCGGACCCCCCCCCCCCAGAAGATCAATATACTCACCTGTCCAGGGAGCTGGTCCGCGCTGCTTCAGGAGGCTGCCGGGCGCCGGGTCCTTCTCCTGCGCTGTGACCCCCGGTGCTGTAAAGTGCGCTGCCGTTTTGTAGCATCACTTTACTGCACCGGGGTCACAGCGCAGAATATGGGGGACCCGGCGCCCGGCAGCGCTCACAGGAGCAGCAGACACCGACTCCCTGGACAGATGAGTATGATTTTTTTGGGGGGGGTGTTTACTTTTTTTTCTATTTTTACACTGTGATCAGCTTGTGTGTCCATCGGACACACATAGCTGATCACTCTGCCAGGTCCCCGCTCAGCTTTCTCTGCCAGGGTGCACATCGCAGTGCTGCCCTGTGAACTCGCCAGCCTGAGCTGGTGTTATTATCACAGGGCACACTGTGGTATTTTTTCACATTTTTTTTTAGTAACTTTGGGGGTCATTCCGAGTTGTTCGCTCATTGACGATTTTCGCAACGGAGCGATTAATGCGAAAATGCGCATGCGCATGGTACACATGCGCATGCGCTAAGTATTTTAGCTCAAAACTTAGTAGATTTACTCACGGCAGAACGAAGAATTTTCATCGTTGAAGTGATCGGAGTGTGATTGACAGGAAGTGGGTGTTTCTGGGCGGATACTCAGCGTTTTCACGGCATTTGCGGAAAAACGCAGGCGTGCCAGGGAAAAACGCGGGAGTGGCTGGAGAAACCGGGGAGTGTCTGGGCGAACGCTGGGTGTGTTTGTGACGTCAAACCAGGAATGAAGAGGACTGAGCTGGTCGCAGTGTAGGAGTAAGTCTCGAGCTACTCAGAAACTGCAGGGTAATCGTTAAGAGAAAATTAGCGAATCTTTCGTTCGCAATTCTGCTATGCTAAGATACACTCCCAGTAGGCGGCGGCTTAGCGTGTGCAATGCTGCTAAAAGCAGCTAGCGAGCGAACAACTCGGAATCACCCCGTTTGGCCACATCACATTTCTCATTATAAGTATGGGGGGGTGTAGTATGGCTGACCGGCGGTCTCCTGACCGCCGGTCAGCATACCGACGCCGGGATCCCAGCAACATACCGACGCCGGGATCCCGGCGGGGAGGGGCGAGTGCAGCAAGCCCCTTGCGAGCTCGCTGCGCTCGCCACGCTGCGGGCTCGGTGGTGACCTGAGGTCGCCACGGGTTCTATTCCCACTCTATGGGTGTCGTGGACACCCACGAGTGGAAATAGTCCCTGTTGGTCGGCATGCCGACCATCGGGATAGTAAGGGACCGGGATGCCGGAGGAGGTCATGTGACCGTCGGTCTCCCGACCGCCGGTCACATGAATACCACCCGTATGGGGAATGCGATGTGGCTTACTAAAAAAAAGTGAAAACTGCTCCAAATGCCCTTTAATACATCCAGGTGATACTAAAATAAAGTGAAAAGGGTGTGAAAACAGAAAACCCCCTTTTTCACATTAGTTTAGTAAAAATAATGTTAATAAATAGACCTCAAAGTCTGCAGCAACTTGTAAGTAGTATATAGGGAAAAGGTGATAGAGGCGGCACAAAGCTCTGCAGCACTGGACCGTCACTACAGCCAAAAAAAATGATAAACAGAAGAGAACAAGGATACAACGGGGCTGCTAAAGAAGACAGGAAGGGCGGAGAACCCTGCTCGTGAGAACCTGCTATCTGGTGATCATCAGCAGCAGATTTTACCTATGGGCTGCAGAACTACAGCCCCCTTAGGTAAAATCCACCACCCAGCTCAGGTGGTCATTCCGACCCGTTCGCTCGCAGCGGTTTATCGCTGCGGTGCAAACGGGTCCGGAATGTGCATGTGCGGCTGCAATGCGCTTGCGCGACTTTGCCCGGCGACCCGTTATGTCGCCTCCTACGATGGAAGCAGTCGCAGAGCCGACCGCAAAGAAGATTAACAAGAAGAAGGCGTACCTGGGCGGATCCGGACCATTGGGGACCGTTTTCGGGGAGTGGTAAGGAAAACGCAGGCGTGTCCAGCAGAACGGAGGGCGGATGTCTGGCGTCAAAGCCGGCTCCAGCATCGCAGAGATCGTCGCACAGGGTAAGTAGGTATAGGGCTGGTCTTCTTCTGCTTGAATTTGTTTTAGCTTAGCATGGCTGCACAAGTTATCGCTGCCCTGCTAAGCTAAAATACACTCCCCCATAGGCGTGGACTGTTGATCGCAGCCCTGCTAAGCTAAAATTAGTGTTGGGCACCGGAAATTTTTCGGGTTTTGTGTTTTGGTTTTGGATTCGGTTCCGCGGCTGTGTTTTGGATTCGGACGCGTTTTGGCAAAACCTCCCTGAAATTTTTTTGTCGGATTCGGGTGTGTTTTGGATTTGGGTGTTTTTTTACAAAAACCCATCAAAAACAGCTTAAATCATAGAATTTGGGGGTCATTTTGATCCCATAGTATTATTAACCTCAATAACCATAATTTCCACTCATTTCCAGTCTATTCTGAACACCTCACACCTCACAATATTATTTTTAGTCCTAAAATTTGCACCAAGGTCGCTGGATGGCTAAGTTAAGCGACCCAAGTGGCCGACACAAACACCTGGCCCATCTAGGAGTGGCACTGCAGTGTCAGACAGGATGGCAGATTTAAAAAATAGTCCCCAAACAGCACATGATGTAAAGAAAAAAAGAGGTGCAATGAGGTAGCTGTGTGACTAAGCTAAGCGACCCAAGTGGCCGACACAAACACCTGGCCCATCTAGGAGTGGCACTGCAGTTTTCTAGCTAGAGGATGAGTGCTTCCATCCTCATGTGAATCTGAACCACTAGCCATGAACATAGGCCAGGGCCTCAGCCGTTCCTTGCCACTCCGTGGCCAATATTTACTAATATTCGTGTTTGAGTCGGTTTGTGTAGTGTTTAAACTCGTTTTGTATCGGGTGCATTTTCATGCAACTTTTTGAATCCATATACGCAAAGTTACGAAGCAGTCGACTTTATGGTTTTCGTGTTTTCCGATGTCGATGCCAGTCGTTTTTTTTTGGCACATTTACGGCCGTCATTGTTGTTTGCGTGCGTGTTTTTGTTGTATTTGCTGTTTTTTTTCCTAAGTTAAACGCGGCCGGGTTTTTTTTTCCCGTGGCCGCATTTTCACTTTCAGTTTCGATTTTCATCCCCGTTCGTGATTGGTTGTGTTTCAGATGGTAGGAGTGTCTATGCGCAACCATATAAATACGCCCCAAACCGTCCGCACCTAGTGGGTTTAGCTAGTGGTGAGGAGGAGGGAGGTTGTGCTGTGGAGGTAGGTGAATTTGTGGTTTGGTGAGGAGTGTTGGTAGCGATTTCTGAGTGTGGTATTGTGTTTGAAAGTCGTCTTGTCATTCTTGTTGTCTTGTATTTTGTGGTTTTGTCTCATTTTTAGTCCAAGTTATTTTTCTTTATAGTCCCTTGTCAGTGTGTGTGTGTGTGTGTGTGTGTGTGTGTGTGTGTGTGTGTGTGTGTGTGTGTGTGTGTGTGTGTGAGTAGTGTAGTGGTAGTGGAGGAGTGTGTTGTTTGTCTTTTTTTTTCCCTGTGTTAACTGTTTTGACACACAATTATGTGTGACTCAGAGGTGGAGGGTGTGAGTGAGGGGGAGGAGGTTGGTCAGGTGGAGGAGGTGAGTGTTAGTGAGGTTAGTGAGGTGGAGGAGGTGGGTGAGGTTGCTGCAGTAGCCTCAAGTGATAGTGACAGTCAGAGTGCTCCGCAGCCACGCACCACTACTAAGACTGGGCAGAATGTAAAGTTTAGTTTTGCTGAAAATGTGGCATTGGTGCGTGAGCTGATGAAGTATCAGAGGCAGCTATTTGGCCCTGAGTCCGCCAAGGTGCCAACACGGAGGAAGACGGTGTTGTGGGCGAAAGTTATTGCTGCTGTCAATAGGGAGGGGGTGGTCAAGCGGACGGAGGACACGTGCCGCAAACGGTACTATGACATAAAGCGACGTGTCAAGTCCAAAATGGCCAAGGAGGCCAAGGAGGCTCGGAAAACCGGTGGTGGGCAGCCCTATATTGCAAGTTATCTGGAGTATGAGGAGCCCATGCGGAGTGTAATCCCTCCAGAAGTTGTCTCTGCAACCCATGTCCGGGATTCAGATAGGCCCAGGAAGAATGGTGAGCATGTGTATTTGCATTTACATTCTATGTTTTTTTTTGTTTGTTTTTTAAATGTGTGTCATGTGACGTTGCATATTACTCCCATCTTCAAGTGTGTGTCAGCAAATACATTGTTTTGGTTAATGTTTTATACAAAAGACAATGTAACATCTTACTTTATTGTATGTCATGTGTTTTTCTGACAGATATTTTGCATGTGTAGTTTGGACTTGGTGTGTCTCTGAATTGTCCTGCAATAATGTTTTCCTTTTGGGCGTTTTATTTTTTAAAATTGTGACTATGTTTTATATTTAAGCGATCCATGTGCAATGTTTTAAAAACAGTGGTTGTCATGTTAGAGGCTGGAGTACTGGAAAGTGGTTTGGAAACCACTTACATGTGTAATGTCATCTTTAGATAATGTTAATTATTTAATTTTAAAAATATTTTTTTGTTGTTGCTTGTATTTGTACCGTGACACCACACTGCAGTGTAATTTTTATATAAATTGCTGCATTTTGTTTTTGCTCATATAGTGGTAATGTGTCTTTGGAGTGCCACATCACAGAGCAAATTATATATTGCATCTGTAATATTTTTCAAACCAATACAAAATGAAGTTGTGTGTGTGTTGTTTTTTTTTAATCTTTTCTTGAACTTGTGGCCTATGTCAGTGTCCTGTACATGTTTTCCTGTGTTGATGTTGCCATAGTGCATATGTGTTTTGGTCATTGTATTTTTTTTATTTTAATTGCTGGTCCTTATGTTTGTTTTAAATAAAAACCAAGCATTTCTAAAAGAATAAATGTTTATAAGCATAATGGGTGGATGTATACACAATAGCATGATTTTTTTGTTTTTTGTTTTTTATACAGTGTCTGAAAAAAGCAGTACTACTCGTCGGCCAGTAACTCCTATCACATCTGATGATGATGACGCTGCGGAAGCAGGTAAAGTGTCCATTGTAGTATAGGGTATGCTTGTAAAGGAATGGGCATAACAAAATTGCACTTTCATTAAAAGGTCCATCAAAAGAAGTATGGAGCAGCAGAAGTGGCACTTCTGTAACACATCACCACAAAAAACCTGTGGCCGAAAAGAAAGCAAGGTCATATGTCCCGGCACAAACACAGCAGGCTACCCCGCCACGAAGATTATCGTCCGTATGTTCTGTACCCCCACTCCAAATTTTGGACACACCTCCAAGACGTCATCCACACTCCCCTCATCTTGATTGTGAGTACCAAACTGAAAAAAATGTGTTAAATGTCAGAACATAATCAAAATCAGTCATAACCGCATTAAGTCAAAACACATCAAAAACTAAAATACTTACCACAGTAAGTAAAAGCTGAAATGGAATCCAAGCTAAATGGCCTTGTCCACATCCAGTAAAGATATGTATGTCCACTTGAGCCATACAGTATGACATTGGGTGTAAGATGCTGCAACAAAAAAGCATGTTGGTTTGTTTGCAAAAAGTAAGGTTGTTTTTCCATATTTCACATGTGTGCTTGAGCTAACATTGCAAAATACATATAAAAACATTACTATGTTTGTTTGGACAAAGCTATAAGGTAACACATTATGTATTCCAATGTGTTTTTATGGTGGAGTATGTGTGAGCTACAATATAAATAAAGTGTTTGCTTTCCCAATTAAGTAACCAGACACATTTGCCTCAAACAGGCATATGTATGTATTTAAGGTATGAGTGATGATGTTGCTAGCCAGAATAGTTGAAAGCAACAGTGAATGACATGTGTTCCATGTGTAGTGTTTTTTAAACATTTCACAAACATATGGATAGCTAACGGAGATCTGTTTAACATTTCAGCTTCGAGTCCTGGGAACAGCATCCCTCCACAACAGCACCAACACAGTGACATGGAGGAGACAAACATTTTAGAAATGCAGCCATTAATGCAAGAAATGAGTCCCCCAGCACCTGTGAGTACACCACCACAGCAAAGCACACTACCACCACCACAACACAGCCCAACAACACCAGGAACACAAGGCCCTGATCAGGTGTTTTGGTCTATTTGGACTAGACAGCAGGCCACTAATGAAGATTGCCTGCGTAAGCAGACACAAATGTTTGCAAGCCTACCATCTCACCTCAGAAGAATCTCAAGAAATCTGAGTAGACAAAATTAACAAACAACCAGAATAGGCAATACCATGGAACTCATGCGTACAGACATTACACAGGTCATGGGCAACTTACAGCGCATAATGGAAGAACAGCACAGACAACAGCAAAGTTATATGAGCATTTTTCAAAACAATCAAAAGATTAATGAAAGTTTATTCCGAATAGTAGACAATCAAAATGCTGCTACACGTGAACTCAGTGCCACCCTCACTAACCTGAATGAAACACTCAGATGCATGCACCAACAGCAAACAAGCAGCAGTTCTGGTACGACTACTCCAAATATCACGCCAGTCTCATCACCACCAAGATGGTCCACCAGAGCACGACAACATGACAGTGCTAAAGGCAAAGGGCAGGACAAGCAGCCACCCAAAAAAACGTGAAAAAAAACAAGTTAGACATTTGTGATAAGTAACTCAAAATAGTTAGCAAGTGTTTTTGTTGCTAAAATAATATAACACTTAGCTCCTTGACCCTTTTTTCAACATCATTAATTATTAGTGGGCCAAAAAAAAAACATAAATTTAGTACGCACATTTATTCATTACCATTTTTTTTTGGTATTGGAGGAGGGAAATGTTGATGGAGCCACACATACATGTTAGCAGGAAGTAAACTGACCACTTGATTTTTTTCTAATCATTACTCTTTCTAGATTCCAATCATTCTCTTTGCCTGCAGACACAATAATTGCCAGCCAGGCAGAATGTCTTTAGCAGGAAGTAAACTGACCACTTGATTTTTTTCTAATCATTAATCTTTCTAGATTCCAGTCATTCTCTTTGCCTGCAGACAATCCAAATTACAAGGGCCCTCATTCCGAGTTGTTCGCTCGGTAAATTTCATCGCATCGCAGCGATTTTCCGCTTAGTGCGCATGCGCAATGTCCGCACTGCGACTGCGCCAAGTAAATTTGCTATGAAGATAGGATTTTTACTCACGGCTTTTTCTTCTCTCCGGCGATCGTAGTGTGATTGACAGGAAATGGGTGTTACTGGGCGGAAACACGGCGTTTTATGGGCGTGTGGATAAAAACGCAACCGTTTCCGGAAAAAACGCGGGAGTGGCTGGAGAAACGGAGGAGTGTCTGGGCGAACGCTGGGTGTGTTTGTGACGTCAAACCAGGAACGACAAGCACTGAACTGATCGCAGATGCCGAGTAAGTCTGAAGCTACTCTGAAACTGCTACGAGGTGTGTAATCGCAATATTGCGAATACATCGTTCGCAATTTTAAGAAGCTAAGATTCACTCCCAGTAGGCGGCGGCTTAGCGTGTGCAATACTGCTAAAATCGCCTTGCGAGCGAACAACTCGGAATGAGGGCCAATGTTAGTGATACATATCTTAGCTATCTTATCTATACAACATTACAAGAAGAACACAATTGAGTTGCGTAAAAAGCTTGTAATATGTTGGCTTTGTTTTTGTTGAAAAACATTTTCCAAATGAATGTCAGTATTGTTGGGACATGTTTGTGTGTGTTAAAAATTATTAAGAATGTTTTTACACATGATGCTGAAACAAACAAATATGTAATTTTACAACAAAAAACGCAAACTGTGTATAATAATGTATATGTGTGGCAAACTGTATTTACTTACACATCAAGTTTACAGCATCAAACATTAGGAAATAAATTATTCCTGATTACAGTAAGTTTGTGAGTTTTAAATATGATGGTGCATCACACATAGGGACACATGTATTCCTCAAGGCTAACATATTATATTTTGAGGAGTGTTTTTTGGGAACACAGGTTCTCAAACTCGGCCCTCAGAAACCCACACAGTGCATGTTTTGCAGGTCTCCTCACAGAAACACAAGTGACATAATTAGCTCCACCTGTGAACCTTTTAACATATGTCTGTGAGTAATTCATACACCTGTGCTTCTACTGGGTTACGTGAAAAACATGCACTGTGTGTGGTCCTGAGGGCCGAGTTTGTGAACCTGTGCATTAGGACGTTACACACAATGATAAAGTGAAATACTAAATGGATGATGTGGGCTTGTAAGAAATTAGCACTGCAAGTTTACGATCACTTATGCAGACTTAATGCATGCCACTCATAATCTGTTGTTTTGAGATGGAAAATACACACAATACACATGCGACATTTGTTTTTCATATAGCGAGGGTATGTTTGTATGTGTCAAGGAGACAGACACATTCTGAGTAATGGTTTTTGGTTAAAAAGGCAAAACATCTATTTATGAAAACACAACAAATGAAATAAGCATACCAAGCTTACCTTAGAAATAGCGATTGATGATCTGTTGCCTAACCTGCCTCCCTACATCAGTACTCCAAGTATCACCAGATGTCTCTAATTCCTCTGCTTGCTGGCTGCTTTCTTCCTCCTCCTCCTCCTCCTCCTCCTCCTCAACATGTGGCAGATGTTGTTGCAAACACATGTTATGAAGAAAGCAGCAGCAGAACACAATTTGAGTCACCTTGGAGGGACTATACAACAAAAGGCCACCAGACTTATCCAGACACCGAAACCTAGATTTCAGCACACCAAAACATCTTTCTATCACATTCCGCGTGGACTTTTGTGCATGATTGTAATTGTGTTCAGCAGGGGTATCAGGTCGGGACAATGGAGTTAGAAGCCAAGAGAAACAGCCATATCCTCCATCACCTAAAAGACAGATATAGTAACGTGATTCATGTTAAGATACAGCAACACGGGGGCGTGGCCTGACCGGGAAAGGGAATAGCTGTACTTCCAGTGAGCTCCTGAACAGCTACCCTTCTTATAACCTCCTTTACCCACTTTCCTTTCTGAAAACACCCTCTGCCAGGCGTCCTCATCACCTGCTACCGCCGGCGATTCAACGTTGGGTGACGCCGGGAGACGCTATTAAGGGATCTCCGGATTGCGGCCTTCCCTACCAGAAAAGCCGGGGACTTGAGTACCCGCTCCGGCCCGCCGGCTGAGCTCCACGGCGGGAATCGCGGGAGAACGGAGCCACGGACGCCAGCTCTGATTAGAGCTTAACAGACACACTGCCTGCCCTCTCTCCTGGCCTGACGACCTGCACAGACAGAAGCCTTATTACCACCTTGCTGGCACAACACATGAGGTGAGAGACAAAACAGGCTCTGCTGCACTCAGGCTGTGTATAGCTGTGGCGCCCATTTTCTCCCCAGCACATTAAATTACAGCCTAGTCTGGGAACACTTTTCTGGACTGTTAGCTTTACTCATTCCTGCTGGATCCTTTCCCTAACCTCGTGTCTTGCTACCTACATTACTGGGGCTTATTTATATATGTTGCTGGAGGTCATAAGCTATCCTTCAGTGTATCATCTGGGTGCACCCCCTGCTATTCCCCAATACTCCCGGTCTGTAGCTACATGTGAAGCCTGTCACCTTTCACATTAACCCCCCTGGTTCCTGTGATTTGCATTACCATAGTTTTTGCATCACCCACAATTTGCCTCAGAAGTTTTCTGTATTGGATGAAGACCTCGGCAGCGCTGCTGGTCAGGCTGTTACTGTGTCCTTCTGCATTACTCGTATATCTACGTATGCTTCTGAAGGCCCTCTCACAGGAATATCTACTCATGTACTCTGCAATGTGATTTTATCTACGCAATGAGCTGACAGCCTCTCTCACCGGCCTCATCTTACTTACTTCAGTAGAGACATTTCCACTTGTCACTGTTACTGCCTATCAGGGTTTTTTCTGAATATAATATTGTCCTGGTGGCTGCTTATATGGAAAAATATCTTACGCCTCCTGCCTCCGCACAACCTCTTCAACCACGCCAGGAAAAGAGAAGGGCAGACCCCAACATGTCTTCGGATTCTGCTATCGTTGCATTATCTCCTGCCGCCAAAAAATCGGTAGCCCCTCAGGACTCTTATGTTACATATAATGATGTGGTAGATGCTATTAAGGCGACCATGGGGCCGCTACTCTCACAAGCAGTTTCGGATATAACTTCTCAACTGCAACACCTCACCCACCGGGTTGCTGAAACGGAACATAGGGTCGGTACCCTGTTTCAAGACGTCTCGCATCTCACACAAGTGGTTCCCAAATTGGAAAAGGACACCTACTATCTTTGGAACAAGGTAGATGACCTTGAAAATCGGTCTAGGAGAAATAACATTCGACTAGTGGGGCTCCCGGAAGCAGTTAAGGGCCCGGCTCTAGCTCATTTTGTTCGTAACACTCTCCCGACCCTCTTAGGAATCAAATCTGAATGTCGTGATCTCATCATTGAACGAGTTCACAGAGTGGGTCAACACTCCGCAGCTACGTCTACCCGTCCTCGAGTTGTCTTGTTTCGATGCCTTAATTACTTACATAAACAGTTGCTCTGGTCAGCGTCCCGCAACAAGAAATTTATTCCATGGAAGTCATCGAAGTTATACCTTTTTCAAGATTTCTCAGTGGAATTGTCTCGAGCCCGTAAGGCTTTTTCCCCAGTGTGCTCCCGCTTAGTGGCAGACCAGCGTAAATTTGCCCTGATCTACCCAGCCAAGCTGAGACTGTTTGATGGTTCTTCTTACAAGGATTTCAACTGATGCAGAGGCTTTCTTGGCGGAAGAGAGTCGTTCTACGCCCCAAGGAGATATTGCAGATACTCCTCCGGTTACTCGCTGACCTCCTCTCAGTTCATGTGGACACTGCTTTGTTCTAATACGTTGATTTTTTTTTTCCAATGAAAAATGCATCCCTTCGTTAAAATGTCACTACGAATTGTTATGCAAATATGTCTTATTTTATGGTATTACAGGTATACTACTGATAATATGTTTACTGCCTGAGTTCGAGGCCTAGTTACTATTTTTTCACATTGATTCAGTTTTCAGAGGCTTATCTCGCCCATTGTGTTTTGCTATTAGATTCATCAAACATTTGCCATGATTTCAATGGCACTGGTTTTGACTTTGCAGATTTATGTTTGTTCTCATTTCATGTCGTCCCATGTTTGTGTTTGTCTCTTCCCTTTTGTCTCCTCTCCCACCCCCTCTCCCATTTTTTATTTACCTGACAGGTCAAGTGGGGATGTTCGTAACCGGTTCCTGCATTACTCACCTATCACTTAAATGTCTGTACGCTTAGGCACGTGGAATGTCGGAGGAATTAACTCCCCGGCTAAAAGACGCAAGATTCTTACCTATATTTCCAAACTGAAGGTAGATATCATATGTATCCAAGAAACACATTTGACTCACACTGAATCCCTGAAACTGCAAACACTAGGTTGGAGATTGTTAGTTGCTGCACCTTATAACTCTAAATCCCGAGGCGTTGCTATATTGGCCAAAAAATCCTTATCCGTCTCTATCTCTAATTCAATTATTGACCCGGAAGGGCGGTACCTGATTACTGATATTGTAATTCCCCATATACCCTCTGCACGATCTATGCCCCAAATGTTTATAAAAGATCCTTCTTTAGCACCTTACTGGCCAAATTATTACAACATAGCTCAAAATCCCTGATTTTATTGGGAGATTTTAATCTTATCTCCTCCCCGATTCTTGACAGGTCCTCCACCTCAAAGACTCCCATCTCGCTCCCTAAATTGGGTATACCAGCGCTTTCCAAGCAACTTAGCTTGATTGATGTTTGGCGAGCTATGAACCCAATAGAAAAAGAATTCACCTGCCTCTCTGCTGCTCACCAGACACTCTCCCGCATAGATTTTATTTTATTATCTTCCTCCTTATTCCCCAAAGTGCAGGATCTTGTTATTGAACCTATAGGGTTATCTGACCATGCGTTAGTATGGTTGTCGCTTCAAACTACAGTAGACAAGGGCCCTTATAGATTATGGAAATTCCCTAACTATTTGTCCCAGTCCATTTCTTTCCGGCAAAAATTAGAGTCCGCTTGGATGGACTTTAAACATGCTAATGCAGATTGTGAAACTTCAGACCCACTTTTGTTTTGGCAGACAGGCAAAGCGGTCCTTCGCGGTGTCATAATCTCCTACCTGGCGGCTGAGAATAGACGCTTAGCCGCCATGTATCTTGATTTACAGTCTAAATTGACGGAATCTTATCAATCCTTTAAGTTAACCCCTACCCCTTCCAATAAGTCGGTGTACTGCACTGCAAAAATTCATTTTGATTAATATTTTAAAATCAAAAGTGATCGCTCCCTTTTTTCCACTAATTATAAATTTTATAGATTTGGAAACAAGACGGGCCGTCTCCTTTCCAATCTCCTGAAAGGTTCACAACCACCTATGTTGGTCCACCCGTTACGTCGAGACGACGGTTCTGTGGCAAACTCGAGTGACCAGATCACTGATATTATGAAAAATTTCTATGAATCCATATACTCTGACCCTCAAGATATTGATCCCCCTTCCACTGATGAGGTTCCCCCCAGTTCTTGGACGTTTCCACCCCTTCCCCAATTTCCAGATGAATTCTCTCATCTACTAGAAGCCCCTGTCTCCATAGAAGAAGTCACTAGGGTTATTCAACAATCAAAACCATTGAAAGCCCCAGGCCCAGATGGTCTATCAGCGGAATTTTACAAAATTCTATTGCCTAGGTTTGGGGAAAACTTGGTTGCCTTCTACAATGGTATTATTTCTTCCAAATCGGTTCCACTCTACTTCAATTCAGCGATTATTAAGTTACTCCCCAAACAGGGCAAAGATTTATCTCTACCTGGATCTTATAGACCTATTTCTTTATTAAACTTTGATTATAAAATATTTACAAAAATTCTGGCTGACAGATTGAAACTATATTTACCCCAAATTATTCATCCGGATCAGACCGGTTTCATATTAGGTAGACATTCAGTAGTTAATGTTCGAAAAATTTTGGCAGCTATTCACCACGCGAGCCCTTCTACCCCCCCTAGTCTGATAGTTTCTTTTGACGCAGAAAAAGCGTTTGATTTAGTTAGTTGGAAATACCTTTTCACTGCTTTACGCCGGTTTGGTTTCCCCCCAGCTTTTATTTCTATATCACAAACACTATACCATTCCCCCTTCTCACAAATTTCCTGTAACGGTTCCATATCGTCTGCCTTCGCCATCTCACGTGGGACACGCCAAGGCTGCCCTCTATCCCCCCTTCTTTTTGCCATCGCCATGGAACCTCTGGCGATTGCTATACGGCTTTCTGCTACGATTGAAGGTATTACCATTCGTTCCAAATTACTCAAAGTTTCCCTATATGCAGACGATATGGTACTTTTTCTTTCCAACCCGGCATCCTCTCTTCCAGCTGTCCTAAACCTCATCTCCTCTTTTGGTTGTGTCTCTGGTTACAAAGTCAATTTAGACAAATCAGCGATCCTCCCTATTAGTGGCACGCCCTCTTATTTTCAATCACTGCCTATTCTTCAAGCTTTCCACATTGCCCAGTCTTCTATTAAATACTTAGGTATTCATATAGCGACCTCACTATCGGACATTTATGCCCTTAACTTTACCCCCATCATCGCCAAGCTGAAATCATACCTAGACAATTGGCTATCCCTGCCTATTTCCCTCTTAGGCAGAATAGCAGCTATAAAGAGTGTACTGTTTCCCAAAATCTTCTATGTTATGCAAATGCTCCCGTTTAGACTCCTCGCTAAAGATATCAAAAATTTAAATACCCTCTTTTCCCGATTCCTATGGCAAGGGAAACGTCCAAGAATTGCGTTCGCTAAATTAAGATTACCCCGTAAGGAGGGAGGTCTAGGTTTTCCTGATCTAGCCTTATATTCGGACGCAATATTTTTTCGATATGTCAGTGACTGGTTGCTCGAGACTAACTCTTACACAGATAATCAACTGGACTCTGCTCTATTTGCCCCTTACTCCCCCAATGCACTGTTACACTCTAGATTAGCGGATATTCCTCCATTTATTAAAGACAATCCTTTATTCATAGATACTTATCGGACCTGGATTAATATTAATAAAAAATGTCATGGTAATTCCAGCTATTCCCCGTATGTGGCATTATGGGGAAATCCGGCTTTTCCCCCTTCACTATCTAATGTGGGTTTTCTTCAATGGAAGGAAAAAGGTTTAGCCTCAATAGGGAAGGTATTTGACCCTGGTGGCCATCTATATTCATTTGCGGATCTTCAGTCCCGTTATTCCATTCCTGCTCAACATTTCTATATGTTTCTTCAAGCACGTCACTATATACAATCCCTATGTATCCCATCACCTACTGACAATAGAACGAACATGCTCCTTTCCTTGCTTAAGCTTATTTCCTCTGTGCCTTATAAAATCAGTTTACTTTATACCTCCTTGGCCTCCTTGTCAGCCTCGGCTCACTGGGAACCCACCCTAAAGAAATGGGCTTTAGATGTGCCTAGTATCAAACTTTTACCAGACCTGATATCTTCATATGATAACACGCTTAGATTCCTACAATCTTCCTATCTGCAAGAAGTTCACATTAGGATGGTACACAGAGCATATATAGCCCCTGCACAACGAAGGTATATGACACCCCTTGAATCCGGTGCATGCGTTAAATGCAAAATGTCCCATGCAACATTTATTCACTGTATTTGGGAATGTGGCAAAATTAAATGGTTTTGGAATAAAGTGATTCAGTTTATAAATGATATGTTTTCTACTCATGTACACCCTGACCCTTTGGCATGTCTCTGTGGGAATTACAAAGCTTGGGACTTAGGTCCCGATAGGAAATTTAAACTCCATTTATTGTCTTTAGTTATCACGATTGCCAAAAAGATTATTCTCATTCACTGGATTCATTCCTCTTCTCCCTCACTATCAGAGGTCAAACAAAAATTGTTGCAAATAATGTATTACGAACGAAGGACTACTATTCCTGATATTGATATGGGCGTGGAGAAATTTTACCGTAAATGGGAATTTTTTATTAACACTTTGGAAATACAGACGCAAAATCATATTCTTAAATTATTCGAAAATACTACCTGGAACTTGCTCAGGAATCTCTCTACCGATTCTTAAATGTGTCTCAGCTATATAAGTATTTTAAATATTATATATGACAGGGTTATGAACCCCTGAATCCCGATGAGTTTCTCACCCCCCTTCCCTCCCTTCCGCTCCCTTCCCTTCTTCCCCTGGATGTTATTTGTAGTGTTTTGTTTTGTTCGTCTTTCCCCCCCTCTTTTTTGGGTTTTATACTCATACTGTACCGTAACATGAAGATTATTGTTTGACTCTCGTATTATTCTATGTTATGTCTGCCAATAAGCTTGTGGAATTTATTTTTTACATATCTCCTCCTAACCCTCCAGCTACTGTGGTAAGAGTGTTTTTCTGTTGAGATTTTCATTGACTATGCAAGCCACCGGCCTATTTGTACTTGTTCATTCCTATTCGGTACTGTGATTGATTTTCTCTATTCCTATTAGAAAACCAATAAAATATATTTACAAAAAGATACAGCAACACATAAGTAATACACTGTGGGGCAGATGTATTAACCTGTAGAAGGCATAAGGAAGTGAAAAACCAGTGATATGTGCAAGGTAATAAAGGCCACAGACAATCTGTTCCTAAATGTTAATTTACATATTGGAGCTGATTGGCTGGTGCCTTTATCACCTTGCACAGATCACTGGTTTCACACTTCCTTATGCCTTCTACAGGTTAATACATCTGCACCTGTATTTGGACAAAGTATACGCAGGCCTACACATATCAAATTACATACCCAGCAGCCATCCATCTGGCATTTGTCCGTCCTCAAACTTATCAAAGAGGGATGACTGACTGAGGATGAAGGAGTCATGGCAGCCCCCAGGGTAACCAGCAACAACACTCATTATTTTGAGATTTGCATCACAAACCACCTGCACATTTGTGGAGTGTTCGAAATGGCGGTTTGTATATATGTGCTGCCTGCCCCTAGGTGGTCTCAGCTGAATGTGTGTGCAATCTATGGCTCCAAGCACATTGGGCATGCCAGCCAGCTCATAGAAATCTACCCTGACGGCATGCCACTGAGACTCCTGGGTAGGGAAGCAGATTGAGGCCTCGATGTGGGGCTGCAAAACAGCCAACACCTGTGTGTACATTTTAAAGAACAATAAACATGAGATTTTAGGACAGAACTGGCCACCGAGAAATTAAAACAAACACAAAACAGAAGAGGTAGTTAGGTATACATCACCTGTGTTAAGATTCTGGAAAATGAGGGCTGTGAGATTCCTATGACATCCCCACACACAGCCTGAAAGCTGCCAGTAGCCATAAAGTGCAACACAGCCAGGAGTTTGTGCAGGCCTGAGACAGGGCGAGAGCATGCTGTCTCAGGGTCTAGGCCCAGTTTGACAAGGTCATACAGACGGAAAATGTTGTTACGATTTAGATGGAACATCTGTATGACCTTATCATCGGACAATGCGTTCAAGTTTAAACGCCCCCTAAAAAAATGAGGCCTGCGCAGCCTCCGCGGAACCTGTACAACCTGCTGACCATGTTCAGTTTCTTGGCCCTGGGTACTTACAGGCTGATGTCTGAGTCTGAGGAATCCCACAGCACACAAAAGATCACTGGCCCACAGTCCTGCTGCCATTTCTGAGTGTAGGTGTATTGAAATGGGCCTAACATCCTTTTATAGGCATCCTAATTCAGGTGTGAGTGATTTTTTATTTGCAACACATGTAAACACGACTGAAAAAAGCAGGTCTATTTTTTTGCCGCTTTTTTTAACGAATCGAAAAAAAATACGACCGCATTTGAGCACTCAGAGACTAACACCCAAATACGAATGAATAGTGAATTCCCGTATTCTATGAAATAACAGCCGCGTTTGACCGATGGTCTATTCATTCGTATTTCGGAACGTTGTCATTCAAACCATTACGAATAGACCAGACACTGCCGAGATTGGTGCTTAGTGAATTCCCGGATTGGGACTTAGAAAAAAAAACACAAATCGTCCAAACTCGGATTTTTAGTAAATACTGTCCCGTGTCGTAAATGGCATATTGGCAAGTTTATGCTTCTCATCACACGCTTTTAATTTTGATTTTTGGGTCATTTTACTGAACTTTTGTAGTATACTTGACGACACAGAGGTAGAGCAGTGGACTACTCTACCGTACTGCTATATATATACTGGTGGTCACAGCAAAATTCTGTACTGTCCTCCTACTATATACTGCGCACAACTAAAATGCAGCACAGGTATGGATGCATAGTATACTTGACGACACAGAGGAAGAGAAGTGGACTACTGTACCGTACTGCTATATATATACTGGTGGCCAGCAAAATTCTGCACTGTCCTCCTACTATATATACTGCGCACAACTAAAATGCAGCACAGGTATGGATGCATAGTATACTTGACGACACAGAGGTAGAGCAATGGACTACTGTACCGTACTGCTATATATATACTGGTGGTCACAGCAAAATTCTGCACTGTCCTCCTACTATATACTACAATGCAGCACAGATATGGAGCGTTTTTCAGGCAGAGAACGTAGATATTTTCAGCACACTGAGCACAGATATTTGCAGTACACTGAACACAGAAACTGAGAGAACGCAGCCACGTCCTCTCCCTATCATCTCCAAAGCACGAGTGAAAATGCCGGCGATGCGCGGCTCCTTATATAGAATACAAATCTTGCGAGAATCCGACAGCGGGATGATGACGTTCGGGCGCGCTCAGGTTAACCGAGCAAGGCGGGAAGATTCGAGTCTGCCTCGGAACCGTGTAAAATGGGTGAAGTTCGGTGGGGTTCGGATCCCGAGGAACCGAACCCGCTTATTACTAGCTAAAATACACTCCCCCATAGGCGTGGACTGTTGATCGCAGCAGCAGCAAAAAGTCGCTGGCTGCGATCAACTCGGAATGACCACCTTAGTGTCAGTGAGACAGATGCACTCTGTGACTGCACTGGCTTCACTGTGATTGGCAATGACTTCCTATTGAAAGTGCTACCTGTCAGTCACTGGGATCCAGTGATCATCAAGCAGTATGGTTTAGTATAAAGACAGGATCCAACTCCTGTCACACAAAAACAAAGGTGTTGGATTTTAGAAATGCTGATTTTGCAAAAATGGGGAGATGTTTAAGTGATTCATTGGCGGACTGGTGGAACTTGGAAGGAGTGCAGGAGAGGTGGGAAAAACTGAAAAGTGCAATACTAAGTGCAACAGACCTTTGTATCAAAAGGGTTAGGAAAAGCACCAGGAAAAGGAAGCCAGTGTCGTTCACAAAAGAAGTATCAACTAGTGTGAAAGCAAAAAAGATGGCTTTTAGGAAATACAAACAGACTCAAAATAATAATGACAAAGAGGTGTATCTTGACAGACGGAAGGATGCTAAGAAAGTGATCAGACGTGCAAAGGCAGAAGCTGAGGAGAAAATGGCCCAGTCAGTAGATAAAGGGGCAAAACTTTTTTTAAGTATATAAGTGAAAGGAGAAAATCAAATTGAGGAATAATAAGACTTAAGACAGAGAGTGAGCATTTGGTGGAGGGAGACAAGGCAATAGCAGATCACCTAAATAATTATTTTTGCTCAGTATTTACTACAGAAGAAGGGATGGGGCCACAGTTAAGTTGCAAGGACATTCATAAAAATAAGGTAGATGAAAGTACATTTACAGAGGAGAAGGTCCTAACAGAACTTTCACAACTAAAAGTGGATAAATCAATGGGACCAGATGGGATACACCCAAGGATACTCAAAGAGCTAAAAGATGTGCTGGTTACACCGTTAACAGAATTATTTAACCAGTCACTAAATACAGGTGCCATTCCAGAGGACTGGAAAAGAGCAAATGTAGTTCCACTGCACAAAAGTGGAAGCAAGGAAGAAGCAAGTAACTACAGACCAGTAAGCCTTACATCAGTAGTGGGGAAAGTAATGGAAAAACTATTAAAAGAAAGAGTTGTGGAATATCTTAAATCAAACCACTTACAGGATCCAAAACAGCATAGATTTACTGGTGGTAGATCATGCCAAACAAATCTTATTGACTTTTTTGACTCTGTGACGAAAATAATAGATCAAGGGGGAGCTGTAGATGTAGCATATCTAGACTTTAGTAAGGCATTTGACACTGTCCCACATCGCAGACTGCTAAATAAACTTGAAAGCGTGGGGGTGGATTATAAAACAGTTAAATGGATAAGAACCTGGTTGCAGGATAGGAAACAGACAGTTGTAGTTAATGGAGTGCAATCTATGGAGGGAAATGTTACCAGTGGAGTACCCCAGGGATCTGTACTTGGCCCAGTTCTCTTTAATATCTTTGTTGGTGACATTGCAGATGGTATTGAAGGGAAAGTATGCCTTTTTGCAGATGATACAAAGATATGCAACAGGGTAGACACACCGGGAGGGGTAAAACAAATGATTGATGACCTAGCTAGGCTTGAGAAATGGTCAAGAACGTGGCAACTACAGTTTAATGCTAAAAAAAATGCAAAATCATGCACTTGGGTCTCAAAAACCCAAAGGCTAAATATAGTATCAAGGGTACTATAATGGAAACTACTGAGGAGGAAAGGGATTTAGGAGTCACTATTTCAAGTGACTTGAAGGCAGGAAAGCAATGCAACAAAGCAATGAGAGAGGCAAGTCAGATGCTTGGTTGCATAGGGAGAGGAATCAGTAGCAGGAAAAAAGAAGTGATAATGCCACTGTATAGGTCATTGGTGCGGCCCCATCTGGAATACTGTGTCCAGTTCTGGAGACCATATCTCCAGAAGGATATAAATACAGTAGAGAGTGTACAAAGAAGGGCAACTAAAATGGTGCATGGCCTACATCACAAAACGTACCCGGAAAGGCTAAAAGATCTTAACATGTATAGTTTGGAGGAGAGAAGGGAAAGGGGAGACATGATAGAAACTTTCAAATATATCAAGCGTCTTAACAAAGTTCAGGAGGGAAACATTCTTCAAAGGAAGAGAAGTATTAGAACTCGAGGACATACACTAAGACTGGAGGGGGGGAGGTTCAGGGGAAATTTAAGGCAAAATTACTTCACAGAAAGGGTAGTGGATAAGTGGAATAGTCTACCATCAGAGGTGGTAGAGGCTAAGACTGTAGAGCAATTTAAACATGCTTGGGATAGGCATATGAATATCCTTACAAAGAATTAAGGTTCAAAAAGGGTTGAGATTACCTAAAGGATAAAAAAAAAGGGCAGACTAGATGGGCCAGGTGGTTCTTATCTGCTTTCAAATTCTATGTTTCTATGTTTCTATGTCACAGACACACAAGGCAGTCCCATAGTTTCCTCCCTCCGGGACTGCCAGACCGTGCTGCAATAGGCAGAGACCAGGCTTCCTGTAGGAAGCCACTCCCTGTCTTTTGCGCAGCCCAATCTGATCCGGCCTCTATGGACTGCAGCCAATGCAGTCCATAGAAGCCGTAGCTTGTGTATGTACAGTCGCACCGTGCCGTCTGCGCATGTGCCGGTCCCAGCACCTGCTAAATCCAATGTGCAGGTGCCTGTACCCGGGGCGGCGGCCGGCTGCCTCCCCTCCCTGGCAGCCCTACTGCTAAACATAAGCAGGAGCCGCCACTGGATAGATGTGATAAAACGCAGCCTCTTGGAGGTTCTGGCACATTTAATGCAAACAGAAAGAAAGAAAATATAAAGAGAAAGAAAATAAACTTTCTTTAAAAAAAAAAAAAAAGCCTATACAGGTTGAGTATCCCTTATCCAAAATGCTTGGGACCAGAGGTGTTTTGGATATCGGATTTTTCCGTATTTTGGAATAATTGCATACCATAATGAGATATCATGGTGATGGGACCTAAATGTAAGCACAGAATGCATTTATGTTACATATACATCTTATACACACAGCTTGAAGGTCATTTTAGCCAATATTTTTTATAACTTTGTGCATTAAACAAAGTGTGTCTACATTAACACAATTCATTTATGTTTCATATACACCTTATACACACAGCCTGAAGGTCATTTAATACAATATTTTTAATAACTTTGTGTATTAAATAAAGTTTGTGTACATTGAGCCACCAGAAAACAAAGGTTTCACTATCTCAGTCTCGCTCAAAAAAGTCCGTATTTCGGAATATTCCGTATTTCGGAATATTTGGATATGGGATACTCAACCTGTATCTTCTTCACATATTATCCTCTTATATTTGCAGCAAATATATTATTTATTTTTTACATGTACTTAAACATTCATGTATTAATGTATTAATTCGATTTTTAATCAACTTTTATAGTTGCCTTCACTTATTATTTATTAATAGTTATTGGCACACATTTATTTATATAGCACCAGCATACGCCACAGCGCACACAGCAAGAAGTAGATCCATTTGTTTTAATCAACATCATCTATGTAAATAAGTCATGGCTTCCGTTTCAGTGGATTCAATATTCTGCTGGAACCACGGATTCTAACAGTCATGTGCTGTGCGCTGTGTAATGACTGACGTCGGGAAGGCTGTTACCCGTATGAGCGGTGACCACTACAGTACGGCACTTGGCTTGGGTCTCTCTATCTCCATCCAGGAGACAATTCTCCCTGCTTCCTGAATGTGAGGTAATGGCTGTCAGATGGTGCAGACAGATCACAGATCATGGTCACATGACACAGTGGGGTAAATTTACTAAGATTCGTATTTTCCCGTTTCAGGTCAAAGTTCAATCACGAATGACATCGAAAGTGTAAAACTGCAACTTTTTGAATTGATTACGACTAATTTACTAAGCTGTCGTATTCGGGTTTTTCTTTTGTTCCGATGTCGATGTCATTCGTGGTTTTTTTTCTATTTTTACGGCAGTGATTAGCAAAACACTGCCGACTTTTTTTACAATCAATCTCGGCCGGATCTGTGTGATCCGTGCTGGGGTTTATTTTTATTTATTTTTTTAAATTAAACACTGTAAAATAATTAAAAAAAATGCGTGGGGTCCCCCCTCCTAAGCATAACCAGCCTCGGGCTCTTTGAGCCGATCCTGGTTGCAAAAATATGGGGGAAAAAATGACAGGGGTTCCCCCATATTTAAGCAACCAGCATCGGGCTCTGCGCCTGGTCCTGGTCCCAAAAATACGGGGGACAAAAAGAGTAGGGGGTCCCCCGTATTTTTAAAACCAGCACCGGGCTCCACTAGCTGGACAGATAATGCCACAGCCGGGGGTCACTTTTATATAGTGCCCTGCGGCCGTGGCATCAAAAATCCAACTAGTCACTCCTGGCCGGGGTACCCTGGGGGAGTGGGGACCCCTTCAATCAAGGGGTCCCCCCCCCCCAGCCACCCAAGGGCCAGGGGTGAAGGCCGAGGCTGTCCCCCCCCATCCAATGGGCTGCGGATGGGGAGGCTGATAGCCTTTGTTGTAAAAGAAAAGATATTGTTTTTAGTAGCAGTACTACAAGGCCCAGCAAGCCTCCCCCGCATGCTGGTACTTGGAGAACCACAAGTACCAGCATGCGGCGGAAAAACTGGCCCGCTGGTACCTGTAGTACTACTACTAAAAAAATACCCAAAAAAAGACAAGACACACACACCGTGAAAGTATAATTTTATTACATACATACATACACACATACATACATACTTACCTTAAGTTCCCACGCAGGTCGGTCCTCTTCTCCAGTAGAATCCAAGGGGTACCTGTTGAAGAAATTATACTCACGAGATCCAGGGGTCCAGGCTCCTCGGGAAATCCAGGGGTAATCCACGTACTTGAAAAAAAAAAAAAACGGTGTCCCGACCACGAACTGAAAGGGGACCCATGTTTGCACATGGGTCACCTTTCCACGAATGCCAGAAACCCACTCTGACTTCTGTCTAAGTGGGTTTCTTCAGCCAATCAGGGAGCGCCACGTTGTAGCACTCTCCTGATCAGCTGTGTGGTCCTGTCCTCACTGACAGGCAGCACACGGCAGTGTTACAATGTAGCGCCTATGCGCTACATTGTAACCAATGATGGGAACTTTCTGCCCTGCGGTTGACCTAAAGTGACGTCACCGCTGAGCAGAAAGTTCCCATCATTGGTTACAATGTAGCGCATAGGCGCTACATTGTAACACTGCCGTGTGCTGCCTGTCAGTGAGGACAGGACCACACAGCTGATCAGGAGAGTGCTACAACGTGGCGCTCCCTGATTGGCTGAAGAAACCCACTTAGACAGAAGTCAGAGTGGGTTTCTGGCATTCGTGGAAAGGTGACCCATGTGCAAACATGGGTCCCCTTTCAGTTCGTGGTCGGGACACCGTTTTTTTTTTTTTCAAGTACGTGGATTACCCCTGGATTTCCCGAGGAGCCTGGACCCCTGGATCTCGTGAGTATAATTTCTTCAACAGGTACCCCTTGGATTCTACTGGAGAAGAGGACCGACCTGCGTGGTAACTTAAGGTAAGTATGTATGTATGTGTGTATGTATGTAATAAAATTATACTTTCACGGTGTGTGTGTCTTGTCTTTTTTTGGGTATTTTTTTAGTAGTAGTACTACAGGTACCAGCGGGCCCGTTTTTCCGTCGCATGCTGGTACTTGTGGTTCTCCAAGTACCAGCATGCGGGGGAGGCTTGCTGGGCCTTGTAGTACTGCTACTAAAAACAATATCTTTTCTTTTACAACAAAGGCTATCAGCCTCCCCATCCGCAGCCCATTGGATGGGGGGGGGACAGCCTCGGGCTTCACCCCTGGCCCTTGGGTGGCTGGGGGGGGGACCCCTTGATTGAAGGGGTCCCCACTCCCCCAGGGTACCCCGGCCAGGGGTGACTAGTTGGATTTTTGATGCCACGGCCGCAGGGCACTATATCAAAGTGACCCCCGGCTGTGGCATTATCTGTCCAGCTAGTGGAGCCCGGTGCTGGTTTTAAAAATACGGGGGACCCCTACTCTTTTTGTCCCCCGTATTTTTGGAACCAGGACCAGGCGCAGAGCCCGATGCTGGTTGCTTAAATATGGGGGAACCCCTGTCAATTTTTTCCCCATATTTCTGCAACCAGGATCGGCTCAAAGAGCCCGAGGCTGGTTATGCTTAGGAGGGGGGACCCCACGCAATTTTTTTTTAATAAAATAACAACTTTCCCACCCCTTCCCACTGATATACATGCACGGATCTCATGGATCCCTGCATGCCTATCCAATCACGGAAAAAAAAAGTAGGTCTGTTTTTTTTTAGCACTTTTTTACGAGTTGTAATTTTTCACGGCAGTATTTGTTTGTTTTTTGCTTTGCACTTCTTAGTAAATGACCGAGATTCATACTTAAACAGCCGCGTTTTGACCGATGGTGTATTCATTCGTAATTTTTTACTTGGACTTGCAAAAAATTACGAATGCCCTCATCTCTGCCGTGATTAGTGTTTAGTAAAATTACCGAGATGACACTTTGATGAAAAAACGGCATCTCGGTCAAAATCGGGAGCTTAGTAAATTTACCCCAGTGTCTAGGTCGACCACTATTGGTCAACAGTAACTAAGTCGACACCCAAAATAGGTTGACACAAGCATTATGTCGACACGAGCAAGGTCAACTTGACAAAAGGTTGACATGAGGTGTTTTACATTTTTTAGTGTTGTTTTCTTTGTAGAGTGACCGGGAACCCCAATTAGTGCACCGTGTCCCCTCGCGTAGCTCGCCATGCTTTGGGCAAGGTGCCTCGCTCTACTACCGCTGCGCTCAGCACAGGTTACCGCTCCCAATTGTAGTCCACGTGGATTGTAAAGTATGAAAAATTAAAAAAAATTAAAAATATTGTTACAAAACTCATGCCGACCTAGTGATCTTGTCGACCTAGAAACCCTGTCGACCTAATGCATGTTGAAAAAACAATTTGGGTTCCCTAATGCACACCAAGTGAGAAATAAATAATACTACATAATAATCAGATAATACGGAGATCTTAGTTGCGTATATCTGCAGATATAGGGTTAAGTCCCCAGGCCGATCGGCAAGGCTTCTCTGTCACTGGGTGTCCCTAATACTAGGTATGGGTCCGGGGTGCAGGACCACATCATGCCGGCACAGGTCGGCCACCCCAGGTCAGCACACAGGTGAAAATTAATAAGGGTTAATAAGAAGCACATAAGTGCTATATAAGTGAAGTGTGATTAAAATAATACAAAAATATATACAAAGTGATAGGAAAAATCATGAGTGTTAATAAAGTGTTAGGGTGTGCCGACCTGAAGCCGCCCAGCCACACCGACACAGAGGCCACCGCACCCCACAAATAAATAATTACATATATGTCTGGGTCTGAATGCCCAGTGTAAGGCCACATGATAATGGCTCCTACAGCATCTGAGAGCCAGCTTACCTGGAGACACCCCTGGCTTCTCCAATGGCACTCTGGAGTCAGCAATCCCTCCTAATGCTGACCCATCCATGCCTCTCTAAATACAATGCACAAATATTGGAAAGCTGCTCAATCAAATTGAAATATCACTCAGATGCTAAAAGGGAGGGGTAATTCTGTGTAAGAAAAAACAATTTGGGTTCCCTAATGCACACCGAGTGAGAAATAAATAATACTACATAATAATCATGTGCCGGCATGATGTGGTCCTGCACCCCGGACCCATACCTAGTATTAGGGACCCCCAGTGACGGAGAAGCCTTGCCGATCGGCCTGGGGGCTTAACCCTATATCTGCAGATATACGCAACTAAGATCTCCGTATTATCTGATTATTATGTAGTATTATTTATTGCTCACTCGGTGTGCATTAGGGAACCCAAATTGTTTTTTCTTACACAGAATTACCCCTCCCTTTTAGCACCTGAGTGATATTTCAATCTGATTGAGCAGCTTTCCAATATTTGTCTAATGCATGTTGACCAATAGTGGTGGACCTAGTGACTGTCGACCTAAGTGTAGTCAACCTAGAGACCGGATACCGATTCTGAGGTGGGACTAAAGAAAAGAAGAGGAAGCAACTGTGTACCTGCAGTGCAAGGGGGAAAATACATTTATTTTGTTTTGCATGCAGGGTAAATACTGTCTGCCTTTGCATGGAGCCACTGGCGCTCAGAGGTTGGGTCAATAATTGCCAGGTTTGCCTTCTGAGTATCCTTACTTGATCCGGTAAGCGAGTCCCTTTTCTGCGACTCCATTTTTTTCAAATGACAACTTCAGAAAGATGGTGCCGCACAGTGAAACCAAAGACTCTGCGCTCTCTAGTGCACATGCGCTATCTTCCCGAATGTCACTTGGAAGCAGGGCCGGATTAAGGCAGGTGGGGGCCCAGGGCAAGAGAGGTTGTGGGGGAACCACTATTGCCGTCAACACCCCCCAAGCGCAATCCCCACCCCTTTACCTGGATTTTAGCTGCCTCCCAGCAGCAATAGCCATAGTGTACAGAAAAAAACAGTGCTCCAAACCAATGATGCCGCAACAGCTGATGAAATGGTCACACCCACTTCCAAATAGTCCTCAGTCCAAAGTCACAGTATGCAGATGTGCGCACCCTCTGGAATAATACGGGATATCATTTCACAACAGTCTCCTTATGAGGAATTTTCTGCCATAGAGAATTTCATCCCCTCCAACAAATTTCATAACCAGTTCCTACTTCAATTCCTGGGGATAATTCAGAGTTATTCGCAGCAGCAAATTTGTTAGCAGTTGGGCAAAACCACGTGCACTGCAGGTGGGGCAGATGTAACATGTGCAGAGACAGACAGATTTGGGTGGGTTATTTTGTTTCTGTGAAGGGTAAATACCAGTTATGTGCACCGAAAATGTTTCGGGTTTTGTGTTTTGGTTTTTGATTCGGTTCCGCGGCCGTGTTTTGGATTCGGACGCGTTTTGGCAAAACCTCCCTGAAATTTTTTTGTCGTATTTGGGTGTGTTTTGGATTAGGGTGTTTTTTTACAAAAAAAATCCTCAAAAACAGCTTAAATCATAGAATTTGGAGGTCATTTTGATCCCATAGTATTATTAACCTCAATAACCATAATTTCCACTCATTTTCAGTCTATTCTGAACACCTCACACCTCACAATATTATTTTTAGTCCTAAAATTTGCACCGAGGTCGCTGGATGACTAAGCAAAGCGACCCAAGTGGCCGACACAAACACCTGGCCCATCTAGGAGTGGCACTGCAGTGTCAGACAGGATGGCACTTCAAAAAAATAGTCCCCAAACAGCACATGATGCAAAGAAAAAAAGAGGCGGAATGAGGTAGCTGTGTGACTAAGCTAAGCGACACAAGTGGCCGACGCAAACGCCTGGCCCATCTAGGAGTGGCACTGCAGTGTCAGACAGGATGGCACTTCAAAAAAATAGTCCCCAAACAGCACATGATGCAAAGAAAAAAAGAGGCGCAATGAGGTAGCTGTGTGACTAAGCTAAGCTACCCAAGTGGCCGACACAAACACCTGGCCCATCTAGGAGTGGCACTGCAGTGTCAGACAGGATGGCAGATTTAAAAAATAGTCCCCAAACAGCACATGATGCAAAGAAAAAAAGAGGTGCACCAAGGTCGCTGGATGGCTAAGCTAAGCGACACAAGTGGCCGACACAAACACCTGGCCCATCTAGGAGTGGCACTGCAGTGTCAGACAGGATGGCACTTCCAAAAATAGTCCCCAAACAGCACATGATGCAAAGAAAAATGAAAGAAAAAAGAGGTGCAAGATGGAATTGTCCTTGGGCCCTCCCACCCACCCTTATGTTGTAAAAACAGGACATGCACACTTTAACAAACCCATGATTTCAGCGACAGGGTCTGCCACACGACTGTGACTGAAATGACTGGTTGGTTTGGGCCCCCACCAAAAAAAGAAGCAATCAATCTCTCCTTGCACAAACTGGCTCTCCAGAGGCAAGATGTTCACCTCCTCCTCTTCCTCCGATTCCTCGCCCCTTTCACTGTGTACATCCCCCTCCTCACAGATTATTAATTCGTCCCCACTGGAATCCACCATCTCAGGTCCCTGTGTACTTTCAGGAGGCAATTGCTGGTGAATGTCTCCACGGAGGAATTGATTATAATTAATTTTGATGAACATCATCTTCTCCACATTTTCTGGAAGTAACCCCGTACGCCGATTGCTGACAAGGTGAGCGGCTGCACTAAACACTCTTTCGGAGTAGACACTGGAGGGGGGGGCAACTTAGGTAAAATAAAGCCAGTTTGTGCAAGGGCCTCCAAATTGCCTCTTTTTCCTGCCAGTATACGTACGGACTGTCTGACGTGCCTACTTGGATGCGGTCACTCATATAATCCTCCACCATTGTTTCGATGGTGACAGAATCATATGCAGTGACTGTAGACGACATGTCAGTAATCGTTGGCAGGTCCTTCAGTCCAGACCAGATGTCAGCACTCGCTCCAGACTGCCCTGCATCACCACCAGCAGGTGGGCTCGGAATTCTTAGCCTTTTCCTCGCACCCCCAGTTGCGGGAGAATGTGAAGGAGGAGCTGTTGACGGGTCACGTTCCGCTTGACTTGACAATTTTCTCACCAGTAGGTCTTTGAACCTCTGCAGACTTGTGTCTGCCGAAATGAGAGATACAACGTAGGTTTAAAATCTAGGATCTAGCACGGTGGCCAAAATGTAGTGCTCTGATTTCAACAGATTGACCACCCGTGAATCCTGGTTAAGCGAATTAAGGGCTCCATTCACAAGTCCCACATGCCTAGCGGAATCGCTCTGTTTTAGCTTCTCCTTCAATGTCTCCAGCTTCTTCTGCAAAAGCCTGATGAGGGGAATGACCTGACTCAGGCTATCAGTGTCTGAACTGACTTCACGTGTGGCAAGTTCAAAGGGTTGCAGAACCTTGCACAACGTTGAAATCATTCTCCACTGCGCTTGAGTCAGGTGCATTCCCCCTCCTTTGCCTATATCGTAGGCAGCTGTATAGGCTTGAATGGCCTTTTGCTGCTCCTCCATCCTCTGAAGCATATAGAGGGTTGAATTCCACCTCGTTACCATCTCTTGCTACAGATGATGGCAGGGCAGGTTCAGGAGTATTTGCTGGTGCTCCAGTCTTCGGCACGCAGTGGCTGAATGCAGAAAGTGGCCCGCAATTCTTCGGGCCACCGGCAGCATCTCTTGCACGCCCCTGTCGTTTTTAAAATAATTCTGCACCACCAAATTCAATGTATGTGCAAAACATGGGAAGTGCTGGAATTTGCCCACATGTAATGCAGGCACAATATTGGTGGCGTAGTCCCATGTCACAAATCCCCAGGAGAGTCCAATTGGGGTAAGCCATTCTGTGATGATGTTCCTCAGTTTCCGTAAGAGGTTGTCAGCTGTGTGCCTCTTATGGAAAGCGGTGATACAAAGCGTAGCCTGCCTAGGAACGAGTTGGCATTTGCGAGATGCTGCTACTGGTGCCGCCGCTGCTGTTCTTGCTGCGGGAGGCAATACATCTACCCAGTGGGCTGTCACAGTCATATAGTCCTGAGTCTGCCCAGCTCCACTTGTCCACATGTCCGTGGTTAAGTAGACATTGGGTACAACTGCATTTTTTAGGACACAGGTGACTCTTTTTCTGACGTCTGTGTACATTTTCGGTATCGCCTGCCTAGAGAAGTGGAACCTAGATGGTATTTGGTACCGGGGACACAGTACCTCAATCAAGTCTCTAGTTCCCTGTGAATTAACGGTGGTTACCGGAAACACGTTTCTCACCACCCAGGCTGCCAAGGCCTGAGTTATCCGCTTTGCAGCAGGATGACTGCTGTGATATTTCATCTTCCTCGCAAAGGACTGTTGGACAGTCAATTGCTTACTGGAAGTAGTACAAGTGGTCTTCCGACTTCCCCTCTGGGATGACGATCGACTCCCAGCAGCAACAACAGCAGCGCCAGCAGCAGTAGGCGTTACACTCAGGGATGCATCGGAGGAATCCCAGGCAGGAGAGGACTCGTCAGACTTGACAGTGACATGGCCTGCAGGACTATTGGCTTTCCTGTGTAAGGAGGAAATTGACACTGAGGGAGTTGCTGGTGTGGTTTGCAGGAGCTTGGTTAAGAGGAAGGGATTTAGTGGTCAGTGGACTGCTTCCGCTGTCACCCAAATTTTTTGAACTTGTCACTGACTTCTGATGAATGCGGTCCAGGTGACATATAAGGGAGGATATTACTAGGTGGTTAACGTCCTTACCCCTACTTATTACAGCTTGACAAAGGCAACACACGGCTTGACACCAGTTGTCCGCATTTCTGATCAAATAATTCCACACCGAAGAGGTGATTTTTTTTTGTATTTTGACCAGGCATGTCAATGGCCATATTCGTCCCATGGACAACAGGTGTCTCCCCGGGTGCCTGACTTAAACAAACCACCTCACCATCAGAATCCTCCTTGTCAATTTCCTCCCCAGCGCCAGCAACACCCATATCCTCATCCTGGTGTACTTCAACAGTGACATCTTCAATTTGACTATCAGGAACTGGACTGCGGGTGCTCCTTCCAGCACTTGCAGGGGGCGTGCAAATGGTGGAAGGCGCAACCTCTTCCCGTCCAGTGTTGGGAAGGTCAGGCATCGCAACCGACACAATTGGACTCTCCTTGGGGATTTGTGATTTAGAAGAACGCACAGTTCTTTGCTGTGCTTTTGCCATCTTAACTCTTTTAAGTTTTCTAGCAGGAGAATGAGTGCTTCCATCCTCATGTGAAGCTGAACCACTAGCCATGAACATAGGCCAGGCCTTCAGCCGTTCCTTGCCACTCCGTGTCGTAAATGGCACATTGGCAAGTTTACGCTTCCCCTCAGACGATTTAGATTTTTGGGTCATTTTACTGAGCTTTATTTTTTTGGATTTTACATGCTCTCTACTATGACATTGGGCATCGGCCTTGGCAGACGACGTTGATGGCATTTCATCGTCTCGGCCATGACTAGTGGCAGCAGCTTCAGCACGAGGTGGAAGTGGATCTTGATCTTTCCCTATTTTACCCTCCACATTTTTGTTCTCCATTTTTTAATGTGTGGAATGATATGCCAGTAATATATCAATAGCAATGGCCTACTACTATATATACTGCGCACAACTGAAATGCACCACAGGTATGGATGGATAGTATACTTGACGACACAGAGGTAGGTAGAGCAGTGGCCTACTGTACCGTACTGCTATATATTATATACTGGTGGTCAGCAAACTGTGCAAAACTGAAATGCACCACAGGTATGGATGTATAGTATACTTGACGACACAGAGGTAGGTAGAGCAGTGGCATTCTGTACCGTACTGCTATATATTATATACTGGTGGTCAGAAAACTGTGCAAAACTGAAATGCACCACAGGTATGGATGGATAGTATACTTGACGACACAGAGGTAGGTAGAGCAGTGGCCTTCTGTACCGTACTGCTATATATTATATACTGGTGGTCAGCAAACTGTGCAAAACTGAAATGCACCACAGGTATGGATGGATAGTATACTTGACGACACAGAGGTAGGTAGAGCAGTGGCCTTCTGTACCGTACTGCTATATATTATATACTGGTGGTCAGCAAACTGTGCAATACTGAAATGCACCACAGGTATGTATGGATAGTATACTTGACGACACAGAGGTAGGTAGAGCAGTGGCCTACTGTACCGTACTGCTATATATTATATACTGGTGGTCAGCAAACTGTGCAAAACTGAAATGCACCACAGGTATGGATGTATAGTATACTTGACGACACAGAGGTAGGTAGAGCAGTGGCCTACTGTACCGTACTGCTATATATTATATACTGGTGGTCAGCAAACTGTGCAAAACTGAAATGCACCACAGGTATGGATGGATAGTATATTTGACGACACAGAGGTAGGTAGAGCAGTGGCCTACTGTACCGTACTGCTATATATTATATACTGGTGGTCAGCAAACTGTGCAAAACTGAAATGCACCACAGGTATGGATGTATAGTATACTTGACAACACAGAGGTAGGTAGAGCAGTGGCCTACTGTACCGTACTGCTATATATTATATACTGGTGGTCAGCAAACTGTGCAAAACTGAAATGCACCACAGGTATGGATGTATAGTATACTTGACGACACAGAGGTAGGTAGAGCAGTGACCTACTGTACCGTACTGCTATGTATTATATACTGGTGGTCAGCAAACTGTGCAAAACTGAAATGCACCACAGGTATGGATGGATAGTATACTTGACGACACAGAGGTAGGCAGAGCAGTGGCCTTCTGTACTGTACTGCTATATATTATATACTGGTGGTCAGCAAACTGTGCAAAACTGAAATGCACCACAGGTATGGATGGATAGTATACTTGACGACACAGAGGTAGGTAGAGCAGTGGACTACTGTACCGTACTGCTATATATATATAGTTATACTGGTGGTCAGCAAAATTCTGCACTGTCCTCCTACTATATACTACAATGCAGCACAGATATGGAGCGTTTTTCAGGCAGAGAACGTATAATACTGGTGGTCACTGGTCAGCAAAACTCTGCACTGTCCTCCTACTATATAATACTGCTGGTCCCCAGTCCCCACAATAAAGCGATTAGCACACTGAGCACAGATATTTGCAGCACACTGAGCACAGATATGGAGCGTTTTTCAGGCAGAGAACGTAGATATTTGCACTTACAGCACACTGAGCACAGATATTTGCTGCACACTGAGCACAGATATTTGCAGCCCACTGAACCTAGAAACTAAGAGGACGCCAGCCACGTCCTCTCACGATCATCTTCAATGCACGAGTGAAAAATGGCGGCGACGCACGGCTCCTTATATAGAATACGAATCTCGCGAGAATCCGACCGCAGGATGATGACGTTCGGGCGCGCTCGGGTTAACCGAGCAAGGCGAGAGGATCCGAGTTGCTCGGACCCGTGCAAAAAAAGGTGAAGTTCGGGAGGGTTCGGATCCCGAGGATCCGAACCCGCTCATCACCAGTAAATACTGGCTGCATTATTTTTTCACTGCAATTTAGATTTCAGATTGAACACACCGCACCCACATCTAACTCTCTCTGCACATGTTACATCTGCCCCCCCTGCAGTGCACATAGGGGGTCATTCTGAGTTGATCGCACGTTGCAACTTTTTTGCTGCTCGTGCGATCAACTAGACGCCGCCTATGGGGGGCATTTTACATGTCGGTATTTTGACCTATTCGGTATTTTAAATCTCTGTATTTTGTCCATGTTGGGATTTTGACCTTGTCGGGATTTTGACCATCGGTCAATTGGTGTCGGGATTTTGAACGTCGGGATTTTGATTGGAGGTATTTTATACCGATCCCCAATAAAGAGGGAGGGCGGGATTTTCAGAAGAAAAATGACAGAAAACACTAAATGACAACAGCTTATAAATCACATAAGAACTGGTAAAAAAAAATCTATGCATTCATTTATACCCCTTTTACACCAAAATCCCGGAAACAACCCAGGAACACAGGATTTACCCCGTTTCCACTGCGGTGTCGTCCTGGGATATTCCCGGGTCTGCACTGTTCACTATGCAAATGGGTGCAGTCTTTTTAAGGTTGGTCCCTAGAGATAATATCTCCAAGCATCTGGAAAATCCACAGATCGGGACCGCCGATCAGCAGGACACACAGCAGCAGAAACTGCATGCGTCCTGTCCCCCAACCTCCCGACAGCCCGCAGGACGCTGCAGTTGGGAGGAATTGCGGTAAACAGGTCTCGGGTCGGAGGACAAAATGTCGACATGCAAACATGTTCCCATATCATCACTGCCTACATGGACGTCGACACAGTCAATATTGACATTATGGCTCTGACCATGTCAACATGATATATGTCCATATGAATATCAATATTATGTCGACATATGGTACCCAGCCCACTCTTACACCCCAGTGATGGGCCTGAACAAGTGTTGCAGCCACCCACATAAATGCCTACTAAAGCCACCGCAACATTCTCATTAACTGCGTACTCCCTGATTGCCTCCATGGTCACGCAGAATGGTCACCAGAGCTGTAACACTGGCACCATGTTTTATGCATACGAGATTGCAGTCACACGCTAAGACACACCCCAAAAACAGTCACGACATGCCTGTGTTTTTGAGGACACTCCGCATTACCTTCCCCAAAATGACTCTTCCAGGCAATCACTCTACGACTGACTCTTCGCTGGTAACGGCATCACAATAGTATCATGACACGTGTGCACTGCGACTGGTGATAATGGCTGATTGGACTTTTCTCCCAATATTCCGCAGCGCTTTACAGAGAATACTTGGCCTTTCACATCAGTCCCTGTCCCAGTGGAGCTTACAATCTATATTCCCTACCACATGTACACACAGACACATTCACGCTAGGGTTAATTTTGTATGGAGCCAATTACCCTACCAGTATATTTTTGGATTGTGGGATGAAACCAGAGTACCCGGAGGAAACCAACGCAAGTACGGGGAGAATATACAAACTCCACACAGTTAGGGCCATGGTGGGAATGGAACCCATGACCTCAGTGCTGTGAGGCAGTAATGCTAACCATTACCCCATCCGTACTGCCCTATATGACTCAACGTGGTTTACGTTTGCATTTACAGCACAAAATACAACATAAGTGTAACAGAACAGAGAACTAAGCATTTTGGATGCTTTTTTTTTTTTTAGGAACTATAGGGTCATTAGTGAAATGTGTAAATTAACAGGAAAATCTAACCCGGTGAGGCAGGGGGGGGGGGCGGTCGAGCCCTGAGCGGGCTCTCGCTTCTGGCTCCAAGCGCCCGGCCCTTCATCCGGCCGGCGTGAGACCCGGCTCCTGGGAAAGTGGCAGGTGGGGAGTTTGACTGGGGCGGTACACCTGTCAAACCGTAATGCAGGTGTCCTAAGGCGAGCTTAGGAAGGACAGAAACCTCACGTTGAGCAGAAGGGCTTTTTTTTTTTAGGAACTAAAAGGTCATTAGTGAAATGTGTAAATTGACAGAAAAGTCTTGAGTCTGTTTTTGTAGGGTTCTAGAGTGGAGGCCGCTCACACTGTGCAGGGAAGTAAGTTCCATAGAGCCAGAGCCACATAGCTGAAAGCTCGACCCCCGAATGCATTCAAGGAGATTCTCGGTACTGCTATTAGTCCCTACAGATCACAGTAATTGAGCTGGAGAGCAAGGAATATGAAGCTTGCTTCAGGTACCTTGGAGTGGACCCTGGTTATATAGGGCTTTGAAAGTAAGTAAACCAATTTTGAAATAGATTTGCCATCTTACAAGCAGCCAATGAAGGGAATAGAGAATGGGTGCTATGTGGTGCAATTATTTTGCAGGGAGACCAAGGTAAAGGGAGTTACAGTAGTCTAGGTGAGATGATACAAATGCATGTACTACTTTAGGCAGATCTTCAGAGGGAATTATGTGCTTGATTCTGGCTATGTTCCTCAGATGAAAGAATAAGGATTTGATTGTGGCTGATACCATATGTTTAGGTGTCAAGCCACCATCCATGACAACACAATGATTCGCCACATGTTCAGTGTTTTGTAATTGTGAACCCGCAAACATAAGCCCAGTTGGTTGGATATACCCTCTCATCCTTTGACCTATCTAAGAACCTCTGTTTTAGCAGGATTCAGTTGCAGCCAACTTTTACTCATCCGCTCCTGGAGCACAGCTAGACAGCCATTTAGGGTTGTTATTGGGTTCTCAGTGCCCGGAGCAAAGGACAGGTACAGTACAGTTGTTTATCGTCTGCATAGCAGTGGTAGACCAGGCCATGAAGTCTGAATATTTCACTAAGTGATAGTATATATACTGCAAAAAGCATGGGAACCCTGTAGGACACCACATGGCAGTAGCACTGGCAACTACTGTATGAGTATACTCCAGAAGAAACTTGCTGGTAAGAAATGATTTGAACCAGCTTAGGGCTCTGTCATCCAGTCCACAGAATGTTTTAAGATACTCAATCAGAATCCCATGGTCCACGGTATCAAATGCTGCAGAGATCCAGAAGGATTAAGATTAACAGTCACGTCTGTCTCTTGCCATCAGAAGGTCATTAAAAAGGTCTGAGTCATTGCTATGTCTCCTGAATCCTGATTGGAATATATTATCAATATCAAGGGTTGACGGGTGAATCTCCAGATGAGTTGCAACCACTTTCTCAGTAACCTTTCCTAGAAAAGAATGTTTAATGATGGCCTGTAGTTAGTATCGCAGTCAGAATCTAAAGTAGGTTTTTTTTAAAAGAGGTCTAACAATTGCTTCCTTCAGTGTTTCAGGAAAAATGTCTGTCTGCAAAAAGCATTGAGCTATTTTTTGCAAATACAGGTCCGATTATGTCCATACACCCTATTAGAAGCTTGGTTGAGGTGATCACAGGTTATGGGACACAACATTTAGGTAATTCAATCAATGTCTTTTACATCCATTTGGTCAAAGCTGGTCCATGAAGACAGATGGCTTACATTGGCAGGTTTGGTAGATTGGCACTCCTTTGTCAGCACCGTGGGCATTCTGGTTTGCAAAATCATCCACTGTACGGAAAGGCTGAGCTGTGGCCTATTGTTTGCTGCCATGATCTCAATTGACAGGAAATGCTTTCTTACAGGTGATTGTGGATTGCTGTTCTTCAATATGCTTGATTAGTTTAACTTGTCCTCTTAGTCTGCCGTCACTGATGAACATCACGTCCGATGACTGAGATGTTCATCCCGGACTGCTATGCACCTCCTCCTGCATTTGCATTGCGAAGGATTGCATTTGCGCTGGTGCGATCAGCTTTGTAAATTCTCTCCTGTTTTGTCAAAGCCATCTTCAGTTACCTGCAACGAAAAAAGTGGTCTAACTTCTGAACCATAACTGCTATTTCAAATCTGTTTGCAGTAATAAACTTTTCAACAAATTCTAATGTTGTTTGATATGTTACACGACCCTCTTTCCATTTGAAAAAAACTGACTTAGATTCAAGATGGCCGATGTTTGGTACATAACCTAAAAGATAGCCCACCTCACCCATACCTTGTATACACAGCTGACTTGAAAACGGGAAATACTGCCATTTTCACAGATGCATTGGAATCCGACCCTAAATACGGATTATTTGTCCATTTTGTTCTTTCCCATATTCTGTCCTGCTATGGGGTCTGTCAGTGAGATTTACACATCCTTATTTCACAAAAAAAATTCCTGGGCCTTTTATTTTGTTGTTTCAAAGGGGATGAAATCAAAGCATGACCTAGCAGCTAGAACTGCCTGAATGGTCATTTTACTAAATCAGATGACTTACAGCATCTTTGAAAGTAACAGCAGTGTTCAATTACTTTGTGCCGATAGGTTCTGTATTCTCCATTTACTGAGTAAGACATAAGGAGTAAATTTCTACTCTTTGGAAAGAGTGACGGCCTCTTAGTTTGGGCTTGTTCCTATCACACAAAGCCATGGGAACAGTGAACAGAGAGCTGCCAACAGCTCCACAAAGTCATGTCTGCACGCATAACATATTTCATAAGCTAAACTGTTCCAAAATGAAATTAACTGAGTTCATGGAGAGATAAATGTTCCATAGTTGAACATAATAAAAGACCAAACAAAGATGCAACATTAAAAATTATGTCTCCATTTCCAGCCATATAGTAGAGAATGTATCTAAGTATGTAATAAACGTGTGGAGAATACAACATTCTAGTCAACGGGGACAAATGAATTTATTAGATTGTTTCCAACATATTAGATCGTTACCAAGATTATAAAGGACTTTTCAGGTCATGCAATTACTTTCACAGTTGTATTATGTTTCAGCTTGTTAAACCTTCAATGTTTTATTTTAGTAGAACATTTTACAAGAATAGAAAGTCAGACGGCTTCAGCTCACAGTTACAAGGTTTGTAAATGTGTAACAAAATAAGCTGTCCAATATTTGTAATCTTAGGTATAATATTTCACTTTTACAAGTAGATCCCTGGAGTACCCACCAATTAAATGTGATGGCTTCAAACTGTAAGGCTGGACTTGACATATATCGATTTGGGTGAACCACTATTGTAGTATCATGCAAAATGCTATTAAATTTCATTTTTTATTCACCTCTCCTTACTTACTAAGAAAAATGTGGATTTTTTATTGAAAGAATTTATAGTTGCATTATTTTTTATTCTACTGGAAGAGATTAAAAAAACATTTCCTGGCTCCAAATGGTAAATACTGAATAATATATTACAATTTAGCGTGCTCTGACAGTCAATGCATTGTACAGTATTAGTAAAATTACAACTCATGAAAAGCATATGGACAGTGCATTCAAAATTCACCACTAAACTGCTAATAAAGCCTTTATTAGTGTTTATGCATTCTTATCCATCCCAATGGCACATATTAGTTAATGACTTCTCACTTTTAGGAATAGCTTACCATCACTCCTACTAAATCTCCACTCTTTTCTCCCACTATGCCTCTTCTCCACAGTTCTCCCTCACAGGCAGGGCCCTACATGTTCCTCACCAAAACTTTCCTTGGTTCTAATGCTTCATGTCTTTTGTTTCCTAAAACCTTTCAGTGTTCTTTGTCTCATAGTACCTCTCTATGCTTTTTGTCATTTATCTCCTAGAACCTCCAAGTGCTACTTATCTTTTCTCCTAGAAAATCTTGGTGCTCCTTGAACTTCTCAGTGCTCCTTGTCTTTTGTCTCCTAGAATTTTACAGGGCTCCTTGTCTTTTGTCTCCCATGACCTCTCAGAGCCCCTTGTCTTTTGTCTCCTAGAACCTTCTCAGTGCTCCTTGAACCTCTCAGTGCTCCTTGCCTTGTCTCCTAGAAGCTCTCAGTGCTCCATGTCTTTTGTCTCCTAGAACCTCTCAGTGCTCATTGTCTTTAATCTTCTAGACCCTCTCAGCGCTCCTTATCCTTTGTCTCCTAAAACCTCTCAGGGCTCATTGTCATTTGTCTTGTAGAACCTCTCAGTACGCCCAGAACTTCTCAGTGCACCTTGTCTTTAGTCTCCTAGAACCTCTCAGTGCTCTTATCTTTTATCTCCTAGTACATCTCAGGGCTCCTTGTCTTTTGTCTCTTAGAACCTCTCATGGATCCTTGTCTTGTCTCCTAGAACCTCTCAGTGCTCCTTGCCTTTTGTCTCCTAGAACCTTTCAGTACTCCTTGAACCTCTCAGTGCTCCTTGCCTTTTAGCTCAGAGAACCTCTCAGTGCTCTTATCTTTTGTTTCCTAGAACCTTTCAGTGCTCCTTGTCTTTTGTGCCCTAGAACCGATCAGTGCTCCTTGTCTTTTGTGCCCCAGAACCTCTCAGGGTTCCTTGTCTTTTGTCTCCAAGAACCCCTCAGTGCTATTATCTTTTGTCTCCTAAAACATCTCAGTGCTCCTTGTCTTTAGTCTCTTGGAACCTTTCTGCGCTCCATATCTTTTATCTCCTAGAACCTCTCAGTGCTCTTTTCCTAGAACCTTCCAGTAACCCATCCTTCATTGGGTACAGGCTCCTTGAATTCTGAACCGCCTTCTCCTTCCCCTTCCATGTGACTCGTTGCCAATCAAGATACAGTGAGTTCCCAAACCCTCTCCATTAATACTGTACATAAATTACCTAGTTAATTGGTTTATTGCAATGTGTTGTTTCAAAGAGTTGTCAGTGTGCACTTACGGTACCATTGATATTTTATGTTTCACTACTATTACTCTGTATGTACCCATATGTTGCCTTAAAAATAAAATATAACAATAATAATAGCAAACCCTTCAATGATGCTGTCACTTTTTTGATTACAACAGATATTAAACAGCATGGTGTTGCAATCTTAATAAATTAAAACTTACAAGCTAAACCGTTTGGTCTTTGATATTTGAAGATGTAAGTAGTCTAGTCGAGTCATTTACAAATGTTCAAGTTTTTGACCCAACACTGAAGAGCACAGTCCTGTGGCAAGCACTTATTTTTGCATGTACAGTACGTGCCTAATGCTATTTGAACTTCTTGGAATTAGTGTATAGGAAAAGATCCCCCAGATGCAAAATTCTACTTGCTTTTCTGAGAGATGCTGGAGGGTTGGGATGGGACGTGTTCCTAACTAGATGCAGACCAAGTGCACTTTTGTGCCTCATTTTAAGCCAAAATCAAACCAAGAATTTTTTGACTCTTGCCACGTTGGTAGAGGCCATAAAATCAGACCAAGGGGCTGTGGTTCATGGATCCAGGCGAAAGTTGGTGACTACAGACCTCTAAGGCTCGTGGGATATGGGTCAGGGTCTCAATTAAATCTGTCCAACATTTGTTTACAGTATTTTGCTTTTATTTGTATCTCGCTTGAACTAAATGTTAATTCTGTTCTTATCTTTTGATATCATTAAATGAATAAAAAATATGTTTGTAATAAAAAGTGATTAAAATTAGCATATTTAATTTATTTTATAAATACAGGCTCTCCAGAAGATCCACCGTATTTTATATTAGTACTATTTAACATCATCATTTTAGTGATCAATTTAGAGACATGAACTGATCATTTGCTCTCTGATAAATTTAGATTGAGGGCCCACCTCCTCTTCCTCTAGGGATCAGGTTCTTGACTGAAGTATACATTATACATATGTTACATTATACTGCGGTGTATTTTCTATGGTGCGTTCCTATTATTAATCTGGTACATTATCATGATGCACTAGCAGTATTTACCATATATACTTATCAAAGGGCCCAGATCATGCACTCTCTAATGGTTAGCCAATCCTCTGTGGCAGCTGGCCACACCCCCTCTGGAGACTGGCCGCACCCCCTAAACATGGGCCTCTACCACAACATTCCCCGGTGGGCTCTTCATGCCCCAGTCCGCCACTGCGTATGAACCCACAAGTAGTATACTGCCACAAAATCATACAACATCCACTTCTCCACTTTATCACTCTCCAAGGCTTGATACACCTAACCCTGAGCCTCAGTCTAAGTTGCACATATTGCAGTCACAATTCTGCCCACTTTTGAACCTGAGTCTATGTGACGTTACCACCCCCAGTCCTCCGGTTGCTAGATCCGCTGTCATCTGTATACTGGACATATACGGCAGTATCACTGGACATATATGACAGTATCACTGGACATATATGACAGTATCACTGGACATATACGGCAGTATCACTGGACATATATGACAGTATCACTGGACATATATGACAGTATCACTGGACATATACGGCAGTATCAATGGACATATATGGCAGTACCACTGGACATATACGGCAGTGTCACTGGACTGGATTTATACGGCAGTACCACTGGACATATACAGCAGTATCACTGGATTTATACGGCAGAATAACTGGACTGGATTTATACGGCAGTATCACTGGACTGGATTTATACGCCAGTACCACTGGATTTATTTGGCACTACCACTGGACATATACGTCAGTATCACTGGACTGGATTTATACGGCAGTACCACTGGACATATACGGCAGTATTACTGGATTTATACGGCAGTATCACTGGACTGGATTTATATGGCAGCATCACTGGACTGGATTTATAGGCCAGCACCACTGGATTTATACGGCAGTACCACTGGACATATACGGCAGTATCACTGGACTGGACATATACGGCAGTATCTATGGACATATACGGCAGTACCACTGGACTTATACTGCAGTATCACTGGACTGTATTTATACGCCAGTACCACTGGATTTATACGACAGTATCACTGGACTTATACGGCAGTATCACTGGACACATATGGCAGTACCACTGGACATAAACGGCAGTGTCACTGGACTGGATTTATACGGCAGTACCACTGGACATATACAGCAGTATCACTGGATTTATACGGCAGAATAACTGGACTGGATTTATACGGCAGTATCACTGGACTGTATTTATACGCCAGTACCACTGGATTTATTTGGCACTACCACTGGACATATACGTCAGTATCACTGGACTGGATTTATACGGCAGTACCACTGGACATATACGGCAGTATTACTGGATTTATACGGCAGTATCACTGGACTGGATTTATATGGCAGCATCACTGGACTGGATTTATAGGCCAGCACCACTGGATTTATACGGCAGTACCACTGGACATATACGGCAGTATCACTGGACTGGACATATACGGCACTATCAATGGACATATACGGCAGTACCACTGGACTTATACTGCAGTATCACTGGACTGGATTTATACGCCAGTACCACTGGACATATACGGCAGTATTACTGGATTTATACGGCAGTATCACTGGACTGGATTTATATGGCAGTATCACTGGACTGGATTTATAGGCCAGCACCATTGGATTTATACTGCAGTACCACTGGACATATACGGCAGTATCACTGGACTGGACATATACGGCAGTATCAATGGACATATACGGCAGTACCACTGGACTTATACTGCAGTATCACTGGACTGTATTTATACGCCAGTACCACTAGATTTATACGACAGTATCACTGGACTTATACGGCAGTATCACTGGACACATATGGCAGTACCACTGGACATATATACGGCAGTGTCACTGGACTGGATTTATACGGAAGTACCACTGGACATATACAGCAGTATCACTGGATTTATACGGCAGAATAACTGGACTGGATTTATACGGCAGTATCACTGGACTGTATTTATACGCCAGTACCACTGGATTTATTTGGCACTACCATTGGACATATACGTCAGTATCACTGGACTGGATTTATACGGCAGTACCACTGGACATATACGGCAGTATTACTGGATTTATACGGCAGTATCACTGGACTGGATTTATATGGCAGCATCACTGGACTGGATTTATAGGCCAGCACCACTGTATTTATACGGCAGTATCACTGGACATATACGGCAGTATCACTGGACTGAACATATACGGCAGTACCACTGGACTTATACTGCAGTATCACTGGACTGGATTTATACGCCAGTACCACTGGACATATACGGCAGTATTACTGGATTTATACGGCAGTATCACTGGACTGGATTTATATGGCAGTATCACTGGACTGGATTTATAGGCAGCACCACTTGATTTATACGGCAGTACCACTAGACATATACGGCAGTATCACTGGACTGGACATATACGGCAGTATCTATGGACATATACGGCAGTACCACTGGACTTATACTGCAGTATCACTGGACTGTATTTATACGCCAGTACCACTGGATTTATACGACAGTATCACTGGACTTATACGGCAGTATCACTAGACACATATGGCAGTACCACTGGACATAAACGGCAGTGTCACTGGACTGGATTTATACGGCAGTACCACTAGACATATACAGCAGTATCACTGGATTTATACGGCAGAATAACTGGACTGGATTTATACGGCAGTATCACTAGAGTGTATTTATACGCCAGTACCACTGGATTTATTTGGCACTACCACTGGACATATACGTCAGTATCACTGGACTGGATTTATACGGCTGTACCACTGGACATATACGGCAGTATTACTGGATTTATACGGCAGTATCACTGGACTGGATTTATATGGCAGTATCACTGGACTGGATTTATAGGCCAGCACCACTGGATTTATACGGCAGTACCACTAGACATATACGGCAGTATCACTGGACTGGACATATAAGGCAGTATCAATGGACATATACGGCAGTACCACTGGATTTATACTGCAGTATCACTGGACTGGATTTATACGCCAGTACCACTGAACATATACGGCAGTATTACTGGATTTATACGGCAGTATCACTGGACTGGATTTATATGGAAGTATCACTGGACTGGATTTATAGGCCAGCACCACTGGATTTATACGGCAGTACCACTGGACATATACGGCAGTATCACTGGACTGGACATATACTGCAGTATCTATGGACATATACGGCAGTACCACTGGACTTAAACTGCAGTATCACTGGACTGTATTTATACGCCAGTACCACTGGATTTATACGACAGTATCACTGGACTTATACGGCAGTATCACTGGACACATATGGCAGTACCACTGGACATAAACGGCAGTGTCACTGGACTGGATTTATACGGCAGTACCACTGGACATATACAGCAGTATCACTGGATTTATACGGCAGAATAACTGGACTGGATTTATACGGCAGTATCACTGGACTGTATTTATACGCCAGTACCACTGGATTTATTTGGCACTACCACTGGACATATACGTCAGTATCACTGGACTGGATTTATACGGCAGTACTACTGGACATATACGGCAGTATTACTGGATTTATACGGCAGTATCACTGGACTGGATTTATATAGCAGCATCACTGGACTGGATTTATAGGCCAGCACCACTGGATTTATACGGCAGTACCACAGGACATATACGGCAGTATCACTGGACTGGACATATACGGCAGTATCAATGGACATATACGGCAGTACCACTGGACTTATACTGCTGTATCACTGGACTGGATTTATACGCCAGTACCACTGGACATATACGGCAGTATTACTGGATTTATACGGCAGTATCACTGGACTGGATTTATATGGCAGTATCACTGGACTGGATTTATAGGCCAGCACCACTGGATTTATACGGCAGTACCACTGGACATATACAGCAGTATCACTGGACTGGACATATACGGCAGTATCAATGGACATATACGGCTGTACCACTGGACTTATACTGCAGTATCACTGGACTGTATTTATACGCCAGTACCACTGGATTTATACGACAGTATCACTGGACTTATACGGCAGTATCACTGGACACATATGGCAGTACCACTGGACATATACGGCAGTGTCACTGGACTGGATTTATACGGAAGTACCACTGGACATATACAGCAGTATCACTGGATTTATACGGCAGAATAACTGGACTGGATTTATACGGCAGTATCACTGGACTGTATTTATACGCCAGTACCACTGGACATATACGGCAGTATTACTGGATTTATACGGCAGTATCACTGGACTGGATTTATATGGCAGCATCACTGGACTGGATTTATAGGCCAGCACCACTGGATTTATACGGCAGTACCACTGGACATATACGGCAGTATCACTGGACTGGACATATACGGCAGTATCAATGGACATATACGGCAGTACCACTGGACTTATACTGCAGTATCACTGGACTGTATTTATACGCCAGTACCACTGGATTTATACGACAGTATCACTGGACTTATACGGCAGTATCACTGGACACATATGGCAGTACCACTGGACATATACGGCAGTGTCACTGGACTGGATTTATACGGAAGTACCACTGGACATATACAGCAGTATCACTGGATTTATACGGCAGAATAACTGGACTGGATTTATACGGCAGTATCACTGGACTGTATTTATACGCCAGTACCACTGGATTTATTTGGCACTACCACTGGACATATACGTCAGTATCACTGGACTTGATTTATACGGCAGTACCACTGGACATATACGGCAGTATTACTGGATTTATACGGCAGTATCACTGGACTGGATTTATATGGCAGCATCACTGGACTGGATTTATAGGCCAGCACCACTGGATTTATACGGCAGTACCACTGGACATATACGGCAGTATCACTGGACTGGACATATACGGCAGTATCTATGGACATATACGGCAGTACCACTGGACTTATACTGCAGTATCACTGGACTGTATTTATACGCCAATACCACTGGATTTATTCGACAGTATCACTGGACTTATACGGCAGTATCACTGGACACATATGGCAGTACCACTGGACATATACGGCAGTGTCACTGGACTGGATTTATACGGAAGTACCACTGGACATATACAGCAGTATCACTGGATTTATACGGCAGAATAACTGGACTGGATTTATACGGCAGTATCACTGGACTGTATTTATACGCCAGTACCACTGGATTTATTTGGCACTACCACTGGACATATACGTCAGTATCACTGGACTGGATTTATACGGCAGTACCACTGGACATATACGGCAGTATTACTGGATTTATACGGCAGTATCACTGGACTGGATTTATATGGCAGCATCACTGGACTGGATTTATAGGCCAGCACCACTGGATTTATACGGCAGTACCACTGGACATATACGGCAGTATCACTGGACTAGACATATACGGCAGTATCTATGGACATATACGGCAGTACCACTGGACTTATACTGCAGTGTCACTGGACTGTATTTATACGCCAATACCACTGGATTTATACGACAGTATCACTGGACTTATACGGCAGTATCACTGGACACATATGGCAGTACCACTGGACATATACGGCAGTGTCACTGGACTGGATTTATACGGAAGTACCACTGGACATATACAGCAGTATCACTGGATTTATACGGCAGAATAACTGGACTGGATTTATACGGCAGTATCACTGGACTGTATTTATACGCCAGTACCACTGGATTTATTTGGCACTACCACTGGACATATACGTCAGTATCACTGGACTGGATTTATACGGCAGTACCACTGGACATATACGGCAGTATTACTGGATTTATACGGCAGTATCACTGGACTGGATTTTTATGGCAGCATCACTGGACTGGATTTATAGGCCAGCACCACTGGATTTATACGGCAGTACCACTGGACATATACGGCAGTATCACTGGACTGGACATATACGGCAGTATCAATGGACATATACGGCAGTACCACTGGACTTATACTGCAGTATCACTGGACTGGATTTATACGCCAGTACCACTGGACATATACGGCAGTATTAGAAACATAGAAACATAGAATTTGTCGGCAGATAAGAACCACTTGGCCCATCTAGTCTGCCCCTTATTTTTTTTTTTTTTTTATATTATTTTTTATCACTAACCTTATTTGATCCTTATTTCTTTGTAAGGATATCCTTATGTCTATCCCATGCATGTTTAAATTGCTCTACTGTCTTAGCCTCTACCACCTCTGATGGGAGGCTATTCCACTTGTCCACTACCCTTTCTGTGAAATAATTTTTCCGCAAATTTCCCCTGAACCTCCCCCCCTCCAGTCTCAGTGCATGTCCTCGTGTCCTATTGCTTCTCTTCATTTGGAGAATGTTTCCCTCCTGGACTTTGTTAAAACCCTTCATATATTTGAAAGTTTCTATCATGTCCCCCCTTTCCCTTCTCTGCTCCAAACTATAAATATTGAGATTTCTTAGTCTTTCTGGGTATGTTTTGTGATGTAGGCCATGCACCATTTTAGTTGCCCTCCTTTGTACAGTTTCTAATGTATTAATATCCTTTTGAAGATATGGCCTCCAGAACTGAATACAGTATTCTAGATGAGGCCGTACTAATGACCTATACAGTGGCATTATTACTTCTTTCTTTCTGCTGCTGATTCCTCTCCCAATGCAGCCAAGCATCTGACTAGCCTTCCTCATTGCCTTGTTACATTGCTTACCTGCTTTTAAGTCATCTGAAATAGTGACTCCTAGATCCCTTTCCTCCTCAGTAGTTTCCAGTATAGTGCCATTAATACTGTATTTAGCTTTAGGATTTTTGAGACCCAAGTGCATGATTTTGCATTTTTTGGCATTAAACTGTAATTGCCAGACTCTTGACCATTCCTCTAGTCTACCTAGATCCTCAATCATTTGTTTTACCCCACCTGGTCTGTCTACCCTGTTGCATACCTTTGTGTCATCTGCAAAAAGGCATACTTTCCCTTTAATGCCATTTGCAATGTCACCAATAAAGATATTAAAAAGCACTGGTCCAAGTACATATCCCTGGGGTACTCCACTGGTAACATTTCCCTCCTGTGAATGCACTCCATTTACCACAACTCTCTGTTTTCTATCCTTCAACCAAGATTTTATCCATTTAATAATCCTAATATCCAATCCCAAACTTTCAAGTTTATTTAGCAGTCTGCGATGTGGAACTGTGTCAAAAGCCTTACTAAAGTCTAGATAAGCTATATCCATGGCTCCACCTTTATCCATCACTTTAGTCACACAATCAAAAAAGTCAATAAGATTTGTTTGACATGATCTCCCCCCAGTGAATCCATGCTGTTTGGGATCCAGTAAATTGCCGGATTTGAGATAATCTACAACTCTTTCTTTTAAGAGTGTTTCCATCAATTTCCCTACTACTGATGTAAGACTCACTGGTCTGTAGTTGTTTGCCTCTTCCTTGCTTCCACTTTTGTGCAGTGGGACTACGTTTGCTCTTTTCCAGTCCCCTGGAATTTCTCCTGTAGCTAATGACTGGTTGAATAATTCTGTCAATGGTGCTACCAGCACCTCTTTAAGTTCTTTTAATATCCTTGGATGTATCCCATCTGGCCCCATAGATTTGTCCACTTTCAGCTTTGAGAGTTCTGTTAGGACCTTCTCCTCTGTAAATGTACTTGTTTCAGTTTCCTGAATATCCCTGCAACTTAACTGTGGCCCCTTCCCCTCTCTTTCAGTAGTAAATACTGAGCAAAAATAATCATTAAGATAATCTGCTATTAAATTGTCTCCTTCAACAAGACTCCCAGTGTCCGTCTTTAGTTTTATAATTCCGCCTTTTGTTTTTCTCTTTTCGCTTATATACCTAAAAAAGTTTTGCCTCCTTTACCCACTGACTGGGCCATTTTCTCCTCAGCTTGTGCCTTTGCACATCTGATTACCTTCTTTGTCTCCTTCTGTCTAACAAGATATATCTTTTTGTCTTCATTATTTTGTGTCTGCTTATATTTCCAAAAAGCCATCTTTTTTGCTCTCACAATATTTGCTACTTCTTTTGCAAACCACACTGGCTTCCTTTTCCTTGTGTTTTTCCTAACAGTTTTGATACAAAGGTCTGTTGCCTTCAATATTGCACATTTGAATGGATTTATACGGCAGTATCACTGGACTGGATTTATATGGCAGTATCACTGGACTGGATTTATAGGCCAGCACCACTGGATTTATACGGCAGTACCACTGGAGATATACGGCAGTATCACTGGACTGGACATATACGGCAGTATCTATGGACATATACGGCAGTACCACTGGACTTATACTGCAGTATCACTGGACTGTATTTATACGCCAATACCTCTGGATTTTTACGACAGTATCACTGGACACATACGGCAGTATCACTGGACACATACGGCAGTATCACTGGACACATACGGCAGCACAGGGACACCACCACTGGACTGATGCAGGACAACACAGCACCACTGCAATGAACTGGACTTATACAGCAGCACTGGACATATGGCAGCAGAGGACACCACCACTGTGACTGGCTGGACTGATGCAGCATAAGACACTACACTGGACTGAGCAGCCCAAAACAGCATTGGAAACGCCACCCCACTTTCCCTCACACACAGACACTGAGGACGGAGACACGTCCTCTTGCTACACTATCCAATTCCAGAGTGAAAATGGCGGCGACGCGCGGCTCCTTATATGGAATCCAAACCCCGGGAGAATGATAACGTTTTGCCTCATTCTGGTTTCCGAGTCAGGCGGGAAAACCCGAGCTGGGCTTGGATCCGGGCGCGGGTAGTGAAGTCCGGTAGGGTTCGGGTCTCAGGGAACCGAACCCGCTCATCTCTAATTACTACTGTATCAACATCATGTTTTTTTAAACTCATTCATATCACTTTATGTTACAGTGGAATGGAGATCTTCCTTCGTAATCCAGTGTTGCTTGTAGGTCTTCAGGCAGTGACCCCTGGACATCCGGGGTTGAGACTCATAGAACGCAGTCAGCAGGTCTTGTCTATAAGAGCCGCTTTTCCCATAAGACTCTATGAGTCTACCGGTACTAGGATGCCCACCAGGATTTACGCCACTGGTGGTAGTATGAGCTCAACCCCTAGATGACCTGAATTAAAGCCGGCAGGAACTGAACCCTAAGATAACTACATGGGCAGCGAGGATGAACGGGGAGAAGGGAAGGCAAACAACGGCAAAATAACTAAAATTAATGTACTGAAGGGAAGGGGGACTGCCGGGCCAGGGAGAGGTTAATACTGAGGAGAGCTAAAGGGGGTACACACGGAGAGATCCGTGCTTAAATTCTAAGCAATCGGACTACATTGCTTAGAAATTAAGCATGGATCTCTCCGTGTGTAGGGTGCCGGCAACAGCGATGCGCTGTCCCGCGTGTCGCTATCGCTGGCTCTAGATTTGGCATGAAGGCATGCCAAATCTAGTGAGATTGCTCAATTCACCACTGGGTGAAATGAGCGGCCCCCTGTCCTCAGGGGCGTAGCGAGGGTGGCGCAAGTGGAGCCACCGTGGGTGGTGGAGGGGGGTGTGGGGGTGCCGCAGATGGGGTCCGGAGGATCTGCGAGTGGAGGAGGGGTGGGTAATGATTCTCCTGCTTCTCCTCCTGTCAGCAGCTAAGCTGCTGTCCTCCCTTTGGCAGTGGCTCTCCCGGAGACTCGCACAGCAGTCAGTCACTATTGTTAGCGCCGGTGTCCCAATGCGCCGCATTACAGGGAAGAAGATGCACTCAATAAACGACAGCTCCCAGCAGGCCTTAGCGCCGGAAGGCACTAAGGACTGCTGGGAGGTGTAGTTTATTTTGTGCGTATACTTCCCTGTAATGCGGCACGTTGGGACACCGGCGCTAACAATAGTGATTGGCTGGCAGAACTGACTGACTCGCTTAATCAATGTAAAAGGTGAGAGCGCTGTGCAGTGTTAGTGACACCCACTGCACACCCACTGCACTGCACAGCACTGTCACCTTTTACATTGATTCAGCGACCAGACATTACCCTCCGCGATATCACCCACTCTATCCGTTACATTAGCCATCTCGGCGCTTCCAGGCCGGCAGCCCAGGTGCTGTGTTGCGGAGTCAGGGCCTGTGGGGATCTGGGCGCGGCTGTGGCGGGGAGGCACTTCTGTGACATCACGCGTAGAGGAGGCTCCGGGGCTCAGAGAGTATGCGGCGCAGGGAGGGCTATGAAAGCCTTCCACTGCGCCGCTTTCATACACATCTATGCCGGTGGCAGCAGCAGCTTTTGTTCCACCTGCGCTGCGGCTAGGGAGTGGGGATTGTTGATGCCGGAGGGGGCAGGCGGACTGGCAGCAGGACATAGGGGGTCATAAATTTAGCACAGCTACGATCACTTACACTGACATGGGGGGTAACTCCCAGCACAAAGCTAGTCCACCCCGCATGGCAGGCCAGCCCCCTGCGCAAGTACAAAAGCATCGCACAGCGGCAATGCTTTTGTACTTGAAGATACTCGTCGCTGCCCGAGTCGCAGCGGCTGCGTGTGACGTCACACAGCCGCTGCGGCCCGCCCCCCCTCACAGTCCGGCCACGACTGCATTGGCCAGACCATGCCCACAAAACGGCGGGCAAGGGCGGCGTGCCGCCCCCTCCCACCCAGCGACTGCCTCTGCCTGTCAATCAGGCAGAGGTGATCGCTAGGCAACGACAGCCATCGGCTGTCAGCCATGCACCGGCGCACTGCGGCATCGGCGTATGTGCAGTTCTGACCTGATCGCTGCACTGCGATGAACTGCAGCGAGCGATCAGGTCAGAATGACCCCCATAAGACGCTGCGTAAAAGGATTTTTGGTATTCCCTATCTACAGCGCAGAGACTTGATGCAGTGGCATACCCTCCAGCTGCACCTTTTTGGCAGGTACAGGACCTTTTTTTATGCTCTGTACCGATTTTTGGCTCTCCAAACTTCCATTGAAAGTATAGAAAAAGGGGTGTGACCACGCCACTGTGCCTGTGGCCACGCCCCCTTTTGGAATTTCTAGCGATTTTTATGTGTACATTGTTGGAGGGTATGTTGCTGCAGATGCAGTGGGCCTATTTTGGGGTGTGGGCCTGGAGCTGCAGCTCTTTCAGCCACTGTTATCCTGCTCTGGGAACACACAGCAGCAGAGCCTCCCATTGGATGTAACCTGTGAGGGAGGGCGTTTCTTGACCAATCAGCTGTGGACTGGATGTGATACACCTGCTAACCCAATGAGAGCTCCTAGCCATGCCCAGAGTTATACACACAGGCACCGAGTCACAGATCTGGGCTATTATATAGGAGATAATACCCCTAACTGGGGATAACCTCCAGGCTGCGAGGAATAGTACTATAAGTAGCAGCTAGTACTTAACTAACACTAAAGACAAAACTAAAGATATATAATACAGCAAGGTAATTCTATGGAAGGCTGGTACAGTGCAGAAGCTGGACACCAGAGCTGACACTGTCGATGGATGCTGAGAGGCAGGTGGGAATTCTGCAGCCAGAGACTGGAACATAGTGACACAGGCTCCTGCAGCAACCAGTAACTATGACCAGCATGGAATGAGAGACAGGAAACACATATATAGGAGGTAATACCCAATCAGAGCAGCCAGGAAGACTAGGCCCTCTGATAAGGAGACTCAATGCACTTGTTCAGCTACACACACAGGCAAAACTCCTAATTATACTGCAGCTGAATCTGAACACAGAGGAACATACAGGAATCTGAAATGAACTGGGAATGCAGGAAAACATGGCAAGCTGATCCAATAGAACCAGATCATAACATTTTGTAAGAATCATTCATCTCCCCCTACAGTTGTCACTGGTAGTAAAGTGGCTCCTTCACAACATCTATAAATAATCAATAAATTCCCTTAAACATCCTAGTGATATTTGGTGGACCCCCTTTTCCAAGTAAACCTTAGTTACCTTTTATACCAGTAAATAAAGACACGGAGACTTGATTTTGGCAGAAAAATTGCTAGCTATTTATTTGACCCTAACCATAGCAAAACCTGTAATTGGAAAAAGTTTGTTAAGATGCCGAATCAGCCGGCATAATGGTGGCAGAAAAAAGAACGTCTCTATTCAACTATTGGTAAACTTAAAATGGTAAACTGACCGAAACCGTCCAGCACCCTATCAAAACCGGTAATAGGTGTCAACACAACCCCCACAGTGACTTCCCACCGCTCCTGGGTGCCCTGCCGCTGCCTCCCGGATGGGTGGTCGAGCGGCCATTAAGTCGATGGAGGTGAGTGCACCTAAACCATATAACACTGAAACTTACTACCTATAAAAAACCATACAACTACAAACTGCCGTTCTTTTCCGCCTATAAATAGCCAACGAATAAACCAGCCAAGCAATTAAACGCCAATGCACTCCGCGTCAAACAAAACAACCTCTACCCATAGGGCGGGAGGGCGGGAAGGAAATTCACAAGCAAAGAGACCCCAAAATGGCCACTCCTGCCTATATATACCCTAACCCTCCCCTTTTCCTAAGGCTGTACTACCTCACAGCTAGGTCCACCCCCTCACAGGATGTTTAACTCATTCCTCTCCTATGTAGTCCATTCTCTCTCCATATGCCAAATTCGATCACATGAAAGTAAGCACGCTGCCTGCTTTGTGTACAGATTAGCTTTACTTACATCTATAAACATCCCTGCACTGATTCTTGGGAAATTAATTGTGGAACATGAATCAGTGTGGACTGGCTGCTGCTCTCTCACTGATCTTACTTTTGGGTGGTTGCCATTTGCTTTGAGATAATACTGAACTTACTGCTGGCTGGATGTGGATGCTGGATGTAACTGCACTGCTGGTGCTGAAGAAATCACAAGTACAATATAATCATCTGATGCAATAATGCAAGTATCCAGCTGTAATAGGAATGGAGAAGTGGGCCAGTGGCAGGTTGCCCATAGCAACCACCCACTTCTGACTATAATTTTATGGAAAGTACATAATAAGATTACAGTAGAAAAGTAATACTTATCTGATCACAACCGTAGGGTGCTGTAGGTGGTCTTTAGTGGATGAACATCAACATCTGGGGTGGTGTTCTACTCCAGTTTTGTTTTCAATGTTCATGTGCTAGGGTATCAGAACATGTCTTTGGTATTTCACAGAATAAAGCAAAGAAACTGTGATAACAGATAAATTATTGCTTATTCTCCAAACATATTTTAAAATGACCTGGACAGATTTGTTGCTACTCCTTAGAAAAGATAATGAACAATTGGATATGACAAGCTAATTGCTGTCCGGAACTAGCATCACACATGTCTTCAATCTTCTAATTAATCATTTAGCCTATTTAAATGGAAAATATAGTCATTCTGCTGTTTGGTATCACCGTGTGCACCAACATAAACATAAACCAGAGAAAGTAAAAGACAGAATTGCCTGAGATCAGAAAGTAAAGTATAGATGAGCACATTAAAGGTAAAGGCTACAACACCATCTCAAAACAGCTTTATGTTCATGTGACTACATTTGCAAACATTAAGTAGAGGAAAATCAACCCCAGACAGTGGTGCAAGTAGAAAAAATGTCATAGTGATACTGTCTGCATGTGCGCCAAATAATGGGGTGTGGCCAATAAAATGGGGGCGTGATACACATATGGGGGGCCAGATACACAAATGACCCTAATAGTGCAATACCAGATACACATATGCCCCCACACTGCCAGATACACATATGCCCCTACACTGCCAGATATGCCACCAAAGTGCCAGATATGCCCCCACAGTGCCAGATACATATATGCCCCCACAATGCCAGATACACATATGCCCACACAGTTCCAGGAACACACATGCCCCTACAGTGCCAGATATGCCTCCACAGTGCCAGATATGCCCCCACAGTGCTGCTCACCACTGCTTGTTGCTGTTGTGTGCCAGGGGAGGAGAGTGCAGCATGTGCCTATCCTGCCCCTCAGTCCATTCTCCAGCAGACTCAGCATGTATCTCAAATCAGCCGCCAGTTCATGAGCCAATCAAAGCTTATGGTCCGGCAGCCAATCAGGAGCCACCGCTGCCGGTCCGCAAGCTCTGATTGGATAACAAACCGGTGCCTGGTTTGAGATACACACTGCAGCCACTGGACTGAGCACTTAGGGTTAGGAAAGGCGCGTGCTGCGCTCCTCTCCCCTCACACACAGCAGTGGCTGCAAGCAAGGAGGTCGGGCCAGTGGTACTGTGTACCGGCTGTCAATTTCTTACCGGTTCGCAGTACCGCCATACTTGCAGCACAGACCCCAGATAATAGAGAAAGATAGTGAGAGTGGTAGAAAAAGAGCCAAGAAAAACTCCCCAAAATACGCAAGCTGACCTGCAAGGTTAACCTACGTCAGTAACTGACCACACCATCCAACACTTTGGGAGTGACAGCGGGCTCCATGGAAGAAAACCCAGGATGACGCCACTTTCAAAAAAAACAACATAAAAATTCAGACTGGAATGTGATAATACGCATAATGACACAATGGGGTAAATTTACTAAGGTGGGAGGGGTTTTTTCTAGAACTGGTGATGTTGCTCATAGCAACCAATCAGATTCTATCTATTATCTTCTAGAAGCAGATATATACATGTTAATTAGAATATGATTGGTTGCTAGGAGCAACATGACAAGTTCTAAAAAACTCCCACCTTAGTAAAGGTTCCTCAATGCTTCTGGGAGAATGTCCATTGGACAGATGCGTCAAAACTGGAGCTTTTTGGCAAGTCACATCAGCTCCATTCTCACAGGTGAAAAAAGGAAGCTTTCAAAGAAAAGACACCATGCCTACTGTGACACATGGAAGAGGATTAGTTATGTTTTGGGGCCACTTTACTGCATATGGCACAGGGTGCCTTGAATCTCTGGAGGACACAATGAAATCTCAAGATTATGAAGACATTCTGGAGCTAAACATACTACCAGTGTCATAAATCTGTGTCTTAGGCGCATGTGATGGGTCCACCAACAGGCTAATGACCCAGCACACACAGCTACAAGCACCCAAGAATGGATAAGAACAGAACATTGGACTGAAGTGGCTTCTGTTAACCCTGATCTGAGTCCTATGGAACGTCTATGGAAAGAGCTGAGACATACAGCTTTGGAGAAGGCTCCATCACACCTGAGACAGCCGGAGCAGTGTTCTCAGGAAGAGTGGCCAGGCTACCTGCAGCCAGGTGCAGAAGTCTCACTGAGAGCTACAGAAATCACTTGATCACCTCTAAACTAAATACTAGGTTGTGGGTCCCATCATGTTTGTCCAGGACATTTTCATTTGTATATTCAAAATATTCTGTTGAATCAAATACAAAGTCCAATTTCTATTAAATATGGAATAAACAATGATGGATGCCAATTCCTTTTGTCACGTTCAAGATATTTCAGAGAAAAAAAGGGGTTCTTTTTTCGTGGAAGGGAACCATAAAATGTGTCCATGACATTACATTCCAAAAGATAATTAACAGATGCGTCCTAAAATATTTACAAAAACGCAATGTCTTTTAATCTCCAAAAATTGGGATATTGGCAAATATTATCATTTGTATATGGTGAGGCCCACAGCACACACTAACTGTGACAGGAAAATCATTACACTAAAGCCCAATGTGCAGTAACAGGGACCTCGCCAGTTACCGGGATTATCGCATAGTTCTTTATAAACAGAGGTTGCGGCCGGTCGGTGCACGATGAAGCCTTTGTATGTTGAGTCTTGCTTCAGTACAAAAGAGCGTCTTTATTTTCTAAGATTTTTAAGTCTCTCTAGTCAGTCACAGCAATGAAATTTAGAGCAAGTTTGCCAGTATATATTGCAGGAGTATAACAGCCTGGGTGTAATTAGCAGACAACGTATTTAACAGCTGGAATGTTCTCTTCCGAATGATCTACTCCTCAGGGTCAGGCTCTTCCACCTTATGTAGACAGAGTAGTGAAGATGGGCGAAGTCCTGATCTCTGGACCTTGTTTATTCCTATACCCTCAGCTTCCCGATGACACCTCAGTGTTTTGTTCATATGTTTGTAAATCCAGTCATCAGGACACAGAGACATGTGAGTTCACTGCTGTGCTGTTTATTCCCTCACCAACTCCAGGCACACTGCACACTGGACCACCCACTTCCCAGCATCCCCCTGGTCCCAGGGACCATCACTGAAGATTCAGGCTTACACAGATTAGTAAGGGAGTATCTACAAATATAAGCATTCTAATACACTAACATCACATCCTCTTTTCTTTAAAGATAAGCCCTGTACGCTTCAATGCAACAATTAACAACGTCATATTAAGAACATCATCTAACACGTTTCAATGAGTCTCTCAGGTCTGCGTATTTCCCTTTTGGGTCTTTCATACACAGTCTGTGTTTCATCGACCATGTTGGACCTTTCTAGAATCGTGGTTTGTTCACCATTATCAGGATCATCATACATGTCAGATGAAGGGTATTCTTCAGTCATGTTGTCTTCATTATGGTTAGGTTGAGATCTTAAATCCACCCGATTTCTTCTTACTTCCGTTCCACGCTCTGTACGTATAGTATAAGATCTTGGTGCTACTTGTGCTTGCACAATACCTTTCTGCACCCAAATACCTTTCTCATGATCTCTGAGACGGACTTGGTCACCCGATTTTAGATCAGATAAGCTTTTTGCTCGACTGTCATGGAACAGTTTCTGTTTCGCCTGTTGACGTTCTTTACTCAGTCTGACCAACGCTGAGTTATGTGTATTAAGCAGTTCATCATGTAACGGGAGATTTGCTCTAATCCTCCTTCCCATCAGCATTTGTGCAGGAGAAAGTCCATTCTGTAAAGGTGTACTGCGGTAGATTAAAAGACTTTTGTAGAAATCTTCTTTACCTTTCCACCAACCCATTTGAGCATGGATAGTGGGGACTTGACGTAGTATGGACAAATTCCCACTCATCATCAAATTGTCTAAATACAGCACTGGAAAACTGAGGACCATTGTCAGTGAACACTTCCATAGGAACACCATGCCTTGCAAAGATTGACTTCATGCAATTGATTACGGCTTTACTAGTAGTTGTATGTAGTGTCTTCACCTCAGGGTAGTTAGAGTAATAATCAGTCACGACAATGTACATTTTCCCATTACAATCAAACAAATCTGCGCCAACTTTCTGGTACGGTCTCTCTGGCACTGCGTGAGGACTCAGTGGCTCGACTTGTTGTTTCGGTCTATACGTAAGATATAATTCACATGTAGCTGTAGTCTGTGCTATGTCTTGGTTCATTCTTGGCCAATACATAACTTCACGTGCTCTCCGCTTACATTTTTCTTCTCCTAAGTGGCCTTCATGTATCTTGCACAGCATAGTTTTTCTTAGTCGTGCAGGTATGACAAACCTATTGCCTTTGTAAATAATACCATCAACAACTGTAAGGTCACTGCGGTACATCCAATAATCATGGATAGACAGCGGGTATGCATGTTTTTCTGCTGGCCAACCTTTCAGAATGATATCTTTCCACACTTTCATTGTGTCATCTGTCTCAGTTTCTTTCCTAATCTGTTCTTGTCTTGCAAGAGACACTGGTAGAGAAGCTACGATTAAATTAACATAGGCTTCTATCTCTTCATCCATCAGACTTTTGGAACCTTCACTTATGTCCACAGCACGAGAAAATGTATCAGCAATGTACATGTATTTGCCGGGACAGTACAGCAAGTGTACATCATATTTCTGTAGTCTGATAAGCATTCGTTGAATTCTCATGGGACAGTCATGTAATGATTTAGTCATGATAGCTACCAATGGCTTGTGGTCAGTTTCCACTGTAAATGTTTGACCATACACAAACTGATGAAATCGCTCACATGCATATGTGATCGCTAGAAAATCTTTTTCTATCTGAGCATACCTTGTTTCAGCACTTGTCAGTGCTCTTGATGCATAGATTACTGGTTGCCATGTATCCTCATGTTCTTGTAAGAGCACTGAGCCTAAGCCAAATTGCGAAGCATCTGCTGAAATTCTTATTCTTTTCGCAGGATCAAAGACTTTTAGCACTGGTTGCTCTGTAATGATCTGTTTCAAGTTTTGCCAACTTTCTTCTTGTTCATGTGACCACATCCACTTGTTATCTTTGTCCAACAACCATCTAAGAGAGGCTGTTCATTCAGAGAGTTGAGAAATAAACTTTCCTAAGTAAGTAATCATCCCTAGGAATCTTCTGACGTTGTATTTGTTGTTAGGACGTTCCATGTTCACTATGGCTGATATTTTCCTTGGGTCTGGTTTCACACCTTGATCCGAGACCACGTCGCCCGTAAAGGTAAGTGTATTCACGCCAAATTCACATTTGTCCTTGTTTAGCTTTAGATTCACTTTCTTGACAAGTTCCATTACTTGTCTCAATCTAGAATCATGTTCTTCCTTTGTAGATCCCCAGACAATAATGTCATCCATCATTGTTTCAACACCTTGAATATGTTCAAAAATCATGTGTATCTTTTTGTGATATACTTCTGGAGCAGACAATATTCCATATGGTAGTCGAAGAAATCTGTATCTACCTTCTGGTGTATTAAATGTACAAAGCTTTGAGCTGGCCTCATCTAGCTTCATTTGCCAGAATCCTGAAGATGCGTCCAATTTACTGAACCATTTTGCTCCCGCAAATTGCGACATGATTTCATCTCTGGTTGGTAGTTTGAAATGTTCTCGTTTAATAGCTTTGTTTAAATCTCTGGGGTCTAGACATATTCTAAGTTGTCCATTTTTCTTTTCAGCAATTACTAAGGAGCTTACCCATTCAGTAGGCTCATCAACTTTCTGTATCACACCCAAGGCTTCCATGCGATTTAACTCTTGTTTCAGTTTTTCTCTCAGCGCAAACGGCACTTTTCTACAGGGGTGTATCACTGAAGAAACTTGCGTGTCTATATTTATTTTATGCTCTCCAGGCAAACAACCTAGACCTTCAAACAAGTCTCTGTATTCTGTAAACATTGATTTGCAGTCATCTTCTACTTGTGATGTCACCATAAAAACTTTCTTTAGCAAGCTTAGTTTCTCACAGGAACTTAATCCTAGAATCGGTTGCACATTTTTATCCACAATCAGTAGAGATGTTTTAAACTGTTGTCACTTATATTTCAGTGTCACTAAGCATGTACCTTTCATAGGAATTTCCTCCCCAGTGTACCCTGTAACTTTCACTTTGGCTGGATGAATTTTAGGTCCTACTCTAAAAGTCTTATAGTCTTGAAATGATATTAAATTCACCTGCGCGCCAGTATCAAGCTTAAAGGGAATGACAATCTCGTTCACAGTTAAAGGGACAATCCATTCTTTCTTATCTGCACTGCAAAGTTCAATGCAATCCACAAAGAATTCCTCTGTTTAACAGAATGCACGTTGGTTGTTTCACTTTTCATTTTACAGCATTTGGCAAAGTGATTTAGTCTACCACATTTCATGCAGGTTTTACCATAAGCAGGGCACATTTTAGGATTGTGAGCATTTCCACTTCTACCACACATTTCCTTATTAGACTGTGGCTTAGACTGCTTCATTCTTGAGAATAGAGGTTTGCTTGGCTCTGTTTTCTGCACTACATATACAGCAGCATCAGCATCCTTGCGTAACTTTTTGGCTTGAAATCTAGTTATTTATGCAGATCTACACATAGCCACTGCCTTTTCAAGTGTTAGGTCTTGCTCTCTCAGCAGTCTCTCTCTGAGTCCATTATCAGGTATTCCACAGACAATACAATCTCTAATCAGTGAATCCTTTAAATCACCAAACTCACAGGTTTTACTGAGTGATTGCAGCTCTGTAACATACTGATCAAATCCATCTCCAGACTTCTGATCACATGTGAAAAACTTATATCTTTCATATGTCACATTTTTCCTTGGCACAAAGTAATCTTCAAACTTTTGCATTATAGAAGATAGCACCATATTCTGCCCCTCAGCAAACTGAAAACTATAATAAATGTCCAGCACATCCTCTCCTATCACATGGAGGAAAATGGATGCCTTAGTTTTGTCAGCCTCTGCATCAGCTCCACATGCAGCAAGTATTAAAGCAAATATTAAACCTTTGCTTAAATCTTTTCCAGTTTTCAGACAAGTTACCAGACATCAGCATGCCGGTTGGAGGATCCAGTTTATCCATGGTTACTCACTGTTTGAAGAGAGGAGCACACAACAGGCTTTGCAGACACTGAGTATCACAGCCACAGACTGCTGCAGGATTCTTTCACACTCTGAGAGCACTAGCAGTCCAAGTTAATCTTCTTCTGACACCATGTTTTGTTCATATGTTTGTAAATCCAGTCATCAGGACACAGAGACGTGAGTTCACTGCTGTGCTGTTTATTCCCTCACCAACTCCAGGCACACTGCACACTGGACCACCCACTTCCCAGCATCCCCCTGGTCCCAGGGACCATCACTGAAGATTCAGGCTTACACATATTAGTATGGGAGTGTCTACAAATATTAAGCATTCTAATACACTAACATCACACCCAGTGGCTTTCCTGAAAGTCTCTGTTACTTAGTAATGGTTTTCTGCACAGACTCTTGCACACTTCATTCAGTCCTGATGTCTCCACCTCACAAGATGACCGCTCCTCACATTTTCCTCAGGTCAACTACTTCTTACCAACTGCCTCTTGCCAACTGCCGCTCACCTACTGCCAGTCTTTAACTGCCGCACCCCAACTGCCGCTCACCAACTGCCACTCATGAACCACCACTCACCTACTGCCACTTACCTACTGTCACTCAGCAACTGCTGGTCGCTAACGGCCACTCACCAACTGCCACTCACCAACCGCCACTCACGTACTACCACTCATCAACTGCTGGTCATTAACTGCCGCACTCCAACTGCTGCTCACCAACTGCCAGTTGCTAACTGCCACTAACCTACTGCCACTCACCAACTGTGCTTGCAAACTGCTTGTCGCTAACTGCTACTCACCAACCATCACTGACCTACTGCCACTCACCAACTGCTGCTTGCCAACTGCCGCTCGCCAACTGCCACTCACCAACCGCCACTCACCTACTGCCACTCATCAACTGGTGCTTGCCAACAGCCGCTCGCCAACTGCTGCTCGCTCACTGCTGCTCATCAACTGCCACTCATCAACTGCCACTCATTAACTGCTGCTCGCCAGCCTGCCACTCACCAACTGCTGCTTACCAACTGGCAATCACCAACTGCAGCTCACCAACCGCCACTCGCCTACTACCACTCACCAACTGCCGCTTGCCAACTGCCGCTCACCAACTTCCACTCACCAACTGCCACTCAAGTACTGCCATTCAACTACTGCCACTCACCAACTGCCATTTGCCAACTGCCGCTCGCCAACTACCACTCACCAACTGCTGCTCGCTCACTGCTGCTCACCAACTGCCATTCATCAACTGCCACTCACCAACTGCCACTCAAGTACTGCCATTCAACTACTGCCACTCACCAACTGCCACTTGCCAACTGCCGCTCACCAACTGCCACTCACCAACTGCTGCTCGCTCACTGCTGCTCACCAACTGCCACTCATCAACTGCCATCACCAACTGCCACTCACCAACTGCTGATTACCAACTGGCACTCAGCAACTGCAACTCACCAACCCTCACTCACCTACTGCCACTCACCAACTGCCGCTCGCCAACTGCCACTCACCAACTGCCACTCACCCACTTCTTCTCCTCTTCTCTCAGTTATCCCCAGCCTTCCAGCTGACCTCCCTGTATCATATGGCCATTTCTTGCATGCACAGAAGAGCAGCCATAATGCCTCAATTATTGGAGGTATTACACAATATTGTTATTACTTAATCTCCTCGTTTTCTTTGACACAATTTTATCTTAAGCCCTCAATACATTTTGAGGTGAACAAGATCCTCTACAGCCCAAAACATCAGATAAGCTGGTTGTACTTTATGTTTATTTATGCACTTGGCGGAAATTCAGTTTACTGCACTTTGTCCAGTTGTTGTGAATACTGTTGGATTTACTAAAGGCAGATAAATCTGTCATGATACCACCACTTTTCAAAACCCCATGCTACAGTACTCATCACTGCCCTGATGTTTCACATGCGAAGAGTAGAAACCACGTTATTTACCAAGAGGCAGTTTTCTCATACTCCAAAAAACACCTGAGAAAATGAAGCGGTTTTGACAGACAAGTTACATTAGCTAAAAATGCATTTTCTGGCCAATCAGAAGATGAGGAGGTGCAATACTGTACATTTATTACTTGGATAATCATTATGAATTCAGTAATGGTGGGGGAAAAACAATTATCTAATGGTGGCCATATTATTTAATAAATATTATTTATTAAATATATTAGGGGTGAATAATTACATTAATAGACCAATATTATTTATTACTTAAAATTAAGTTGTCAATATTAAATTATTGCTTCCCAAGGCTTAGTACATAGGGGGTCATTCAGACCTGTTCGCTCGCTATTTTTTGCAGCGCTGCGATCAGATAGTCCCCACCTACAGGGGAGTGTATGTTAGCTGTGCAAGTGCGCGAACGCATGTGTAGCTGAGTGGTACAACTAAACTTTGTGCAGTTTCTGAGTTGCCCAGAACTTACGTAGCCGCTGCGATGACTTCAGCCTGTCCGGGGCCGGAATTGACATCAGACACCCCTTCTGCAAACGCTTGGACATGCCTGCGTTTTTCCAACCACTCACAGAAAACGGTCAGTTGACACCCACAAACGCCTTCTTCCGTCATTCACCTTGCGATCGACTGTGCGAATGGATTCTTCGTAAAACCCATCGCACAGCAACGATCCGCTTTGTGCCCGTACGATGCGCCTGCGCATTGCGGTGCATACGAAAGCACAGTTCTGACCTGACCGCAGAACTGCAAAAAAAGCTAGCGAGCGATCAGGTCTGAATGACCCCCATAGACCACTAAGTTATATTTGCACTTCTTAGGCAGTAAGCTATATATGCACTATTAGGCAGTGAGCTATATACTGTATGCACTATTAGGAAGTAAGCTATATATGCACTATTAGGCAGTAAGCTATATATGCACTATTAGGTAGTAAGCTATATATGCACTTTTAGGCAGTAAGCTATATATGCACTATTAGGCAGTAAGCTATATATGCACTATTAGGCAGTAAGCTATATATGCACTATTAGGCAGTGAGCTATATACTGTATGCACTATTAGGAAGTAAGCTATATATGCACTTTTAGGCAGTAAGCTATATATGCACTATTAGGCAGTAAGCTATATATGCACTATTAGGCAGTAAGCTATATATGCACTATTAGGCAGTGAGCTATATACTGTATGCACTATTAGGCAGTAAGCTATATATGCACTTTTAGGCAGTAAGCTATATATGCACTATTAGGCAGTAAGCTATATATGCACTATTAGGCAGTAAGCTATATATGCACTATTAGGCAGTAAGCTATATATGCACTTTTAGGCAGTAAGCTATATATGCACTTTTAGGCAGTAAGCTATATATGCACTATTAGGCAGTGAGCTATATACTGTATACACTATTAGGCTGTAAGCTATATATGCACTATTAGGCAGTAAGCTATATATGCACTATTAGGCAGTAAGCTATATATGCACTATTAGGCAGTGAGCTATATACTGTATACACTATTAGGCTGTAAGTTATATATGCACTATTAGGCAGTAAGCTATATATGCACTTTTAGGCTGTAAGTTATATATGCGCTTTTAAGCAGTTAGTTATATATGCACTATTAGGCAGTAAGCTATATATGCACTATTAGGCAGTAAGCTATATATGCACTATTAGGCAGTAAGCTATATATGCACTATTAGGCAGTAAGCTATATATGCACTATTAGGCAGTAAGCTATATATGCACTTTTAGGCAGTAAGCTATATATGCACTATTAGCAGTAAGTTATATATGCACTATTAGGCAGTAAGCTATATATGCACTATTAGGCAGTAAGCTATATATGCACTATTAGGCAGTAAGCTATATATGCACTATTAGGCAGTAAGCTATATATGCACTATTAGGCAGTAAGCTATATATGCACTTTTAGGCAGTAAGCTATATATGCACTATTAGCAGTAAGTTATATATGCACTATTAGGCAGTAAGCTATATATGCACTATTAGGCAGTAAGCTATATATGCACTATTAGGCAGTAAGCTATATATGCACTATTAGGCAGTAAGCTATATATGCACTATTAGGCAGTAAGCTATATATGCACTTTTAGGCAGTAAGCTATATATGCACTATTAGCAGTAAGTTATATATGCACTTTTAGGCAGTAAGCTATTTATGCACTATTAGCAGTAAGTTATATATGCACTTTTAGGCAGTAAGCTATATATGCACTTTTAGGCAGTAAGCTATATATATGCCCTATTAGGCAGTAAGCTACAGTATATATGCACTTTTAGGCAGTAAGTTATATATGCACTTTTAGGCAGTAAGCTATATATGCACTATTAGGCAGTAAGCTATATATGCACTATTAGGCAGTAAGCTATAAATGCACTTTTAGGCAGTAAGCTATATATGCACTTTTCAGGCAGTAAACTATATATGCACTTTTAGGCAGTAAGCTATATATGCACTTTTAGGTAGTAAGCTATATATACACTATTAGGCAGTAAGCTATATATGCACTATTAGGCAGTAAGCTATATGCACTTTTAGGCAGTGAGGTATATATGCACTTTTAGGCAGTAAGCTATGTATAAACTATTAGGTAGTAAGCTATATATGCACTATTAGGCAGTAAGCTATATATGCACTTTTAGGCTGTAAGTTATATATGCGCTTTTAAGCAGTTAGTTATATATGCACTATTAGGCAGTAAGCTATATATGCACTATTAGGCAGTAAGCTATATATGCACTATTAGGCAGTAAGCTATATATGCACTATTAGGCAGTAAGCTATATATGCACTATTAGGCAGTAAGGTATATATGCACTTTTAGGCAGTAAGCTATATATGCACTATTAGCAGTAAGTTATATATGCACTATTAGGCAGTAAGCTATATATGCACTATTAGGCAGTAAGCTATATATGCACTATTAGGCAGTAAGCTATATATGCACTATTAGGCAGTAAGCTATATATGCACTATTAGGCAGTAAGCTATATATGCACTTTTAGGCAGTAAGCTATATATGCACTATTAGCAGTAAGTTATATATGCACTATTAGGCAGTAAGCTATATATGCACTATTAGGCAGTAAGCTATATATGCACTATTAGGCAGTAAGCTATATATGCACTATTAGGCAGTAAGCTATATATGCACTATTAGGCAGTAAGCTATATATGCACTATTAGGCAGTAAGCTATATATGCACTTTTAGGCAGTAAGCTATATATGCACTATTAGCAGTAAGTTATATATGCACTTTTAGGCAGTAAGCTATTTATGCACTATTAGCAGTAAGTTATATATGCACTTTTAGGCAGTAAGCTATATATGCACTTTTAGGCAGTAAGCTATATATATGCCCTATTAGGCAGTAAGCTACAGTATATATGCACTTTTAGGCAGTAAGTTACATATGCACTTTTAGGCAGTAAGCTATATATGCACTATTAGGCAGTAAGCTATATATGCACTATTAGGCAGTAAGCTATATATGCACTTTTAGGCAGTAAGCTATATATGCACTTTTCAGGCAGTAAACTATATATGCACTTTTAGGCAGTAAGCTATATATGCACTTTTAGGTAGTAAGCTATATATACACTATTAGGCAGTAAGCTATATATGCACTATTAGGCAGTAAGCTATATGCACTTTTAGGCAGTGAGGTATATATGCACTTTTAGGCAGTAAGCTATGTATAAACTATTAGGTAGTAAGCTATATATGCACTATTAGGCAGTAAGCTATATATGCACTTTTAGGTAGTAAGCTATATATACACTATTAGGCAGTAAGCTATATATGCACTATTAGGCAGTAAGCTATATATGCACTTTTAGGCAGTAAGGTATATATGCACTTTTAGGCAGTAAGCTATGTATAAACTATTAGGTAGTAAGCTATATATGCACTTTTAGGCAGTAAGGTATATATGCACTTTTAGGCAGTAAGCTATTATAAACTATTAGGTAGTAAGCTATATATGCACTTTTGAGGCACTTTTCTACATTTTCCTTCCGTCTATAGAAAGTAACAACAGAAAGTGTTTTGAACCCTGGTATATAAATGTATTTCCTGCAAATAAGGTCAATCAGCAATTAAATGAATTTGTTTCTACTTATTTCCAGTATGTCTAATAATGTTTATTATTATCTCTTGCAGTTTATATAAATATTAATTTGCATTTTGAAATCAAGCAATTAGATGATGTGTTCTCCGACACCATCAATGCAATCCCATCCAGTGGCCGCGCCCAGACTGCAGTTAGTGCAATGTTATCTAAAGGCAGCTGGTGTCCACCCAACGGAAAACTCAGAGAGAGAGAGAGAGAGAGAGAGAGATTTGCAGCCAGTCCAGATAAATCCATACTGTATAAATCATTCCCCCAGCAATGGCCCACGGCGTTTATATCGGTATCAGAAGACTCGTCTGTGACAGAAGTTGTCCGTTTGCTTTTTCCCTGGTGATCAGATTTCACATATGGAGAATTGATGATTATTTATAAGAGCTGTGAATGATCCATATTAATTCCAATGACAACTGTAGGGTAATAATTACTTGTGCAACACTGTACACCAATAACACACCTGGAACCCTCGTAACTTAATACATGGTTTACAAGATCATTTGGGACGGAGAGTTCTGCAGACAAGAAGAATTGGGCTAATTTGTGTATCTGCTACACATTGTACACCGAGGCACCTGTGATGGTCACTTGCTGGAGAAAAGTGTTTGGCTGTTCACTTCCCTAACCCAGCAAATGAATGGCACCAATTATACAGAATGAAGAGTAGGATGGACCAGCCATGGTTAGCAGTGATGACTGAGTGGGAATAACAGAACTTATGCCTCTGCTTGCATTTTGCAATGCTTTGCTTCAAAATATGTGTCTGCGCTAGGCAAATGCCGAAATTCATGTAACAAATATCTCTGAAATTCTATTACCAGATAGGTTCAGGTATTGTTGCGGGTATTAGTCAGTGTGCTGGGGGGATACCGGGGGATGGGGGGGGGAGAGGGGTTTAGACTAGTGATTGAGCTGCTACCACTGTTTGTTTAAATGCCAAACTGTTGCATGGTCAAAAGAGATACCCACCCTCCCTGCTCTTCTACGAGCTGAACAGTGCCCCCTGGAGGGTGATTTGGCATTGATGACACTCTTCCTAGCTGCACCATCTGCAGATCCATTCTTCCGATATCTCTCGCAACCCCATTGACATGCTGTGGCATTTGGGGGTGGAGTGGGGGCAGTAACCGGCACTGTTCTTCATTTGTCATGACCTGCTTTAATCACACCACACTGGAAAAAAATACAGAAGAGCCAATAAAATAAAATGTGGTTAGAAATAATGGTAAATACATTATACAAGTTAGAAACTAAGTTACTGCATAACACACACAACACACTGGGCTGAGTGTAAGTAGCACGGATCTCTGCGAACGCACACAGGCCCTAATTCAGACCTGATCGCAGCAGCAAATTTGTTAGCAGTTGGGCAAAACCATGTGCACAGCAGGAGAGGCAGATGTAACATGTGCAGAAAGAGTTAGATTTGGGTGGGTTATATTGTTTCTGCGCAGGGTAAATATTGGCTGCTTTATTTTTACACTGCAATTTAGATTTCAGTTTGAACACACCCCACCCAAATCTAACTCTCTCTGCACATGTTACATCTGTCCCACCTTCAGTGCAGATGGGGCCTAATTCAGATGTGATCGCTAGCAGGCGATTTTTGCAGCGCTTCGATCAGATAGTCGCCACCTACAGGGGAGTGTATTATAGCTGTGTAAGTGTGCGATCGCATGTGTAGCAGAGCTGTACAAACAGATATTGTGCAGTCTCTGCGCAGCCCAGGACTTACTCAGCCGCTGCGATTACATCAGCCTGTCCGGGAAAGGAATTGACGTCAGACACCCGCCCTGCAAACGCTTGGACACGCCGGCGTTTTTCCAACCACTCCCTGAAAACGGTCAGTTACCACCCACAAACGCCTTCTTCCTGTCAATCTCCTTGCGAACGCCCGTGCGAATGGATCCTTCGCACAAACCCATCGCTGAGCAGTGATCCGCTTTGTACCAGTGCGACGCTCCTGCGCATTGCGGTGCATACGGGTGTGCAGTTTAGACCTGATCGCACGCTGTAATAAAACGCAGCCTAGCGATCAGGTCTGAATTAGGCCCTAGTACGGGATTGATACACGTTAATGGTGCCAACGATAGTTACGTCTAAAGACGCAGCAAGCAGGATTTCAGCGTGTAAAGACACTGAAAGTGGTGGCTCAGTCTTTGCACAGTCAGGCGTAAGGCCGCACGCACCGGGGAAGGGTCTGTACTGGTACTGGCATAAAGTAGTAGGTTCTCCAGCGCCAAAAGTCGCACACATGGACCCAGCTGCATCCGTCTCTGAAACAGACCCCCCCCCCCCCACACACACACACCAGGGATGGATCTAGACTTTTCTTTAGGGGGGGCGGTTTACTGTTTAATCTTGACTCCTCCCTCTACAGTCCCAACTCCTCCCATCTGTAATCCTAACTCCTCCTCTCTCAATTCTGACTGAACTTTTTGAGTGAGACTGAGATAGAGCTTTGTGATTGTTGTATGTACATGTGACTGTACTATGGGGTAATTGTATTTATTAGTCCTAGTACCCACACACCAGCAAGTGAGGGGCAAATGCTCTGTAGCCCTTGCTCTCCTGGCTCCTCTGTGCTGCTGTGGTATAAGCTGCAGCACATCGTTCTGCCTCAGGCTCTCCCCGGAGAGCTCTCTTCTGTTCAAAAGTGGGTGTGCCTATGACTGTGTTAGGGGGGGCGGTCGCCCCTTTCGCCCCCCCCCCCCCCCTAGAACCGGCCCTGCCCCACACACACACACACACACACACACACACACACACACACACACACACCTAGAGCTGAACATGGTCTTGCCAAACACACCACCTAGCCAGACCATTGCTTATATACACGGAAGTGACCGGTTAGATTAAAGGTCTCTGCTTGGTGCCACAAAGTTTTTAAAGTTTTAAAGCAGAAAGTACATACAGTCATTACACAGATCTGTGTTTCAGGGTTGTGTGTCCATGTCATTGTAATCACAGCCGTAGTAAATCTGGGGGGGTGCTTGGACCAGACAAGTGGGATGGTAGACGGAATGAATTTGTATCTATCGCAGACGGATAATCTTTCTGTCTCCCTTAATATTTATGCTTAATGTTTATCCAACCTACAATTAGGTAACATGAAGTATAACTACAGGGAACTCAATCCCCTCATGTCTACAGAGCTGTTCCGTATGGTGCGTGTTATATTTTCCCCAGTTATAACCGCACCACTAATCCCTGAGTTCTATACAATGATCGGTGGAGCCCTCGCGCAATCTACCCTTCTTCTATTAATTGAGCAATTTGTTTGCAGCTGGAAGCTAGAATTGCCTGTCTGTATTCCTGTTATCAGTACACACAAAGGGCCTCATTCACATCTACGGCGGCTGGCAGGCCGCTACTTGCCGCGTCCTGGGTCGCAGCTGCTGCGCGTGACATCACACAGCGACCGCGGCCCGCCCCCCCCCTTCCCCAATGGTCCGGACATGCCTCCATTGTCCGGACCATGCCCCACCAACGGCGTTCTAACTGTCAATCAGGCAGAGGTGATCGCAGCCCCGAGATGCTGATAGCATCTCACTGGGCTCCCGGGTGCGCACACGCAGTGCGGCCGCTGCGCGTGCGCACTCCACCGAGTAATTCAGACTGCGTTCAGTGCCGCTGCAGCGATGCAGTCTGAATTACCCCCTGAATTACCCCCAAAGTGATCAGATCTCCCAACAGCCCATATACACATCACACCATGCAATCCATAGGCAGTATTTCCAAATGTAAGGAATTATCAGCATAATCATTTGTATATTCCTAGAAGGTCAACATAAACCAAAAGAACACGCACATACAGTAATATCTGACAGTAAAATTAGCTGAACCGTCCTTAATCCTTGAAGTTATTTTAAATGACATTTTTCTAAACGTTAATGACGTCTAACAAGTTACTGAAATGTCATTTATACAGTTTACTCCAGGACTTTTCCTATATACAAGTGACCGCACTGCTATCAGTCTAATTCAGACCAATAAATAGGATTTACCTGCCGGATGACTTCCATAGCTTCATTCACGATGGTAAAGGATCTTCACTCTGATCTTCACTGTGTTGGGAATAGGGTACCTTATTTCACCTGTAGGGGTTCGGTATGGAATCCCGGTTGTCAGGATGCCGGACGGTCACATGACCAAAGCCGGCATCCCAACACTGAAGAGCCTGATGTCGGAGGTTGTATTTATTTATTATTTATTTATTATTTCTTAACAGGTTCTTATATTAAGCGCAGCATATTCCGTTGCGCTTTACAATTAGAACAGCAGTAATAGAACAAACTGGGTAAAAACAGACAGACATAGAGGTAGGAGGGCCCTGCTCGCAAGTTAACAATCTATAGGGAAATGGCCATTGATACACAAGAATAGATGCTACCTATTGCATAATGGGTCACCAGATTGCTAGGTTCCTAATGGGTTATATGATATGATCACACAGCAGTGTTGGCCAAGTGTCAGGAGGGTGTGAGAGTAAAGAAAGACAAGATATGTGATGTTATGTGGACTGTACAGAGAGGATGTAATTGGATAGGGAAGCACGGAAGGTTATGTGGGTGGGTCTGGAATTTGATAGGATTGTCTGAAGAGGTGAGTTTTCAGGGAACGTTTAAAGGTTTGGAGACTAGAGGCGAGTCTTATTGTGCGTGGGAGGGCATTCCACAGAGTGGGTGTGGCCCGGATAAGGTCCTGTAATTTTGAGTGTGAACAAGTAATGCGTGTGGATGAGAGACGCAGATCATGTGCAGAGCGGAGAGGTCGGGTAGGGAGATATTTTGAGATGAGTGAAGAGATGTATGTTGGTTGTAAGTATTGCAACCCCCCCCCCAGAAAAAAAATCACCTACACTAGTGCCTAACCCTAGCCCCCACTAGTGCCTAACTCTAACACCCCCAAATCTGTGACCTAACAGTGACCCTGATACTAACCTTCAGGATGTCAGCTGTCAGTCTTCCGGCGCGGTCTTCCAAGTGGTGTCGGGATTCCAGCGTCAGTCACATGACCTCCAGCATCCCGTCTATCAGAATGCTAAACGCATCCCAGCCGTAGAGGTGGTTCGTCTTTGCCATGGAAATCCTCCACACTCATATCATGTCAGTTCTGTGCACGGTCGGATTAAAAGACCTCCAGGGACGGCAGTATGGATGGTGTAATGGTTAGCGTTACCGCCTCACAGGACTGGGGTCATGGGTTCCATTCCCACCACGTGTGGAGTTTATATGTCCTCCCCGTGCTGGTGTGGGTTTCTTCTTGATTCTCCGGTTTACTCCCACAATCCAAAAACATACTGGTAGGTTAATTGGCCCCAACCAGAAAAAAAAATACTGTAGTGTGTAAGTGTTTGTATGTACCTGGGCAGGCTAGTGGTTCTTATCTGCCATCACATTGTACATTTCCATGACACTTAAGACAGGGAGGAGAGGTTAGTATAACTGTGTATGGGTGCAGGGTGTGCAATGCGGACCCTCCTGTATCCAGGGGCCCGTGTGCACCACACACCCTGCACCCAGTATAGATACACTGAAGTCAGGGCCGGTGCCGGGGCTTCTTGCGCCCCGGGTGGCATTAGGGGGCGTGGCTTCATACAGGGGGCATGGTCTGTTACGCCTCCTGTACTGTAGTAGGATGTGTTGTGCGCGATGACGTCATCGCGCACCCACAGCAAAAGTCCTCTCCATGAAGGAAAACTAGACGCTAAGCGTCTAGTTCTCTTCGTGGAGAGGACCTTTGCTGTGCGGTGCACGATGACGTCAACGCGCACCGCACATCATTACAGTAAAGGTCCTCTCCACGAAGGGAAACTAGACGCGTAGCGTCTAGTTTCCCTTCACAACGGGCAGCCGACGAAGGGAAACTAGACGCGTTGTGTCTAGTTTCCCTTCACAGCAGGTAGCGGGACAGCGGGCAGCGGGGGGGCACAGCAGCAGTGGATCTTGCCATGGTGCGGCTGTTATGCACACCAGTGCCAGCAGGAATGTACTGGTGTCTGAACGGAGAGGGATGCAAAACAAATGAACTCACAGACAGACTGGGGAATATGACATTACATACATAGAAGGTGATAGGGTAACAAAATAAACACAAAGTGAACAGAGAAGCCCAAAGGCTAAGAAACTGGGTGTCTCCCTAGTATTAGGAATGCTCAGATGGAAAGAAGCGAGATGTTGTGATTTAATACGTAGAGAACCCGAAATGCTGTTGCTAAGGGCAACAGCAAAACCCTAAAGGGTTACCAACGGGTGTGGCAGTAAACTCCTTGGTCAGAGATGGAATAATAGACACAAGGAGAGTCTCCACAATCCTAGTCCTCACTTGCAGTGCACTAGTTCAGCTTACTGCCACTAAACTGACACCTGAACACCTTGCACAGTGAGAAAGGATTTTGGCAGGCAAGTCTGAGAATACAGCCGCAAACTTGCTAGGTTCACAGAGTAGCAAAAGAACCCCAGCAGGTTAAACGACTGACTCCAGTCTTACTGCTAGGTCTGGATTGGCAGAGTGTAATACCAAATCCCAAGGCCTATTTGCAGTAAGCAACAAACAAATACAAAGTTTACACAGTACTAGCTAGCTTTCAGGAACTGACTAACCAACAAAGATTCAGCAGCATCTGCCTAACCTGAGAAGAGGGTTTATATAGCAGGTGCTGTCCACGCCCCACTCAGACCTCACAGACTGTGAGCACAAAAACCAGCACCGGATCCCCTGCCGTGCACAGAGCCTGTAACCACTGTACAGCAAAAGACCCGAACCGGAGTATCAGCTACGCTCAGGTTACTCCGCTAGCACTTGTCTCCCGGTTGCCATGACGACGTGGCAGCACAGAGCAGGAGACCCTAACAGTACCCCCCCCTCTGATGAGGGGTCAAAGAACCCCTACCACCGGGTTTATCGGGGAACTGCGAGAAGAAAGAGCGTAACAGTCTGGGGGCATGAAGATCACAACTGCGCACACACGACCGCTCCTCCGGGCCATACAACTTCCAGTGCACCAAAAATGACAGCCGACCCCGAACCATCTTGGAGTCAAGAATCCTTTCAACAACAAACTCCCTCTGGCCACGTATCAGAAGAGGGGAAGGTCTTCCACTGGAAGAAGGATTACTAATCGCCCGTTTTAAAAGGGAACAATGAAATGTTTTATTGATACCCAAAGAACGGGGTAGATCTAACTGAAATGCCACCGGATTGATAACCCTAGTGATCTTATAAGGACCGATGAACCGGGGGCCTAACTTATGAGATGGCTGTCTCAACTTCAAATTCTTGGTAGACAACCAGACGAAGTCTCCTAATTTGAAGCTGCAGGGTCTTTTCCGCTTATCAAAAACCCTTTTGGTCACTAATGACACAGACACAAGGGCTTTCTTCACTTTCCTCCAAATACCTCTAAGGACCGAAACCACAGAGGAACCACCAGGCGTGGAGTCCTGGGGGTCAAAAGAATTGGCCTTAGGATGATGCCCATACACACAAAGGAAGGGAGAGATCCCTGTAGCAGAGTGAGCCGCGTTGTTATAGGCAAACTCCGCCATGGACAGATGAGCAACCCAGTCAGTCTGACACTTGGAGACATAACACCTGAGGAACTGCTCCAAGGACTGGTTCACCCTTTCAGTCTGCCCATTAGACTGCGGATGGTAGCCTGACGACAAGCTGACAGAAATCTGGAGATCGGAACAAAATGCCCTCCAGAATTTGGCCACAAACTGGGATCTGCGGTCAGAGACCACATCAAGTGGCAACCCGTGGAGGCGCACAACATGCAGCATAAATAATTCAGACAGGCGTCTGGCCGATGGCAGCCCAACCAATGGAACGAAGTGCGCCATCTTCGAAAACCTGTCAACGACAACATAGATGGCTGTCATCCCCGAGGATTTGGGCAAGTCCACCACAAAATCCATTGAAATGTGGGTCCATGGCTTAGATGGAATAGAGAGTGGATGTAATGGGCCAACAGGAACCCCTCTAGGAGTCTTATTTCGGGCACAGATGTCACATGCCCGAACCCACTGATCCACATCCCTAGCCACCGAGGGCCACCACACCGCCCTAGATAGCAACTCCCGAGTTCTGGCAATACCCGGGTGACCTGCCGACTTCTTGGAATGGAATTCCAGGAACACTCGCTGTCTTAACCTAGGAGGCACAAACAAAAGACCTACCGGAAGGTCTGGAGGAGCCTGCTCCTGTGCTCTAAGGACTAATGACAAGAGGTCCTGGGTAATGCCCACTTTAATACATGATGGGGACACAATGGGCAATGGCTCCTCGGTGGTCTCCTGGATTGGAGCAAAACTCAGCGAGAGCGCATCAGCCTTGATGTTTTTTGACCCAGGGCGATATGTTATCAAAAAATTAAAGCGAGCAAAAAACAAAGCCCATCGTGCCTGCCTGGCATTGAGGAGCTTCGCTGACTCTAAATATGCCAAATTCTTATGGTCGGTGAGAATTGAGACCACAAACTTAGCCCCCTCAAGCCAGTGTCTCCACTCCTCGAGTGCATCCTTAATAGCCAACAATTCCCGGTTACCTACGTCATAATTCATCTCGACAGGCGAAAATTTACGGGAAAAGTAAGCACAGGGATGAAGGCGATTATCAGACACCCCCATCTGAGAGAGCACTGCCCCAATACCCATCTCAGAGGCATCCACCTCCACCACAAAAGGACGCTCTGGATCTGGGTGTCGCAGCACCTTGGCCGAGACAAATGCCCTTTTGAGATGGGCAAAAGCCGCTTTGGCCTCACAAGACCAGTGAGCAACATCCACCCCTTTCTTAGTGAGTGCCACCAAGGGCGCCACTATAGACGAAAATCCAGCGATAAATCGTCTATAAAAATTCGCAAAGCCCAGAAAACGCTGAAGCGCCTTCAAACTAGTGGGCTGCACCCAATCCAGGACTGCCTGTACCTTGGAACCCTCCATTTGGAAACCTTCTGGGGAGATAATATATCCTAGAAATGCGATTTGCTGAACTTCAAATTCGCACTTCTCCAGCTTCGCCCCAAGCCGGTGGTCTCTGAGTTGCTGGAGGAATACATACATGCTTCCGATGTTCCTCCAGGGAATGGGAGAAGATTAGGATGTCATCTAAGTATACAACTAAGAATCTATCCAAATATTCCCTGAGCACATCGTTCATGAAGTCCTGGAAGACTGCCGGGGCATTACAGAGCCCAAAAGGCATCACCAAATATTCATAATGCCCTGAGTGGGTATTAAAGGCAGTCTTCCATTCATCCCCCTCTCTTATTCGGATTAGATTGTACGCACCGCGTAGGTCAATCTTAGAAAAAATGGTGGCAGTACGAAGCTGGTCAAACAAGACCGAAATGAGAGGCAGTGGGTATGAGTTTTTAATCGTGATACGGTTCAATTCCCTGAAGTCGATGCAGGGTCGCAACGAACCGTCCTTTTTACCCACGAAGAAGAACCCCGACCCAACTGGAGACTGTGAAGGTCTGATAAATCCCTTAGCCAAGTTCTCCTGAATGTACTCTGCCATAGCCTGAGTCTCAGGACGTGACAGGGAGTACAACCTGCTCTTGGGAAGCTTAGCATTCGGCAACAAATCAATGGCACAGTCATAGGGGCGATGGGGAGGTAGTACCTCTGCAACTCTTTTGGAGAACACGTCCGCAAAATCTGCATAACATCCTGGCAATCCTGGCAAACTTAGCTGCGAAAGCCTGACTGGAAGGCTCAAGCAACTCCTGAAACAATCAGTACCCCAACTAAGAATCTCCCCAGAGACCCAGTCAAATTGAGGATTGTGGGCCCTTAACCAGGGTAACCCCAACACCAATGGGGCAAAAGTACAGACAGTCACATAAAAGGACAATTTTTCAGAGTGTGTGGCTCCAATAAACAAAGAAATCTGGCTAGTGCAAGAGGTAATTTTACCCTGGGATAATGGTTCCCCGTTTAACCCACAAATCTCAATTTCCGATGCCAAGGGTACTAAGGGAACAGAGTGTTTCAGGGCGAATTGGCGGTCCATAAAAACCCCGTCGGCCCCACTGTCCACAAAGGCCTCAGTCTTGACAGTTTGACCGAGGATCTTCAAGGTCACCGGAATGATAAAAGTCTTCTTGGGAAATTCTGACTTCTGGCCTGACAGGATATTTCCCATCACCCTCAGGCCCTGAAGTTTTCCGGCTTTTCTGGGCATGATACTACCACATGACCTTTATTCCCACAGTACAAACATAACCCCTGCTGTCTCCTCCGCGTCTTCTCACGCGAGGAGAGGCGGGTAGCCCCAATCTGCATAGGCTCCTCGGAAAATTCCTCAGAGTCTGAGGTTCCCTTGGGAAAGAAGGAAACCTCGGTCTCCCTTTCAAGCCTGCGTTCTCTCAGCTGTCTATCCACCCGAATGGATAACTGCATGAGCTGATCCAAGCTATCAGGCAAGGGATATTGTACCAGTTGGTCTTTTAACTGGTTAGAAAGACCTCTTCGGTACTGGTGTCTCAGGGCTGGGTCATTCCACTGGGTATCATGGGCCAACCTCCAAAACTCCGTACAATAAACCTCAACTGGCCTTCGCCCTTGCTTAAGGATCGAAATCTGAGCCTCGGCTGAGGCCGTCTTGTCAGGGTCATCATACAACATGCCCAGTGCCGTAAAAAAACATCAACACTTTTAAGCGACGGACAGTCAGGCTGCAACCCATATGCCCAGACCTGTGGGTCTCCTTGTAGCAAGGAAATCACTATGCCCACCCGCTGAATCTCCGACCCAGAAGACTAAGGCCTAAGCTGGAAATATAGCTTGCAGCTCTCCTTGAAACAAAAGAACTGCGAGCGATCTCCAGAAAAACGATCCGGGAGATTTACTTTCGGCTCCTTAACCCCTGAAGGCACTGCTGCTGCGGGAGCTCCGCCAGCGGCCTGCAAGGTGTGCATTTTAATGGAAAAATCATTCAATTGTCGAGTCAGGACCTGCACCTGATCGACCACCTGTTGCAAAGTATTTTGAGGGGTATGCTCCATATTCCCACAAAATTTCAACAGGAGTATTGGGCTGCTGAATATGTTATGCACACCAGTGCCAGCAGGAATGTACTGGTGTCTGAACAGATAGGGATGCAAAACAAATGAACTCACAGACAGACTGGGGAATATGACATTACATACATAGAAGGTGATAGGGTAACAAAATAAACACAAAGTGAACAGAGAAGCCCAAAGGCTAAGAAACTGGGTGTCTCCCTAGTATTAGGAATGCTCAGATGGAAAGAAGCGAGATGTTGTGATTTAATACGTAGAGAACCCGAAATGCTGTTGCTAAGTGCAACAGCAAAACCCTAAAGGGTTACCAACGGGTGTGGCAGTAAACTCCTTGGTCAGAGATGGAATAATAGACACAAGGAGAGTCTCCACAATCCTAGTCCTCACTTGCAGTGCACTGGTTCAGCTTACTGCCACTAAACTGACACCTGAACACCTTGCACAGTGAGAAAGGATTTTGGCAGGCAAGTCTGAGAATACAGCCGCAAACTTGCTAGGTTCACAGAGTAGCAAAAGAACCCCAGCAGGTTAAACGACTGACTCCAGTCTTACTGCTAGGTCTGGATTGGCAGAGTGTAATACCAAATCCCAAGGCCTATTTGCAGTAAGCAACAAACAAATACAAAGTTTACACAGTACTAGCTAGCTTTCAGGAACTGACTAACCAACAAAGATTCAGCAGCATCTGCCTAACCTGAGAAGAGGGTTTATATAGCAGGTGCTGTCCACGCCCCACTCAGACCTCACAGACTGTGAGCACAAAAACCAGCACCGGATCCCCTGCCGTGCACAGAGCCTGTAACCTCTGCACAGCAAAAGACCCGAACCGGAGTATCAGCTACGCTCAGGTTACTCCGCTAGCACTTGTCTCCCGGTTGCCATGACGACGTGGCAGCACAGAGCAGGAGACCCTAACAGCGGCGCCCTCCGGAAGGCGGCACCCCGGGCAAAAGTCCTGCTAGCCCGTGGCAAGATCCACTACTGACTGAAGTGACACGCTCATGAGACAGGTCTTTTCTATGTATCCGCAAGGTTGCTGCCCAGTTGCGGCTCAGAAGTGCCCATTTCCCAGGCAGCGTGATCTGGCCACGCACAGAGAGGAGCATCCGCTCTTGTATCATCGAACAAGGTGCAGCCACAGTATGCTAATAATCATGAGAAACGTCGACTTTTGGACTTCCCTCCGACTCAGGGCCCGTGTCAGCAGCTGCGTACACACATGCTGCACCGACGCAGTAACGAGGTACATCAACTCCCAGAGTGAGACTGGCCGGTATCCGGTCTCTAGGTTGGCCACACTTAGGTCGACAATGTCTAGGTCAACCACTATTGGTCGACAGGTTCTAGGTCGACAGGGTTTCTAGGTCGACCTGTTCTAGGTCGACAGGTCAAAAGGTCGACATGAGTTTTTCACAATTTTTTCTTTTTTAAACTTTTTCATACTTTACGATCCACGTGGACTACGATTGAGAACGGTAACCTTTGCCGAGCGCAGCAGCAGCGGAGCGAGACACCTTGCCCGAAGCTCGTGAGCCATGTGGGGGGAGACGGTGCACTAATTGGGGTTCCTGGTCACTGTACGGAGAAAACGACACCAAAAAAAATAAAAATAAAACTTTTGACCCTTCGACCTAGAACATGTCAACCTAGAAATCTTGTCGACCTAGAATCCCTGTCGAACTAGTTACTGTCGACCAATAGTGGTCAACCTAGACGACCTAAGCATGGTCGACCTTCCATACCTCACCCAGACTGAGCGTGGCAGTAGTAGCGCTGTTTCCATGATTCTCTGCATACATGATCACAGTTGAGGGCAGATACACCCCCTGAAAATGGCCTTTTCACACCTGCATTTTTGCCGCTACTCCCCATTACCTCCCCAACACGGCCCCTCCTGTCACCCACGTATAAATTCTCACTGCAATCAGCATCACAAAGGTATTTTGGCGCATGCGCAGTGTAATCACGGCACACACGCAGTCTGACCATAATCACTCTATTGCGTGAACATCAGCATTGCGTACAAACAAGAATTAGACCCACTGTGCCGCGAACGTTGAATGGTCTCAGTCGCTATGTGATAATTACCGTGCGCTCACCTTTTTAGATGTAATAAATAAACCTGAAATCAGAGACATACTATTACAACGAACGATGTAGTGTCACACAGGGTCTAGCGAAGCTTTTCAGTCGCACTGCTGACCACAAAGTGATTGACAGGAAGTGGGCGTTTCTGGGTGTAAACTGACCGTTTTCAGGGAGTGTTCGAAAAAACGCAGGCATGCCAGGAAAAACGCAGGCGTGCCAGGAAAACGCAGGCGTGGCTGGGCGAACGCTGGGCGGGTGTGTGACGTCAAAACAGGAACTGAACGGTCTGAAGTGATCGCAAGCGCTGAGTAGGTCTGAAGCTACTCTGGAACTGCACAAAAAAACTTTGCCGCCGCTCTGCGATCCTTTCGTTCGCACTTCTGCTAAGCTAACATACATTCCCAGTGGGTGGCGGCATAGCGTTTGCACGGCTGCTAAAAACTGCTAGCGAGCGATCAACTCGGAATGACCACTTGTGTCAGAGTGTGTGAGTGTGTCTGTGTAAGTGTGTTGTGTGTTATTTTCCTTTGTGTTACACATTTTTGTTCTGCGGACGATCTGGAGACAGAGGCAGAAGTACTGGCTCTCGTTGTTTAGTAATTATCTCCTATATATTTGCCTTGTGTGTGGGCGGAGTTAGAGGCCTGGGTGGAGTTACCAGCTCCTGCCCTGCACAGAACTGAGCAGCAGACACGTCATCCCACCACCATCTCCAACCAGGTACGCAGCACGGCGACCACAGCCCACAGGACCAAGGCACACTCTCTTCCCCCCCCTGCAGTGTGTACAGCCGCCGGCCTCCCTCTACACGTCGCGGCTACATTTACCCCCGCTAATAGCTCACACTGCTGCCGTGTCGCGGATACACACTCCCGCAGCACAGCCGCACATTGGACTCCCCCCCCCCCTGCACAGCCTACACACACGCCGGCCTCCCGCTACACGCCCCTCATACATTCACCCCCGCTAATAGCTCACACTGCTGCCGTGTCGCGGATACACACTCCCGCAGCACGGTACCACAGCGGACTCCCCCCCCCCCCCCCCCCTGCACAGTCTGGACAGACGCCGGCCTCCCGCTACACGCCCCTCATACATTCACCCCCGCTAATATCTCACACACCTCACCCATGGCCCCCCCACACAGTCCCGCAGCACGGCCACCCACAGCACGGACGCACACACTCCCCAACACCGCCCCACACAGCCTCCTGTCCACAGTGCACCATGGCCACATAGTCCCGCAGCACGGACGCACATATTCCCCAGCATGGTCGACCACAGGCCACCCTCCACACAAACACTGTCTTCCCTCCCTGCACAGTGTGTACAGCCGCTTAACCCCCTCCCCACACCGCGGACACATTCACCCCCCCCCAACATCTGACACACTGCTGCCATGCCGCGGCAACACAATCCCGCAGCACTACGCACACACCACACTTGCATACAGACCCCAGCACGCACGCACAGCGGACACTCTCCCCACAAGCCCCACACACACTACCTTCCATCCCTGCACACTGTGTGCCACCGGACCCCCTCCCCACACCGCTAATACATGCACCCCCACCAACATCTGACACACTACAGCCACGGCGCACCCACAGAGTCCCGCAGCACACCCGCACACAGTCCCCAACACCGCCACACACAGACTACTTTCCCCACAAGCCCAACACAAACTGTCTGCCGACCCTGCACACTGTGTTACGCCGTGCCCCGTCCACACACCTAGCCTAGAAACCACCCTCTCCAACATCGCTCACACTACATCCACATACACCTTAACTTTTATGGAGAGATTACGGGGGCGTAGCCCCTTACGACGGTGTGAAGAGCGCCCGTAGAGCGCGATGAATCACCTAGTTTAGTAATAGTTCCCATATAATTACTGTCACTTGTGTTCAGTAATTGCTCTCCTCGGATGGGTATTTATCTAATTTTATAACTTTTACTATTGTCACTAAAATGAAACATTTTGACTATAAAATCATTCCAAGTTACAGTTTCTCAAGAGCCTGAAAGATGCAACTAAAATGCAATTACATACAAACATCTGTTGTTTTCCTCTGTAACACTCCAGTGGGAATGTTCTTCTACAGAAGTCCAAATGAGATTTCAGTTATGCAATGTGAAGAGACAGCCGTGACGTCATACAGTGTAGCACTGACGCTAATGATTTCCTCGTGGAGGGGTCAGTGCGCCAGCAGCCAATCACAAGCTGCCAATACCAATCACCGCAACGTATATATTTGCACTAATCCCCCAGCCAAGTACCTGTAAGAGATTTCCTAAAAGACATATCTGCCGATGCACGCACGTCTTGTTATACCTCAATTAGGGGAACACCCTCCTTATTGTGCGTCGCTTGTCCACCCCTGTATGCCCCTGTTACTCCGCTCCAAGGGGGTCATTCCGAGTTGTTCGCTCATTGCCGATTGACAGGCAGAGGCAGTCGCTGGGCGGGGGGGGGGGGGGTGGTGGACCGAACAGGGGGCGGCCGCAGTGGCTGCATGATGTCACACTCAGCCGCTGCGGGCCGGGGAGCAATGAATAGCTCCCGGCCAGCTCGCTAAAGCTGCGCTGGTCGGGAGCTACTCTGGAAGTGCAAAGGCATCACCGCTGTGCGATGCCTTTGCACTTCTGTGGGGGAGGGGGCGGCACTGACATGCGGGGTGGACTAACCCTGTGCTGGGCGTCCTCCCCATGTCAGTGTGAATGATCGTAGCGGTGCTAAATTTAGCACCGCTACGATCAACTCGGAATGACCCCCATTGTGTAGTTTCTGAGTAGCCCAGAACTTACTCAGTCGCTGCGATCACTTCAGCCTGTCCGGGACCGGATATGACGTCAGACACCCGCCCTGCAAACGCTTGGACACGCCTGCGTTTTTCCAACCACTCCCTGAAAACGGTCAGTTGCCCCCCACAAACGCCTTCTTCCTGTCAATCTCCTTGCGATCGGCTGTGTGAATAGAATCTTCGTAAAACCCATCGCACAGCAATGATCCGTCTTTGTATCCGTGCGACACGCCTGTGCATTGCGGCGCATACGCATGCACAGTTCTGACCTGATCGCAGCGCTGCAAAAAAAGCTAGCGAGCGCTCAGGTCTGAATAACCCCCTATATTCGCACATTTGTAGTAGCACCAGCATAAAGTAGCAGTTGCGGCGGACTGCTGCAAAAGATAGCTGAATCAGGCCCAATATGTCTGGGAGTGATACTATGAGACGAGGCATTTAGCACTTAATGCCGTTCATAAAATACTTTCACTTCTTTCACCGTCCCCTTTTTAATGTTTTGCAATGCTGGCATGTTCGCCAGTAAGTAGTGTACCTACTGTACAGTGTAATGTATGTGTAGTGTGTGAGAGGTTTCTATGCTTCATTTACATTGCTGCAATCTGTTATATTTGTTTATGTGACATATTATATTCATTTACATGTTTTTTTTTTTTTATTAATAGAAACCAAATCTCTGTGGTTTTAAAGAGAAGAGAAACACTTTAGTGGAATAGATTATTTTCCCTGGTGACCAGCGCTGTGAAATTCTTCTCTCTCTTTTATGTGGGATATAAATCTAATTTGTAAATAAACCGAATATAAAAATATTTATTTTATTGAACATTCACTTATCACGCCGCCTCGCTGATCTGGCCGGGAGCACCGAGTTCCTTGAGATTTGTTGCAAAACTTTTGAGAATAAATAACTTTAATCAAAATGCATTGAATGTGGTAATTAAGCAGATGCTACAATGGGATGTAGTTGGAATCCCGGCGGTCAAAATACCAACGCCAGAATCCCACCGCCAGAATGCCGGCAGCGCTACCACAGCTATTTCAACTCCCGGGTGTCCACGACACCCATGGGAATAAATCTTGTGGCCAGAGAAGTGAGCCACGAATCCGCAGCGCGGCGTTCGTAGGAAGTCCGCGAGGGGCTTCGTTTCGCTTGCCCTCCTGCTGATATTCTTACGCTCAGGATTCTGGCATCGGTATTTTGACCGCTGGGATTCCGATCGCCGGGATCACGTACCCAACCCGCTACAACACATGCTACATGAATTAAATGTGCAATTGTTCAGTATGAGTCCCTTCCTCATTGTGACTTAAGGTGCATACACACTAGGCGATAATAGTAAACGTCGTAGCGCATTTTGCCCTTCCTGAGCGATGTCATTTACTATATTGGCCACTGTGTATGCCGTCGCTGACGAGCGATGCACGGCCCCGCAGGTCATTAACAGTGCTGCAAGTATGGCGGTACGGCGTGGTACTGCGTACAGGAAAGAAATTCCCATCTGGTATGCAGTCACCGTGTCGGAGAGAGGAGAGTGAAGCATGCGCCTTTCCTCTCCTGTCCCTCTCCTGCCTGCTCAGTCAGTCGGAGTCCGGCGGTGACCGGCGGTTTCTCCTTCTGTTCTTCGAATCCGGCGGCGGTGGTGTGTATTACACTCAAATGCCGGTTCATGAGCCAATCAAAGCTCATGGACCAGCAGCCAATCAGGAGCCGCCACTGCCAGACCAATAGCTCTAATTGGCTCGCGGACCGGCGCCAGATCTGAGACACAGGACGCCGCCGCAGGAGGAGACCGGAGTGGACTGAGGGCAGGAGAGGGGCAGGAGGGGCGCGTGTGGTGCTCTCCTCTCCCCGACAGCAGCAGTAGACAGTTTCGGCAGCAGCAGCAACAATGGTAATTTGCACTGCTGGGGGCATATCTGGCACTGTGATGGCATATCTGGCACCATGGGGGCATGTGTATCTGGCAATGTGGGGGCATATCTGGCAATGTGGGGGCATATCTGGTACTGTGGAGGAATATGTGTATCTGGCACTGTGGGGGCCTATCTAGCACTGTGCGGGCATGTGTGGCAATGTGGGGGCATATTGGGAACTGCTTGGGCATGTCTGGCACTGTGGGGGCATATCTGGCACCGTTGGGACATATCTAGCACTGTGGTGGCATATCTGGCACTGTTTGGGCTTATCTGGTACCGTGGAGTCATATCTGGCACCATGGGGGCATATGTGTATCTGGCACTGTGGGGGCATATCTGGCATATGTGTATCTGGCACTGTGGGGGCATATGTGTATCTGGCAGTGTGGGGGCATATTTGTATCTGGCACTGTGGGGGCATATGTATAACTGGCACTGTGGGGGCATATATGGCATATGTGTATCTGTCACTGTGGGGGCATATGTGTATCTGGCATGTGGGGGCATATGTGTATATGGCACTGTGGGGGCATATGTGTATCTGGCACTGTGGGGGCATATTTGTATCTGGCATTATTGGGGGCATATGTGTATCTGGCACTGTGGGGGCATATGTGTATCTGGCACTTTGGGGCATATTTGTATCTGGCACTATTGGGGGCATATGTGTATCTGGCACTGTGTGGGCATATGTGTATCTGGTACTGTGGGGGCATATTTGTATCTGGCACTGTGGGGGCAAATGTATAACTGGCACAGTGTGGGCATGTGTATCTGGCACTGTGGGGGCATATCTGGCATATGTGTATCTGGCACTGTGGGGGCATATGTGTATCTGGCACTTTGGGGGCATATTTGTATCTGGCACTATTGGGGCATATGTGTATCTGGCACTGTGTGGGCATATGTGTATCTGGTACTGTAGGGGGAATATTTGTATCTGGCACTGTGGGGGCAAATGTATAACTGGCACAGTGTGGGCATATGTGTATCTGGCACTGTGGGGGCATATCTGGCATATGTGTATCTGGCACTGTGGGTGCATATGTGTATCTGGCACTGTGGGGGCATATGTGTATCTGGCATGTGGGGCCATATGTGTATATGGCACTGTGGGGGCATATGTGTATATGGCACTGTGGGGGCATATGTGTATCTGGCACTATTGGGGGCATATGTGTATCTGGCACTGTGGGGGCATATGTGTATCTGGCACTGTGGGGGCATATTTGTATCTGGCACTGTGGGGTCATATGTATAACTGGCACTGTGGGGGCATATATGGCATATGTGTATCTGGCACTGTGGATGCATATATGTATCTGTCACTGTGGGGGCATATGTGTATCTGGCATGTGGGGGCATATGTGTATCTGGCACTGTGGGGGCATATGTGTATCTGGCACTGTGGGGCATATTTGTATCTGGCATTATTGGGGGCATATGTGTATCTGGCACTGTGGGGGCATATGTGTATCTGGCACTGTGGGGGCATATTTGTATCTGGCACTATTGGGGGCACATGTGTATCTGGCACTGTGTGGGCATATGTGTATCTGGTACTGTGGGGGCATATTTGTATCTGGCACTGTGGGGGCATAGGTATAACTGGCACAGTGTGGGCATATGTGTATCTGGTACTGTGGGGGCATATCTGGCATATGTTTATCTGGCACTGTGGGTGCATATGTGTATCTGGCACTGTGGGGGCAGATGTGTATCTCGCATGTGGGGCCATATGTGTATATGGCACTGTGGGGGCATATGTGTATATGGCACTGTGGGGGCATATGTGTATCTGGCACTATTGGGGGCATATGTGTATCTGGCACTGTGGGGGCATTTGTGTATCTGGCACTGTGGGGGCATATTTGTATCTGGCACTATTGGGCGCATATGTGTATCTGGCACTGCACTTTTGGAGTCATATGTGTATCACGCCCCCAATTTTAATTGGCCATGCCCCACATGGCCAAACCCATTTTTTGGGGCCAAAAGTTGTACGCACGTCCCGGCATGGCCGCGGCTTGACGTCACTGAGCGATATCATTGTCATATCGTTCAGTGTGTATGCACTGCCGTTAACTGCCCCGGCAGGGAAGGGAACACACTAGATGACAACGCTCATAGAGCACATCACCTACTGTGTACCCACCATTACTGTAGAACTCTGCTGCATTGTTACAGTTTTCTGAAATGATACAACTGTCTTCTAGTGTATTATGGCGGTCATTCCGACCTGATCGCACGCTGCCGTTTTTCACAGCGCAGCGATCAGGTCACTACTGCGCATGCGTATATGTACCCCAATATTTCCTTTAGTCTTTTTGCTGACTTCTTCTTCCACTTTTCTCTCTGTGGGGCTCCAAAACAATGTCCACATATCTCTATATTGGTGTCACAATGTATCACCATTACTAGACATTAATAAGCGGTGATTATGAAGTCACATATTACCGCTAATGTAGAAACACGATAGAATGCTGCAAAATAATAACTCACAGTAAGTAGACTGCCATATGTCAGTCTGTTCTCACAGCCAACGCGCGTTTGGAATTTTGGCTGTAAACTGCTTGTATATAGTTATTTGATGTCAATTATATTATTTCAAAAAGAAGTACAATTGCAAATACATAGCACACAGCGGTATACAGGACCCCAATCAGGTTGGATCGCAAAATTTGAGGAAACACAATCTGGCTGATTATCAAACGACTGCACATGAGCCGAGTTCGCATTGCGCTTGTGCACCTGCGATTATTGCTGCAAACGCACTGTGTTTCAACGCAATTGCATTTTGATATACAGGTGTTTAAGGGAGGAAATGCTGCATTTTGTGGGTGTGTTTGTAAAAATGCAGGCGTGGCAAGGCGTTTTATGGGTGGGTCTCTGACATCAGCGATGATCACTTCCAGCCTCTTGCGTATGCCGAATTGTGGACGACCTTGCCTGACGCATATGGAAAAACTCTTCGATGTTCTGTACATACAGTTTCTGGGTATGAATACAGATGAGCAAAAATGAACCAAAGCTTGCAAAAAAATTAGTTGTGGAAGAGATCATTTTGCAAAAATAAGATGGTCCCAGTGATACCATCTTCAAGTTCCTCTTTTTTGCCATCTGCAGTACTCCACTGGATGTAAACGTCAGTATTTTGTGGCGTTAAGTCGACTATGGTCAACTAGTGTTCAGTCAAGTTAGGGTAGAAATCGGAATAAATAATGTGTAGAATTTTGCAGAACAAGGGCCAGCCAAGTTGGTGTCCAAGATCCGCCCTGTCCGGATCCGTCAAAGAGTCAGCGGACACAAGATTAGACACCCCTGGGCAATTACCGTTTTAACTTGGGAGTATGGGCTGGAAACTGGGATGCTACCAGTGACTGACTGGAACCGGACTTGGATACTGGACCGGTGTGGAACCAACGGGATAGTGGGCCAGATTGTAATTGGACTTGGGGGGTATATTAACTAAAAGTTGATTTTGGGTTTATTTAAAATCTACCAGAATAGATCCAGCATCCCACAAAATGCTCATTTACTAAAAGTTGATTTTGGGTTTATTTAAAATCTACCAGAATAGATCCAGCATCCCCACAAAATGCTCATTTACTAAAAGTTGATTTTGGGTTTATTTAAAATCTACCAGAATAGATCCAGCATCCCCACAAAAATGCTCATTTACTAAAAGTTGATTTTGGGTTTATTTAAAATCTACCAGAATAGATCCAGCATCCCCACAAAATGCTCATTTACTAAAAGTTGATTTTGGGTTTATTTAAAATCTACCAGAATAGATCCAGCATCCCCACAAAATGCTCATTTACTAAAAGTTGATTTTGAGTTCCAATTTAAAATCGCTGGGTGAGTTCTATTTGAAGTTCTAAATGTGTCGCAGTCACCAAAAATCTATAAAAAAAATCGATCAAAAATTGACACAAAATAAACAAAATTATACAACAGCTTTCCTATTGGCCAAAACAGGTCACATGCACTGTATTACTCACAAACACCTTCATCCATGGGCTTATCTGCATATCCGCGATTTTTCTAAATCATCACTGTGCCTCTCAGTGCCAAGATTTATGCAGCCAAAGCCCCGCGGGCTTCTCTACCATGTATTTCCATCATACAAATACAAACAAACTCAAAATAATAACGACAAAGAGGTGTATCTTGACAGACGGAAGGATGCTAAGAAAGTGATCAGACGTGCAAAGGCAGAAGCTGAGGAGAAAATGGCCCCGTCAGTAGATAAAGGAGGCAAAACTTTTTTTAAGTATATAAGTGAAAGGAGAAAATCAAATGGAGGAATAATAAGACTTAAGACAGAGAGTGAGCATTTGGTGGAGGGAGACAAGGCAATAGCAGATCACCTAAATAATAATTTTTGCTTAGTATTTACTACAGAAGAAGGGATGGGGCCACAGTTAAGTTGCAAGGACATTCATAAAAATAAGGCAGATGAAAGTATATTTACAGAGGAGAAGGTCCTAACAGAACTTTCAAAACTAAAAGTGGATAAATCAATGGGACCAGATGGTATACACCCAAGGATACTTAAAGAGCTAAAAGATGTGCTGGTTACACCTTTAACAAAACTATTTAACCAGTCACTAAATACAGGTGCTATTCCAGAGGACTGGAAAAGAGCAAATGTAGTTACACTGCACAAAAGTGGAAGCAAGGAAGAAGCAAGTAACTACAGACCAGTAAGCCTTACATCAGTAGTAGGGAAAGTAATGGAAAAACTATTAAAAGAAAGAGTTGTGGAATATCTTAAATCAAACAACTTACAGGATCCAAAACAGCATGGATTTATTGGTGGGAGATCATGCCAATCAAATCTTATTGACTTTTTTGACTCTGTGATGAAAATAATAGATCAAGGGGGAGCTGTAGATGTAGCATATATAGACTTTAGTAAGGCATTTGACACTGTCCCACATAGCAGACTGCTAAATAAACTTGAAAGCGTGGGGGTGGATTATAAAACAGTTAAATGGATAAGAACCTGGTTGCAGGATAGGAAACAGACAGTTGTAGTTAATGGAGTGCAATCTATGGAGGGAAATGTTACAAGTGGAGTACCCCAGGGATCTGTACTTGGTCCAGTTCTCTTTAATATCTTTGTTGGTGACATTGCAGATGGTATTGAAGGGAAGGTATGCCTTTTTGCAGATGATACAAAGATATGCAACAGGGTAGACACACCGGGAGGGGTAAAACAAATGATTGATGACCTAGAAAGGCTTGAGAAATGGTCAAGAACGTGGCAACTACAGTTTAATGCTAAAAAATGCAAAATCATGCACTTGGGTCTCAAAAACCCAAAGGCTAAATATACTATCAAGGGTACTATAATAGAAACTACTGAGGAGGAAAGGGATTTAGGAGTCACTATTTCAAGTGACTTGAAGGCAGGAAAGCAATGCAACAAAGCAATGAGAAAGACAAGTCAGATGCTTGGTTGCATAGGGAGAGGAATCAGTAGCAGGAAAAAAGAAGTGATAATGCCACTGTATAGGTCATTGGTTCGGCCCCATCTGGAATACTGTGTCCAGTTTTGGAGACCATATCTCCAGAAGGATATAAATACATTAGAGAGTGTACAAAGAAGGGCAACTAAAATGGTGCATGGCCTACATCACAAAACTTACCCGGAAAGGCTAAAAGATCTTAACATGTATAGTTTGGAGGAGAGAAGGGAAAGGGGGGACATGATAGAAACTTTCACATATATCAACGGTCTTAACAAAGTTCAGGAGGGAAACATTCTTCAAAGGAAGAGAAGTATTAGAACTCGAGGATATGCACTGAGACTTGAGGGGGGGAGGTTCAAGGGAAATTTAAGAAAAATTACTTCACAGAAAGGGTAGTGGATAAGTGGAATAGCCTCCCATCAGAGGTGGTAGAGGCTAAGACTGTAGAGCAATTTAAACATGCTTGGTATAGGCATATGAATATCCTTACAAAGAATTAAGGTTCAAAAAGGGTTGAGATTGCCTAAAGGATAAAAAAGGGGCAGATTAGATGGGCCAAGTGGTTCTTATCTGCCGTCAAATTCTATGTTTCTATGTTTCTATTGAGGTTTCAGACAATTCTACATGATATAAAATCAAATAGAGCTGTCTCTGGTGGTTCTATTGAAAATTATGATTTTGGGTCGACTGTTAGTAAATTAGCTTTTCCTATTGATGTCCATGGGGTAATACCGATGGTCTATTTGAACTTCTATTTTTGTATGAAGTCAAATTTCTTGTGATTATGAGTGGGTTTTGCCTTTAGTAAATACCTGATTGTTAAATGCGCCACCAAGTCACCTCAATTTCACCTCAAAATGGACTGAAACTGCAAATCGACCTTTAATAAATATACCCTTTGGATCGGACTGGAACTGAACTGGAAATACTGGAGGGGACTAGAACCAGCAATGGAGCTGGGCTGGAGCAAGGTGTAACTCTGGCTGGACTGGAACTGGTAAGCTTCAGGTCAGGCAAGGATAACTATCTGGATCAGCTCTTGGCTGAGACCTATAGTTCTCCAGGTAGCAAAGAACAGCAAGTATCGAACTATATGTATTTGACAGATGGTTGGAACCAGATATGGTAGCTGAGTATAGCTGATCTTGGGAAACAATATAACACTATCAGGACACTGGGTGACAACGACGCAGGTACTGACAAAGTCTAAATACCGAGCCCGGCATCCCAACTGTTTTTAATCCCGACAGGGGCTAATCCTATTCCTAATCCTAACCCTGTATTTAACCCTAACCCTCCCTGTCCACAGCCTACTGTAACTCTAACCCTCCCCTTCCGCAGCCTAACCTTTACCCTCCCTCCCCGCAGCCTAAATCTAACGCTCCCCCGCAGCCTAAACCTAATCCACCCCCCACAGCCTAACCCTAACCATCCCCGGCATACTTACGTTCGGGATCCCGCAGTCGGCAATACCGACAGGTGTTGGTATTCCGGCACCAGCATCCTGAGCACAAGGATCGCAAACACCGGCATGCTGACTACATCCCGACACAAGCTGTAGTTTACTGCAGACTGCTAACTTCAATGTGCTAGAGGATTCAGTAGTCCGTGCAGGCAGCACAGCACTGTGAGACTGGACACAGGTATATTGTAGTTTGATTAGCAGGAGCTCCTAAATAGAACTCAGGAGTCAGAGACAGAGAATCTTCCCAGGCACAGATTCCAGCAATGCAGGAACAATGGAACTGAAGTCTTTTATAGACTGGAGCCAGAATAAGCAGAATAGCTCATTGCAAGCTGGAGCTCAGTAGACAGGTAGTGACTTGCTAGGAGTCAGATAGATTTATGCTCTGGCACAGAACAAAAGGCAGACAAGGTATACATAAGGATTGCAAGTCTCTGATTGGTTGCTAGTGTCAGCTCAGGCAAGGAGCATTCTGACTGGAGGGAATGCAACCCACTGACATGCTCTAACAGCAACAGTTCACAAGACAAATGGGAAACCTGACTTGCAGGCCAGACGACACGGTTAGTCTGATAACATATACAAGAATTTGGTTGTTGCAGACAGGATCATAATAGTTAGGTTTGTCTTTTAAATGAATGTCCCTTTAAACATCAAGCAGATATGCTGGGAACTTGTACATGCTTTCAAATCGCAGGCTATTACATTTACCCCTAGATGTCTAACAGCCACCTGAAAAGTCCCACATGTAAGGGAAGCTGGAGGAATATAAAATACTGTTCAACAACAAGGACCGTAATTTGTGAGGAATTTATCTGGGATTTTTCCTATTACTCTTTTTACAAACATGTTCTGGGATGGAGGGTTAGGGTTAGGCTAATAGAGGAGAGATTTGGTATAGACACTCGGGGGAGGGTTAGGATTAGGCTACAGGAGGCTATTTTAGGTGTAGATTCCTGGTGGGAGGTTTAGGGTTGGACTATAGGAGAGGAGAACTAGGGACAGGCATTAGAGGTAGGGCCGTCTTTTCGTATGGGCTCAATGGGCTCTTGCCCAAGGGACCCAGGAGTATAAGGGCCCTAGGCTGATAGCTGAGGGTCCTCTCTTTCCAGTGGTACCAGATTTTTGAAAATCGGCCCTAGGGAACCAGAGATATCCGACTTCAAAGCAGTGGTCCCCATCCATGTCTGTTAATTGCTCTTCCCAGCCAGATATCTTGGGCTCTGTATGACTTACAGTTTTTCTGAGGGTACATTTCAAAAGCTGAGACTCTCCCCTTTTGGTGGACACTGGCAGCTTGTCTTTACTATGCAAAGAACCAGAGATATCAGCCTTCCAGTAGCTGGTCCCTGCTCCAGCTCCACACGCCTAGTATGCAGTTTTATATATTCGTTGGTGGATTGCTCTGGCTCCTGAACTCTGATCCCCAAGTCCCCAGTATCTCCTGACAAGTGAGACACTCTAAATGTTTAGCCCATTAAAAGCTAAGAAATATTTTTCCAGGAACTTGCGATACCTGCAGTCAAGCAAGCTGCTGTCTCACCAGAAAATGATGAATATTAAACCCACTCCACTATCGACCCCTCCCCTGCGTATTAAACACCCCATACCACCCTGGAAGTCATGTACCGGGGCCCCTTCATCCAGCCCAATGCCTTCTTCTACTGTTTAGTGTTCTACCTCCCACCACATCTGTGCAGTAAAGGAGTAATTAGCAGAAATTACTGCTCCAGGTCCTACATGCTGAGCGGAAGCTAGAACACCCTCTACCGCCCACGGGACATCAAAGCTGCCGCTGATAGCACCCCCACCCATGGAGGATGGGTAGGGGTCCCAGTGCATAGCTGTGCCCAGGGGCCCACACTGCTGTTAAGATGGCCCTGACTAGAGAAATGGTTAGGTTGCAGGAGCATATGATTAGCGAGGGTTGGCACTATGTGAGGGTTAGGGTGAGGCACTAGGGGGAGTGCTAGGTTACATGGGGGGATTAGGTATAGGCACTATGGGAGGGAAGGGTTAGGCTATGAGAGGGGAGGGTTCGGCTATGAGATGGGAGGGTTAGGGTAGACACTAGGTTGAGCACTAGGCTATGTGGGAGGTAGGTTAGGGTTAGACACTATGGGAGGGGAGGATTATGCTATGAGATGGGAGGGTTAGGGTGAGGCACTAGGGGGAGTGCTAGGTTACATGGGGGGATTAGGTAAAGGCACTATGGGAGGGAAGGGTTAGGCTATGAGAGGGGAGGGTTCGGCTATGAGATGGGAGGGTTAGGGTGAGGCACTAGGGGGAGTGCTAGGTTACATGGGGGGATTAGGTATAGGCACTATGGGAGGGAAGGGTTAGGCTATGAGAGGGGAGGGTTCGGCTATGAGATGGGAGGGTTAGGGTGAGGCACTAGGGGGAGTGCTAGGCTACATGGGGGGGATTAGGTATAGGCACTATCGGAGGGGAGGGTTAGGCTATGAGAGGGGAGGGTTCGGCTATGAGATGGGAGGGTTAGGGTGAGGCACTAGGGGGAGTGCTAGGTTACATGGGGGGATTAGGTATAGGCACTATGGGAGGGAAGGGTTAGGCTATGAGAGGGGAGGGTTCGGCTATGAGATGGGAGGGTTAGGGTAGACACTAGGTTGAGCACTAGGCTATGTGGGAGGTAGGTTAGGGTTAGACACTATGGGAGGGGAGGATTATGCTATGAGATGGGAGGGTTAGGGTGAGCACTAGGCTATTTGGGAGGGAGGTTAGGGTTAGACACTATGGGAGGGGAGGGTGATGTTATGAGACTGGAGGTTAGAGTTAGGCACTGGGGGAGCACTAGGCTATATGGGGGGAGGTTAGGGTTAGACACTATGGGAGGGGAGGGTTCAGCTATGAGATGGGAGGGTTAGGGTGAGACACTAGGTTGAGCACTAGGCTATGTGGGAGGTAGGTTTGGGTTAGATACTATGGGAGGGGAGGGGTATGCTATGAGAGGGGAGGTTAGGGTTAGGCACTGGGGGGGTAGGCTAAATGGGGGTAGTTAGGGTTAGGCTATGGGAGGGGATGTTAGGGGTAGTCTCCTGGTGGGAAGTTTAGGGTTAGCCTATGGGAGGGAAGAGTTAGGGACAAGCCCAAGGGGGAAAGATAGGTTGCAGAACAGAGGGGTAGAGAGGGTTTGAAAATGGGGATTATGCTATGAGAGGGGAGGTTAGGGTTAGGCACTAGAGACAGGGTTAGGTTGCAGGAGCACACGATTAGCGAGGGTAGGCTCTATGTGAGGGTTAGGGTTAGGCACTAGGGGGAGTGTTAGGTTACATGGGGGATTAGGTATAGGCACTATGAGAGGGGAGGGTTAGGCTATGAGAGGGGAGGGTTAGGCTATGAGATGGGAGGGTTAAGGTGAGGCACTAGGGAGTGCACTAGGCAATGTGGGAGGTAGGTTAGGGTTAGACACTATGGGAGGGGAGGAATATGCTATGAGAGTGGAGGTTAGGGTTAGGCACTAGGGGGAACATTAGGGCTAGGCTGCGGGAGGGGAATTTGGGGCTAGGCATGGCACAGCCGAGTTGCATGGGACCTGGCACGAGAAGGTCCTTCCGGGATGCGGCAGCAATCTGAAAGGTTGCGCACGCGTGCTGCAGTCAGTGCGCGTGCACAGACCAGATAAAACCGTCCGCTGCATATGGACGCGCGCGGCTGCATCCATCTCTGAATCCGCCTCTAAGTGTCAATATATTATAAAATCACGTAGATGTTTCATCGTGCAGACGTAACTTCCAATATGCCGGAGAAGCATTTATAAAGTCAGACTATTCTACACATCACCAGTACAGGAAATATTCACAGTACCAAAGGGATGAATAAACCATGGACACAGCATTTAATACATTTGGTTTCTCCTAGAAATTGGGACCCGATATAACTGAAATGCATATTCTCATGTGAAATGTGTTTAGGAATGTAGGGAATCCCTGTGGATCGCAGACAGTCCCTATAGCCAGCTAACGTCCCTGCCCTAGAGGTCAGGAATACCCAGAAAGTGGACAGCACTCATATATTATTCTGCAATACTGTCAACTTTTTTAAACCCATGGTATATCCATATTACACAATTTATAGTTGGACAAAGCACATTGATTTACTACCAGTGTTCTTGGTTTTTTTAGAGAGATTGTCTGCATACTGGAGACCAGCAAGTGGTAGCCAGGAATAGACAGAAGCCGCAGGGGGATGTCACATTGATATATAGAGCAAGTCTGCATTGGAAACAATTATTTCCAGATGTGGCATCAAAGTGAGACATTTAGGAGCAATCCTTGTACCAACCTGGCTTATCTGATGTGTAAATAAAACACTACAATGTACCAATGTCACACATAGAATAACAGAGGCAAACGCAGGATACCTAGAGGGGGGTTTCTAAATGCAATCCACAATCTCCCACTCTGCTGAACATTGGACAAGAGTGGGTGTCTGGGGGAGTGGCAGAAAACCCAGTAATGACCATGGACATTAATGTAAACAATGGTCTTTTTATATATACTGGATACTGTGTTAAATACCATATTAATATTTAAAACTATAGATTGTCTATAGTATTGGCTGTACAGAACATATTTAAATCATATAAATAAGATAAGTGGTCAGGAAAAGGTTCTACATACCATAAGAAATAAATACACATACATAATAGAATCAGTAATGCACTTTCTGAACACACATTCTCCCTCCTCATGGTAAGGCTCCTGTCTCTTCTTCCTGGTAGCTACTCTCTGGTCCAGTACACTGATTATCAGACCCACACACATAGAAAACGTGGTAGAAGAAGCTGCCACACTGGGCATGTGCAGCAGTTCTGCTCTTTCCCTTAAACTGCATGATGTGGCAGCAATTCTAGTAATCGTATTATATACCATTGCTATTGTAGTCATAATTTTAGCCACTTGCCAAGAGGATGGGGGTTTCCGTGCAACCAGAAACCCCCCCTGCGTTTGCCTATGAATAATGGAAGTTTGGAAATCTCTTGTATGTAACATGAATGAAACTCTTCCCTGCATTGCTATTTTATATATAAATCGATTTATGCAAAGAATCAAGAACATATGATACAGTATATATACCTGCAAACATGACATAGAATTCAAGGACACAACTAGTAAAACTGAACATGTCTACCTAACCTGAACTAGTTGTATTTAAAGATCAGTTTCCCATTAATTATAAAGGAATCCGGTCTGAAGATCGACAGTGCCTAGGTCGACAACGTCTAGGTCGACCACTATAGGTCGACAGTCACTAGGTCAACGTGTTTTCAATGTCGACAGGGTCTCTATGTCAACATGTTCTAGGTCGACAGGTCAAAAGGTCGACATGAGTTTTGCTAATTTTTTTCTTTTTTTTAACTTTTTCATACTTAACGATCCATGCGGCCTACGATTGGAAACGGTAACATGTGCCGAGCGCAGCGGTAGCGGAGCGAGGCACCTTGCCCGAAGCATGGCAAGTGAAGTGAGCCATGCGAGGGGACACGGTGCACTAATTGGGCTTCCCGGTCACTGTACGGAGAAAACGACACCAAAAAAACATGAAAAACTCATGTCGACCTAGAAACCCTGCCGACCTTCAAACCCTGTCGACCTAGTGACTGTTGACCTAAACATTGTTAACCTAGACACTTTCTATCTAATAATCCACACCCCTTATAAGACATGTTTTGGGAGGTAAAGAAGAAGGGGAGAGGAAAATATGTGATAGGTCAGGAGAAAACAGAGAGAGGGAATGGAAAAAGAAAAAAAAGAAGGAGAATGAGGTGGAAGTCACAATTCTCTTTTCTTTTTTCCAGAATTCAATCTAAACATTATATATACATTGGGAGAAGTCGTGGATAAATCAAGACAAGGCATAGAGTTCTGCATGGAAGCACCAGATACAGAATGTAAACAAGGGCATGAAAGCAAACAAATTCTCCCACATCTGCGCAACGACAGAGGAGATTGTATGCATTCGCTTGAATTCTATCATAAACCGAGCAGCTGGCTAGGTTGTTCCACATTTCAGACCACTCTTCCCTATCAAGATATTACACCAAGTACTTTTTTTTTAATTTGACATTATAGTGGCTCTTTAGTTTTGGATGTTGAAACCATGGCGATGTTATAAATAGAAGACATTAAGCCACAAAACATAGGGATACATTTACTAAGGTGGTGATGATGCTCATAGGAACCAATCAACATTAACATGTATCTAGCTGTTACTAGAAGATAATAAATACATTCTGATTGGTTGCTACGGGCAAAATTGCCAGTTCTAAAAAAAAACTCCAACCTTAGTAAATTTACCCCATAGTGTTTAAAATGTGGTTAGTTGTCTATTAGAAATGATAAAAGATGTTTGAAATAAGTAAATATTGACAAAGTGTATTGAGTATCGGAGAAGATCGGAAAAGTTTCCTGTTTTCCACGGTAAAAAATAGGTTGAACACATATTGGTACTAATGGAGATTACATTTATTAGGTTGACCCTATATAGAAAGTTAAAATGACAGTGTGGGGTGATTTGTGATTGGAGGGCGTTGTTGGTGTTTGGGAAGACAAAGATGTTACATGAAAGTTGGTAAAGAAACTTCCCTCTTCAGTTGGCAGCTAGACTTTGGACTCTATACCTACTGTATATGCCAATGGACGCATTGGGCAAGATGTAAAGCTAATGAGCTAGCTACTTTCTCTTACAATCCGGTATCGTCAGTCCACCCCCCGTGATGATCTTCTGTAATGACGCCCCAATTTGGGTGGCAGTGCGGAATGCTGGCCGGGCTCAGTTGAGTTTTTAAAGGGTCAATGCATAGTTTTGTCTTGTAAGTGATTGCCACTTTAAAAAAACCGTCCGAATTTGGCTGGCATTCCGCACAGCTGTCACCCCACACTGTTGTCTTTTTCTGCATGTAGAAATGGTCGTACAAAGCCTCTATTATTTAATTGTCTAACAAGGAACATATATACAGTTCATTTACAAGTAGCTATATATGGAAACCGGCCTGAGCTGAACATGACACAGAAAGGAAATAAAACTGTTTCAGGCATTAGGAGGACAAACTGTAATTGTGTAATAAGTTTTGTGAACATTTGTGTTACTCTACGCAGAAAGACAGATCAAACAAAAGAAAGGGAAATACAAATTGCTGGTTCCCCTATTCCTTTCTTATACAGGGGTAAATAAGGTCTGTTAATAATTACCCGCTGTACTATAGCGCAACAGCCTGGTGCCCTACCTTTACGGGAAGTGCTGGATATGATAGGTGAACACTGCATCATTTTTCTCTGAGGCCCTCATTCCGAGTTGATCGCTCGCTAGCAGTTTTTTGCACTGCTGCGATCAGATAGTTGCCGCCTATGGGGGAGCATATTTTAGCTTTGCAAGTGTGCGATCGCATGTGCAGCCGAGCGGTACAAAAAAAACTTTGTGCAGTCTCTGAGTTGCCCAGGACTTACTCAGCCGCTGCGATCACATCAGCCTGTCCAGGACCGAAATTGACGTCAGACACCCACCCTGCAAACGCTTGGACACGCCTGCGTTTTCCCAACCACTCCCAGAAAATGGTCAGTTGCCACCCACAAACGCCCTCTTCCTGTCAATCTCCTTGCGATTGGCCGTGCGAATGGATTCTTCGTAAAACCCATCGCATAGCAACGATCCGCTTTGTACCCGTGCGACGCACCTGTGCATTGCGGTGCATGCGCAGTTCTGACCTGATCGCAGCGCTGCAAAAAAACGCCAGCGAGCAATCAGGTCTGAATGACCCCCTGAGAGCAGTTTGAGACTGCAAGCAGTGTCAGTGACTGACTGGTTCCTTAGCTATATAGGGGCAGATGTATTTAGCCTTGGAGAGAGATAAAGTAACAGCCAATCATGGCAGTCAGGAACTGATTGGCCGGTACTTTGTCTCTCTCCACTTTATCTCTCTCCTAGTCTGAATACATCTCCCCAATAGTTACCCCAGCTGCTCTGTGTACGCTGTTTCACCTGTGTATAAGACCTAAATGGAGTATCATTAATTATAATCCCTTTATCTCAGTAATTGAACAGTTACAAATGGGGATGCATTCAATATCCCGGCTGTTGGGCTCCCGGCGCTCAGAATACCGGCGCTGGGATCTCGACAGCCGGTATACCGACACCTATTCTCCCTGAAGGTAGTATAAACATTGTGGCGCTCGTAGCGCCCCACCGTGCCCGCATCGTGGCGAGTGCAGCAAGCCGGCAAGGTACTCTTTTGAGCTCGCTCCGGTGTCCGGCATTCCGCAGTCAGGATTCTGACCGCCTGGGATGACGGTCGGCGGTATATTGATACCAAGCCTTACAAATGTACTGTACAGTATGGTGATATATCAATCAAATCCCCAAATTATTATCAATATTATTATTATTTATTACGTGTCTCAAGGGATCTGCAGCGCTGTACATGGAACAAAGTAGTTGGGTATACAAATGCCGGACAATGCAAACAATTCTGAGGGTGGTACAATGAAAATGACAGGCAAAGCATTAACAATAGGTTGGTATGCACACACGGGGCAGATATGGGTATTCTAATAGCTGGTAATTATACTTATGTCAAATGATGCACTGCCTCAAATGCAAGTAATCAGTACAAGTGTGGGGTCCCCTGCACAGTGGACACCAGCAACAGGCAACGCCCAGTTGGGCCATACACACTATAACGGGGATACCTCCAGCGTTGGGTTTCCCTACCATAATGTGATACCAGACGGAGTATGGGTTGGAGTTATTGAGGTAAATCAGGGCAGCAATACATTTGTGGATTACTCTGAATCTTGCTGAAGAGCACTGGGGCTCTGTCTGGCACCTTTTGGGTGGTAGATTCCATGGTAATGGTTTTAGGACAAACTATGAAAACACAGTCAGTGACCATTATTACTGCAGTTCCTCAAATATGCATGATCATTAAAACAAAACAAAACAAAACAAACACTGACTGCTATATTATTGCAATTGATTTAAAGACTCACTGGATTATTGTACCTAGAATCAATCTTCTTTTTTCTGCCTGAAGTGTTCCAAGTGCAAAAAAAAAAACCCTTACATAAAGACAAATACTTGATCCTAGAGGAATTACAACACAAATACTAAGGGGAGGGGAGGGAAATATAAATTAAATCAAATTACAATATGTTTTTTTTAGCCAATTAAAACTTTTAGGGAAATCCAAAATCAAAACCATAATCAAATACCAACACGACAGCACGAAGAGGCACATTTGTATATTTCCAGGTTCCTACATATTCTTCTACACTGAAATCACATCAGTTCAGTCAGGGCCAGATTAAGCCTTGGGGGTGCCCGGAGCACTTATGAAAGGGGGCCCCGGTGGAAGGTGGGGGGGTGTATATTAGATTGTGCATACCTCCCAACATGTCCCGTTCCAGGAGGGACAAAATACTATCTACCTGGACTCCCCACTTAATATATGACTGGCGTCACCTGTGTTGAACTATATAATTGATAAGAAAGGTGTCTCATAACAGGTGATTGCAATCATAAATTAAGAGGGAAGTACAGTTAGAGAGCATTTTGTCCCTCCTGGAATGGGTCATGGTGGGAGGTATGGATTGTGTATATTAAATTTAAACAAATGGTGTTTATTAGTTTTAACTAATAGTTTAATAATTCCTGGGTACTGTTTATAGCTCCACCTAATTAAAAGACAAATATTTTATAAACTTTTCTTGTAGTGGCACAAAGACAACTCAACCTTAAAATACACATAGAAAAATAAAATAATTTATCTTGTCACATGCAAGCCTCTGTACTGCTTACACACTGGGACAGGACTCAGGAGGACTCTGTGTGTGTGCGTGTCGCTCTCTCTCTAGTCCCAAATGGTTTAGTTGCATAACAGTTTACACAGGACTCAGACACCCAGGCAGGGAGGAGAAGCTGGGATCCATGTGTCACTTACTGCTCTCGCCACCCTCCTATCTCTCCTCTGGTCAGAAAGCTCCGTCGGTGGCTCATGAAACATAATACAGGTTGAGTATCCCTTATCCAAAATGCTTGGGACCAGAGGTATTTTGGATATCGGATTTTTCCGTATTTTGGAATAATTGCATGCCATAATGAGATATCATGGTGATGGAACCCAAGTCTAAGCACAGAATGCATTTATGTTAGATATACACCTTATACACACAGCCTGAAGGTCATTTTAGACAATATTTTTTATAACTTTGTGCATTAAACAAAGTGTGTCTGCATTCACACAATTCATTTATGTTTCATATACACCTTATACACACAGCCTAAAGTTCATTTAATACAATATTTTTAATAAGTTTGTGTATTAAACAAAGTTTGTGTACATTGAGCCATCAGAAAACAAAGGTTTCACTATCTCACTCTCACTCAAAAAAGTCCGTATTTCGGAATATTCCGTATTTCGGAATATTTGGATATGGGATACTCAACCTGTACTCCTGTGTCTCTGCCTGCACTGCATACTGTCCTGCTCGCATTCTGGTTGCTGGTTCTGCTGCTGCTTAAGATGGAAAGCTAGTGATGTGCTCTGGCCGGGGGGGGGAGGGGGGGCCTGACCAGGGGGGCCCCAGGGTACAGTATGCCCTGCATTCCCCACTTAATCTGGCTATGAGTTCAATTGTACCTCCAAAAAATAATTTGTCCACCATTGTTGTTATTTGTTGTTTGGCTCTAGTATATGGTTATTATTTGGTGCCACTCGGTGTCCGCAGCGAATAACAAAGTACATAAACAGTATGAACAGAGCAAGAAAAAAGTCACTTACAGCACAGAACATTGCAGGACATGGATTATAAACATTGCTGCTTTAGTGGTCATTATACTGAAATAAGCAGCGGGGTGGTAGAACCCAAGTGATAGGTGCCATAGCAGATAGTGGGGAGGAGATGATGGTGTAAGTGAGGGAAGGAAAATCACATGAGGGAAGAAGGGCCCTGCTTGTGAGAGCTTACAGTCTAAAACTTATTTTAGGACCTTATTTTATTTAACACACTTTATTACACGTATGTACATTTTTTTTAAAATATTATTGTGCAAGAGTGTTTACCTTGTTCTGAAATCTAGATTTAGAACCCCTCCCCCCCACCCCACCCTCACCCTAGAAGCAGCAGTGATGCACAGTAGTTAGAGCTGTGCCACGTCTGGGAGAGGGCAGCTCGTCTATAAGATGTTCTCATGCCACCGTTCCCGGTGCCAGAATCACATCCCTCAGTAATGAGGCACCAGACACTTTCACACTCTCAGATTTGTAGACTCTGCTAAAATATTTTTTCTCTGAATTGCAGCCATAAAATAGCCTAATTTATATCATGTTTTTCATAACAGAGCTTGGTTTAAATTAATCATTTTGCGACACGTTACATCTGTCGTTATTTGGTGCAAAGAAATAAACATGGACGATAAAAACATCAACCAAGCGTAAGGAGCAACAGAACATGCGCAGTGCTACGTAAGTGGATTTTCATAGTAATGTATGAATTATATTATAGGTAATGTGAGGATGTGGATAGGCTAAGAAAATTATCAGGAACATTTTAAAATGTTGCAATTACTTTGATCACAGTAAATCTAAAATACGTTTTTATAAGAGCCAATAAAAATTACTATATTTGTACATTTAGATTCTTTTTTTAATCTATCTTGAGTTCTAAGATTTAGAAATAAGAAAGAGGTATCTCCCAGATATTAATGACATACTGTACCTCAACCTGGCTATTCTGCAGGAATGTTGGATTGACTCCTAGAGATATGGGGCCTAATTCAGACCTGATTGCTTGTTAGCGGTTTTTGCAGCGCTGCGATCAGGTCAGAACTGCGCATGCGTACGCACCGCAATGCGCAGGCGCGTCGCACAGGTACAAAGCGAATCGTTGCTGTGCGATGGGTTTTACGAAGAATCCATTCGCACGGCCGATCGCAAGGAGATTGACAGGAAGAAGGTGTTTGTGGGTGGCAACTGACCGTTTTCTGGTAGTGGTTGGAAAAATGCAGGCGTGTAGCGTTTGCAGGGCAGGTGTCTGACGTCAATTCCGGCCCCGGACAGGCTGAAATGATCGCAGCGGCTGAGTAAGTCCTGGACAACTCAGAAACTGCACAAAGTTTTTTTTGTACAGTACCACTCGGCTGCACATGCGATCGCACACTTGCACAGCTAAAATACACTCCCCTGTAGGCGACGACTACAGCAGCGCTGCAAAAAGTAACTAGCAAGCGATCAGGTCTGAATTACCCCTGTAGATCGTTTGTAGTCATGTGACCAGCTTAATCCTAAGCGCTGGACAGCCCGACATTCGGCATGCCAACTAACGGACTATTCCCACTCGTGGGTGTCCACGACACCCATAGAGTGTGGATAGAACCAGTGGCGGGCCTTCGTTGCGCTCGCCCCACCCCCACCCCCACCCCCCTTCTTCCCTGGCATTCTGGAGACCGGGATCCCGGGGACGGTACGGTGACCTCTAGGATCACAAACGCCGGTATCCCAATACCAAGCCCTGTGGACTGACCTCCTGGCATGGCAGCATTAAATAGAGGTATACAGATGTGTCCTCACACACACTGCTGCTCAGGTTGCACCAAATATCCCCTCTCTGTGTGCCAGGTCCTAGGTGACTTGGCCTGCAGCCAAGTCGGCACTATGGGGGGGGTGGCATGGCATGAGGGGCGTGGCATGCATCAGTGATGCTATATAGGGGTGGTATAGGGGTGTGACTACATGATCGCATCATCGTAGCACCGCCCCCTCCACACAATGTCAAATATTACTAGCACTGCGGGGTAGGGGGTAGAGCCACGATGATGCAATTCTGCACGAATTGCGTCATCGGACCCCAGGAAAGCCCACTTTGGACAGCGGTGCTGGATGTTTGCGGGGAAGATGCAGTGGGGCTGCAGGCTGTTGGTGTCGATCGGGAGACTTGCCCGCTCTTCCTGGAGTCAGGAAGTGCCACCCGATTTTCGGGAGCCTCCTGACAGTTCCAGGAGAGTGGGTAAGTATGAACTAAATCAACTTAGCGTAAGAAAACTGCATTGCCGGCATACACGGAGCACTGTGCGACACTTGTAGATCTGTGTGCGACTGAGTCTGACTAAGAAGGGCTGCGATGTAAGTGGGCGTGTCTTTTTCTCACGCAAAGTTGTGGTGTGCTTCATCTGCGACTTTGTACGTGTGTTATGTAAATTCCTGTACGGTAACAATCACAGCGTCTCTGGCGCACTGTGAGTGGTGTTTCCCTGCGTCTGCGGTGTGACTAAGATGCAGAGTATAAGGAAATATAGGGTACGCTATACGCTCAGTCATGCCGGGCATCTCACATTGTATGGTGTATAGACGCCAGGAGCCGGGCACTGCTGAGTCCATGGGCCGGATGTAATGATGCCCGAGTTTGGCGTCATTGCGGAAGACGGACGAACTCAGACGTTTTTTTAAAGTGGCAATCACTTACAAGGTAAAACCGTGGGTCAGATGCATCATCGCTTGGAGAGCGATAAAATAGAGAAAGATACAGTACCGGCCAATCAGCTCCTAACTGTCATTTTTTCAAACACAGCCTGTGACATGGCAGTTAGGAGCTGATTGGCTGGTACTTTATCTCAGTCCACTTTATCACTCTCCAAGCGATGATGCATCTGGCCCTACGAATTTTGAGTGATTGCCCCTTTAAAAAAAAAAATTGCCCGCCATCCCGCACAGCCGCTGAACATGGGCGGCATTACATCCTGCCCCATGTGTGTGTCTATTGGCGGTCACCCAGTGACTTCATGCCGCTACAAGCCCTTTCCCTGGTCACCACACAGGAACGCCCAATACATTCTCTAAGCATTTCTGAGGCCATGCAATTCTGTGCACCGCAATCAGCTGCACTCTGGAGCCTATTCAGGTTCAGATGCAGATTCAGCTAAAAAGCAGAATCTGCAACTGCTTCTATAGCCGCCCAGCGCAGGGCAAGACCGACCAGTATGCTGAGACCCTCATTCTGGTTGGATTGCTATTTGCCGAAAATCGCAAACAGTTGCTTTTCGGCAGGCTGCGGCTGTCGGGGGGGGGGGGGCATTACGGGGTTGCGGGTAGTGGTCTGGCCTACGCAGGCATGGCCAGACTGTTACAGGGCGCTGTGTGACATGATACGCAGGCGCTCCGCTAAAGAAAATTGTGGTGTTCCGCCTGCATATGCAGGGGTTGTCATTAATTCTGCACTCAGCGATGCAATCGCAATTGTTTTGCAATCGCATCGCTGCCCGCCAATTAGCATGATGTAACACCGCCCCCCAATGGCCACCTTCAAGCATGCGATCATACTATGAATGCAAACGCATTCGCCAGGGCTGTAACTAGGGGGGGCGGGGGCTAAGGGGGTATGCGCCCCAGGTGCAGGATTTGAGGGGGCGCAAAGGAATAACAGAGGAGCAGGGGGGGTTTTTGGTTGCTTTATTTTACCGGCAGTGCTGTGCTGCTCCAGTGAGACAGCAGACAGCTCTCGGGGCAGTGTCTCTGACCCACATGTCTGCCCACAGCTGTCTCTGACGCTGTGTGGGTGAGCTCCAGTACCTGGGATCTCTCCTATGGCGGCTACTGTCTTAAACTCTCTTCTTTGCCATGCAGCGCTGTGACTAGCGTGCGGTGCACCGTGCAAGCTTTAGAAGCGCACTGTGCTCCCAGTTAGCAGAATCAACCTCCACTTTGCCTCCCAGATGGGCGGATTTGGTGTAGCTTATAGGGGGGTGTAGTGCAGTGATGTAGTGTACCATATAGGGTATGTAGTGTAGTAATGTATTGCAGTATATAGGGGCATGTAGTGCACTGAAGTGGTGTAGCATATTAGGGGATGTAGTGTAGTGATGTAGTGTACCATATAGGGTATGTAGTGTAGTAATGTATTGCAGTATATAGGGGTATGTAGTGCACTGATGTGGTGTAGCATATTAGGGGATGTAGTGTAGTGATGTAGTGTAGCATATAGGGTATGTAGAGCAGTGCATAGGGGCATGTAGTGTAGTGATGTAGTTTAGCGTGTAGGGGATGTAGTATAGTGATGTAGTGCGGTGGATAGGGGCATGTAGTGCAGTGATGAAGTGTTATGACATAGGCCCTCATTCCGAGTTGTTCGCTCGCATGCACACGCTAGGCCGCCGCCCTCTGGGAGTGTAACTTAGCTTAACAGAAGTGCGAACGAAAGGTTAGCGGAACTGCTCGTAAAAATTTTCATGCAGTTTCTGAGCAGCTCCAGACCTACTCCTACCTTGCGATCAATTCAGTCAGTTTAGTTCCTGCTTTGACGTCACGAACACGCCCTGCGTTCGGCCAGCCACTCCCCCGTTTCCCCAGGCACGCCTGCGTTTTTACCTGACACGCCTGCGTTTTTTAGCACACTCTCTGAAAACGGCCAGTTACTGTACCACCCAGAAACACCCACTTCCTGTCAATCGCTCACCGATCAACAGAGCGACAGAAAAGCGTCGCTCTCCCGTGTGTAAAACTACATAGTTTTGTGTGAAAGTACTTTGTGCGTGTGTACTGCGGCCCGTACGCATGCGCAGAAATGCCGCTTTTTCACCTAATCGCCGCACTGCGACCGAAAGCAGCTAGCGATCAACTCGGAATGAGGGCCATTGTCCAATAGTATCCCCTTTTCTGAAAATGTTGATAATCTGAATATTTTAGTCTGACAGGGTTTGTTTGTTTGTTGTTGTTGTTGTTTTAGTATTTTTTATTTATTTATTTATTTTTATTTGTTTTATTTATTTATTTATTTATTTATTGGGGGGGGCGCAAAATTACTGCATATCTCCGGGTGACGAAATTCCTAGTTTCGGCCCTGCATGCGCAGTGGCCGCAGCTTATGTGCAGTTTGCAGAAAAATGCCTGTTTACGATTTTCAGCAAATAGCGTCCAACCTGAACGAGGGCCTCTGTGTGCATGGACTCAGAACTTAGGGGTACATTTACTAAGCAGTGATAAGAGCAGAGAAGTGAGCCAGTGGAGAAATTTCCCCATCAACCAATCAGCAGCTCTGTATCATTTCATAGTATGCAAATTATAGATGTTACTTCAGTGCTGATTGGTTGCCGCGGGCAACTTCTACACTGGCTCACTTCTCTGCTCTTATCACTGCTTAGTAAATGTACCCCTTAGAGGCATGCGCAGTAAAACAGATTGCGCCACTGAGTCTGGCACTACCCATGCTCCCAACACAGCCCCTCAATATCTACCGTTCCTTATAGAGGCAGGCCTCATATTACTGTAAATGGACTGGAAGAAAACAGATGAAACGGTAATAATAAGTGCCAAGAATCTGGGTGTGGTATGGAAGATCTAGTGTCTAGGTAGACAGTCAATAGGTCAACACCATATGGCCGACTTGCATTAGGTCGACGGGTACAAAAGGTCAACATGAAAATGTTCGACACACAAATGGTTGACACTAGTTTTTGTTTGTTTGTTTTTAGGTTGAATCTTGAATGTTTGGTGATATGTGATCACAATGAATGGAAACAAATACCCTCGCGAGCTTACTGCGCTTGTCCACTTTGGCCAAGGGGGCTCGCTTGGTTACTGCTGTGCTTGCCACGGGTTACTATTCCCAGTCATAGTCCACATGGATAGTAAACCAAGCATCTGTTTGGAAAACATGACAAAAAAAAAATGTGTCGCCCATTTGTCATGTTGAACTTTTTCACCTATCGACCTTTCATCTGTCAACCCCTTTGTACCTTTTGACTTAATGCCTGTTGACCATGTGATGTTGACCTATTGACTGTCTACCTAGACACTGTAGATCTATCATCCGGATTCCCAATGATCTTCCCTCTCTAGACAATATTTAAAGATTATATTATATGACAAGAACATCCATTATTAGGGCTGAAAAAGACAAAATTCTGTCCCCTATTGCAGAACATTGTCATTTGTAGGGGGAGAGTCATCAAATCTTTGAGCGCGATTAAGTAGAGAAGTTGCTTATAGTAATTAATCAGCTAACTTTTCTAGAACGGCCTATAAAATGATAAGCTGATTGGTACTAGAGTATCTCTCTCTCCACCTTATCTCTCTCCAAGCTTTTATAAATCTCCTCCACAATCTTTTACAGCACAGCTGGGGAGTAATATGCTGGTTTCATGGAGTATTTTCCATTGTATAGAGACTCATTCGGTCAATTCCAGTGCTTGACCCTGAAGACCATAAACATCTTCTCTCAGCACAGACTGAGATGATCTGCAGGAGCTCTGCCTGTGTCTGACTGCGGAGATCATGACCCGGGGGCCCCGGTCCTACAGTCCTTTCATATTCATTTAAAAGAATGAGAACTTTACTCTCATCTACGGTCTACCAAAAGTTTCCTTCCTGCCCTTCTCTTCTTCAGTGCAGGGATAATGGCAGACATTGCACATATCTACTACTGTATATATCTGACAGTACAATGCCAAGATCTAACATAGTAACATAATAACTAAGATTGAAAAAAGACAATTGTCCATCGAGTTCAACCTATTTGTGGTCTCCTATGCAGTCTTATTATAGGACTAGTTATTTTTATGTTAGGACTAGTTATATTAACTATAATGCGTGCCTACGCACCATAACCCTGAATATCTTTATCCAATAGGAATTTATCTAACCCATTCTTAAAGGTGTTGACTGAGTCCGCCATTACTACTCTCTCAGGCAGGGAATTCCAAACACGTATTGTCCTTACTGTGAAAAAACTTTTTCGCCTCAATGTGCGGAAACTCCTCTCCTCTAACCTAAGCGAGTGACCACGTGCCCTCTGTGCTGATCTTATAGAAAACAGGTCCCTCCCAAGCTCTGTGTATTGACCCCTTATATATTTGTAGATGTTGGTCATGTCCCCTCTTAGTCTCCTCTTTTCCAATGTAAACATGCCTAGCCTTGCAAGCCTTTCCTCGTATTCCAGCGTCTCCATGCCCTTGATTAGTTTGGTCGCCCGCCTCTGAACCTTTTCTAGCTCCAGTCAGACATCGCAGCCTGGACCCCAGTTTAGAAGGTGATACATTATATTTGGAGGACATCTATGTTTCAGTAGACATAAGCACAGTTCCCCATGTAATATTAGCCATGGAGGACGTATGTTGCATATGAACAGTAGCTGATAACAAAAGTGATACAACACTTGTCGCACTGAAGGGCAGATTTATTAAGCCTGGTGAAGTGATAAAGTAAATGGTGATAACGCACCAGCCAATCAGCTCCTAACTGTCATTTTTCAAACCCAGACTGTAACATGGAAGTTAGGAGCTGATTGGCTGGTGCATTATCCCCTTCCACTTTATCACTTCGCCAGGCTTAATAAATCTGCCCCTGAATACTGTTTCCAACCATTACTCCTTGGCGTCATCTGATTTCCGAGCGGTGTCATTTTGCTACACCCTCTGATACTATATGAGAAGCGTGAGAATCTATAAAGTATCTAATATCTAACAAACATTTGCACATCCATTGGCAGATGGACACATTGACCATAATCTCTCTCGCTCCTCTATAGTGCAGGGGTATTGGCAGACATTGCTGTGCATGGTTCAGGTAAAGGTCTGCAAAGTTCCAGCTTCTTACTCAGAGGCTGCGGCCTGAAAACATGTACTGTAAATGGTAAATGGTACTGTATGTGGGGAAGGAGATAGGACACACAGTATTTATCAGGACACATGAGCACATTTCTCCTTCCACTAAAACGCTGAAGACACATTTTTTCCCCAAAGACATTTTGATTACAAAAACCACGAAAATCCATTTCTTCATTTTCTGCATCTTCAGAAGGTTTTTGTGGTTTCTTTAGAGCAACACAACTATGAAGGGTATAAGTATTGCTCTTATGTTCATGTGACTAATTGTAGTTTGTGAGTTTTGTGGTTTTGTGATTGGTTTTGCAAAACATTAAAAAAAATAGATATTTAACCCATATATATATATATATATATACATTTTAAACTACATTTATTCATTTAAATGTATTTAACTTCTTTTGCATTTGGCACAGTCCTAATAATACTGTAAGTAATATGCCTAAACTAATGTAACAGATTAGGCAAATGGAAACAGAGCCTCTTCTATATTATCAGCCATTGTTTGCTAAATCACAGTACAGTATATGTATGAATTAAATCACTATACACTTTATTATTATTATTATTATTATTATTATTACTATTATTATTATTATTATCCTTTATTTATATGGTGCCACAAGGGTTCCGCAGCGACCAATTACAGAGTACATAAACAAATATGCAAAACAGCAAAACAGTGACTTACAGTTGAAGACAATATAGGTCCTCATTCCAAGTTGATCGCTAGCTGTTTTCGTTCGCAGCGCACCGATCAGGCAAAAATATGGCAATTTTGCGCATGCGTATGGGGTGCAATGCGCACGCGCGACGTACTTTCACAACAGCCGATGCAGTCTCACACAAGGTCTAGCGACACTTTTCAGTCGCACTGCTGACCGCAGAGTGATTGACAGGAAGTGGGTGTTTCTGGGAGGTAACTGACCATTTTCAGGGAGTGAGTGAAAAAACGCAGGCGTGCCAGATAGAAACGCAGGCGTGCCTGGGGAAACGCAGGCGTGGCTGGCCGAACGCAGGGCGTGTTTGTGACGTCAAAACAGGAACTAAATAGTCTGCAGTGATCGCAAGCTAGGAGTAGGTCTGGAGCTACTGTGAAGCTGCACAAAATTATTTTGTAGCCGCTGTGCAATCCTTTCATTCGCACTTCTGCTAAGCTAAAATACACTCCCAGAGGGCGGCGGCTTAACGTTTGCACGGCTGCTAAAAGCAGCTAGCGAGTGATCAACTCGGAATGAGGGCCCTAGGACAAGTACAGGGTACATAAACATATCCGCATCAGCAGATGACACTGAGATAAGTATCAGGGTGGCCGAAAACGGTATCCGTTCACATGGTCGACCATGTTATGGTCGACAGTCATTAGGTCGACCACTATTGGTCGACATTGACATGGTCGACATGGACACATGGTCGACACATGAAAATGGTCGACACATGAAAGGTCGACACATGAAAATGTCGACATGAGTTTTTTAACTTTTTTTTCTTTTGGGGAACTTTTCTATACTTTACGATCCACATGGACTACGATTGGAACGGTAAAGTGTGCCGAGCGAAGCGGTAGCGGAGCGAAGGCACCATGCCCGAAGCATGGCGAGCGAAGCGAGCCATGCGAGGGGACGCGGTGCACTTATTGGGGTTCCCAGTCACTTTACGCAAAAAACGACACCAAAAAAAGTTAAAAAAACTCATGTCGACCTTTTCATATGTCGACCTTTCACGTGTCGACCATTTTCATGTGTCGACCATGTGTCCATGTCGACCATGTCAATGTCGACCAATAGTGGTCGACCTAATGACTGTCGACCATAACATGGTCGACCATTCATACCGGAACCGCCGAAAACTGTAGGATTTGATGCCATGGAAGATGGTTTAAGTAAGAGAAGTATAAGCACATGAGGGAAGAGGGACCTGCTCGTGAGAGCTTACATTCTAAAAACTACATGTAACTCAAGAAGCAATTCAGCCCCTTAGTGAAAGAGAAGCAATGTGGCATTGGTCTGGGGCAAAAAAAAAAACAGTATTATTTTGTAGGCTCAGTGATTCTGAATTTGAGCCAAATTGACAAAGGTCACCGTTACAGGAACGCGCATGGGAGATGACTAAGAAGACAGGGGTGCATCAAGAAAGGATGGGGCCCGTGTGCAGTGTCGGTCCGGGCCCTCGTCTATCTAGCTGCCAGCACTGCACTAAACATTAGTAGACATACAAATTTCACCACCCCAATTGGTAAGAACGGCAGATTTCGACTCCCTGAGCGCACAGTAGGGTCGAATTGAGATGATTCAATTGCATTGTGGTAAACTGAGTCATTAAAGCAGCAGAGTCTGTATTCCCCCCATAAGAGAGAAAGGGAATACCATACAGCCAATGCTAAAAGGTGGGAATGTGGATGTGATCCCTTGCAGCAAAGGCTGAAGTAGTGGAAGATTCAAAACAATGGTGAACGGTAATCCTTATACTTAGTGCGCAGGAAGGAAGTCTCTGGAAGGTCCCAACCTGTGATGTATTACTTTCCATATGGACAGTGCGTCACCTCCTGGACAGGGAGAAGATGACTCCTCATGTCAGGGTGGCTTCTGCCCGTAAGAACTCCAAGGGTGCACCAGCAGAAACTTCTATGAACCTAGATGATGTAAACCTACTGTAGATGATGGTTACGACAGGTGGTCCACCCCCGTATCTATGCTAAAGCAGGGAGGTGTGAGGAGCAGGACATAATGTATAGGTAAAACAAGGAAAATGACAAGTAATGTTCTTTCTATGTCCGTGTGAAAAATGTGTATGTGCAAAGTTGTGTTTTGTAGATGTAAAATACATGGAAGCCAGGGTGACTCAATCATTATAACAGTAGATGTACTTGGAGCAGAGAATCCATATGAAAGGGAATCTGAAGACTAGAATGGTAGGGAAATGCTGAGTAAGGGTTGTTTCACTCTAAAGCCTTTAAACAATTACATTTATGAGTATGTTAGAAAGAGAAGTAACATTTCCCAGGGCTGTGTGGCATAACTAGTCTTTAAAGGGCTATATTCACACCTTGGTGACATTGCTGGATAACCGATCACCCCCGCAGGGACAGTTCAGCAGGGAACTGATGGACGGGTGAGGTTGTGCACAACTCTTCTCTAAGTAACTTGCAACAAATTGCAACAAATGTTGCAATTCTTACCTGGTGTAATACTAGCCACAAGGCAAATCAGGGGAGAACATCCTGTATCACATATAGAGAGGCCGTATAGCACCCACTTACATGCACGTACACTAGTTTGCAAAAGAAATCGATGTTCATACCCACAAGAGAAGCTATTTAATTGAATAGGTTCCAGTGAATCAAGGTAGCATAATATTGTGTGTGTATGTGTGTGTCTGTGTGTGTGTGTGTATATATATATATATATATATATATTCCCACACATAGTACTCGGAGGTGCTACCAAATGTCCAACTGGGCTCGTAATAGCATGGAGAATGTAAATATGTGAGGGCCTAGCAAACTGGGGACTGTACTGTATACTCTACCGCATCCCCTAGCATCCAGGCAACCTGAGCCTAAAGGGGGGGTACTCACGGAGCGATATTCTAAGCAATCTGACTAGATTGCTTAGAATTTGAGCATTATCGCTCCGTGTGTGTACCCCCTACAGTGATAGCGATGCGCGGCCCCGCGCATCGCTATCGCTGGTGCTAGATTGGCCTGCATGCAGGCCAATCTAGCGGGTCGCTCACTTCACCGCTGGGTGAAATGAGCGTCCCCCCGGTCTCCCCCCGCACGCTCAGCACAGATCGCGCTGTGCTGAGCGGCGGGAGAGATGTGTGCTGAGCGGTTCGCTCAGCACACATCTCTCCCGCATCGGCCCGTCTATATGGGCCTCAAGTGGCCGACAGTCAGCAATTGCTACTACACTACTATTTGCTGGTTGATTACTGAAAGTATTCACAGCGCTTCACTTTTTCCACATTTTGTTATGTTACAGCCTTATCCCAAAATGGATAAATTCATTTCTCTCTCTCAAAATTCTTTACACAATACCCCATAATGACAACGTAAAAAAAAAAGTTGTTTTTTTTGGATTTTTGCAAATTTATTAAAAATAAAAAACAAAGAAATCACATATTCATAAGTATTCACAGCCGTTGCCATGAAGCTCAAAATTGAGCTCAGGTGCATCCTGTTTCCACTAATCATCCTTGAGATGTTCCTTCAGCTTCATTGGAGTCCACCTGTGTTAAATTCAGCTGATTGGACATGATTTGGAAAGGCACACACCTGTCTATATTAGAGATGAGCGGGTTCGGTTCCTCGGAATCCGAACCCGCCCGAACTTCAGGTTTTTTTACACGGGGCCGAGCGACTCGGATCTTCCCGCCTTGCTCGGTTAACCCGAGCGCGCCCGAACGTCATCATCACGCTGTCGGATTCTCGCGAGGCTCGGATTCTATCGCGAGACACGGATTCTATATAAGGAGCCGCGCGTCGCCGCCATTTTCACACGTGCATTGAGATTGATAGGGAGAGGACGTGGCTGGCGTCCTCTCTGTTTAGAAATAGATAGGAGAGTGAGAGTGAGACACTTCATTTACTGGAGCTTAGGAGGAGTACTCAGAGAGTGCAGAATTTTGCTGATAGTAGTTAGTTAGTTATACTAGTGACTGACCAGTGAGACCACCAGTGCAGTTTTATTATTATTTAATATAATCCGTTCTCTGCCTGAAAAAAACGATACACAGTGACTCAGTCACATACCATATCTGTGCTCAGCCCAGTGTGCTGCATAATCTATGTATAATATCTGACTGTGCTCACACAGCTTAATTGTGGGGGAGACTGGGGAGCAGTTATAGGTTATAGCAGGAGCCAGGAGTACATATTAAACAGTGCACACTTTTGCTGCCAGAGTGCCACTGCCAGTGTGACTGACCAGTGACCTGACCACACTGACCACCAGTATATTGTGATTGTCTGCCTGAAAAAGTTAAACACTCGTCGTGTGACTTGTGTGGTTTTTTTTTTATTCTATAAAAAACTCATTCTGCTGACAGACAGTGTCCAGCAGGTCCGTCATTATATAATATATACCTGTCCGGCTGCAGTAGTGATATATATATATTTTTTATATCATTATTCATCATCCAGTCTATACTAGCAGCAGACACAGTACGGTAGTTCACGGCTGTAGCTACCTCTGTGTCGGCACTCGGCAGTCCATCCATAATTGTATACCACCTACCCGTGTTTTTTTTTTTCTTTCTTCTTTATACATACTACATCTCATTATCATCCAGTCTATATTAGCAGCAGACACAGTACAGTATGGTAGTCCACGGCTGTAGCTATCTCTGTGTCGGCACTCGGCAGTCCATCCATAATTGTATACCACCTACCCGTGGGTTTTTTTTTCTTTCTTCTTTATACATACTACATCTCATTATCATCCAGTCTATATTAGCAGCAGACACAGTACGGTAGTCCACGGCTGTAGCTACCTCTGTGTCGGCACTCGGCAGTCCATCCATAATTGTATACCACCTACCCGTGGTTTTTTTTTTCTTTCTTCTTTATACATACTACATCTCATTATCAACCAGTCTATATTAGCAGCAGACACAGTACGGTATTCCACGGCTGTAGCTACCTCTGTGTCGGCACTCGGCAGTCCATCCATAATTGTATACCACCTACCCGTGGTTTTTTTTTTCTTTCTTCTTTATACATACTACATCTCATTTTCAACCAGTCTATATTAGCAGCAGACACAGTACGGTAGTTCACGGCTGTAGCTACCTCTGTGTCGGCACTCGGCAGTCCATCCATAATTGTATACCACCTACCCGTGGTTTTTTTTTCTTTCTTCTTTATACATACTACAACTCATTATCAACCAGTCTATATTAGCAGCAGACACAGTACAGTACGGTAGCCCACGGCTGTAGCTACCTCTGTGTCGGCACTCGGCAGTCCATCCATAATTGTATACCACCTACCCGTGGTTTTTTTTTTCTTTCTTCTTTATACATACTACATCTCATTATCAACCAGTCTATATTAGCAGCAGACACAGTACAGTACGGTAGTCCACGGCTGTAGCTACCTCTGTGTTGGCACTCGGCAGTCCATCCATAATTGTATACCACCTACCCGTGGTTTTTTTTTTCTTTCTTCTTTATACATACTACATCTCATTATCAACCAGTCTATATTAGCAGCAGACACAGTACAGTACGGTAGTCCACGGCTGTAGCTACCTCTGTGTCGGCACTCGGCAGTCCATCCATAATTGTATACCACCTACCCGTGGTTTTTTTTTTTCTTTCTTCTTTATACATACTACATCTCATTATCATCCAGTCTATATTAGCAGCAGACACAGTACAGTACGGTAGTCCACGGCTGTAGCTATCTCTGTGTCGGCACTCGGCAGTCCATCCATAATTGTATACCACCTACCCGTGGTTTTTTTTTTCTTTCTTCTTTATACATACTACATCTCATTATCAACCAGTCTATATTAGCAGCAGACACAGTACAGTACGGTAGTCCATGGCTGTAGCTACCTCTGTGTCGGCACTCGGCAGTCCATCCATAATTGTATACCACCTACCCGTGGTTTTTTTTTTCTTTCTTCTTTATACATACTACATCTCATTATCAGCCAGTCTATATTAGCAGCAGACACAGTACGGTAGTTCACGGCTGTAGCTACCTCTGTGTCGGCACTCGGCAGTCCATCCATAATTGTATACTAGTATCCATCCATCTCCATTGTTTACCTGAGGTGCCTTTTAGTTGTGCCTATTAAAATATGGAGAACAAAAATGTTGAGGTTCCAAAATTAGGGAAAGATCAAGATCCACTTCCACCTCGTGCTGAAGCTGCTGCCACTAGTCATGGCCGAGACGATGAAATGCCAGCAACGTCGTCTGCCAAGGCCGATGCCCAATGTCATAGTACAGAGCATGTCAAATCCAAAACACCAAATATCAGTAAAAAAAGGACTCCAAAACCTAAAATAAAATTGTCGGAGGAGAAGCGTAAACTTGCCAATATGCCATTTACCACACGGAGTGGCAAGGAACGGCTGAGGCCCTGGCCTATGTTCATGGCTAGTGGTTCAGCTTCACATGAGGATGGAAGCACTCAGCCTCTCGCTAGAAAACTGAAAAGACTCAAGCTGGCAAAAGCACCGCAAAGAACTGTGCGTTCTTCGAAATCCCAAATCCACAAGGAGAGTCCAATTGTGTCGGTTGCGATGCCTGACCTTCCCAACACGACGTGAAGAGCATGCGCCTTCCACCATTTGCACGCCCCCTGCAAGTGCTGGAAGGAGCACCCGCAGTCCAGTTCCTGATAGTCAGATTGAAGATGTCAGTGTTGAAGTACACCAGGATGAGGAGGATATGGGTGTTGCTGGCGCTGGGGAGGAAATTGACCAGGAGGATTCTGATGGTGAGGTGGTTTGTTTAAGTCAGGCACCCGGGGAGACACCTGTTGTCCGTGGGAGGAATATGGCCACTGACATGCCTGGTGAAAATACCAAAAAAATCAGCTCTTCGGTGTGGAAGTATTTCAACAGAAATGCGGACAACAGGTGTCAAGCCGTGTGTTGCCTTTGTCAAGCTGTAATAAGTAGGGGTAAGGACGTTAACCACCTCGGAACATCCTCCCTTATACGTCACCTGCAGCGCATTCATAATAAGTCAGTGACAAGTTCAAAAACTTTGGGCGACAGCGGAAGCAGTCCACTGACCAGTAAATCCCTTCCTCTTGTAACCAAGCTCACGCAAACCACCCCACCAACTCCCTCAGTGTCAATTTCCTCCTTCCCCAGGAATGCCAATAGTCCTGCAGGCCATGTCACTGGCAATTCTGACGAGTCCTCTCCTGCCTGGGATTCCTCCGATGCATTCTTGCGTGTAACGCCTACTGCTGCTGGCGCTGCTGTTGTTGCTGCTGGGAGTCGATGGTCATCCCAGAGGGGAAGTCGTAAGCCCACTTGTACTACTTCCAGTAAGCAATTGACTGTTCAACAGTCCTTTGCGAGGAAGATGAAATATCACAGCAGTCATCCTACTGCAAAGCGGATAACTGAGGCCTTGGCATCCTGGGTGGTGAGAAACGTGGTTCCGGTATCCATCATTACTGCAGAGCCAACTAGAGACTTGTTGGAGGTACTGTGTCCCCGGTACCAAATACCATCTAGGTTCCATTTCTCTAAGCAGGCGATACCGAAAATGTACACAGACCTCAGAAAAAGAGTCACCAGTGTCCTAAAAAATGCAGCTGTACCCAATGTCCACTTAACCACGGACATGTGGACAAGTGGAGCAGGGCAGGGTCAGGACTATATGACTGTGACAGCCCACTGGGTAGATGTATGGACTCCCGCCGCAAGAACAGCAGCGGCGGCACCAGTAGCAGCATCTCGCAAACGCCAACTCTTTCCTAGGCAGGCTACGCTTTGTATCACCGGTTTCCAGAATACGCACACAGCTGAAAACCTCTTACGGCAACTGAGGAAGATCATCGCGGAATGGCTTACCCCAATTGGACTCTCCTGTGGATTTGTGGCATCGGACAACGCCAGCAATATTGTGTGTGCATTAAATATGGGCAAATTCCAGCACGTCCCATGTTTTGCACATACCTTGAATTTGGTGGTGCAGAATTTTTTTTAAAAACGACAGGGGCGTGCAAGAGATGCTGTCGGTGGCCAGAAGAATTGCGGGACACTTTCGGCGTACAGGCACCACGTACAGAAGACTGGAGCACCACCAAAAACTACTGAACCTGCCCTGCCATCATCTGAAGCAAGAAGTGGTAACGAGGTGGAATTCAACCCTCTATATGCTTCAGAGGTTGGAGGAGCAGCAAAAGGCCATTCAAGCCTATACAATTGAGCACGATATAGGAGGTGGAATGCACCTGTCTCAAGCGCAGTGGAGAATGATTTCAACGTTGTGCAAGGTTCTGATGCCCTTTGAACTTGCCACACGTGAAGTCAGTTCAGACACTGCCAGCCTGAGTCAGGTCATTCCCCTCATCAGGCTTTTGCAGAAGAAGCTGGAGACATTGAAGGAGGAGCTAACACGGAGCGATTCCGCTAGGCATGTGGGACTTGTGGATGGAGCCCTTAATTCGCTTAACAAGGATTCACGGGTGGTCAATCTGTTGAAATCAGAGCACTACATTTTGGCCACCGTGCTCGATCCTAGATTTAAAGCCTACCTTGGATCTCTCTTTCCGGCAGACACAAGTCTGCTGGGGTTGAAAGACCTGCTGGTGAGAAAATTGTCAAGTCAAGCGGAACGCGACCTGTCAACATCTCCTCCTTCACATTCTCCCGCAACTGGGGGTGCGAGGAAAAGGCTCAGAATTCCGAGCCCACCCGCTGGCGGTGATGCAGGGCAGTCTGGAGCGACTGCTGATGCTGACATCTGGTCCGGACTGAAGGACCTGACAACGATTACGGACATGTCGTCTACTGTCACTGCATATGATTCTCTCACCATTGAAAGAATGGTGGAGGATTATATGAGTGACCGCATCCAAGTAGGCACGTCACACAGTCTGTACTTATACTGGCAGGAAAAAGAGGCAATTTGGAGGCCCTTGCACAAACTGGCTTTATTCTACCTAAGTTGCCCTCCCACAAGTGTGTACTCCGAAAGAGTGTTTAGTGCCGCCGCTCACCTTGTCAGCAATCGGCGTACGAGGTTACATCCAGAAAATGTGGAGAAGATGATGTTCATTAAAATGAATTATAATCAATTCCTCCGCGGAGACATTGACCAGCAGCAATTGCCTCCACAAAGTACACAGGGAGCTGAGATGGTGGATTCCAGTGGGGACGAATTGATAATCTGTGAGGAGGGGGATGTACACGGTGATATATCGGAGGATGATGATGAGGTGGACATCTTGCCTCCGTAGAGCCAGTTTGTGCAAGGAGAGATTAATTGCTTCTTTTTTGGTGGGGGTCCAAACCAACCCGTCATATCAGTCACAGTCGTGTGGCAGACCCTGTCACTGAAATGATGGGTTGGTTAAAGTGTGCATGTCCTGTTTATACAACATAAGGGTGGGTGGGAGGGCCCAAGGACAATTCCATCTTGCACCTCTTTTTTCTTTAATTTTTCTTTGCGTCATGTGCTGTTTGGGGAGTGTTTTTTGGAAGGGCCATCCTGCGTGACACTGCAGTGCCACTCCTAGATGGGCCCGGTGTTTGTGTCGGCCACTAGGGTCGCTTATCTTACTCACACAGCTACCTCATTGCGCCTCTTTTTTTCTTTGCGTCATGTGCTGTTTGGGGAGTGTTTTTTGGAAGGGCCATCCTGCGTGACACTGCAGTGCCACTCCTAGATGGGCCCGGTGTTTGTGTCGGCCACTAGGGTCGCTTATCTTACTCACACAGCTACCTCATTGCGCCTCTTTTTTTCTTTGCGTCATGTGCTGTTTGGGGAGGGTTTTTTGGAAGGGACATCCTGCGTGACACTGCAGTGCCACTCCTAGATGGGCCCGGTGTTTGTGTCGGCCACTAGGGTCGCTTATCTTACTCACACAGCTACCTCATTGCGCCTCTTTTTTTCTTTGCGTCATGTGCTGTTTGGGGAGGGTTTTTTGGAAGGGACATCCTGCGTGACACTGCAGTGCCACTCCTAGATGGGCCCGGTGTTTGTGTCGGCCACTAGGGTCGCTTATCTTACTCACACAGCTACCTCATTGCGCCTCTTTTTTTCTTTGCGTCATGTGCTGTTTGGGGAGGGTTTTTTGGAAGGGACATCCTGCGTGACACTGCAGTGACACTCCTAGATGGGCCCGGTGTTTGTGTCGGCCACTAGGGTCGCTTATCTTACTCACACAGCTACCTCATTGCGCCTCTTTTTTTCTTTGCGTCATGTGCTGTTTGGGGAGGGTTTTTTGGAAGGGACATCCTGCGTGACACTGCAGTGACACTCCTAGATGGGCCCGGTGTTTGTGTCGGCCACTAGGGTCGCTTATCTTACTCACACAGCTACCTCATTGCGCCTCTTTTTTTCTTTGCGTCATGTGCTGTTTGGGGAGGGTTTTTTGGAAGGGACATCCTGCGTGACACTGCAGTGACACTCCTAGATGGGCCCGGTGTTTGTGTCGGCCACTAGGGTCGCTTATCTTACTCACACAGCTACCTCATTGCGCCTCTTTTTTTCTTTGCGTCATGTGCTGTTTGGGGAGGGTTTTTTGGAAGGGACATCCTGCGTGACACTGCAGTGCCACTCCTAGATGGGCCAGGTGTTTGTGTCGGCCACTAGGGTCGCTTAGCTTAGTCATCCAGCGACCTCGGTGCAAATTTTAGGACTAAAAATAATATTGTGAGGTGTGAGGTATTCAGAATAGACTGAAAATGAGTGGAAATGATGGTTTTTGAGGTTAATAATACTTTGGGATCAAAATGACCCCCAAATTCTATGATTTAAGCTGTTTTTTAGGTTTTTTGGAAAAAAACACCCGAATCCAAAACACACCCGAATCCGACAAAAAAAATTCGGTTAGGGTTTGCCAAAACGCGGTCGAACCCAAAACACGGCCGCGGAACCGAAACCAAAACCAAAACCCGAAAAATTTCCGGCGCTCATCTCTAGTCTATATAAGGTCCCACACTTGACAGTACATGTCTGAGCACAAACCAAGCATGAAGTCAAAGTAGTTGTCTGTAGACCTCCGAGACAGGATTGTCTCGAGGCACAAATCTGGGGAAAGGAAGCGCTGTGAATACTTTCCGGATGCGCTGTATATAGAATGCAGAGCCTAACTAATAATGGTGGTACTAATTGATCATATGTAAATGCCAAGGAACAAGAGGCCACACCCATTAGGCCCTGCCCCCTGCTACACAATATCGTGGATCATGGTATAATGGAGAAGGCGGGGCACTGGCATTTCTTTAATGGGTGCAGTGTGTACAGTGCACATGGGCCCCTGAGTCTAGAGGAGACCCACACCGCACACACTGCACCTATTTTCTTAATACTCCCCCCTCCGGAGTCCCATGCCGACATCACCGGCGCTGTTAAGACCCCATGAAAATGGCGCAGCTGCCATTTTAACAGAGTTCTGCGCATGCTTAGTAGAGAAATCTCTGGAAAAATGGCCACCGCGCCATTTTCCCGGAGATCTGCTTATGCGCAGTAGAGTCTGGGCCCTCTAGTGCTCCGACTCTACAGCGCTCCTGCAGAGAGGAGGGGGCCCGTACGCAGGAGGCAGCACACGGGCCTCCTCTTCTCTTAAAGCGCCCCTGGCGCAGGGATAAGACGATACAATCCTCTGAGAATTGAATCATTGTGTCCCCATCCCTTCCAATTTGTTAAGAAGTTACGCAATGTCCCCTCAGACGTTCCGGAAGAGTATGCAAATACGGTGCATGTGTCACTTCTATAAATGGCCTGCTGTAGAAAGTAATGGCCGAGTATCCGTCACCGCTACCCAAGAGGTAGTGTAAAATCTGTCTGTTTATGTAAAGTTAAATATTTCATTTTGAAAAATGAAATGTCACTTTTGTCTTTATTGCGTAAGTTTGCATAATATTGTAGATACGTCCTATTGTGCCCATCTGCCATAATATTACATAAGTAACCCTCCAGAACTAATCAATCCAATTCTGCAGAACTCATTTCTATACAATACAACAATGGTGCATAAATCAGGATCACCTGAGATAAACATAACGCACAATGGGGGTCATTCCGAGTTGATCGCTTGCTAGCTAGTTTTAGCAGCCATGCAAACGCTATGCCGCCGCCCTTCCTGTCAATCTTCTTGCGGCTGTCAGTGCGACTGAAAACTTCGCTAGAACCTGTGCAAAAAAACAAATGGCTTGGCACCCGTACGACGCGCGTGCGCATTACGGTGCACACGCATACGCAGAAATGCAGATTTTTAACCTGATCGCTGCGCTGCGAACAGCGGCAGCTATTGATCAACTCGGAATGACCCCCAATGTCACAATACAGGGGGCAATGGCTGTCTCAGGAGCGCATATTTCATCAAATGCTCTTCATGTGGTAGAGAGGACTCGGCACAGGGAGTTGATGTCCTGGTGGGAATTTCCCATGAAGGAGTTTGTCAAAACCAGTGGGAAATACCAATAACTATGCGGATGGCAGTGACCTTATTAAAAGCTGGGCAAAGTGACAAAACGTTCTGCAAGGATAAACAGGCGGTGGGATCTCTACATCTGGAATCCTGGGACAGCTGACCTGGAACTGAGAAGATGTCCTAATGTCAGCTTTGTGGTGACAGAACACAACAGGACAGCACACTGAGTTGTAGAACGTATCTAACTTGCCAAGGTGAGTTTAGGCGGCTGCACTATACATGGCCGGTGCAAGGTCTCTCTGCACCCTAGGCAAAGCTTCAGCCTAGCGCCACCTATCCTGCAAACCCCACCACCATCACCTCTCGGAGGGGAGATGTAGATAGCCACTAGGTGGACTGGGGTGAATTGCATCATTATACATATACAGAAAAAAGGGACAACACGCAAGGACTTTTAAAGTTATAAAGTATATTGTAAACAAATTCACAACATTTTGTGACTTTAATAACAATATAGTTTCACTTTAAAAGTCCTTGAGTGCCATCTATTCTTAATGTATACACGCTAGCCAGCATATTAGGAATCGTATAGGACACCGAGGCCAATTTCACTTTATATATATATATATATATATATATATATATATATATATATATATATATATATACTGTATATGGGGCCTGGTGGGGATATTTAATTGTGGTTGGGTATGGGATGCTGGTCGTCAGAATACCAACCACCATAATCTCTGCATTTTGAATGAAATTAATTAACCCTTCCCCTAACCCTCCCTCCCCGCAGCCTAAGCCTAACCCTCCCTGGCATACTAACATTCAGGATGCCAACTGTCGGAATTCTGGTGCCAGCATTCTAACAGGTGTTGGGATTCCGGGATTGGTATCCTAAAGGCCAGCATCCTGCCCACTGGGGTGCCAACTACATCCCTTTATTTGTATGTGTATACATACTTATATACGCATAGACAAACATATATTTGCATTCCATCCCCCCCATCTGTAAGTTCTTTACTGACGTCCGCCCCCCACCTCCATTTGTACTGCATTGTGCCCCAGTGCCTGTGTATTCCTTATTATGCTGTTTACAAGTGCAAACCACCCATCGGGCTGTAAGATCTGTACTGTTTGTGGTCCTGCAGAACCTCCATGGGCTACTTACCTTCAGTTGTTTTCTTGTTTTTTCCCTCGGCATTGGCAGGATTCCTCTTGCAGGTGGCAGCGGTATTACAGCGATGCCACGGGTTCTGCATGCTGCTAGAGAACCGGGATCCAGAGGCCAGAGGAGGTGCATCAGCGCTATGAGGAGTGGCCATGGGGGCGCCCCTTGGGAGTCATAGTTACATTTGCCCCCTATGTGCCTCAACATGACTTGATGTTACACATGTCGGCACAGAGGAAGCGCTGAGGCACTATGTTGTATAGCCTGATAGTGGCAGCTGCAACCGATTAGACCCATAACAGCGACTAGCACAGTGTAAAAAGAGGAGGTTGCAAATAGAGACATCCCTCATTTTTTTGCTAGATTAATTCAGTGGCGCCCTCCAGGGGCCGGCGCCCCTGGGCAGCCGCCTAAAGCTGCCTAATGGTAGAGCCGGCTCTGGCACTATAATATATAAAGTTTGCTACCATCAGTTAGATGATGCACTTGCCACCGGCAGTTAGACAAGATTATTTCCTCTGGAGCAAGCATAGCTTGGAATAGATTATTTGATGCCAGGGGCGTCTATGTGGATACCAAAGGTTAGTATCAAGCCATGACCCCAATTCATACTCTCTCTTCTTTCTCCCATAACATGGGTATGGTATTTTTAGGGCAATTAAATTATCCCCATAGACTGTGGTGTAAGCCATTTTTAATACTCAAAAGAGTACTTTCCCGAGAAGAGAGGCATGAGAGATCCAACACGTTACATCCAGCAGGCTTGACTTGGGAGTGGGACCAGTGTCCAGGGTCAGACTGGCCCACAGGGATACATGGTAAACCACCGGTGGGCCCCACTGCCTGGGGCCCCTCCTCCTCCTCTAGTGATCAGGGTCCAGACTGTGTTCTATACTGCACAGGACTATAATGTATTCTCTGCAGCGCATTGCCAATATTTATCTGGTACATTATCATGCACGCACTAGCAGTATTTATATAAGTGTCAAGGGGCCCAGCCCATGCACTCACTAATGGTTAGGCAATCCAATGTAGCGGCTGGCCACACCCCCTCTGGAGACTGACCACACCCCTCAACACGGGCCCCTACCACTGCATTCCCCGGTGGGGACTGGGGCTGCCAGTGTCGGACTGGGGCATGAAGGGCCCACTGAGGGAATGCAGTGGTAGGGGCCCATGTGTAGGGGTGTGGTCAGTCTCCAGAGGGGGTGTGGCTAGCTAGCACATTATACATTAACCCCTTCAGTGGCGGTTTAAAAAAAAAAACACATCTCCCATGGCGTGTTTTTAAAATTAGGTAGTGCAAGGGTTAAAGTGCAGGGAGGGAGTGCAGGCGTCTCCAGCGTCCGTGACAATGCAAAAAAAAAAACTTGTTTTTTTTTGCTAATAAAATACACAACTAGGATGGTGTATATTTTATTCCTGGGATGCAGGGGTTAAGTTCAAGGGGGGGGGGGGGTGAGCCGGGGGGGTGAGCATGTGCAGGTGGGGGGGGGGGGGGGGGGGGGTTGAGCAGGTGGATTGAGCAGGTGGGTGAGCTATGCAGTCAGGAATCAGCATAAGCCATTACAATGTTGAGCACGCCCTCCGGCCAATAGGAGTCTGGGGGACGGTCTTAACTCATAATAGCTTATGCTGATTCCCGGGCTCTGTCACGCTGCACGCCCGTGTCCTGGGAATCACTTAGTAGTATGCTGACGTCGCTGGCGACCCCAGAAGATTTCTGGGCATATCACTCAATGGGTTAAAGAGTGCATGGTCTGGCTCCGCTCCTTGATAAATATATACAGTATATACTACTAGTCCATGCAGGACAGGTTCAGGGCCTGCAGAGTCTCTGAGTAACGGCTGTCAGCTGTGTGTACAGTTGTGGTATCTCTGATCTCACACACTGACATCTGCACAAATGACAGGTGGCAGCGCACCAGCGACTGCTGTATGTATATCCCTTCCATGCTTACCTACTTTATATTTCTCCTCTGCAGGAGACTTCGGGGGCGGGGCCTGGCTGTGACATCATCAAGCCCCCCCACATCGGGAAAACGGCTCGATTCGCGGGTCCGCAGGAAGGGGGCATGGCTGAAATGACACGATTTGCGTTATTTTAACTCTTTCCCCACCCCACGGACCCGCGAATACGGGAGATTATCTCTCTATCCTGCCCGCATCACTAGGGTGCGAGCAGGATGCGGGACACTTACCTACTCTTCCGGGGGTGCGGGGGGCTACCCCAAAAAACGGGAGACTCCCGCAGCTTCCCGGAGAGTAGGTACGTATGATCCCTTCACACATACTGTAATCCGCAGATTGCTAAAGGTCATGTCCATTAGAACTATTGGAGAGATGTATCAAACCTTGGCGAGAGATAAAGTGGAGAGAGATGAAGTACCAACCAACCGGCTCCTAACTGCCATGCTACAGGCGTTAAAATGCCGGCCGGCAGAATACGACCGCTCCCCGGTATTCCCACTCGCGTGGTGCAGCCACACCACCACCCGAGGGAGAACAGAACGCACGGCGAACAAAGCTCACTACCGGGCCTGAAGCATGGCGAGGGGACTGACTGCGGGTACAGCGAGGGTGGCGTGAATGGTAGATTCAGCAGATGGTAACGTTGGGGTTAGTGTGTAAATGACACGGTGATGAAATATTACGTGTTGGCGCTCATCTCTGTTCTATACAACCATAAAACACCGGAGTGCTTGTGTAACGCCCTCGTTCAGTGACAGTGTAACACCCACACACCCCGCTGCGGGAGATGCTGCGTTCTGTCTGCTACATAAAGGACGCAGGAAAACCAAATGCCGTCTCACAACACACAACCCTCCAGCCATATAAATTACGCATTCGTCAGTACAGATTAAAGGAGAGGTTATTATAAAAATCTGCAAATGGAAAATAAAACGCGTGCCTTAAAATGATCACAGGAAACCTTACTCTGCATTCATTCTAAGAGTACGGGTCCACTACCTCCAGACAGTTTCCATTTTCAGTCATTATTAACATACATCTGTTACTTTGCTCAGTAAACAAACCCTACGCAATGTTCCGCCATTACTCAGTATCCACCCAGGGTCAGAGAGAGCGGAGCGACGGCCTGGTTCACATCTCTAATATAAGCAGAAAAGAGCATGTAACTTTGGGTGTCATTCCAAGTTGTTCACTCGCTAGCAGTTTTTAGCAGTCGTGCAAACGCTAAGCCGCCTCCCACTGGGAGTGTATTTTAGCTTAGCAGAAGTGCGAACGAAAGGATCGCAGAGCGGCTACAAAAAAAAAATGTGCACTTTTAGAGTAGCTCCAGACCTACTCAGCGCTTGCGATCAATTCAGACCATTCAGTTACGGATTTGACGTCACAAAGACGCCCTGCATTCGCCCAGCCACGTCTGCGTTTTTCCTGGCATGCCTGCGTTTTTTTTTAACACTCCCTGAAAACGGTCAGTTGACACCCAGAAACGCCCTCTTCATGTCAATCACTCTGCGGCAACCAGTGCGACTGAAAAGCTTTGCTACACCTTGTGTGAAACTACATCGTTCGTTGTGAAAGTACGTCGCACGTGCGCATTGCGCCGCATACGCATGCGCAGAAGTGCCGTTTTTTGCTTCATCGCTGCGCAGCGAACATTTTCAGCTAGCGATCAACTCGGAATGACCCCCTTTGTGTCTGTTACAAACCATGTTGCCATGCAAGGGGAGCAAATATATTTATTGTTTCTGTGCAGGGTAAATACTGGCTGCTTTTTGCATGTAGCCCATGCGTTACACAGCTTTATTCTCACACTGCAATTTAGATTTAAGAATGGACACACCCCACCCAAATCTAACTGTACACAAATGACTGCACCTCAGAGGCGCAATCAGTAAAGATCATCAAATTCGCCGATGACACCACCGTCATCGGCCTCATCAAGGACGGGGATGAATCGGCCTATAGACGGGAAGTAGACCGGTTGGCCTAGTGGTGCATCCACAACAACCTTGAACTCAACCCCCTCAAAACTGTCGAGATGATAGTGGACTTCAGGAAGAAGTAATCTAGTGCACCTCCGCTAACGATTGCTGACAGTGTGGTATCGTTAGTGGACTCCTTCAAGTTTCTAGGGACCACAATCTCCCGAGACCTTAAATGGGGGTCCAACGTTGACGCCACTGTTGGGAAAGCGCAGCAGAGGTTGTTCTTCCTCAGGCGACTATGGAAGTACAACATCCCACAGAAGCTTCAGCTCCTCTTCTACTCCGCGATTGTGGAGTCGGTACTGTGCTCCTCGATACTGGTATGGTACAGCTCCGCCAGCGCGAGGGACAGATGCAGGCTCCAAAAGGTGGTCAGAAACTCAGAGAAGATCACCAGGGCCGACCTTCCCTCAGTCCAGTACCTGTACCTGTCCAGAGCTAAAAAGCGGGCAACGAAGATAGTAAAGGACCAGCTACTTGCTTCTTTCAGGCAGGCGTTACAGGGGCGTCCCAGCCAGATCCACCAGAAGCCTCAAAAGTTTATTTCCCCAAGTGATCCACCTGCTGAACTCCTGAACATTGACTGACTAGACGTACATGTAACTAACTTGTGTCCCTACGGTATACCTATCTGTATGACTTTACTTGCCCTATACAGTACATATTGCTTGTTACTGTAAATCACTACTACCACTGCATGTCTGAATCTCTCTGGGGGTGAGCTCTCTCAGCACAGACAGACTGTTTTCCTACTTCTAAGACAGGGTCCAGAACCACGAACAGTGGTGCACACAGGGTGGGTTTATGAGTTCCCAGAAACCCCCCAATGGACCAAATTTTGTTCCTGAGATGGTGACAGCTTTATCTTTACCTATACACCAGCCATGCTTGGAACCCTGCCCCCTTTCAGCATTATGTTGTGGTTCATGGGTCAATGGCAGAGGTTCCCAAACACGGTGCTCAAGGCACCCCAACGAGCCAGGTTTTAGGTATATCCATGGCTCAGCACAGATGGTTACATCAAATAGACTGGGGTGCTAATTAAGTCACCTGTGTCCAAGCATGGATAAACCTAAAACCTGGACCGTTGTGGTGCCTTGAGGACCGCGTTTTGGGGACGCTATTCTATGAGAATCACATCATCTAATCCCATGGAGCTGCGAATCATTGCAAAACGCCATGACATAAGAGAGCCTAATGACGTGAGGTACCCAGCTCTAACCCTTTCAGTGACCCAAGGCTGTATCTCCACCTTGGCAAAGAGAGTGAGTGTGAGTGTGCCTTGCAGTCCATCACTAGCACAGCAGGGGTCACTGTAGAGTCTCCTGGAGTTTGTCCTGTGCAGGCCTGCAGCTCACAGGTATCATAAATAACAATAATTAGCTAAAGATAGTGTCTAAAGTAGAACAATGGGGGTCATTCCGAGTTGTTCGCTCGTTATTTTTTTGTCGCAACGGAGCGAATAGCCGCTAATGCGCATGCGCAATGTCCGCACTGCGACTGCGCCAAGTAAATTTGCTATGAAGATTGGTATTTTACTCACGGCATTACGAGGTTTTTTCTTCGTTCTGGTGATCGTAATGTGATTGACAGGAAGTGGGTGTTTCTGGGCGGAAACATGCCGTTTTATGGGAGTGTGTGAAAAAACGCTACCGTTTCTGGGAAAAACGCGGGAGTGGCTGGAGAAACGGAGAAGTGTCTGGGCGAACGCTGGGTGTGTTTGTGACGTCAAACCAGGAACGACAAGCACTGAACTGATCGCAGATGGCGAGTAAGTGTGGAGCTACTCAGAAACTGCTAAGAAGTGTCTATTCGCAATTTTGCTAATCTTTCGTTCGCAATTTTGATAAGCTAAGATTCACTCCCAGTAGGCGGCAGCTTAGCGTGTGCAAAGCTGCTAAAAGCAGCTTGCGAGCGAACAACTCGGAATGACCACCAATGTACCTTCCTGTAAATCAGAACTGTCTGAAGCACAGTGTGTAAAAGACACAATGTATTTACTATATAATCTTCAGAATACTAGTCAAGAGCTGACACTCTGTTAACGATTCACTAAACATCAAGAGATTGAACACTCAGCAGTGATTTAGCACACGACACTATGGTCTCTTGAGGCAAAATGAAACACATACAAATTAGAAGGCAAAAGAAATACCTTGTTACTTATGACTGTTAACATCAATAGGATAACAGTACAGCAGTGTGACAACTAGGGCACTGAGGAGATGTATAGGGCACTGAGGAGGAGATGTATAGGGCACTGAGGAGATGTAAAGTGCATGAGTGGAGATGCATAGGGCACTGAGGAGATGTATAGGGCACTGAGGAGGAGATGTATAGGGGGGTTCACTACGGCTGGCCGGCGGTCGGGCTCCCGGCGACCAGCATCCCGGCGCCGGGAGCCCGACCGCCAGCTTACCGACAGCTTGGCGAGCGCAAATGAGCCCCTTGCGGGCTCGCTGCGCTCGCCACGCTACGGGCACGGTGGCGCGCTACGCGCGCCACACTATTTTATTCTCCCTCTATGGGGGTCGTGGACCCCCACGAGGGAAAATAAGTGTCGGTATGCCGGCTGTCGGGCTCCCGGCGCCGGTATACTGAGCGCCGGGAGCCCGACCGCCGGCAAACAGAAGACCACCCGTATAGGGCACTGAGGAGATGTATAGTGCATGAGTGGAGATGTATAGGGAACTGAGGGAGAGATGTATAGGGCACTGAGGAGGGGAGATGTATAGGGCACTGAGGGGGGATGTATAGGGCACTGAGGAGGAGATGTATAGGGCACTGAGGGGGAGATGTATAGGGCACTGAGGGGGAGATGTACAGGGCACTGAGGAGGAGATGTATAGGGCACTGAGGGGGAGATGTATAGGGCACTGAGGGGGAGATGTATAGGGTACTGAGGAGGAGATGTATAGGACACTGAGGGGGGATGTATAGGGCACTGAGGAGGAGATGTATAGGGCACTGAGGGGGAGATGTATAGGGAACTGAGGGAGAGATGTATAGGGCACTGAGGAGGAGATGTATAGTGCATGAGTGGCGATGTATAGGGAACTGAGGGAGAGATGTATAGGGCACCGAGGAGGAGATGTATAGGGCACTGAGGGGGAGATGTATAGGGCACCAAGGAGGAGATGTATAGGGCACTGAGGGAGAGATGTATAGGGCACTGTGGGGAGATGTATAGGGCACTGAGGGGGGATGTATAGGGCACAGAGGAGGTGGTGTATAGGGCACTGAGTGGAGATGCATAGGGCACTGAGGGGGAGATGTATAGGGCATTGAGGGAGAGATGTGCAGGGCACTGAGGGGGAGATGTATGGGGGAACTGAGTGGAAATGTATAGGGCACTGAGGGGTAGATGTATAGGGCACTGAGGAGATGTATAGGGCACTGAAGAGGAGATGTATAGGGCACTGAGTGAGAGATGTATAGGGCACTGAGGGGTAGATGTATAGGGCACTTAGCAGGAGGTATATAGGGCACAGAGGGAGTGATGTATAGGGCACTGAGGGAGAGATGTACTGGTGAGGGCACTGAGAGGGACATGTATACGGCACTTAGGGGGAGATGTATAGGGCACTGAGGGAGAGATGTATAGGGCACTGAGGGGTAGATGTATAGGGCACTGAATGAGAGATTTGTAAGGCACTGAGGGATAGATGTATAGGGCACAGAGGAGGAGATGTATAGGTACAACTCACTACTGTGTGGAAGTGTGTGAAGTGATAAGCCCTCCAAACACTTTGATAACGATGTTATTGTTGAGTACAGCGATCAGAGTGTACTATAGATTAGTGTAATGTGAATCTTACAACTCATATGCAATCAGCGGTGGTTTGGAGTTTCCAATTTGCTGAGCCAGTTAGAAGCAAGGCAGATGCATTAGACAAAGCAGTGTTCTGGGGTACACAATATTCTGGGTTTGTGAAATAAAATGATACTGTATACCAAGTGAAGACACTTTGTAGGAAATATTGTCATCATCAATAGGTGTAACATTGTAGCACAGTCTATCAACAGGCCTAGTTTAGACGACTGACGGCTGTGACAACCCGTGCCTTAGTAAATCTACGCCCCGTGTGTTCCTGGTGCAATCACATGAAATGTTACATATACTGAGATGAAACCGTCTACTCCAGGCCTGGCCAACCTGTGGCTCTCCAGCTGTAGTAAAACTACAAGTCCCATCATGCCTTGCCACAGTTTTGCTATTAGGGAATGCTAAAACTGTTGCAGGGCATGCTGGGATGTGTAGTTTCACTACATCTGGAGAGCCACAGGTTGGCCAGGCCTGGTCTACTCCATTTACAGGTATTTCTCCCATGTATGAGGGGGAGATGCATCAAACCTCGGAGAGTAATAAAGTGGAGAGAGAGAGAGATATAAAGTAACAACCAATAAGCTCCTGTCACTTTGTAAACACAGCCGGTAACATGGCAGTTAGGAGCTGATTGGCTGGTACTTTATCTTTTTCCACTTTATCTCTCTCCAAGGATATTAAGATACTTGCTGTAGATACATTTTCAAGACAAAATATTGCCTGGGAAAAGGTTGTGTGTCGGTGTGAAAGGGTCGATCTGGGTTGAGCACCCTGGGATTTTAACCCCAACCAGGGTTATTCCCAGGACCAATCTGGGTGTGAAAGGGGGACACGGGTCATTCCACCCGGATTTCATTAATGGTTGATCCAATTCTCGCCAACACAATTGCCGGATCTGACCTAAGTCCCGGGTCTTTGCCTCAGTGTGAAAGGGTCTGAAACACAGCTTGAAACCATGTTGATGATCCTGGATCGGAACCGGGATTAAGGGGAACATTTACTAAGCAGTGATAAGAGTGGAGAAGTGAGCCAGTGGAGAAACTTCCCCATCAATCAATCAGCGGCTCTGTATCATTTTATAGTATGCAAATTATAGCTGTTACTTCAGTGCTGATTGGTTGCCATGGGCAACTTTTCCACTGGCTCACTTCTCTGCTCTTATCACTGCTTAGTAAATGTCCCCCTTTGTTTGAAAGTGGTATTATGCACTTCTCTTCTAAGTAATGGGGTTTCATTGGAAGGCTACATCCATGATTATGTACTCTATGAACATAACTAACTATACACAAGTTAATCAGCTAGTGTTAATTATTAATAGAATCAAATAAAAAAAACTTTTGATCGTGTGATTATCAATTAGTTAAACAAAACTGTAATCATACATAATACCAAGTGTTGCAGTATAAAGAGCCCCATACACTAGAACGATATGTCTGAGGCTGAAGTCGGAGGCGATTTCCCTTGAACTCTCCCGGGAGCGGTTCCATACGATTCCATACGATTTGGTACATTGTGCATGCGATATATCGTATGCGATCCCAGCCATGTCTGCTGGAACCGACATATCACGAGTGCAGCACTAGCGATCTAGGACAGCCAATCCGACCCTCATAGGGCCGCGCATTGGATCGGATCGGATACACATCCAAAATGCCCAATATATCGTCCCGAATGCCCGAATTGGGCTGAAATTGGGCATAATCGTTCTAGTGTATGGGGCCCTTAACACTGGTACACTATTATCAGACAGACAATCCCAGCTGTGAGAGAGTGAAGGAACAGAGACAGTGCCCCAGGCTGTATAAGCAGATGAGCGCCATGTGTCGGTATTGTCCGGCTTTGTCAGCGCTCGCCTCTATATTATACTATATCTATCTCAGAGAAGTGGGGGAAGAGCACAGCTGCCTCCTCTGCAGGAAACAGAATATTTCACTTTAATGTTTCAGCCCAGAGAGGGAGTAGAGGCGGGCAGGGAGCCAGCGTGGAGAGTTACAGAGTGGAAAGAACAGAGGCTTCCAACAGCAAAAACATAAAACTTCTGTAAGATGCCTGTTACATGGAGGCAGTAAGATCATGGCGCCTGTAGAAAGCAAAGTTCATTTATTCCATTTGTTTTAGTTAGCTAAGCATAGGAGAGAGATAAAGTACCAACCAACCAGCTCCTAACTGTCATTTCTCAAACACAGCCTGTGACATGGTAGTTAGGAGCTGGTTGGCCGGTACTTTATCTCTCTCCACTTTATCTCTCTGCAAGGATTAGTACATCTCCCCATAATGTGAAGTAACTCGGGGGATAAGAAAACTAACATACAGGGGTATATTTACTAAAATTCGTATTTGTGTCGATTTGGAGGGAGATTAAACACGAATGACATCGAATGTGTGAATTTGCAACTTTTTGAATTTTTTACGCCACATTTACTATGCTGTCGTATTCTGCATTTTCGTTTTTTCCGATGTCGATGTCATTCGTAATTTCGGGCCAGTGTTTTACGGGAGTGATTAGTAAAACACTGCCGAACTTTACACAATGAATCCCGGCCGGATCTGTGAGATCCATGCAGGGCTTCATTGTGTACCTTAAAAAAAGTGTTTAAAGAGTTAAAATTCTCAAAAAAAAAATGCGTGGGGTCCCCCCTCCTAAGCATAACCAGCCTCGGGCTCTTTGAGCTGGTCCTGGTTGTAAAAATATGGAAACAAAATTGACAGGGGTTCCCCCATATTTGTACAACCAGCACCAGGCTCTGCACCTGGTCCTGGTGCCAAAAATACGGGGAACAAAAAGCATAGGGGTCCCCCGTATTTTTAACACCGGCACCGGGCTCCACTAGTCAGAGAGATAATGCCACAGCCGGGGGACACTTTTATATAGGTCCCTGCGGCCCTGGCATTAAATCACTAACTAGTCACCCCTGGCCGGGGTACCCTGGAGGAGTGGGGACCCCTTAAATCAAGGGGTCCCCCCCCTCCAGCCACCCAAGGGCCAGGGGTGAAGCCCGAGGCTGTTCCTCCCATCCAAGGGCGGCGGATGGGGGGCTGATAGCCAAGTGTAAAAATAAGAATATTGTTTTTAGTAGCAGTACTACAAGTCCCAGCAAGCCTCCCCCGTAAGCTGGTACTTGGAGAACCACAAGTACCAGCATGCGGTGGAAAAACGGGCCCGCTGGTACCTGTAGTACTACTACAAAAAAAATACCCAACAAAGGCCCTCATTCCGAGTTGTTCCCTCGTTAGCTGCTTTTAGCAGCATTGCACACGCTAAGCCGCCGCCCTCTGGGAGTGTATCTTAGCTTAGCAGAATTGCAAACGAAAGTTTAGCAGAATTGCAAATAGACATTTCTTAGCAGTTTCTGAGTAGCTCGAGACTTACTCCTACACTGCGATCAGTTCAGTACTTTTCGTTCCTGGTTTGACGTCACAAACACACCCAGCGTTCGTCCAGACACTCCCCCATTTCTCCAGACACTCCCGCGTTTTTCCCTGTCACGCCTGCGTTTTTCCGCACACTCCAATAAAACGACCAGTTTCCGCCCAGAAACACCCACTTCCTGTCAATCACACTACGATCAGCAGAACGATGAAAAAACCTTGTAACGCCGTGAGTAAAATACCAAACTTTTGTGCAAATTTACTTGGCGCAGGCGCTCTGCGAACATTGCGCATGCGCAGTTTGCGACTAATCGCTCCGTAGCGAAAAAAAATAACGAGCGAACAACTCGGAATGAGGGCCAAAAAACAGGACACACACACCGTGACAGTAAAACTTTATTACATACATGCACACCTACATACACACATACTTACCTATGTTCACACGAGGCTCGGTCCACTTCTCCATGTAGACTCCACGGGGTACCTGTGAATAAAATTATACTCACACAATCCAGTGTAGCTTCTGTCCTCTTTGTAATCCACGTACTTGGCAAAAAAAACAAACCGGAAAACCCAAACCACTCACTGAAAGGGGTCCCATGTTTACACATGGGACCCCTTTCCCCGACTGCCGGGACCCCCCGTGACTCCTGTCAAAGAGGGTCCCTTCAGCCAATCAGGGAGTGCCACGTCATGGCACTCTCCTGATTGGCTGTGCGCTCCTGAGCTGTCAGTCAGGCTGCGCACGGCAGAGATACAATGTAGCGCATAGGCACTCCATTGTATCCAATGGTGGGAACTTTGCGGTCAGCGGTTGAGGTTACTCGCGGTCAACCGCTGACCGCAAAGTTCCCACCATTGGATACAATGGAGCGCCTATGCGCTACATTGTATCTCTTTGAGAAAGCTGCAGGTTCTGCAGCGAAACGCGTAAGGTGTTTTGAATCAGGATCACCTTCATCAACTGGAAGCTGCACTTGCCCCATCCGGACCTTTAGTGGACTTTCACAAAAATCTGCAGAAAAACAGGCGAACATTTTGCCAACTGGTGACACAGCCTTGCCACTCATCATTGAGGACTCCGCAATCTGGTGAGGATACAGGATTCCAAGGGTTCTACCCACTTAAAGGGACGCTATCCAGAGAACCCCTCCTCCAGCGGTAACTAATGTGGTAATATTGCCATCAGGACTGTGCTATCAGCCCAGATTTTACTTCATTTCATCACTTTTATTCATAGTCCACATAAATTAAGGAACGGATATTATGATCGAGGCAGCTCCATGGTGATTCTGTTTGTCGTTTCATTTTAAACATTTTTTTCTTATCGATACATTGTATGTATTTTTATTAAATAATTGTTCTTTTTCACCTTTAATCCATTCAACTCCACGTGTCTTAATCTCCACCACGATCATTGGATTTTATGTTGATTATTATACCATTAATGTACAGCGCTGCTACTTTGTTTGTTGTTTATTGTTTCCAGTGCTTACAGGATTGACTAGACCTGTTCTATAGCAGCTGCTATAATTAGAACACCAGCCCACTTTGCGCCTGATTTTAACCTTGGTTAAAATCTCTTAATGTGCATTACTAGGCTGCAACCAGGCAGCAATGGGGTGTACTTGTGCAGAATAGATTTTCTGTGGGCATCAGCACAGAGCCGCGTCCCTGTCTGAGCTGTGCATAGGCAGAGACACAGTTCTAGACCTTGTGGCGCCCAGGGTGAAAGTTTCCTTTGGTGCCCCCACCCTGACAGGCAAAATAGATTTTGTGCGCGTCTAAGGCGTGCGTAAAAAAAACAGGGGAGTGGCTTCACAGGGAAGGGGCGTTTGCACAGAATAGTACCGATTCACATTACACCACACACCAGTGTCCGTCAGACACATTACACCACACAGTAGTGTCTGTCAGTCGCATTACACCACCAGGTGTGCCCCCACTAGTTGTGTCCCCGATAGTTATACACCCAGTAGTCATGCCCCCTGTAGATGTGCCCCCAGCAGATGTACCATCAGCAGATGTGCCCCCAGTAGATGTACCATCAGTAGATGTGCCCCCAGTAGATGTACCATCAGTAGATGTGCCCCCAGTAGATGTACCATCAGTAGATGTGCCCCCAGTAGATGTACCATCAGTAGATGTGCCCCCAGTAGATGTACCATCAGCAGATGTGCCCCCAGTAGATGTACTATCAGTAGATGTGCCCCCCAGTAGATGTACCATCAGTAGATGTGCCCCCAGTAGATGTACCATCAGTAGATGTGCCCCCAGTAGATGTACCATCAGTAGATGTGCCCCCAGTAGATGTACCATCAGTAGATGTGCCCCCAGTAGATGTACCATCAGTAGTTGTGCCCCCCAGTAGATGTGCCCCCTGTAGATGTGCCCACCCCCAGTAAATTTGCCCCCAGCAGATTTCCCCCATGTAGATTTGCCCCCAGCAGATTTCCCCCATGTAGATTTGCCCCCAGCAGATTTCCCCCATGTAGATTTGCCCCCTGTAGATGTGCCCCCTGTAGTAATGTCCACTAGTAGCGCCGCTTACACACACAAATAAAAAAACAAAAAACACACAATACTCACCAGCCCCGCTCCTGCTTTCCGACCTCTGCAACCCTCCGTCTCTGGCCGCCCGCTCCTCGGATCTATGGGAGAGACGTCATGACGTCTTGCAGAGACACTAGAGGTAAAATAAGGCCCTCTAGTGTCTGACAACGGTGCTGGCTGAAGCGGTCATCCACATGGCCCACGGCGCCTGCTGCAGCCAGGATGTGGGATGCGGGTAAGCGCCGGGTGCCTGTGGGGTGCCCGCGCCTAGAACCGCTCCTGCATACAGTATAGAGGGCTGGGAGCTGTGCGGTCACATACAGCTGCTGCATCTGGATGGTGCATTTTTGCAGAAAGAGGCTAGAATTGCAATAGCTTTACGTGCAACTCAGAATCAAGTTCCCCTTGTAGATATTTCCGTGAGTCTATTTTATTTCCTTTACCCCCCAACACTAGTAGGCCGCACAAGAGACGGTAGAACATGACAGAATGTTATATCTTTGCATGAATATATTTATTTCTAGATCACCATTGTGTAGACTGCATTTTATAAGAAACAATACGGACACATCCTGTAACATGACAGTTAGGAGCTGGTTGGCTGGTACTTTATCTCTCTTCACTTGATCACTCTCCAACGCTTGATAAATCTGGGCCTTAGATTCTCATTAGTTAGGTGTACTGTCAGAGGCATAACCGGGTGTGGTGACACCCGGTGCACACTCTGGATCTCACCGCACGCTCACGGTGAAAAGGAGCGCGGCCTTATAAAGTGGGGCGTGGCCTTGTGGGGATCCCGAGATCATGACTCCAGAGGCGTGCACAGCACCTTCCTGCACTGTCGGCTCCTCATCTATGACAGGAGCTGGGTTCTGCAGGAGACTGTCACACTGCAGCACCCAGCTCCTATCTCTGCTGAGGAGCCTCAGAGGGTGACACCTGCGTGCAGGCCGCACCCCCCGCACCACCCTTATGACGCCACCGTGTACTGTACATACAGTATAGAAGGCGGGGAAGTCATAGGCCACTTTAGTTGCATTATAGAACTGATCCTAACTGTTTTCATGGAGGTGACGAGAACAGGTGCTGGATGTGCAACAAGTGAGAGAAGCTTCCATAGGTGAGGAGCAGAGAAATAGAAGAATAAAGACATCAGAAGAACTGAAGAGAGTACAAAGGAATCACTTCTATAGCAGAGCAGAAAACTATGAGGGACATATAAAGAAATGAAAGCAGGTATGTAGGAAGGGGCATGTATACGGATGACATTGAAGACAAGTATCTGCATAATTCAGCTGATTTTTTTGCTTAAAAGGGAGCCAGGAAAAGCTATTATGTACAGTAAATTTTATTTGTTTTTGTTTTTTTCAGCTCTGCCAACTATGTACTGCACACCCCCCAGAAAGTAATTGAACAATGGCCCTCATTCCGAGTTGTTCGCTCGTTATTTTTTTTCGCTACGGAGCGATTAGTCGCAAACTGCGCATGCGCAATGTTTGCAGTGCGCCTGCGCCAAGTAAATTTGCACAAAAGTTTGGTATTTTACTCACGGCCTAACAAGGTTTTTTCATCGTTCTGCTGATCGTAGCGTGATTGACAGGAAGTGGGTGTTTCTGGGCGGAAACTGACCGTTTTCTGGGAGTGTGCGAAAATACGCAGGCGTGTCAGGGAAAAACGCGGGAGTGTCTGGAGAAACGGGGGAGTGGCTGGGCGAATGCTGGGTGTGTTTGTGACGTCAAACCAGGAACGAAACTGACTGAACTGATCGCAGTGTAGGAGTAAGTCTCGAGCTACTCAGAAACTGCTAAGAAATTTCTATTTGCAATTCTGCTAATCTTTCGTTCGCAATTCTGCTAAGCTAAGATACACTCCCAGAGGGCGGCGGCTTAGCGTGTGCAAAGCTGCTAAAAGCAGCTAGCGAGCGAACAACTCGGAATGAGGGCCAATATATTTAAATATACAATAATTTTAAAAACTCTAAACAGTGTTGAAAAGAAAGGAATTGGGGATTTCAAGTCCATAAAAAGTGCTGCCACCCAAAGTAAAAGAGCTGCCATCCAAAACAAAGAGCTCCCATGTAAAATTGAAGAGCTGTCATGCACAGTTATAGAGCTGCCATGTAAAATGAGAGAGCTGCCATGTAAAGTTAAAGAGCTGCCATGCAAAATGAAAGAGCTGCCATGCAAAGTAGAAGAGCTGTCATGTAAAATGAAAGAGCTGCAATACAAAGTAGAAGAGCTGCCATGCAAATTAGAAGCGCTGCCATACAAAGTAGAAGAGCTGCCATGCAAAGTAGAAGAGCTGCCATGCAAAGTAGAAGAGCTGGCAGCCAAAGTAAAACTGCAATCAGAAGCTGTTCTTGAGTGGAGAGGTACAAATGACATTATACTAATGATCTAAGGCAGGGGTGGGCAATTATTTCAGCTGGGGGGCCGCTTAACACTTCCAGTGAATGTTCGAGGGCCACACACAAGGGTGGGGACTAATATGAATAACAAATATTTGTAGGAATAAGTCCTGGGCTGCGCAGAGACTGCACAAAGTAGATTTTTGCAGCTCTGCGTACACATACGATCGTACACTTGCACGGGTGAATTTACACTCCTCCTGGGGGCGGCAACTACCCGAACGCAGGACAGCAAAATTTGCAGCACAGTGATCAGGTCTGAATCAGCCCCTTAGTCAGCAGTTGCTGCAAAATAAGACCCGTTATAGGGCCCAATTTAGACCCGGTCGCTGCTGTGTATTTTTGCACAGCGGGTGATCGGGTCTGAACTGCGCATGCATTGCAGTGCGCAGGCACATCGGTCCGCCGCGCTGGGGAGCGTCAGGCAGTGATGGGATGGTGCGAACAAAGCGATCGCACAGGTGATCGCAAGGTGATTGACAGTAAGAGGCCGTTTGTGGGTTGCAACTGACCGGTTTAGAGGAGTGCACGGAAAAATGCAGGAGAGACCAGGCGTTTGGAGGGAGGGTTTCTGACGTCAGCTCCGGCCCCGATCATCGCACTGGAAGAGTAAGTCCTGGGCTGTGCAGAGACTGCACAAACTTCTGTTTCTGCAGCTCTCCTGCACATGCGATCGCTCCCCTGCACAGCGATTACCCCCTCCCCCTGTAGGCGGCGACTACCTGATCGTAGCAGTGCAAAAATCACACCCTAGCGATCAGGTCTGAATTAGGCCCATAGTTATATATATATATATATATATATATATATATATATATATATATAAAAACACACACACCACAATATACATTACACCGCATACGTAGTTTTTTACAGGCAAAATACAAATGTCTAAAGGGGGGTACTCACGGAGCGATATTCTAAGCAATCTGACTAGATTGCTTAGAATATCGGCATGATCGCTCCGTGTGTAGCCCCCTCAGCGATAGCGATGCGCAGCCCCGCACATCGCTATCGCTGCTGCTAGATTGGCCTGCATGCAGGCCAATGTAGCGGGTCGCTCACTTCACCCGCTGGGTGAAGTGAGCCCCCCCGTCTCCCCCCGCACGCTCAGCACAGATCGCGCTGTGCTGAGCGGCAGGAGAGATGTGTGCTGAGCGGTTCGCTCAGCACACATCTCTCCCAAATCGGCCCGTGGGTACTGGGCTTAAAAAACACATCCAGTAATAAAAAAAATAAAAATAAAAAACTGCTGAAAACAAACAAACAAACAAACAGCATCCTGTGTAATGCTGTTATCAATCGTATTCACAGCTGGTTACTAGCTCCCCCCACCCGCTTCCCTGAACCCACATAGCAGTCTCAAACCTCCCCTCTCCCTTAAACCTATATAGTAGTCTCTACCCCCCTTCCCCCACCCCTGAACCCATATAGCAGTCACTACCCCCCTTCACCCCCTCCCCTGAACCTGTACAGCAGTCTCTACCCCCCTTTCCCTGAACCCCCCCCCCCATCCCCCCCCCCCCCCCCCCCCCGCGGACCCATATAGCAGCTTTACCTTTGATGTTTTTATTTCACTGTGGAAGATCTGCTGCCCAGATTATCCACCGCCTTCTCTGCCAGATCCGCTGCGCTGCGCAGAGCCGCTGCTGCTACCCGCTGCCCTCTGCACTCTCTTGCCGTGGCTCCGCCCCCTATGCCGCCCAGCGCCTGATGTCACAGAGGAAATCCCGGTCGGCAGACCGGGTATTTCCTCAGCGGCGCCGCATCTCGGAGCTTCGTAGCGCAATGACAAGCGGCTCAGCCGGGCCGCTTGTCATTGCACAGTGGTATGGGACAGCGGGCCAGGCAGAATCGGTTCGCGGGCCGCATCCGGCCCGCGGGCCGCATGTTGCCCACCCCTAATCTAAGGCCTACTCTATGGAATGGGATCTGTTACTGTGCAATCTACGTTATTTAAATGGCATATTGGCCCTCATTCCGAGTTGTTTGCTCGCTAGCTGCTTTTAGCAGCATTGCACACGCTAGGCCGCCGCCCTCTGGGAGTGTATCTTCGCTTAGCAGATTTGCGAACGAAAGATTAGCAGAATTGCGAATAGAAAATTCTTAGCAGTTTCTGAGTAGCTCGAGACTTACTCCTACACTGCGATCAGCTCAGCCCGTTTCGTTCCTGGTTTGACGTCACAAACACGCCCTGCGTTCGGCCAGCCACTCCCCCGTTTCTCCAGACACTCCCGCGTTTTATCCTGGCACGCCTGCGTTTTTCCGCACACTCCCAGAAAACGGACAGTTTCCGCCCAGAAACACCCACTTCCTGTCAATCACACTCCGATCACTTCAGCGATGAAAATTCTTCGTTCGGACATGAGTAAATCTACTAAGTTTTGTGCGCCTTAATCGCTCCGTTGCGAAAATCGGCAACGAGTGAACAACTCGGAATGACCCCCATTATTCTATATCTTTGTGAGATTTGCCGACCTTCATTGCAAACACTGACAAATTTGTTTGCAGCCATGGGCAGATGGCAGATTTCTGTTTTACCCATTTTATTACGCTTTCTTGAATTAATTAATTCTTCTATGTAATCAAAGAAGAACTCAGACGGTTTAAGTTACACAAAACAGTTTGATCTTCATGGACTGTATGAAAGAACGACATGGTTCCTATTCAGATTGCGGTTCTTGGAGATTACTGCTGCGGTCCCGTTTCCACAATAATACTGTACTATTATTAAATCATTAGAAGTGTATTTTGGGATTTGAAATAATCTGACTCATTTTAATTAGATCCTTACGAAGCTGCTTCACTTGTGACTAGATGAAAAGATGTTAAGCATTAAAGATGAGGACATTACTAATAGAGCGCTCTAATTCCATTCTACCTCTCTACAGTGATTTTCTCATACAGTAAAATGATATTTCACTGAACTGTCATGTACAATGTAGCAAATCAATGAATATATGTATTATCAATAGTCACAGTCTCCAGTCCATCCGCAGAACCGCTACGTTCTTCCTGATGTGTCCCCCTCATCCAGGTTATTTACGAATCCAACCAGATGCTTCTCACTTTGGCAGCTTCTTATTAACAAAAAACTTATGACTAAAGATTCTTCCTCTTGCTTGCAATATTTCTTTTGTGACATTCCACTCCATTCTCTTAAGGCTTTCTGCAAAGTACTTCTCCCTCCAAGTTCAAGGCAGTTTAGAGATGTTTCTGAGCGCAGAACATGTCTTGCACCAGCTGGATCTTCTGTAAACTGTACGTGCAATTTACCATCTGTCACAGCAGCATTCCAAATTGGAAAATAAAAATGGATTTAATGCCTATGAATGCTTCATGTTCCTGGAGTCAGTTCTAGTAATCAAATCTGTTGATAGATAGTGAAAATACTGGAATTGTTTGTTGTATTAGCGTTATGGTAATCTACTCATAGGGGTCATTCTGAGTTGATCTCTAGCTGCCGTTGTTCGCAGGCTAAAAAACTGCATTTCTGCGCATGCGTTTGCCCCGCAATGCACACACGCGACGTACGGGTACAAAGCCCTTTGTGGTTGTGCACAGGTTCTACCGAAGTTTTCAGTCGCACTGACGGCCGCAAGAAGATTGACAGAAAGGGGGCGTTTCTGGGTGTCAACTGACCGTTTTCAGGGAGGGTTTGCAAAAACGCAGGCGTGTCTGAAAAAATGCAGGCGTGGCTGGGTGTTCGCTGGGCGGGTGTATGACGTCAAATCCGGACACGAACAGGCTGTAGTGATCGCAAGCGCTGAGTAGGTTCAGAGCTACTCTGAAACTGCACAAACTGTTTTTGCAGAGCTCGGCTGCACAAGCGTTCACACTTTTGCTAGAGTCTGGCAATTACAGTTTAATGCCAAAAAATGCAAAATCATGCACTTGGGTCTCAAAAATCCTAAAGCTAAATACAGTATTAATGGCACTATACTGGGAACTACTGAGGAGGAAAGGGATCTAGGAGTCACTATTTCAGATGACTTAAAAGCAGGTAAGCAATGTAACAAGGCAATGGGGAAGGCAAGTCAGATGCTTGGTTGCATAGGGAGAGGAATCAGTAGTAGGAAAAAAGAAGTGATAATGCCACTGTATAGGTCATTGGTGCGGCCCCATCTGGAATACTGTGTCCAGTTCTGGAGACCATATCTCCAGAAGGATATAAATACATTAGAGAGTGTACAAAGAAGGGCAACTAAAATGGTGCATGGCCTACATCACAAAACATACCCAGAAAGACTAAGAAATCTCAATATGTATAGTTTGGAGCAGAGAAGGGAAAGGGGGGACATGATAGAAACTTTCAAATATATCAAGGGTTTTAACAAAGTCCAGGAGGGAAACATTCTCCAAATGAAGAGAAGCAATAGGACACGAGGACATGCACTGAGACTGGAGGGGGGGAGGTTCAGGGGAAATTTGCGGAAAAATTATTTCACAGAAAGGGTAGTGGACAAGTGGAATAGCCTCCCATCAGAGGTGGTAGAGGCTAAGACAGTAGAGCAATTTAAACATGCATGGGATAGGCATAAGGATATCCTTACAAAGAAATAAGGATCAAATAAGGTTAGAGATAAAAATAATATAAAAAAAAAAAGGGGCAGACTAGATGGGCCAAGTGGTTCTTATCTGCCGACAAATTCTATGTTTCTTAAAATACACTCCCCAGTGGGCGACGGCATAGCGTTTGCACGGCTGCTAAAACTAGCTAGCTAACGATCAACTCGGAATGACCCCCAAAGTGTGTTACCTGTACATTCTACCAATCTGAAATGACATTATCGGAATTATGTTTGAGAGAACATAAATATTCTATATTTAAATTTGTCATCGTCCATGGCCAAGCATTTACTTATAATGACAGTCATTAGAAATTTTACCTCTCAACTCTTCCTGAACCAGTCAGGAGGTGTGAAAATAAAAGCACTGTGCTACTTAAGCAGGAAGAACCGATCCATGCACATTATCCCTGGTGAAGCCACCATGGGTGAAACGCGTAGGATGTTACAGACTTTGCAAAGCACTTTGTAAGGAGCTGTCTGGAAAAGTCTCCTGGGAATGGATTGATCCGGTTACTCAGATCACTGCTGAACTGTACAGCTTCTAGGTGGAAAATGGACCAGACGCACAGCATATCTGGGAATTCCTTACTGGTAGAGGAAATGTGGATTAAGGGTATACCACCCAAGTGAAGCCGTGGTCAGACTTCTTTATAACATAGTATGATAACAGCTGGATTTGCACCACTGCAAGGTGCTGCAAGTGGGTGACTCTGTTTTGTAAAAATCATCTGCGAAATTAGCATGAAAATTCATGCGCGGCTATGGCAAAAGATGCATCCGACTCGGAGTCAGGCCTTTAGTCCTCCCTCATACTCTTCTGCCACTTCCCCATACCAAGACCAGTTCCCTGGATATTCTCTTGTATTTCTATCCTTACCAATTCTTAGAACCACATCAAAATCAAACGTTTTCTTCCTGCCTAATGCTAGATTAAAATTAGAGATGTGCGGTTCACTTTCCCAGAAATCCAAAACTACCCGAATTTTGGGGCTAATTCAACAAGGAACGCAAAACTGCAAAAATTGCGAAAATACGTAAAATCTGAGACAAAAAATACAAAATCTGAGACAAAAAATATAACTTCTGAGACGTAGCAAAAACTGCGTATGCACTACAAAATCTAGGCGTGTAAGGGGCGTACTAAAGGGCTGGACTTGCAAAAACTACGAGCAGGGGCATGTTGTGGGCGTATGCAGATTTTAGATAGGCGGGGCATGTTTTGCAACTGAACGCACATTTATGGTGTGACTACAGGTCTACCTTACAATCTGCACAAGCTGACCTCAGTTGTAGAATCTTCGATGTATACTGCAGTCATTGCTTCATTACACCCAACTGATCTTCAAAAATCATACCCGCATACATGTGTAAGGTTTTTTTTTTTTTTTTGCCCTTGACAAAGAAACATATGTTCAATAACATCACCACAATATTTGTGATTTTGTGGACATTTTAATTATGCACCACTTTTAAAAAAAAAATATTTTCACATTAAACAATAACATAAGGAATGTTAATAACAAAGAAACATTAATATGTCATGTATGTAAACTTTCAACATTAAAAAAAACTTTTTTTTTTCCTTTTTCCACCTGCGTTTGTGGATTCCCCAGCGGAAGTAGCTCGTCTTGTTTTTCAACGCATCCTGTCAGTAGGCTATGGTTGGCTCAATGTTATGTGTGGCTGATGTTAAATTGTGACATCAGAAACCTTTACGCAAAAAACACAACTAAGTGTTTTTTCGCAAATAATGCGACTAAGTGTAAGTTTTTTCTCCAAAAATGCGGAATTTTAAATCTCATTGCAAAATTTGCAAATTTGGCAAGTCCACCTTTTTTTGTAACATTAAATTAGTGTTGCAGATTTTAAGTTTGGGCGTGGTTTCGGAATTTTGCAATTGGTCGCAGTTTTTGCTAATTTGTACTTTTTACGATCATTACTGAATTAGCCCCTTTGTGTATTGGAATCGAACCAAAATCTGAGTCCTTGTCCAGATCTTCCCGCAGTTCAGAATTCACATTTTAAATCTGGATTTTAGATTTTTGATTGCAAAAATGATATGAATCCATCTGTTTTTATAATTTTTTATCAATTTTTTTTATCAATTTTTGTATCAATTTTAAACTGAGACAAAAACCTAATCTTAACCAAAACACTTGAGGGTGGTTTTACCAAAATGCAATGATGAATTAGAACCAAAACACAGGAGTCCGCGCACATCTCTAATTACTACTGTATATACATTTACTTGTACAAATCTTTTCACGTAACACGTATAACTCATTGAGGAGAGGTCCAGCCATCCATACCTGTTGCGGAACCTGTAGAGGACTGAGAAATTATCACAACATCGTCCTTCTTCCTGCACCATATTCTTACACATCCATTAGCCTTCCTAAGACTGCCTGCCAAATATCATTTACGGTATATATATATATATATATATATATAGATCAAATACAAAAGAAATGTCTTTAATCTGCGCACTTCTCTAAGCAGCACCACAGGAGGAACCTCTGTTAGCAGGAACCAATAACGTGATAGCAATTTGGAGAGAGACACACACAGACACTACAGGACTCTAGAATCGTCTTCGATAGCTCTGAGATACGGAGGACAGCTTACCAAAAAAACTGTCTGTTAACCCCTCTAAGATACTGAGGACAATTTTTTGGTCAACTCTGACAAATTATTGATATTAGTAGAATACGACCTAATAAAGCAAACATAATGTTCGATTCGTCTCTACTAAGATGACTTATCTCCTCCACTATTGTCAGCATAAGACTTTCTGATTTCCTGATTTTAGATATCAATTGGCCACCAGGTCTGCTACGACCATTTTAGTATATTGGTCCCAGTCAACGGATAAAGGTTCCGCATTGGTAGAAGTAATTCCTAAGCCATATTTGGCTATAATTTGAAGAGTCATAAGGACCAGTTTGAAGCAACCAATAAAGGTGCAGGCAGGTACCATCTGGCTTTAAATCTAATAAGTGTTAGGCGCCAAGGGTCCGCCCGTCAGTGCGGCCCGGCGCCTAGCAACTAGGGACGCCGCATGCGGACAGCCGCCGGCTCCCTAGCAATGCTAGACGCCGGGCGCACGGAGCCGCTCAGACCCTAGCAACGGGGACGCCACTGTCGGACCGCGTTCCCCGTTGCTGGGTCTAGATTAATCACCTCATTGGTATCCTGGCCGTGCAGCATGCAGCTGCACGGCATGATTGTTAATTACCCTGTCTGGCTCCTGATTGGAGAGCTCCCAGTTAAAAGCACTCTCTGGACTTCTCACAGACGCCGGTAATAGCTTCCTGTTTGCTGTGTCTGTTGCAGAGAGTTTCCAGTCCTGTCTATCCGGTCGTTCCTGTCCTCAGTGGTCCAATACTCGGAAGTTGTCATCATTTCCTGGAGTCCTGACCGAGCACCTTTAACATCCTGTGGTGTTCGTGAGTCGCGGCGTAGCCGTGTGTTGCGGCTTGACCGCTTACTATTTATTATTTGGTTATATTGTGTTTCGGAGCTTTTGCTGAGGATTCCGCTCCCACAAATCCACTCTGGTATCCAGCGGTGCTGGATAGGAGTAACGGATTCGTGGATTTTTGGTTGTCCTTTTCCCTGGCGGTTTGTCCGCACATACTTCTGGTTTAAGTTAGTTAGCTTGTAGCCCCTGGCCTGGTTGCTTAGTCAGAGGGCCCCTTGTTATCACCCTGTCTCGGATTTCCCTTTGTCTCCCATTAAGACCTGAGGGGGCATCGGAGTTGGGCAGACATAATCCGCCCTTCAAACGCGGCTGCCATGGGCTCAAGCAACCATAGTCTCGCAGGGGATTTCTGATAACACGGGCGAGACAACGGAGTTAGGGCGCCAGGGGTTACTAGGCTTTCCTGCTCCCGTAACCAGCATTCCATTCCAGTACTCTGACCTCCGTCATAAGATCACCTCTGGTCAGACGTACTGGTATCATAACAATAAGGCTATAAGACTCGAAGATGTATTACTTTTAAACAAGTTGAAATCGTTTTAAAGCAACCAAAAAGGGTGCTCTTTACTGAATTCTTGAACCCCTGAAGAAGTGGATTCTGACGAAACGCATAGTGTCATCTAGTACAGGCCCTCACATAGTGGCGTTGTCACCCTCCCAAGAGCTCACACATTTTTGAGGTGAGGGAGGGTATTGTTTACCACCAAGACCACTGTTGTAGGGACATCCGATGTATAGGGAAATTAAACACAAGGTGAAATAAAATATGGTATTGCCGCTTGATGAATATCCTAAAAAAAAAAAAAAAAAAAAAAAGAAAGTCTTGTGAGAAAAGGAGTGTCTTTGTTAGAGATGAGCGCCTGAAATTTTTCGGGTTTTGTGTTTTGGTTTTGGGTTCGGTTCCGCGGCCGTGTTTTGGGTTCGAACGCGTTTTGGCAAAACCTCACCGAATTTTTTTTGTCGGATTCGGGTGTGTTTTGGATTCGGGTGTTTTTTTCAAAAAACACTAAAAAACAGCTTAAATCATAGAATTTGGGGGTCATTTTGATCCCAAAGAATTATTAACCTCAAAAACCATAATTTACACTCATTTTCAGTCTATTCTGAATACCTCACACCTCACAATATTATTTTTAGTCCTAAAATTTGCACCGAGGTCGCTGTGTGAGTAAGATAAGCGACCCTAGTGGCCGACACAAACACCGGGCCCATCTAGGAGTGGCACTGCAGTGTCACGCAGGATGTCCCTTCCAAAAAACCCTCCCCAAACAGCACATGACGCAAAGAAAAAAAGAGGCGCAATGAGGTAGCTGTGTGAGTAAGATTAGCGACCCTAGTGGCCGACACAAACACCGGGCCCATCTAGGAGTGGCACTGCAGTGTCACGCAGGATGGCCCTTCCAAAAAACCCTCCCCAAACAGCACATGACGCAAAGAAAAAAAGAGGCGCAATGAGGTAGCTGTGTGAGTAAGATTAGCGACCCTAGTGGCCGACACAAACACCGGGCCCATCTAGGAGTGGCACTGCAGTGTCACGCAGGATGTCCCTTCCAAAAAACCCTCCCCAAACAGCACATGACGCAAAGAAAAAAAGAGGCGCAATGAGGTAGCTGTGTGAGTAAGATTAGCGACCCTAGTGGCCGACACAAACACCGGGCCCATCTAGGAGTGGCACTGCAGTGTCACGCAGGATGTCCCTTCCAAAAAACCCTCCCCAAACAGCACATGACGCAAAGAAAAAAAGAGGCGCAATGAGGTAGCTGACTGTGTGAGTAAGATTAGCGACCCTAGTGGCCGACACAAACACCGGGCCCATCTAGGAGTGGCACTGCAGTGTCACGCAGGATGTCCCTTCCAAAAAACCCTCCCCAATCAGCACATGATGCAAAGAAAAAGAAAAGAAAAAAGAGGTGCAAGATGGAATTGTCCTTGGGCCCTCCCACCCACCCTTATGTTGTATAAACAAAACAGGACATGCACACTTTAACCAACCCATCATTTCAGTGACAGGGTCTGCCACACGACTGTGACTGATATGACGGGTTGGTTTGGACCCCCCCCAAAAAAGAAGCAATTAATCTCTCCTTGCACAAACTGGCTCTACAGAGGCAAGATGTCCACCTCATCTTCACCCTCCGATATATCACCGTGTACATCCCCCTCCTCACAGATTATCAATTCGTCCCCACTGGAATCCACCATCTCAGCTCCCTGTGTACTTTGTGGAGGCAATTGCTGCTGGTCAATGTCTCCGCGGAGGAATTGATTATAATTCATTTTAATGAACATCATCTTCTCCACATTTTCTGGATGTAACCTCGTACGCCGATTGCTGACAAGGTGAGCGGCGGCACTAAACACTCTTTCGGAGTACACACTTGTGGGAGGGCAACTTAGGTAGAATAAAGCCAGTTTGTGCAAGGGCCTCCAAATTGCCTCTTTTTCCTGCCAGTATAAGTACGGACTGTGTGACGTGCCTACTTGGATGCGGTCACTCATATAATCCTCCACCATTCTATCAATGTTGAGAGAATCATATGCAGTGACAGTAGACGACATGTCCGTAATCGTTGTCAGGTCCTTCAGTCCGGACCAGATGTCAGCATCAGCAGTCGCTCCAGACTGCCCTGCATCACCGCCAGCGGGTGGGCTCGGAATTCTGAGCCTTTTCCTCGCACCCCCAGTTGCGGGAGAATGTGAAGGAGGAGATGTTGACAGGTCGCGTTCCGCTTGACTTGACAATTTTGTCACCAGCAGGTCTTTCAACCCCAGCAGACCTGTGTCTGCCGGAAAGAGAGATCCAAGGTAGGCTTTAAATCTAGGATCGAGCACGGTGGCCAAAATGTAGTGCTCTGATTTCAACAGATTGACCACCCGTGAATCCTTGTTAAGCGAATTAAGGGCTGCATCCACAAGTCCCACATGCCTAGCGGAATCGCTCCCTTTTAGCTCCTTCTTCAATGCCTCCAGCTTCTTCTGCAAAAGCCTGATGAGGGGAATGACCTGACTCAGGCTGGCAGTGTCTGAACTGACTTCACGTGTGGCAAGTTCAAAGGGCATCAGAACCTTGCACAACGTTGAAATCATTCTCCACTGCGCCTGAGACAGGTGCATTCCACCTACTATATCGTGCTCAATTGTATAGGCTTGAATGGCCTTTTGCTGCTCCTCCAACCTCTGAAGCATATAGAGGGTTGAATTCCACCTCGTTACCACTTCTTGCTTCAGATGATGGCAGGGCAGGTTCAGTAGTTTTTGGTGGTGCTCCAGTCTTCTGTACGTGGTGCCTGTACGCCGAAAGTGTCCCGCAATTCTTCTGGCCACCGACAGCATCTCTTGCACGCCCCTGTCGTTTTTTAAAAAATTCTGCACCACCAAATTCAAGGTATGTGCAAAACATGGGACGTGCTGGAATTTGCCCATATTTAATGCACACACAATATTGCTGGCGTTGTCCGATGCCACAAATCCACAGGAGAGTCCAATTGGGGTAAGCCATTCCGCGATGATCTTCCTCAGTTGCCGTAAGAGGTTTTCAGCTGTGTGCGTATTCTGGAAACCGGTGATACAAAGCGTAGCCTGCCTAGGAAAGAGTTGGCGTTTGCGAGATGCTGCTACTGGTGCCGCCGCTGCTGTTCTTGCGGCGGGAGTCCATACATCTACCCAGTGGGCTGTCACAGTCATATAGTCCTGACCCTGCCCTGCTCCACTTGTCCACATGTCCGTGGTTAAGTGGACATTGGGTACAGCTGCATTTTTTAGGACACTGGTGACTCTTTTTCTGAGGTCTGTGTACATTTTCGGTATCGCCTGCCTAGAGAAATGGAACCTAGATGGTATTTGGTACCGGGGACACAGTACCTCCAACAAGTCTCTAGTTGGCTCTGCAGTAATGATGGATACCGGAACCACGTTTCTCACCACCCAGGATGCCAAGGCCTCAGTTATCCGCTTTGCAGTAGGATGACTGCTGTGATATTTCATCTTCCTCGCAAAGGACTGTTGAACAGTCAATTGCTTACTGGAAGTAGTACAAGTGGGCTTACGACTTCCCCTCTGGGATGACCATCGACTCCCAGCGGCAACAACAGCAGCGCCAGCAGCAGTAGGCGTTACACGCAAGGATGCATCGGAGGAATCCCAGGCAGGAGAGGACTCGTCAGAATTGCCAGTGACATGGCCTGCAGGACTATTGGCATTCCTGGGGAAGGAGGAAATTGACACTGAGGGAGTTGGTGGGGTGGTTTGCGTGAGCTTGGTTACAAGAGGAAGGGATTTACTGGTCAGTGGACTGCTTCCGCTGTCACCCAAAGTTTTTGAACTTGTCACTGACTTATTATGAATGTGCTGCAGGTGACGTATAAGGGAGGATGTTCCGAGGTGGTTAACGTCCTTACCCCTACTTATTACAGCTTGACAAAGGGAACACACGGCTTGACACCTGTTGTCCGCATTTCTGGTGAAATACCTCCACACCGAAGAGCTGATTTTTTGGGTATTTTCACCTGGCATGTCAACGGCCATATTCCTCCCACGGACAACAGGTGTCTCCCCGGGTGCCTGACTTAAACAAACCACCTCACCATCAGAATCCTCCTGGTCAATTTCCTCCCCAGCGCCAGCAACACCCATATCCTCCTCATCCTGGTGTACTTCAACACTGACATCTTCAATCTGACTATCAGGAACTGGACTGCGGGTGCTCCTTCCAGCACTTGCAGGGGGCGTGCAAATGGTGGAAGGCGCATGCTCTTCACGTCCAGTGTTGGGAAGGTCAGGCATCGCAACCGACACAATTGGACTCTCCTTGTGGATTTGGGATTTCGAAGAATGCACAGTTCTTTGCTGTGCTGCTTTTGCCAGCTTGAGTCTTTTCATTTTTCTAGCGAGAGGCTGAGTGCTTCCATCCTCATGTGAAGCTGAACCACTAGCCATGAACATAGGCCAGGGCCTCAGCCGTTCCTTGCCACTCCGTGTGGTAAATGGCATATTGGCAAGTTTACGCTTCTCCTCCGACAATTTTATTTTAGGTTTTGGAGTCCTTTTTTTACTGATATTTGGTGTTTTGGATTTGACATGCTCTGTACTATGACATTGGGCATCGGCCTTGGCAGACGACGTTGCTGGCATTTCATCGTCTCGGCCATGACTAGTGGCAGCAGCTTCAGCACGAGGTGGAAGTGGATCTTGATCTTTCCCTAATTTTGGAACCTCAACATTTTTGTTCTCCATATTTTAATAGGCACAACTAAAAGGCACCTCAGGTAAACAATGGAGATGGATGGATTGGATACTAGTATACAATTATGGACGGGCTGCCGAGTGCCGACACAGAGGTAGCCACAGCCGTGAACTACCGCACTGTACTGTGTCTGCTGCTAATATATAGACTGGTTGATAAAGAGATAGTATACTCGTAACTAGTATGTATGTATAAAGAAAGAAAAAAAAAACACGGTTAGGTGGTATATACAATTATGGACGGGCTGCCGAGTGCCGACACAGAGGTAGCCACAGCCGTGAACTACCGCACTGTACTGTGTCTGCTGCTAATATATAGACTGGTTGATAAAGAGATAGTATACTCGTAACTAGTATGTATGTATAAAGAAAGAAAAAAAAACCACGGTTAGGTGGTATATACAATTATGGACGGGCTGCCGAGTGCCGACACAGAGGTAGCCACAGCCGTGAACTACCGCACTGTACTGTGTCTGCTGCTAATATATACTGGTTGATAAAGAGATAGTATACTCGTAACTAGTATGTATGTATAAAGAAAGAAAAAAAAACCACGGTTAGGTGGTGTATACAATTATGGACGGGCTGCCGAGTGCCGACACAGAGGTAGCCACAGCCGTGAACTACCGCACTGTACTGTGTCTGCTGCTAATATATAGACTGGTTGATAAAGAGATAGTATACTCGTAACTAGTATGTATGTATAAAGAAAGAAAAAAAAACCACGGTTAGGTGGTATATACAATTATGGACGGGCTGCCGAGTGCCGACACAGAGGTAGCCACAGCCGTGAACTACCGCACTGTACTGTGTCTGCTGCTAATATATAGACTGGTTGATAAAGAGATAGTATACTCGTAACTAGTATGTATGTATAAAGAAAGGAAAAAAAACCACGGTTAGGTGGTATATACAATTATGGACGGGCTGCCGAGTGCCGACACAGAGGTAGCCACAGCCGTGAACTACCGCACTGTACTGTGTCTGCTGCTAATATATAGACTGGTTGATAAAGAGATAGTATACTCGTAACTAGTATGTATGTATAAAGAAAGAGAAAAAAACCACGGTTAGGTGGTATATACAATTATGGACGGGCTGCCGAGTGCCGACACAGAGGTAGCCACAGCCGTGAACTACCGCACTGTACTGTGTCTGCTGCTAATATATAGACTGGTTGATAAAGAGATAGTATACTCGTAACTAGTATGTATGTATAAAGAAAGAAAAAAAAACCACGGTTAGGTGGTATATACAATTATGGACGGGCTGCCGAGTGCCGACACAGAGGTAGCCACAGCCGTGAACTACCGCACTGTACTGTGTCTGCTGCTAATATAGACTGGTTGATAAAGAGATAGTATACTCGTAACTAGTATGTATGTATAAAGAAAGAAAAAAAAACCACGGTTAGGTGGTATATACAATTATGGACGGGCTGCCGAGTGCCGACACAGAGGTAGCCACAGCCGTGAACTACCGCACTGTACTGTGTCTGCTGCTAATATATAGACTGGTTGATAAAGAGATAGTATACTACTAATATTATATATACTGGTGGTCAGGTCACTGGTCACTAGTCACACTGGCAGTGGCACTCCTGCAGCAAAAGTGTGCACTGTTTAATTTTAATATAATATTATGTACTCCTGGCTCCTGCTATAACCTATAACTGGCACTGCAGTAGTGCTCCCCAGTCTCCCCCACAATTATAAGCTGTGTGAGCTGAGCAGTCAGACAGATATATAATATATATACGATGATGCAGCACACTGGCCTGAGCCTGAGCAGTGCACACAGATATGGTATGTGACTGACTGAGTCACTGTGTGTATCGCTTTTTTCAGGCAGAGAACGGATATATTAAATAAACTGCACTGTGTGTCTGGTGGTCACTCACTATATAATATATTATGTACTCCTGGCTCCTGCTATAACCTATAACTGGCACTGCAGTAGTGCTCCCCAGTCTCCCCCACAATTATAAGCTGTGTGAGCTGAGCAGTCAGACAGATATATATAATATTATATATAGATAATAGATGATGCAGCACACTGGCCTGAGCCTGAGCAGTGCACACAGATATGGTATGTGACTGAGTCACTGTGTGCTGTGTATCGCTTTTTTCAGGCAGAGAACGGATTATAAATAAAACTGGTGGTCACTGGTCACTATCAGCAAAACTCTGCACTGTACTGAGTACTCCTAATGCTCCCCAAAATTAGTAAATCAAGTGTCTCTCTAATCTATTCTAAACGGAGAGGACGCCAGCCACGTCCTCTCCCTATCAATCTCAATGCACGTGTGAAAATGGCGGCGACGCGCGGCTCCTTATATAGAATCCGAGTCTCGCGATAGAATCCGAGCCTCGCGAGAATCCGACAGCGTCATGATGACGTTCGGGCGCGCTCGGGTTAACCGAGCAAGGCGGGAAGATCCGAGTCGCTCGGACCCGTGAAAAAAAACATGAAGTTCTGGCGGGTTCGGATTCAGAGAAACCGAACCCGCTCATCTCTAGTCTTTGTTCCAGATATATAGGAGTCAGTCTTTATCTGAAGGGATTTCCTTTCCCCTCAGTGTGAGTCTAAACAGTGTGCCCAGAGGCGGTTCTTTTGTCAATAATTGATCGTAGGTGGAGGTCGTGTTCTGGGAGGCCGGCGTCCCCGCCTGCCAGGTGCAACTTACCCTCACGATGTGATGTTTAGTTCTCTTTGTTCACTCTGTGGTGAGTGATGATGTGGCCACTTGCGCTGTTTCCGCTGTATCCGTCCCCGGTGGTGTTCCTCAGCAGACAGGGCTGGAAGCCTTCCTGGCTCTGCTGCTAGGCTGCCGGGTCCCGCCGGAAGCCGCACTGAACAACCGAAAGTTGCGTTGCCACAACGCTCAGCTTCTTCCTATGTCCTGTGCGGTCTCAACGGCCGCTCCACTCGCCGGCCGGCGAGGAGTCTTGTGGATGTAGTTTGCGGTGATGTGCTGGCAAACTTGAGGTGTCTGCATGGATCTGTTTCCAACCGGTTTCGGCCGCAACTGGCCTTCTTCAAGGATTCAGAGTGCTGTCCCATGGGGTTCTTTTATTGGTCTTTCTGACCAATCGGATGCGGTGGGTGTGGTTCCAAATGGGTGATTGATGTTGTGGTGGGTGTGGTTCCAAATGGGTGATTGATGTTTCCATGGAAATGCTTCACTTAGTGCATCTGTTCATTTCAAACAGTAGTGTGCCAGACTTTTTTACTTTTATGGTATGGTGTTTGACGACAACGTGTATGTCCCATATATAGATAGTGGTTTCTTGGTCATATGTATCAACATACATGAATAGTAGTTCTACGGTTAAGTAGAGATATAATTTTCTACAAACATATCACATTTGCATATGTATTCATGTCTATGTATAAGTGGATATGGGTGTCTTGTTTTCCAGTGTCCGATAGTGTGCTCCAACCAGTAATGATTATTTGACTAGTATGCTGTTGTTAAAGTCAATGTTGAGACCTTTCGGTGCCATGGTTTTGAGATTAAAGATCCATTTTAATTCGTTCCTATCCAATATTTTATTGAAATCCCCACCTCTCCAATTTCTGAGTGGTTTCTCTATTGCTATGAAGAACAAAGTGGTGGGATTTGCCCCATGTACTTCTTTGTAATGTTTTGATACGCTGTGGTTCTCATATCCAATTTTGATGTTTCTTATATGTTCATATATCCTATTTTTTAATGGTCTGATGGTTTTGCCTATATTTTCTAGCCCACACGGGCATCTCAGTAGGTATATCACCCCCTTACTTTCACATGAGACTTCATGTCTGATTTTGAATGACTCATTTATTGTGGAGGAGTGGAATTCCTCTATTCTCTTTGTGGTGGTCTTGTGTGTGATCTTGCAGCCTCAGCATTTCCCACAATAGTGAAAGCCCGTATGGTGTTCTGTGTATGGTAACGTAGTTTGTACCTTTGCTGATGGTTTGAGATGGTTCCTTACCAATTTCTGCTTAATGTCAGGGGCTTTCCTGTAGACTATGTGTGGTCTGTCATCCAAGATTTTATTAAGGTCCTCATCTTTCCTTAGTATACTCCAATGTGTTTGCAGTGTCTTCTCTATTTGTTTGGCTGCTCTGTTATATTGGGTTATGAAGTAGGTCCTCTCTCCTGGGGAATTCCGTGGTTTAGTTTTGTCCTGTAGTAGTGTTTGTCTGTCTAAGTGTAATGTTTCTGCAAATGCTTTGTCTACCTGTTCGGGGGCGTATTTCTTTTCCAAGAATTGGTCCCCCAGCTGTTTCCCTTGTGTCTTGAAATCACCCACATCTGAGCAATTTCTCCTAATTCTCATGAATTGCCCCTTAGGTATGTTTTGAAGCCATGTGTTGTGGTATCCACTGGTTGCTAGGATGTAACTGTTGACATCCACATCCTTCCTGAATGTTTTTGTCTGTAATGAATTGTCTTTAATGAAGATCTCCAAATCCAGAAATTCAACCTTTTCCTTGCTAGTGTGAGTTGTGAATGTGAGATTCCTGTCATTGTTATTCATGTGTTGGATGAATGAATTCAGGGAGTCCTGTGTCCCTTTCCAGATGAAAATTATGTCATCAATGTAGCGCCGCCATAGGACGAGGTTGGCGCCAAAGTCATGCCCTCTCCATATGTTCTCTTCCTCCCATTTGCCCATGAAGAGGTTGGCATAACCTGGCGCCACCCTCGATCCCATAGCGGTCCCGGTCATCTGCAGGTAGTAGGTGTCGTTGAACCACACATAGTTATGGTTCAGTATGAACTCGGTGGCTGTGACAATAAAATCAGTTTGTTCTGGATCCAGAGTACCGTCTGTCTGTAGAAAATGTTTTATGCTTTCAAGCCCTTGGTTGTGTGCAATTATTGTGTATAGTGATGTCACGTCGCTGGTCGCCAGCCAGTAATCTGGTTGCCACTCTACCGTCTGTAATGTTCTAATTATGTCCGTGTTGTCCCGTATGTATGATGGCAGGTTTTTGACTTTCTCTTTTAAGAACGTGTCTATATATTGTGAGAGGTTTGAGGTGAGTGAGTTGATTCCTGAGATAATTGGGCGTCCGGGAGGGTTTGTCTGATGTTTGTGGATCTTAGGGAGGTAGTAAAACACGGGAATGACTGGGTGGTTGTTGGATAGAAAAAGAAATTCTTGTTTGTTCAATATACCTAATTCCTGTCCTTGTTTGAGGAATTGATCCAGTTCCTTTTTGTATGTCTGTGTTGGGTCAGTTGGTAGTATCCGGTATGTGTCTGTATTCCCCAGGATTCTCAATGATTCCTGAATGTAGTCTGTTTTGTTCAGGACAACTATACCCCCCTCCCCCCCCTTGTCTGCTGGCTTAATTATTATGTCCTTGTTTTTCTCCAGATCTCTCAGTGCCTTGGTTTCATTATTGGTGAGGTTATTGCTTCTATGTGTTCGTGCCCTTATGTTCTCCTGATCCAATTTGTCTAAGTCCTCCGTCACGAGGGCTTCAAAAGTTTTAATGTGGTGGTTCTTGAGGTGGCTGGGGTAAAATGTGGACTGGGGCCTATGTGGTGTGTGGGTGTATTTATCCATGTCCCTGTCATTGGCATTTCTGATAACTGGATTACTGGCAAAATATTTCTTCAGTGTCAGTTTTCTTATGAATGTCTGGAGATCACAGTATACATCGAATTTGTTAGGTTGTTTGGTAGGTGCGAACTTAAGACCTTTGTTCAGTACTGTTTTGTGATGTTCTGTAAGTTCCATTTGACTGAGATTAAAGATGTTGGTACTGTTTATTTTTGGTTCAATGTTTGGTTGTCCCTTTGTTTTGCCTTTTTTGGCGTTCTGCCCTCCCCTACATCCTCGTCTGACTCTGTGTCCCTCCTTTTCTTTTTTATGTTCACCCCTGCTAATGTTTTGGTTCCGCAGACCTGTTCGTCTGCACCCCATTCTAAAAAAGGAGCAGTGTGTTCCCTCAAATTGTTTGTGTGTGCTGCTTCTGGAATGTTTCTTTCTTTGGTTGTCGTGTCAGTGGTCTTGGTCTGTGGTATGACTGTCAATGATGTACCCCCAATGCCCGACTCCCTTGTGGTATGGTATGTTCTCTGTGTGGTTACCCAACCATGGTCGAAGGAGAGTCTTGCTAATTGTTCGTAGTCTAGGTCCTCTTCAATGTCGTAGACAGAGAAGGATGTGTCCTCAGAATCACTTGTCGACCTTGTGCTTGTTGTTGACTCTGGTGTGTTTGCTCTCTGTGGTATTTCTTTCGATGTATTGTGGATTTTGTTCATGTATTGTTGATAAGTCAGTCCAGTGTTCTTGTAGAGATGTCCCTTCGTACTGGTAGGTTTTCTCTTATGTTTGTAATGGTCCTTATTTAGTTTGTGATTCCCAGGCTTGGGTAGTATGGCTGTTCTGTGTTTGGTGTGTATCTTTGGTGATTTGTACGTGGCTTTGTGTTTCTTAGTTTTGTTGTTACTTTGTTGTCTATCTCTTAGTATTTTCTTTAGTTTGGATTGTATGAGGTTGTTTTCTTTATTGACCAATCTCTTCTGTGTTATATTTTCTATGTCTGTAAAACCTGGTTCTTGTCTCATTGGTTCCAGGGATTTGTATGCGTCTTGTATTTGCACCTCTAGGGTGGCTAGATCCTCTATGTGTTTCTTGTTAATCAGTTCTATCAGATCTCTTGAACAATTGTGTAGAATGATATTCCACTCCTCTACGAATTTTTTGTCATCTAAATGGTGTGTTGGTCTTTTTTTAAATCTTAGACCCTTCTGAATTAGGTTGTAAGTGGTATACCAATCGAGTGCTTGTTTGTCCCACCATATTCTGGTTTCCTTTTGTATAAGTTTCTCTAGGTGATTGTAATCCTCATAAAAAGTGGATGGTGGGATTGTGGGTATTTTCCTATCTAATGTGAGATATTCGGTCCTAGCCCTATCTAGTCTAGTGTTTCTTATATCTAGGATGCCCATTCGCTAGCGATGTTGAAGATACTGTTTACGTGCAGCTCGATGCTTTGGACTTTTTCGATTATGGAATCAAGGGGTTTGCGTGGAGCGCACAGTATGTGTATCTTGTTCAAGGGGGCTGCTGGTATCTGGAGAGTTGTCCAGACTCTAGGGCTAGTGTTATCGTACAGGTTTTGGATACCTGCGCTCACCCTCTATTTGGTGTTTGTATGTGAGAAATGATGTATCTCTATGATCTGTAAATACCTTTATAAGTCACAATGCTTAGTATAACAGATGGTACAATATTTCATATATAATTGATGATATTGTGATTACACATAAATGCCCTTATAGTAACATGCATATTGTGTGAACATCCGATGTATTGGGAAATTAAACACAAGGTGAAATAAAATATGGTATTGCCGCTTGATGAATATCCTAAAAAAAAAAAAAAAAGAGAGAGAAAGTCTTGTGAGAAAAGGAGTGTCTTTGTTCCAGATATATAGGAGTCAGTCTTTATCTGAAGGGATTTCCTTTCCCCTCAGTGTGAGTCTAAGCAGTGTGCCCAGAGGCGGTTCTTTTGTCAATAATTGATCGTAGGTGGAGGTCGTGTTCTGGGAGGCCGGCGTCCCGGCCTGCCAGGTGCAACTTGCCCTCACGATGTGATGTTTAGTTCTCTTTGTTCACTCTATGGTGAGTGATGATGTGGCCACTTGCGCTGTTTCCGCTGTATCCGTCCCCGGTGGTGTTCCTCAGCAGACAGGGCTGGAAGCCTTCCTGGCTCTGCTGCTAGGCTGCCGGGTCCCGCCGGAAGCCGCACTGAACAACCGGAAGTTGCGTTGCCACAACGCTCAGCTTCTTCCTATGTCCTGTGCGGTCTCAACGGCCGCTCCACTCGCCGGCCGGCGAGGAGTCTTGTGGATGTAGTTTGCGGTGATGTGCTGGCAAACTTGAGGTGTCTGCATGGATCTGTTTCCAACCGGTTTCGCCCGCAACTGGCCTTCTTCAAGGATTCAGAGTGCTGTCCCATGGGGTTCTTTTATTGGTCTTTCTGACCAATCGGATGCGGTGGGTGTGGTTCCAAATGGGTGATTGATGTTGTGGTGGGTGTGGTTCCAAATGGGTGATTGATGTTTCCATGGAAATGCTTCACTTAGTGCATCTGTTCATTTCAAACAGTAGTGTGCCAGACTTTTTTACTTTTATGGTATGGTGTTTGACGACAACGTGTATGTCCCATATATAGATAGTGGTTTCTTGGTCATATGTATCAACATACATGAATAGTAGTTCTACGGTTAAGTAGAGATATAATTTTCTACAAACATATCACATTTGCATATGTATTCATGTCTATGTATAAGTGGATATGGGTGTCTGGTTTTCCAGTATCCGATAGTGTGCTCCAACCTGTAATGATTATTTGACTAGTATGCTGTTGTTAAAGTCAATGTTGAGACCTTTCGGTGCCATGGTTTTGAGATTAAAGATCCATTTTAATTCGTTCCTATCCAATATTTTATTGAAATCCCCACCTCTCCAATTTCTGAGTGGTTTCTCTATTGCTATGAAGAACAAAGTGGTGGGATTTGCCCCATGTACTTCTTTGTAATGTTTTGATACGCTGTGGTTCTCATATCCAATTTTGATGTTTCTTATATGTTCATATATCCTATTTTTTAATGGTCTGATGGTTCTGCCTATATATTCTAGCCCACACGGGCATCTCAGTAGGTATATCACCCCCTTACTTTCACATGAGACTTCATGTCTGATTTTGAATGACTCATTTATTGTCATTAGCAAGGAGAAGGTTGAATTTCTGGATTTGGAGATCTTCATTAAAGACAATTCATTACAGACAAAAACATTCAGGAAGGATGTGGATGTCAACAGTTACATCCTAGCAACCAGTGGACACCACAACACATGGCTTCAAAACATACCTAAGGGGCAATTCATGAGAATTAGGAGAAATTGCTCAGATGTGGGTGATTTCAAGACACAAGGGAAACAGCTGGGGGACCAATTCTTTGAAAAGAAATACGCCCCCGAACTGGTAGACAAAGCATTTGCAGAAACATTACACTTAGACAGACAAACCTTACTACAGGACAAAACTAAACCACGGAATTCCCCAGGAGAGAGGACCTACTTCATAACCCAATATAACAGAGCAGCCAAACAAATAGAGAAGACACTGCAAACACATTGGAGTATACTAAGGAAAGATGAGGACCTTAATAAAATCTTGGATAACAGACCACACATAGTCTACAGGAAAGCCCCTGACATTAAGCAGAAATTGGTAAGGAACCATCTCAAACCATCAGCAAAGGTACAAACTACGTTACCATACACAGAACACCATACGGGCTTTCACTATTGTGGGAAATGCTGAGGCTGCAAGATCACACACAAGACCACCACAAAGAGAATAGAGGAATTCCACTCCTCCACAATAAATGAGTCATTCAAAATCAGACATGAAGTCTCATGTGAAAGTAAGGGGGTGATATACCTACTGAGATGCCCGTGTGGGCTAGAATATATAGGCAGAACCATCAGACCATTTAAAAAATAGGATATATGAACATATAAGAAACATCAAAATTGGATATGAGAACCACAGCGTATCAAAACATTACAAAGAAGTACATGGGGCAAATCCCACCACTTTGTTCTTCATAGCAATAGAGAAACCACTCAGAAATTGGAGAGGTGGGGATTTCAATAAAATATTGGATAGGAACGAATTAAAATGGATCTTTAATCTCAAAACCATGGCACCGAAAGGTCTCAACATTGACTTTAACAACAGCATACTAGTCAAATAATCATTACAGGTTGGAGCACACTATCGGACACTGGAAAACCAGACACCCATATCCACTTATACATAGACATGAATACATATGCAAATGTGATATGTTTGTAGAAAATTATATCTCTACTTAACCGTAGAACTACTATTCATGTATGTTGATACATATGACCAAGAAACCACTATCTATATATGGGACATACACGTTGTCGTCAAACACCATACCATAAAAGTAAAAAAGTCTGGCACACTACTGTTTGAAATGAACAGATGCACTAAGTGAAGCATTTCTATGGAAACATCAATCACCCATTTGGAACCACACCCACCACAACATCAATCACCCATTTGGAACCACACCCACCGCATCCGATTGGTCAGAAAGACCAATAAAAGAACCCCATGGGATAGCACTCTGAATCCTTGAAGAAGGCCAGTTGCGGGCGAAACCGGTTGGAAACAGATCCATGCAGACACCTCAAGTTTGCCAGCACATCACCGCAAACTACATCCACAAGACTCCTCGCCGGCCGGCGAGTGGAGCGGCCGTTGAGACCGCACAGGACATAGGAAGAAGCTGAGCGTTGTGGCAACGCAACTTCCGGTTGTTCAGTGCGGCTTCCGGCGGGACCCGGCAGCCTAGCAGCAGAGCCAGGAAGGCTTCCAGCCCTGTCTGCTGAGGAACACCACCGGGGACGGATACAGCGGAAACAGCGCAAGTGGCCACATCATCACTCACCACAGAGTGAACAAAGAGAACTAAACATCACATCGTGAGGGTAAGTTGCACCTGGCAGGCCGGGACGCCGGCCTCCCAGAACACGACCTCCACCTACGATCAGTTATTGACAAAAGAACCGCCCCTGGGCACACTGTTTAGACTCACACTGAGGGGAAAGGAAATCCCTTCAGATAAAGACTGACTCCTATATATCTGGAACAAAGACACTCCTTTTCTCACAAGACTTTCTTTTTTTTTTTTTTTTTTTAGGATATTCATCAAGCGGCAAATACCATATTTTATTTCATCTTGTGTTTAATTTCCCTATACATCGGATGTTCACACAATATGCATGTTACTATAAGGGCATTTATGTGTAATCACAATATCATCAATTATATATGAAATATTGTACCATCTGTTATACTAAGCATTGTGACTTATAAAGGTATTTACAGATCATAGAGATACATCATTTCTCACATACAAACACCAAATAGAGGGTGAGCGCAGGTATCCAAAACCTGTACGATAACACTAGGGATGTGCACTTGAAATTTTTCGGGTTTTGTGTTTTGGTTTTGGGTTCGGTTCCGCGGCCGTGTTTTGGGTTCGACCGCGTTTTGGCAAAACCTCACCGAATTTTTTTTGTCGGATTCGGGTGTGTTTTGGATTCGGGTGTTTTTTTCAAAAAACACTAAAAAACAGCTTAAATCATAGAATTTGGGGGTCATTTTGATCCCAAAGTATTCTTAACCTCAAAAAACATAATTTCCACTCATTTTCAGTCTATTCTGAATACCTCACACCTCACAATATTATTTTTAGTCATAAAATTTGCACCGAGGTCGCTAGATGACTAAGCTAAGCGACCCTAGTGGCCGACACAAACACCTGGCCCATCTAGGAGTGGCACTGCAGTGTCACGCAGGATGGCCCTTCCAAAAAACACTCCCCAAACAGCACATGACGCAAAGAAAAAAAGAGGCGCAATGAGGTAGCTGTGTGAGTAAGCTAAGCGACCCTAGTGGCCGACACAAACACCTGGCCCATCTAGGAGTGGCACTGCAGTGTCACGCAGGATGGCCCTTCCAAAAAACACTCCCCAAACAGCACATGACGCAAAGAAGAAAAAAAGAGGCGCAATGAGGTAGCTGTGTGAGTAAGCTAAGCGACCCTAGTGGCCGACACAAACACCTGGCCCATCTAGGAGTGGCACTGCAGTGTCACGCAGGATGGCCCTTCCAAAAAACACTCCCCAAACAGCACATGACGCAAAGAAGAAAAAAAGAGGAGCAATGAGGTAGCTGTGTGAGTAAGATAAGCGACCCTAGTGGCCGACACAAACACCTGGCCCATCTAGGAGTGGCACTGCAGTGTCACGCAGGATGGCCCTTCCAAAAAACACTCCCCAAACAGAACATGACGCAAAGAAGAAAAAAAGAGGCGCAATGAGGTAGCTGTGTGAGTAAGATAAGCGACCCTAGTGGCCGACACAAACACCTGGCCCATCTAGGAGTGGCACTGCAGTGTCACGCAGGATGGCCCTTCCAAAAAACACTCCCCAAACAGCACATGACGCAAAGAAGAAAAAAAGAGGCGCAATGAGGTAGCTGTGTGAGTAAGATAAGCGACCCTAGTGGCCGACACAAACACCTGGCCCATCTAGGAGTGGCACTGCAGTGTCACGCAGGATGGCCCTTCCAAAAAACACTCCCCAAACAGCACATGACGCAAAGAAGAAAAAAAGAGGCGCAATGAGGTAGCTGTGTGAGTAAGCTAAGCGACCCTAGTGGCCGACACAAACACCTGGCCCATCTAGGAGTGGCACTGCAGTGTCACGCAGGATGGCCCTTCCAAAAAACACTCCCCAAACAGCACATGACGCAAAGAAGAAAAAAAGAGGCGCAATGAGGTAGCTGTGTGAGTAAGATAAGCGACCCTAGTGGCCGACACAAACACCTGGCCCATCTAGGAGTGGCACTGCAGTGTCACGCAGGATGGCCCTTCCAAAAAACACTCCCCAAACAGCACATGACGCAAAGAACAATGAAAGAAAAAAGAGGTGCAAGATGGAATTGTCCTTGGGCCCTCCCACCCACCCTTATGTTGTATAAACAGGACATGCACACTTTAACCAACCCATCATTTCAGTGACAGGGTCTGCCACACGACTGTGACTGAAATGACGGGTTGGTTTGGACCCCCACCGAAAAAGAAGCAATTAATCTCTCCTTGCACAAACTGGCTCTACAGAGGCAAGATGTCCACCTCATCATCATCCTCCGATATATCACCGTGTACATCCCGCTCCTCACAGATTATCAATTCGTCCCCACTGGAATCCACCATCTCAGCTCCCTGTGTACTTTGTGGAGGCAATTGCTGCTGGTCAATGTCTCCACGGAGGAATTGATTATAATTCATTTTAATTAGAGATGAGCGCCTGAAATTTTTCGGGTTTTGTGTTTTGGTTTTGGGTTCGGTTCCGCGGCCGTGTTTTGGGTTCGAACGCATTTTGGCAAAACCTCACCGAATTTTTTTTGTCGGATTCGGGTGTGTTTTGGATTCGGGTGTTTTTTTCAAAAAACACTAAAAAACAGCTTAAATCATAGAATTTGGGGGTCATTTTGATCCCAAAGTATTATTAACCTCAAAAACCATAATTTACACTCATTTTCAGTCTATTCTGAATACCTCACACCTCACAATATTATTTTTAGTCCTAAAATTTGCACCGAGGTCGCTGTGTGAGTAAGATAAGCGACCCTAGTGGCCGACACAAACACCGGGCCCATCTAGGAGTGGCACTGCAGTGTCACGCAGGATGTCCCTTCCAAAAAACCCTCCCCAAACAGCACATGACGCAAAGAAAAAAAGAGGCGCAATGAGGTAGCTGTGTGAGTAAGATTAGCGACCCTAGTGGCCGACACAAACACCGGGCCCATCTAGGAGTGGCACTGCAGTGTCACGCAGGATGGCCCTTCCAAAAAACCCTCCCCAAACAGCACATGACGCAAAGAAAAAAAGAGGCGCAATGAGGTAGCTGTGTGAGTAAGATTAGCGACCCTAGTGGCCGACACAAACACCGGGCCCATCTAGGAGTGGCACTGCAGTGTCACGCAGGATGTCCCTTCCAAAAAACCCTCCCCAAACAGCACATGACGCAAAGAAAAAAAGAGGCTTTTTACTGATATTTGGTGTTTTGGATTTGACATGCTCTGTACTATGACATTGGGCATCGGCCTTGGCAGACGACGTTGCTGGCATTTCATCGTCTCGGCCATGACTAGTGGCAGCAGCTTCAGCACGAGGTGGAAGTGGATCTTGATCTTTCCCTAATTTTGGAACCTCAACATTTTTGTTCTCCATATTTTAATAGGCACAACTAAAAGGCACCTCAGGTAAACAATGGAGATGGATGGATTGGATACTAGTATACAATTATGGACGGGCTGCCGAGTGCCGACACAGAGGTAGCCACAGCCGTGAACTACCGCACTGTACTGTGTCTGCTGCTAATATATAGACTGGTTGATAAAGAGATAGTATACTCGTAACTAGTATGTATGTATAAAGAAAGAAAAAAAAACCACGGTTAGGTGGTATATACAATTATGGACGGGCTGCCGAGTGCCGACACAGAGGTAGCCACAGCCGTGAACTACCGCACTGTACTGTGTCTGCTGCTAATATATAGACTGGTTGATAAAGAGATAGTATACTCGTAACTAGTATGTATGTATAAAGAAAGAAAAAAAAAACACGGTTAGGTGGTATATACAATTATGGACGGGCTGCCGAGTGCCGACACAGAGGTAGCCACAGCCGTGAACTACCGCACTGTACTGTGTCTGCTGCTAATATATAGACTGGTTGATAAAGAGATAGTATACTCGTAACTAGTATGTATGTATAAAGAAAGAAAAAAAAACCACGGTTAGGTGGTATATACAATTATGGACGGGCTGCCGAGTGCCGACACAGAGGTAGCCACAGCCGTGAACTACCGCACTGTACTGTGTCTGCTGCTAATATATAGACTGGTTGATAAAGAGATAGTATACTCGTAACTAGTATGTATGTATAAAGAAAGAAAAAAAAACCACGGTTAGGTCACTGGTATATACAATTATGGACGGGCTGCCGAGTGCCGACACAGAGGTAGCCACAGCCGTGAACTACCGCACTGTACTGTGTCTGCTGCTAATATAGACTGGTTGATAAAGAGATAGTATACTACTAATATTATATACTGGTGGTCAGGTCACTGGTCACTAGTCACACTGGCAGTGGCACTCCTGCAGCAAAAGTGTGCACTGTTTAATTTTAATATAATATTATGTACTCCTGGCTCCTGCTATAACCTATAACTGGCACTGCAGTAGTGCTCCCCAGTCTCCCCCACAATTATAAGCTGTGTGAGCTGAGCAGTCAGACAGATATATAATATATATAGATGATGCAGCACACTGGCCTGAGCCTGAGCAGTGCACACAGATATGGTATGTGACTGAGTCACTGTGTGCTGTGTATCGCTTTTTTCAGGCAGAGAACGGATTATAAATAAAAGTGGTGGTCACTGGTCACTATCAGCAAAACTCTGCACTGTACACTACTGAGTACTCCTAATGCTCCCCAAAATTAGTAAATCAAGTGTCTCTCTAATCTATTCTAATTCTAAACGGAGAGGACGCCAGCCACGTCCTCTCCCTATCAATCTCAATGCACGTGTGAAAATGGCGGCGACGCGCGGCTCCTTATATAGAATCCGAGTCTCGCGATAGAATCCGAGCCTCGCGAGAATCCGACAGCGTCATGATGACGTTCGGGCGCGCTCGGGTTAACCGAGCAAGGCGGGAAGATCCGAGTCGCTCGGACCCGTGAAAAAAAACATAAAGTTCTGGCGGGTTCGGATTCAGAGAAACCGAACCCGCTCATCTCTAATTTTAATGAACATCATCTTCTCCACATTTTCTGGAAGTAACCTCGTACGCCGATTGCTGACAAGGTGAGCGGCGGCACTAAACACTCTTTCGGAGTACACACTTGTGGGAGGGCAACTTAGGTAGAATAAAGCCAGTTTGTGCAAGGGCCTCCAAATTGCATCTTTTTCCTGCCAGTATAAGTACGGACTGTCTGACGTGCCTACTTGGATGCGGTCACTCATATAATCCTCCACCATTCTTTCAATGGTGACAGAATCATATGCAGTGACAGTAGACGACATGTCCGTAATCGTTGTCAGGTCCTTCAGTCCGGACCAGATGTCAGCATCAGCAGTCGCTCCAGACTGCCCTGCATCACCGCCAGCGGGTGGGCTCGGAATTCTGAGCCTTTTCCTCGCACCCCCAGTTGCGGGAGAATGTGAAGGAGGAGATGTTGACAGGTCGCGTTCCGCTTGACTTGACAATTTTGTAACCAGCAGGTCTTTGAACCCCAGCAGACTTGTGTCTGCCGGAAAGAGAGATCCAAGGTAGGTTTTAAATCTAGGATCGAGCACGGTGGCCAAAATGTAGTGCTCTGATTTCAACAGATTGACCACCCGTGAATCCTTGTTAAGCAAATTAAGGGCTCCATCCACAAGTCCCACATGCCTAGCGGAATCGCTCCCTTTTAGCTCCTCCTTCAATGCCTCCAGCTTCTTCTGCAAAAGCCTGATGAGGGGAATGACCTGACTCAGGCTGGCAGTGTCTGAACTGACTTCACGTGTGGCAAGTTCAAAAGGTTGCAGAACCTTGCACAACGTTGAAATCATTCTCCACTGCGCTTGAGACAGGTACATTCCACCTCCTATATCGTGCTCAATTGTATAGGCTTGAATGGTCTTTTGCTGCTCCTCCAACCTCTGAAGCATATAGAGGGTTGAATTCCACCTCGTTACCACTTCTTGCTTCAGATGATGGCAGGGCAGGTTCAGGCGTCTTTGGTGGTGCTCCAGTCTTCTGTACGTGGTGCCTGTACGCCGAAAGTGTCCCGCAATTCTTCTGGCCACCGACAGCATCTCTTGCACGCCCCTGTCGTTTTTTTTAAAATTCTGCACCACCAAATTCAAGGTATGTGCAAAACATGGGACGTGCTGGAATTTGCCCATATTTAATGCACACACAATATTGCTGGCGTTGTCCGATGCCACAAATCCACAGGAGAGTCCAATTGGGGTAAGCCATTCCGCGATGATCTTCCTCAGTTGCCGTAAGAGGTTTTCAGCTGTGTGCGTATTCTGGAAACCGGTGATACAAAGCGTAGCCTGCCTAGGAAAGAGTTGGCGTTTGCGAGATGCTGCTACTGGTGCCGCCGCTGCTGTTCTTGCGGCGGGAGTCCATTCATCTACCCAGTGGGCTGTCACAGTCATATAGTCCTGACCCTGCCCTGCTCCACTTGTCCACATGTCCGTGGTTAAGTGGACATTGGGTACAACTGCATTTTTTAGGACACTGGTGAGTCTTTTTCTGACGTCCGTGTACATTCTCGGTATCGCCTGCCTAGAGAAGTGGAACCTAGATGGTATTTGGTAACGGGGGCACACTACCTCAAGAAATTGTCTAGTTCCCTGTGAACTAACGGCGGATACCGGACGCATGTCTAACACCAACATAGTTGTCAAGGCCTCGGTTATCCGCTTTGCAGCAGGATGACTGCTGTGATATTTCATCTTCCTCGCAAAGGACTGTTGGACAGTCAATTGCTTGGTGGAAGTAGTAAAAGTGGGCTTACGACTTCCCCTCTGGGATGACCATCGACTCCCAGCAGCAACAACAGCAGCGCCAGCAGCAGTAGGCGTTACACGCAAGGATGCATCGGAGGAATCCCAGGCAGGAGAGGACTCGTCAGAATTGCCAGTGACATGGCCTGCAGGACTATTGGCATTCCTGGGGAAGGAGGAAATTGACACTGAGGGAGTTGGTGGGGTGGTTTGCGTGAGCTTGGTTACAAGAGGAAGGGATTTACTGGTCAGTGGACTGCTTCCGCTGTCGCCCAAAGTTTTTGAACTTGTCACTGACTTATTATGAATGCGCTGCAGGTGACGTATAAGGGAGGATGTTCCGAGGTGGTTAACGTCCTTACCCCTACTTATTACAGCTTGACAAAGGCAACACACGGCTTGACAAATGTTGTCCGCATTTCTGGTGAAATACTTCCACACCGAACAGCTGATTTTTTTGGTATTTTCACCAGGCATGTCAACGGCCCTATTCCTCCCACGGACAAAAGGTGTCTCCCCGGGTGCCTGACTTAAACAAACCACCTCACCATCAGAATCCTCCTTGTCAATTTCCTCCCCAGCGCCAGCAACACCCATATCCTCCTCATCCTGGTGTACTTCAACACTGACATCTTCAATCTGACTATCAGGAACTGGACTGCGGGTGCTCCTTCCAGCACTTGCAGGGGGCGTGCAAATGGTGGAAGGCGCATGCTCTTCACGTCCAGTGTTGGGAAGGTCAGGCATCGCAACCGACACAATTGGACTCTCCTTGTGGATTTGGGATTTCGAAGAACGCACAGTTCTTTGCGGTGCTTTTGCCAGCTTGAGTCTTTTCATTTTTCTAGCGAGAGACTGAGTGCTTCCATCCTCATGTGAAGCTGAACCACTAGCCATGAACATAGGCCAGGGCCTCAGCCGTTCCTTGCCACTCCGTGTGGTAAATGGCATATTGGCAAGTTTACGCTTCTCCTCCGACAATTTTATTTTAGATTTTGGAGTCCTTTTTTTACTGATATTTGGTGTTTTGGATTTTACATGCTCTGTACTATGACATTGGGCATCGGCCTTGGCAGACGACGTTGCTGGCATTTCATCGTCTCGGCCATGACTAGTGGCAGCAGCTTCAGCACGAGGTGGAAGTGGATCTTGATCTTTCCCTAATTTTGGAACCTCAACATTTTTGTTCTCCATATTTTAATAGGTACAACTAAAAGACACAGAGGTAGCTACAGCCGTGGACTACCGTACTGTGTCTGCTGCTAATATAGACTGGATGATAATGAGATGAAATCAATATATATTATATCACACTAGTACTGCAGCCGGACAGGTAGATATATTTATTATGTAATGACTGATGACGGACCTGCTGGACACTGTCAGCTCAGCAGCACCGCAGACTGCTACAGTAAGCTACTATAGTAGTATGTATAAAGAAGAAAGAAAAAAAAAAACCGGGTAGGTGGTATACAATTATGGATGGACCAGCGACTGCCGACACAGAGGTAGCTACAGCCGTGGACTACCGTACTGTGTCTGCCGCTAATATAGACTGGATGATAATGAGATGAAATCAATATATATATATATATAATATCACTAGTACTGCAGCCGGACAGGTAGATATATTTATTATGTAATGACTGATGACGGACCTGCTGGACACTGTCAGCTCAGCAGCACCGCAGACTGCTACAGTAAGCTACTATAGTAGTATGTATAAAGAAGAAAGAAAAAAAAAAAACGGGTAGGTGGTATACAATTATGGATGGACCAGCGACTGCCGACACAGAGGTAGCTACAGCCGTGGACTACCGTACTGTGTCTGCTGCTAATATAGACTGGATGATAATGAGATGAAATCAATATATATATATATATAATATCATTAGTACTGCAGCCGGACAGGTAGATATATTTATTATGTAATGACTGATGACGGACCTGCTGGACACTGTCAGCTCAGCTGCACCGCAGACTGCTACAGTAAGCTACTATAGTAGTATGTATAAAGAAGAAAGAAAAGAAAAAAACCACGGGTAGGTGGTATACAATTATGGATGGACCAGCGACTGCCGACACAGAGGTAGCTACAGCCGTGGACTACCGTACTGTGTCTGCTGCTAATATAGACTGGATGATAATGAGATTAAATCAATATATATATATATATATATATATATATATAATATCACTAGTACTGCAGCCGGACAGGTAGATATATTTATTATGTAATGACTGATGATGGACCTGCTGGACACTGTCAGCTCAGCAGCACCGCAGACTGCTACAGTAAGCTACTATAGTAGTATGTATAAAGAAGAAAGAAAAAAAAAAAACCACGGGTAGGTGGTATACAATTATGGATGGACCAGCGACTGCCGACACAGAGGTAGCTACAGCCGTGGACTACCGTACTGTGTCTGCTGCTAATATAGACTGGATGATAATGAGATGAAATCAATATATATATATATAATATCACTAGTACTGCAGCCGGACAGGTAGATATATTTATTATGTAATGACTGATGACGGACCTGCTGGACACTGTCAGCTCAGCAGCACCGCAGACTGCTACAGTAAGCTACTATAGTAGTATGTATAAAGAAGAAAGAAAAAAAAAAAACACGGGTAGGTGGTATACAATTATGGATGGACCAGCGACTGCCGACACAGAGGTAGCTACAGCCGTGGACTACCGTACTGTGTCTGCTACTAATATAGACTGGATGATAATGAGATGAAATATATATATATATATATATAATATCACTAGTACTGCAGCCGGACAGGTAGATATATTTATTATGTAATGACTGATGACGGACCTGCTGGACACTGTCAGCTCAGCAGCACCGCAGACTGCTACAGTAAGCTATTATAGTAGTATGTATAAAGAAGAAAGAAAAGAAAAAAACCACGGGTAGGTGGTATACAATTATGTATGGACCAGCGACTGCCAACACAGAGGTAGCTACAGCCGTGGACTACCGTACTGTGTCTGCTGCTAATATAGACTGGGTGATAATGAGATGAAATCAATATATATATATATAATATTATTATATAAAAAACCACGGGTAGGTGGTATACAATATTATATATATATTATATACAATTATATATATATATATATATATATATATTAAACTCACTGGTGGTGATTATTAAACTGGTGGTCAGGTCACTGGTCACACTATCAGCAACTTGCAAGTAGTACTCCTAAGCAGACAATCACAATATATATTATACTGGTGGTCAGTGTGGTCACAATGGCAGTGTGGCACTCTGGCAGCAAAAGTGTGCACTGTACGTTATATGTACTCCTGAGTCCTGCTCTCAGACTCTAACTGCTCCCCACTGTCAGTGTCTCCCCCACAAGTCAGATAATACAGTCACACTATCTATCACTTCAGCAAGTAACTACTAGTACTCCTCCTAATGCTCCCCAAAATTACTACTGTGTCTCTCTCTACTGTCTCACTCTCTTCTCTATAAACGGAGAGGACGCCAGCCACGTCCTCTCCCTATGAATCTCAATGCACGTGTGAAAATGGCGGCGACGCGCGGCTCCTTATATAGAATCCGAGTCTCGCGATAGAATCCGAGCCTCGCGAGAATCCGACAGCGGGATGATGACGTTCGGGCGCGCTCGGGTTAACCGAGCAAGGCGGGAAGATCCGAGTCGCTCGGCCCCGTGTAAAAAAAACTGAAGTTCGGGCGGGTTCGGATTCCGAGGAACCGAACCCACTCATCTCTAGATAACACTAGCCCTAGAGTCTGGACAACTCTCCAGATACCAGCAGCCCCCTTGAACAAGATACACATACTGTGCGCTCCACGCAAACCCCTTGATTCCACTGTTGTAGGGGCCATTGATGTTTCTATGTTTTTGTCAATTGTAATCAAACCAGTGTATAGTATACTATTTTATGTATTTTTAATAAATGTTCAAATATTGTTAACCACTAATTCAGCCTTTGGGCTTCTATTTGTTGGGTGATTTTTTGGTGGTGTGAGGGTATGTCATTATAGGTACCCCTATTCCATACCTCAGAGACAAAGTCTGCCAATACTGGTTCTGTACGTTTTAGAACTGGATATAGCGCACCAAGGAAAAACAAAAAATATATATATACAGTGCATCCGGAAAGTAGTCACATCGCTTCACTTTTTCCACATTTTGTTATTTTACAGCCTTATTCCAAAATGGAATAAATTCATTTTTTCCCTCAAAATTCTGCACACAACACCCCATAATGCCAATGTGAAACTTTTTTTTTTAGATTTTTGCAAATTTATTAAAAATAAAAAACTAAGAAATCACAAGTACATAAGTATTCACAGCCTTTGCTCAATACTTTGTTGATGCACCTTTGGCAGCAATTACAGCCGCAAGTCTTTTTGAATATGATACCACAAGCTTGGCACACATATCTTTGAGCAGTTTCGCCAATTCCTCTTTGCAACACCTCTCACGCTCCATCAGGTTGGATGGGAAGCGTCGGTGCACAGCCATTTTCAGATCTCTCCAGAGATGTTCAGTCGGATTCAAGTCTAGGCTCTGGCTGGGCCACTCAAGGACATTCACAGAGTTGTCCTGAAGCCACTCCTTTGATGGCTTGGCTGTGTGTTTAGGGTCGTTGTCCTGCTGAAAGATGAACCGTCGTCCCAGTCGGAGGTCAAGAGTGCCCTGGAGCAGGTTTTCATCCAGTATGTCTCTGTACATTGCTGCATTCATCTTTCCCTCTATCCTGACTAGTCTCCCAGTTCCTGCCGCTGAAAAACATCCCCACAGCATAATGCTGCCACCACCATGCTTCACTGTAGGAATGGTATTGGCCTGGTGATGAGCATTGCCTGGTTTCCTCCAAACATGACGCCTGGCATTCACGCCAAAAGAATTCAAATTTTTGTCTCATCAGACCAGAGAATTTTGTTTCTCATGGTCTGAGAGTCCTTCAGGTGCATTTTGGCAAACTCCAGGTGGACTGCCATGTGCTTTTTACTAAGGAGTGGCTTCCGTCTGGCCACTCTACCATACAGGCCTGATTGGTGGATTGCTGCAGAGATGGTTGTCCTTCTGGAAGGTTCTCCTCTCTCCACAGAGGAATGCTGTAGCTCTGACCATCGGGTTCTTGGTCACCTCCCTGACTAGGGCTCTTCTCCTCTGATCGCTCAGTTTAGACGGCTGGCCAGCTCTAGGAAGAGTCCTGGTGGTTCCGAACTTTTTCCATTTACGGATAATGGAAGCCACTGTGCTCATTGGGACCTTAAAAGCAGCAGATATTTTTCTGTACCTTTCCCCAGATTTGTGACTCGAGACAATCCTGTCTCGGAGGTCTACAGACAATTCCTTTGACTTCATGCTGGTTTGTGCTCAGACATGCACTGTCAAGTGTGGGACCTGATATAGCCTTTCCAAATCATGTCCAATCAACTGAATTTACCACAGGTGGACTCCAATTAAGCTGTAGGAACATCTCAAGGCTGATCAGTGGAAACAGGATGCACCGGAGCTCAATTTTGAGTTTCGTGGCAAAGGCCGTGAATACTTATGTACATGTGATTTCTTAGTTTTTTTAATTTTAAGAAATTTGAAAAAATCTCAAAAAAACTATTTTCACGTTGTCATTATGGAGTATGGGGGGTCATTCCGACCCGATCACTCGCTGCAGTTTATCGCAGCGCAGCGATCGGGTCGGAACTGCGCATGCGCCAGCGCATGCCAGACGGCTGAAGGCCGTCGTTGCCTAGCGATCGCCTTTGCCTGATTCACAGGCAGAGGCGGTCGCTGGGCGGGATGGGGCGCGGCCCGGCCAACGCAGACGTGGCCGGACCGTTGGGAGGGCAGGCCGCCGCGGCTGCGACCCGGGCAGCGAAGAGGTTCTCCCAGCCAGCCGAAGGAGCTGTGCTGGCTGGGAGTTACTCCTCAAATGCAAAAGCATCGCTGCTGTGCGATGCTTTTGCATTTTTTTTTTTTGGGGGGGGGGGGGGCGGCACTCACATGCGGGGTGGACTAGCCCTGTGATGGGGCGTTCCCCCGCATGTCTGAGTGCCTGATTGTAGCTGTGCTAAATTTAGCACAGCTACGATCAACTCGGAATGACCCCCATTGTGTGTAGAATTTTGAGGGAAAAAAATTATTTATTCAATTTTGGAATAAGGCTGTAACATAACAAAATGTGGAAAAAGTGAGGCACTACTTTCTGGATGCACTGTATATATATATATAAATGTGTATATATATATATATATATATATATATATATAGATAAATAGCAAAAAAGCCCGGCACTCCTGAGTACCTTTGTGAAATAAACGCTGAGGTGCCCTCCTGGTGACGCTGGGTCACTAAATATATTGTAGAAAGAAGGCGGCACTTATGCAGTCTCTTGATGCAGGTAATTTAGGTCATTTATTCAGATCAGAATGGCCATTCTGGTCTAAATAAATGACCTAAATTACCTGCATCAAGAGACTGCATGAGTGCCGCCTTCTTTCTACAATGTATATATATATATATATATATACATATATATTAGAGATGAGCGGGTTCGGTTCCTCGGAATCCGAACCCGCCCGAACTTCAGCTTTTTTTACACGGATCCGAGCGACTCGGATCTTCCCGCCTTGCTCGGTTAACCCGAGCGCGCCCGAACGTCATCATGACGCTGTCGGATTCTCGCGAGGCTCGGATTCTATCGCGAGACTCGGATTCTATATAAGGAGCCGCGCGTCACCGCCATTTTACACGTGCATTGAGATTGATAGTGAGAGGACGTGGCTGGCGTCCTCTCCGTTTAGAGAAGAAATAGATAGGAGAGTGAGAGTGAGACAGTGACACTTCATTTACTGGAGCTTAGGAGGAGTACTCAGACAGAGAGTGCAGAATTTTGCTGATAGTATTAGTTAGTTATACTAGTGACAGAGTGAGACAGTGACACTTCATTTACTGGAGCTTAGGAGGAGTACTCAGACAGAGAGTGCAGAATTTTGCTGATAGTATTAGTTAGTTATACTAGTGACTGACCAGTGACCACCAGTGCAGTTTTATATTATTTAATATAATCCGTTCTCTGCCTGAAAAAACGATACACAGTGACTCAGTCACATACCATATCTGTGCTCAGCCCAGTGTGCTGCTGCATCATCTATGTATAATATCTGACTGTGCTCACACAGCTTAATTGTGGGGAAGACTGGGGAGCAGTTAGGTTATAGCAGGAGCCAGGAGTACATATTAAAAAATTAAACAGTGCACACTTTTTTTCTGCAGGAGTGCCACTGCCAGTGTGACTGACCAGTGACCTGACCACCAGTATGACCACCAGTGCAGTTTTATATTATTTAATATAATCCGTTCTCTGCCTGAAAAAACGATACACAGTGACTCAGTCACATACCATATCTGTGCTCAGCCCAGTGTGCTGCTGCATCATCTATGTATAATATCTGACTGTGCTCACACAGCTTAATTGTGGGGGAGACTGGGGAGCAGTTAGGTTATAGCAGGAGCCAGGAGTACATATTAAAAAATTAAACAGTGCACACTTTTTTTCTGCAGGAGTGCCACTGCCAGTGTGACTGACCAGTGACCTGACCACCAGTATATAGTATACTATATTGTATTGTGAATGTCTGCCTGTAAAAGTTAAACACACGTCGTGTGACTTGTGTGGTGTTTTTTTATTCTATAAAATAAAAAACTCATTCTGCTGACAGACAGTGTCCAGCAGGTCCGTCATTATATAATATATACCTGTCCGGCTGCAGTAGTGATATATATATATTTTTTATATCATTATTTATCATCCAGTCGCAGCAGACACAGTACGGTAGTTCACGGCTGTAGCTACCTCTGTGTCGGCACTCGGCAGTCCATCCATAATTGTATACCACCTACCCGTGGTTTTTTTTTCTTTCTTCTTTATACATACTACATCTCATTATCATCCAGTCTATATTAGCAGCAGACACAGTACAGTACGGTAGTCCACGGCTGTAGCTACCTCTGTGTCGGCACTCAGCAGTCCGTCCATAATTGTATACCACCTACCCGTGGTTTTTTTTTTCTTTCTTCTTTATACATACTACATCTCATTATCAACCAGTCTATATTAGCAGCAGACACAGTACGGTAGTCCACGGCTGTAGCTACCTCTGTGTCGGCACTCGGCAGTCCGTCCATAATTGTATACCACCTACCCGTGGTTTTTTTTTTTCTTTCTTCTTTATACATACTACATCTCATTATCATCCAGTCTATATTAGCAGCAGACACAGTACAGTACGGTAGTCCACGGCTGTAGCTACCTCTGTGTCGGCACTCGGCAGTCCGTCCATAATTGTATACCACCTACCCGTGGTTTTTTTTTTCTTTCTTCTTTATACATACTACATCTCATTATCAACCAGTCTATATTAGCAGCAGACACAGTACGGTAGTCCACGGCTGTAGCTACCTCTGTGTTGGCACTCGGCAGTCCGTCCATAATTGTATACCACCTACCCGTGGTTTTTTTTTCTTTCTTCTTTATACATACTACATCTCATTATCATCCAGTCTATATTAGCAGCAGACACAGTACAGTACGGTAGTCCACGGCTGTAGCTACCTCTGTGTCGGCACTCGGCAGTCCGTCCATAATTGTATACCACCTACCCGTGGTTTTTTTTTCTTTCTTCTTTATACATACTACATCTCATTATCATCCAGTCTATATTAGCAGCAGACACAGTACAGTACGGTAGTCCACGGCTGTAGCTACCTCTGTGTCGGCACTCGGCAGTCCATCCATAATTGTATACCACCTACCCGTGGTTTTTTTTTCTTTCTTCTTTATACATACTACATCTCATTATCATCCAGTCTATATTAGCAGCAGACACAGTACAGTACGGTAGTCCACGGCTGTAGCTACCTCTGTGTCGGCACTCGGCAGTCCGTCCATAATTGTATACCACCTACCCGTGTTTTTTTTTTCTTTCTTCTTTATACATACTACATCTCATTATCATCCAGTCTATATTAGCAGCAGACACAGTACAGTACGGTAGTCCACGGCTGTAGCTACCTCTGTGTCGGCACTCGGCAGTCCATCCATAATTGTATACCACCTACCCGTGGTTTTTTTTTTCTTTCTTCTTTATACATACTACATATCATTATCATCCAGTCTATATTAGCAGCAGACACAGTACAGTACGGCAGTCCACGGCTGTAGCTACCTCTGTGTCGGCACTCGGCAGTCCATCCATAATTGTATACCACCTACCCGTGGTTTTTTTTTCTTTCTTCTTTATACATACTACATCTCATTATCATCCAGTCTATATTAGCAGCAGACACAGTACAGTACAATAGTCCACGGCTGTAGCTACCTCTGTGTCGGCACTCGGCAGTCCATCCATAATTGTATACTAGTATCCATCCATCTCCATTGTTTACCTGAGGTGCCTTTTAGTTGTGCCTATTAAAATATGGAGAACAAAAATGTTGAGGTTCCAAAATTAGGGAAAGATCAAGATCCACTTCCACCTCGTGCTGAAGCTGCTGCCACTAGTCATGGCCGAGACGATGAAATGCCAGCAACGTCGTCTGCCAAGGCCGATGCCCAATGTCATAGTACAGAGCATGTCAAATCCAAAACACCAAATATCAGTAAAAAAAGGACTCCAAAACCTAAAATAAAATTGTCGGAGGAGAAGCGTAAACTTGCCAATATGCCATTTACCACACGGAGTGGCAAGGAACGGCTGAGGCCCTGGCCTATGTTCATGGCTAGTGGTTCAGCTTCACATGAGGATGGAAGCACTCAGCCTCTCGCTAGAAAACTGAAAAGACTCAAGCTGGCAAAAGCACCGCAAAGAACTGTGCGTTCTTCGAAATCCCAAATCCACAAGGAGAGTCCAATTGTGTCGGTTGCGATGCCTGACCTTCCCAACACTGGACGTGAAGAGCATGCGCCTTCCACCATTTGCACGCCCCCTGCAAGTGCTGGAAGGAGCACCCGCAGTCCAGTTCCTGATAGTCAGATTGAAGATGAAGATGTTGAAGTACACCAGGATGAGGAGGATATGGGTGTTGCTGGCGCTGGGGAGGAAATTGACCAGGAGGATTCTGATGGTGAGGTGGTTTGTTTAAGTCAGGCACCCGGGGAGACACCTGTTGTCCGTGGGAGGAATATGGCCGTTGACATGCCTGGTGAAAATACCAAAAAAATCAGCTCTTCAGTGTGGAGGTATTTCAACAGAAATGCGGACAACAGGTGTCAAGCCGTGTGTTCCCTTTGTCAAGCTGTAATAAGTAGGGGTAAGGACGTTAACCACCTCGGAACATCCTCCCTTATACGTCACCTGCAGCGCATTCATAATAAGTCAGTGACAAGTTCAAAAACTTTGGGCGACAGCGGAAGCAGTCCACTGACCAGTAAATCCCTTCCTCTTGTAACCAAGCTCACGCAAACCACCCCACCAACTCCCTCAGTGTCAATTTCCTCCTTCCCCAGGAATGCCAATAGTCCTGCAGGCCATGTCACTGGCAATTCTGACGAGTCCTCTCCTGCCTGGGATTCCTCCGATGCATCCTTGCGTGTAACGCCTACTGCTGCTGGCGCTGCTGTTGTTGCTGCTGGGAGTCGATGGTCATCCCAGAGGGGAAGTCGTAAGCCCACTTGTACTACTTCCAGTAAGCAATTGACTGTCCAACAGTCCTTTGCGAGGAAGATGAAATATCACAGCAGTCATCCTGCTGCAAAGCGGATAACTGAGGCCTTGACAACTATGTTGGTGTTAGACGTGCGTCCGGTATCCGCCGTTAGTTCACAGGGAACTAGACAATTTATTGAGGCAGTGTGCCCCCGTTACCAAATACCATCTAGGTTCCACTTCTCTAGGCAGGCGATACCGAGAATGTACACGGACGTCAGAAAAAGACTCACCAGTGTCCTAAAAAATGCAGTTGTACCCAATGTCCACTTAACCACGGACATGTGGACAAGTGGAGCAGGGCAGGGTCAGGACTATATGACTGTGACAGCCCCCTGGGTAGATGTATGGACTCCCGCCGCAAGAACAGCAGCGGCGGCACCAGTAGCAGCATCTCGCAAACGCCAACTCTTTCCTAGGCAGGCTACGCTTTGTATCACCGCTTTCCAGAATACGCACACAGCTGAAAACCTCTTACGGCAACTGAGGAAGATCATCGCGGAATGGCTTACCCCAATTGGACTCTCCTGTGGATTTGTGGCATCGGACAACGCCAGCAATATTGTGTGTGCATTAAATATGGGCAAATTCCAGCACGTCCCATGTTTTGCACATACCTTGAATTTGGTGGTGCAGAATTTTTAAAAAAACGACAGGGGCGTGCAAGAGATGCTGTCGGTGGCCAGAAGAATTGCGGGACACTTTCGGCGTACAGGCACCACGTACAGAAGACTGGAGCACCACCAAAAACTACTGAACCTGCCCTGCCATCATCTGAAGCAAGAAGTGGTAACGAGGTGGAATTCAACCCTCTATATGCTTCAGAGGTTGGAGGAGCAGCAAAAGGCCATTCAAGCCTATACAATTGAGCACGATATAGGAGGTGGAATGCACCTGTCTCAAGCGCAGTGGAGAATGATTTCAACGTTGTGCAAGGTTCTGATGCCCTTTGAACTTGCCACACGTGAAGTCAGTTCAGACACTGCCAGCCTGAGTCAGGTCATTCCCCTCATCAGGCTTTTGCAGAAGAAGCTGGAGACATTGAAGGGGGAGCTAACACGGAGCGATTCCGCTAGGCATGTGGGACTTGTGGATGGAGCCCTTAATTCGCTTAACAAGGATTCACGGGTGGTCAATCTGTTGAAATCAGAGCACTACATTTTGGCCACCGTGCTCGATCCTAGATTTAAAGCCTACCTTGGATCTCTCTTTCCGGCAGACACAAGTCTGCTGGGGTTGAAAGACCTGCTGGTGAGAAAATTGTCAAGTCAAGCGGAACGCGACCTGTCAACATCTCCTCCTTCACATTCTCCCGCAACTGGGGGTGCGAGGAAAAGGCTCAGAATTCCGAGCCCACCCGCTGGCGGTGATGCAGGGCAGTCTGGAGCGACTGCTGATGCTGACATCTGGTCCGGACTGAAGGACCTGACAACGATTACGGACATGTCGTCTACTGTCACTGCATATGATTCTCTCACCATTGAAAGAATGGTGGAGGATTATATGAGTGACCGCATCCAAGTAGGCACGTCACACAGTCCGTACTTATACTGGCAGGAAAAAGAGGCAATTTGGAGGCCCTTGCACAAACTGGCTTTATTCTACCTAAGTTGCCCTCCCACAAGTGTGTACTCCGAAAGAGTGTTTAGTGCCGCCGCTCACCTTGTCAGCAATCGGCGTACGAGGTTACATCCAGAAAATGTGGAGAAGATGATGTTCATTAAAATGAATTATAATCAATTCCTCCGTGGAGACATTGACCAGCAGCAATTGCCTCCACAAAGTACACAGGGAGCTGAGATGGTGGATTCCAGTGGGGACGAATTGATAATCTGTGAGGAGGGGGATGTACACGGTGATATATCGGAGAATGATGATGAGGTGGACATCTTGCCTCTGTAGAGCCAGTTTGTGCAAGGAGAGATTAATTGCTTCTTTTTTGGTGGGGGTCCAAACCAACCCATCATTTCAGTCACAGTCGTGTGGCAGACCCTGTCACTGAAATGATGGGTTGGTTAAAGTGTGCATGTCCTGTTTATACAACATAAGGGTGGGTGGAGGGCCCAAGGACAATTCCATCTTGCACCTCTTTTTTCTTTAATTTTTCTTTGCGTCATGTGCTGTTTGGGGAGGGTTTTTTGGAAGGGCCATCCTGCGTGACACTGCAGTGCCACTCCTAGATGGGCCCGGTGTTTGTGTCGGCCACTAGGGTCGCTTATCTTACTCACACAGTCAGCTACCTCATTGCGCCTCTTTTTTTCTTTGCGTCATGTGCTGTTTGGGGAGGGTTTTTTGGAAGGGCCATCCTGCGTGACACTGCAGTGCCACTCCTAGATGGGCCCGGTGTTTGTGTCGGCCACTAGGGTCGCTTATCTTACTCACACAGTCAGCTACCTCATTGCGCCTCTTTTTTTCTTTGCGTCATGTGCTGTTTGGGGAGGGTTTTTTGGAAGGGCCATCCTGCGTGACACTGCAGTGCCACTCCTAGATGGGCCCGGTGTTTGTGTCGGCCACTAGGGTCGCTTATCTTACTCACACAGCGACCTCGGTGCAAATTTTAGGACTAAAAATAATATTGTGAGGTGTGAGGTATTCAGAATAGACTGAAAATGAGTGTAAATTATGGTTTTTGAGGTTAATAATACTTTGGGATCAAAATGACCCCCAAATTCTATGATTTAAGCTGTTTTTTAGGGTTTTTTGAAAAAAACACCCGAATCCAAAACACACCCGAATCCGACAAAAAAAATTCGGTGAGGTTTTGCCAAAACGCGGTCGAACCCAAAACACGGCCGCGGAACCGAACCCAAAACCAAAACACAAAACCCGAAAAATTTCCGGCGCTCATCTCTAATATATATATATATATATATATATATATATATATACACAGCTCCACCAGTGGGGCGGCACTCGTCGGACGTTTAATAATCAAAATAACAACACTCTATATCAACGTCTTGATACAGCCTAATGACGGGTTGTGATTAAAACCAGAAAAGTTGAAATGGAGTGTTGTTATTTTGATTATTACACACACTGCACAGACCTACACTGCACACACATTCACTGCACACACACTGCATACACACACACACTGCATAGACCCACACTGCACATACACTGCATAAGCACGCACGCACACTGCATGCACACACTGTGCTCTGCATAGTCCTACACTGCACACACATTAATTGCACACACACACTGCATACACACATATACACTGCATAGACCCACACTGCACATACACTGCATAAGCACACAGACACACTGAATGCACACACTACGCTCTGCATAGACCCATGCTGCATACACACAGACACACACCCACATACACACTGCCTAAGTGTACACGCATACTGCATGTACACACTGCACACATGCTACAAACACACACACACACACACACACTGTACACACTCACACAACACACACACTGCACACACACACTCCATACGCACACTGTACAGACACTCCATAAGCATACACACACTGCATACACACACAACACACACACACACACACACACACACACACACACTGTATAGTCGCACACTGTACAATCATACAGGCACACTATAAGCACACACACACACACTACACACACACACACACACACACACAGTACACACACTACACACACACATTTACCCCACAAGCAGCAGAGTAGTTTTTGTCTCTCTCTGGCTGGCTGGGGAATCTGCAGCAGTTCCACCTCCCTTTATCTCTCTCTCTAGGGCCCTCATTCCGAGTTGATCGCTCGCTAGCTGCTTTTAGCAGCCGTGCACACGCTAGGCCGCCGCCCTCTGGTAGTGTATATTAGCTTAGCAGAAGTGCGAACGAAAGGTTAGCAGAACTGCTCAAAAATCTTTTCATGCAGTTTCTGAGCAGCTCCAGACCTACTCTTACCTTGCGATCCGATCACTGCAGTCAGTTTAGTTCCTGTTTAACGTCACAAACACGCCCTGCGTTCGGCCAGCCACTCCCCCGTTTCCCCAGGCACGCCTGCGTTTTTACCTGTCACGTCTGCGTTTTTTAGCACACTCCCTGAAAACGCTCAGTCACCACCCAGTAACACCCACTTCCTGTCAATCACTCACCGATCAACAGAGCGACAGAAAAGCGTCGCTAGCCCTTGTGTAAAACTGCATAGTTTTGTGTGAAAGTACTTCGCGCGCGCGTACTGCGGCCCGTACGCATGCGCAGAAATGCAGATTTTTAGCCTGATCGCTGTGCTGCAAACAACGGCAGCTAGCGATCAACTCGGAATGAGGGCCTAGACTCTAACAGCAGGCCCTGCTCAGTACCCACGTAGCCCCGCCCCCTGCTCAGTCCTGTGTAGCCCCACCCCCTGCTCAGTCCTGTGTAGCCCCACCCCCTGTTTCAGTCTCATGTATCCCCGCCCTCTGCTCAGTCCCGTGTAGCCCTGCTCAGTCCTGTGTAGCCCTCTTCAATAAAAAAAAATGGTAACTGCTCAGATGCAGCGGTTGGCGGGGGTGGGAAGGGGCAGTCTGTTGTGTCGCATGTGCCTCATGTGCCTCCACCACTGGCTGTGACCTAGGGATCAAAGTAACAATGGGGGGGGGGGGGGGGGTATTCAGACCTGATCGTAGATGTGCTATAAATTTAGCACATCCACGATCAGCTTCCCTGATATGCGGGGGGGACGCCCAGCACAGGGCTAGTCCGCCCCGCATGTCAGTTCCTGCCCCGTCACACAAGTACAAAAGCATTGCACAGCGGTGATGCTTTTGTAATGGAAGAGTAGCTCCCAGCCAGCGCAGCTCCTGCGCGCTGCCAGGGAGCTACTCGTCGCTGCCCGGCAGCGGCTGCGCGTGACATCACGCAGCCGCCGTGGCCCGCCCCCCCCCCCCCCCCCAACGGTCGTGGCACGCTTGCGTTGCCCGGACTGCGTCCCCTAAATGGCGCCGGCCCGCCCCCTCCCGCCCAGTGACCGCCTCTGCCTGTCGATCAGGCAGAGGTGATCGCAGGGCTAAGACAGCCATCGGCTGTTTGGCGTGCGCTGGCACACTGCGGCGCCGGCGCAGTTCAGACCTGAATTAGCCCCAATGTTCTTTTACATGTTATTAGTCTATACTGATTTATTTTGTGGTTAAAAGTGTTATGTCCACGTCTTACATTCTAATAATGTAACTTTAAATATCTGAGTTTCCTGTAAATGTGACATAACACCTTCATCATCCACTCACCTCTTCCATCCTGTGTTCAGCATACACTGCTACAGTATATGTATGACCAGGTGGGAGGGAGCAATCACACGATACATGACTAGCTGACCAGATTACTGTGGGTTGGTTTTGTGCTTTTCCTAAGAATGTGGGTGCACTGAATATGAACTTGCTGAGCCGGTGAAGTCTCTGTGGGCGTGTTACACTACTGTGCACATTCTCTGGGGGTCATTCAGACCCGATCGCTGCTGTGCACATGCACCTGCGCCGCAGCCGATGGCTGTCGTAGCCTAGCGATCGCCTCTGCCTGATTGACAGGCTGAGGCGGTCGCTGGGTGGGAGGAGGCGTTTGGCCGCCGTTTTGTGGGTGCGGTCCGGCCAACGCAGGCGTGGCCGGACCATGCCGGGGGCGGGCCGAGGTAGCTACGTGATGTTACAAGCAGCCGCTGTGACCCGGGCAGCGACAAGTAGCTCCCTGGCAGCGCGCAGTTGCAGCACTGGTCGGGAGCTACTCCTGAAGTACAAAAGCATTGCCGCTGTGCGATGCTTTTGCACTTCTGCGGGGGGAGTCGGGCCTGACATGCGGGGCGGACTAGCCCTGTGCTGTGCGTCCCCCCGCATGTCAGTGTGCCTGATCGTAGCCCTGTTAAATGTTGCAGGTCTACACAATCAGGTCTGAATTAGGCTCTCTATCTGTTTCTTAGATCCTCTGGGGAAAAGATAAGACAGGAAGAAACAGAGACTGTATTTCAAAGGCTACACAGGAATGTGAGTGTCAAACAACGTATTCCCATAAACTGCAATATATCAGCAGTGCACCACCAGATGGAATGTGAGAAACATTCTCCTCAAGACCAAAATGATCTTCTGTCTATAAGTCATCCTGCATCCACTGATTGCACAGAGCCACATGTCTCAGGTGGTGACGAGCCAATCCCTGATTGTGCACTGTGCTGGTGACAGCAGCTATTTACTCTCAGCGCACTTTTACACTATTCGTTTTGCATCTGTACCCATGTGTAAGGAACGCTGTTAATGCGGCTATAAATGAGAGTCTTTTTCCTATCGGGCACAAATCTGGTGCATATTATATTACAGCTTCTGCAGATCATACTTGCCTACCCTCCCATAATGGCCGGAAGGCTCCCGAAAATCATGTGGCCCTCCCGGGCCCCCAGAAAGGTGGACAAGACTCCCGATTTCCGTGCTGCCCCTCCACGACCCTCCTCGGCCGCCCACAGCAGAGAACAAGTGGCCAGTCTGAGGGGGTCCGATGACGCGATTCGCTCTGAATCGTGTCATCATAGCTCCGCTCCCACGCTATACAGCGCCTCTTTTCTCGGCACTGCATAGCGGGGGCAGAGCCACGATGACGCGATCCTGATGCCACGTCCCCGGACTGTCCACTACCCTGTTGGCCATGCCCCCGGAACGCCCATCCTGCTGCCGGCCACGCCCCCATTCACCTACAACGCTGCCTCCTCCCGGAGGAGGGGGCAGCACAGTAGGTAACTTTGCTGCAGGTGCTCAAAGTGGGAGTCTCAGCGCTTGCACAGTCACATGAACGGGTGTACAAGGAAATTGTAGCTGCATTTGCATAAAGTCGTAGACGGGTGACCCCAAAAAGCTGGGTCCACCTCTGTATCAGCCCTAAAGACCTTTAATATATTGAGGAAAAATGTTGCAATGACAAGTGCGCTAATAATAAGTGCAAAGCCTGGTACATAGTTTCTTAAATATACCCCCATGCATCTAAATGTATTATCATTTTTACCAGGTATTTACCCTGTCCAACCAGAGTTAGTGCTTACAGGCTACTGTACCTTCATCACTGTAGATGTGAGGACAGATGTCACGCCCAGTAAAATATCTGGATAGCAGTGTGTGTATGCATTAACTGTCCTGGGGATTCTAAACACAGTAAGCAGAGTTCCAGGTCTTGGCAGTGCTGCGCTGTAATCATTTCCAAGTCTTCAGTCAGTCCAGTAGGACCCCTAAGTACTTCAGCACCAGCCCCGACATCTAGTTCTTCTACATCACTGCAATTCCAGCCACCTCCAGCCCAATGTGACTATCCCCCTGTTTTCTAAATTAAGGCACACCTATGCTGCTGCACCGCCACCGGCCCTCTGATACGGGCCCAAGCGTGGACCGTGAGGTTTCACCAGACTATGGGCCTGATTGAGAGAGAGACACAGGTACAGCGTCCCAATGAGCTTCCTGATTATGGGGAATCTGCGGCTGCGCGAGGCCCATGCATTGCGTTATCACGCGTATTTTCCCTCTTCCGCTGCCTGATTGACAAGCAGCAACATTGAGGGGGAGGGAGGGCTGCATTCCCAAAAATCGGGGGCGTGCCCCTCCTAGAGATCAGATGGATGGATCGCCTAGAGATCTGTCCAGGATGCAATTGCGTTTTGATAGTTCGCGTATGTGCATTGCGGTCGCTGCACATGCACAGATGTACAAAAATTCACTCGATTGCGATTTTTGTACTTTTGCGATCCATACTGAATAGGAGCCTTTGGGACTTATTCAGGTTTGTTAGCAAACCAAAAAAGTTAGCAATTGGGCAAAACCATGGGGGTCATTCCGAGTTGTTCGCTCGTTATTTTTTTTTTCGCAACGGAGCGATTAGTCGCTACTGCGCATGCGCAATGTCCGCAGTGCGACTGCGCCAAGTAAATTTGCTATGCAGTTAGGTATTTTACTCACGGTTTTTTCTTCGTTCTGGTGATCGTAATGTGATTGACAGGAAGTGGGTGTTTCTGGGCGGAATCTGGCCGTTTTATGGGTGTGTGTGAAAAAACGCTACCGTTTTCTGGGAAAAACGCGGGAGTGGCTGGAGAAACGGAGGAGTGTCTGGGCGAACGCTGGGTGTGTTTGTGACGTCAAACCAGGAACGACAAGCACTGAACTGATCGCACTGGAAGAGTAAGTCTCGAGCTACTCAGAAACTGCACAGAGATGTCTTTTCGCTATATTGCAAATCTTTCGTTCGCAATTTTAAGAAGCTAAGATTCACTCCCAGTAGGCGGCGGCTTAGCGTGTGTAAAGCTGCTAAAAGCAGCTTGCGAGCGAACAACTCGGAATGAGGGCCCATGTGCACTGCATGTGGGGCAGATGTAACATGTGCAGAGAGGGTTAGATTTGGGTGTTCAAGCTGAAATCTAAATTGCAGTGTAACAATAAAGCAGCCTGCACAGAAACAAAATAACCCACCCAAATCTGACTCTCTCTGCACGTTACATCTGCCCCACCTGCACTGCACATGGTTTTGCCAAACTGTTAACAAATTTGCTGCTGCGATCAGATCTGAATTACCCCCTATGTCAGATACACCTACACGGATATGTTAAACGTGTTTTGCTCTATACATTTACTTTTAGGTTTGAATAAAATAACAAAAGACCTCTTGAATACAGCAGATATAACTCTCACTTTCAAACAATAGTGTAAAATAAAACATGCTACGTTACGCACAAAGTAAAATAATGGCCCTCATTCCGAGTTGTTCGCTCGCAAGCTGCTTTTAGCAGCTTTGCACACGCTAAGCCGCCGCCTACTGGGAGTGAATCTTAGCATAGTAAAATTGCGAACGAAAGATTAGCAGAATTGCGAATAGACACTTCTTAGCAGTTTCTGAGTAGCTCGAGACTTACTCGGCAACTGCGATCAGTTCAGTCAGTTTCGTTCCTGGTTTGACGTCACAAACACACCCAGCGTTCACCCAGACACTCCCCCGTTTCTTCAGACACTCCCGCGTTTTTCCCAGAAACGGCAGCGTTTTTTCACACATTCCCATAAAACGGCCAGTTTCCGCCCAGAAACACCCACTTCCTGTCAATCACATTACGATCACCAGAACGAAGAAAACACCACGTAATGCCGTGAGTAAAATACCTAACTGCATAGCAAATTTACTTGGCGCAGTCGCACTGCGGACATTGCGCATGCGCATTAGCGACTAATCGCTCCGTTGCGGGAAAAAATTACGAGCGATCAACTCGGAATGACCACCTATGTGTGCACGAGCAATGCAGCAAAACAAAACACCTAGCAGCGCCAGCATCGATACCGCAATGCGCCAAACAGACTCTATAACGTGGTGACCACCAGTGATTGTTTGCTCTCAGATGCAGACATGTGATACATCTTTGATATCCACGTGTGTACCTGTTCACAATTCTGCATTACTATACACGGCCCATGCTATAAAGCCCCTTCCCTCCCCTGCCCCAATTCTGCAGTCCTGTACAGGGCTCATTAATTCACTGTGTGATAACCCATAACGAATAAGTACTGTAATTGTAGATGATCCGTTCAATATATTGTGCAGCACGGAGGGAATAGTGACGGTGGGAACAGGGAACATGAGCAATAAAACACAATTCTAGAACCATTGGAAACACAAATCCCATCACTTCTCAAAAAGGTTTCTGGAAAATGTTGCACTACATGACACCTACATGCACCAAAGGTCACCTACATGCACCAGAGGTCACCCACATGCACCAAAGGTCACCTACATGCACCAGAGGTCACCCACATGCACCAGAGGCCACCTACATGCACCAGAGGCCACCTACATGTGTTTTAAGGGAGTGGAGATGTTAACCTACAGCAATGCCCATATGAAATGCATCATCATGGCTGCCTCACCTGGTACCTTTCATGGGTCGAATCCTTAACCCGTAGAAGGGGTTTGTCACGATCCAGGTAATTCATCACTATTTCTTACCTTCCAAGTGTCTCCTGAGACTGGCCCAGTGCTCCAAGCCTTGATTCCACCTGCGCTGTCTGCGTGCAGCACGCTGTGTAACATGGCCTCAGTCTCTCACATGCTAAATTCAAACAGGCTTTCCCTCCAGATTCAAACATGGGTGCAGCCATGTTTGGATTCATCACATGTTGCTTTACAGCCTATCAGCTGTACTCTGGACTCTGCCTCATTACCCAGCAGCTGCCCTCTGGACTCTGCCTAATTATCCAGCCAATCCCTGCTCACCAGCTGGGATAAATATCCTGCTCCAGGGCTGGATAATTGTCAGTGCTTTGGTTGTCAAACCTTGTACACATGTCTCTCCTGTCTGTGGAATCTACAATTCGAGTCTCCAGGTATTCCAGCTCCTGTGTTCAACTCCTGTGATTCAGCTCCACTTAGAGACCCGCACTGGTTACCAGTTTGCGGTGCAGCCTGGCTTCCGTTGTTCAAGCTCTGCTCCTTGGTTATCTGCTGTGATACCTACATCGGCTTTCATCTTCCAGCGTTGGACTCTGTTCCGCTTCCAGCAGTGTTTGGTATCTCTCCACTCCCGTTGTTTGCAGTGCTCCAGCTACATCAGTGTTCCGCCATCGATCTCCAGCTACATCGGTATTCCGCCATCGATCTCCAGCTACATCAGTGTTCTGCCATTGATACTCATTACCATCGGTGTTCTGTCATCGATATTCATCACCATCGGTGTTCCGCCATCGATCTCCAGCTACATTGGTGTTCCGCCATTGATCTCCAGCTCCATCGGTGTTCCGCCATCAATCTCCAGCTTCATCGATACTCACCATCGGACTCTAACATCATCAGTGAGTTCTGCTATACCTTCCAGTCTGGTCCGGTTCCATCCGGCATCCCCGGCAGTTATTCTGTGTTCTTCTCAACCTCTGTGCATCTATCTCGACTCCAGCTCTTAGAGTATAAACTGCTGGTCAGTAGCTGCTTGTTTCCCTCTACAGTGGTTAGTTGTGGCCAACGGACATTACATCTCCGGGTCTTACAGTGACTTTATTACCAGCACATTCTATATTGCCACAATATCCTTCTACCACTGTGCTAAAGGAACTGTACTGTTGTTTTCATTGCACAATCTACCATTGAATTACCTGAACTGCCTAGGTGTATCAGAACTGTGTGTTTAATAAACAGACTTTATTTTACCACATTGTCTTCGTCACGCCTTCGGGCTTTGGTGCATAATCCTCTGCATGTCTAAGAACCCTATCCAACCATCCCAGTTCACTTACACTCCAGCCCCTACAACTGAGGCCTCCCCAGGTCAGCCTCAGCCCTCAGTTGTGACAGGGTTGCAGTCATGTGACCAGCGGTCACAATACCAGCCCCTAAATCCCGCCCGCTCACAAACCCGATGGTCAGCATGTCGACCAACAGGGACTATTCCCAATGAGCCCACAAAGGGCTTGTTGCACTCGCCCCCTCCGCCGGCATTCTGCTGCCGGGATACCGGCGTCGGTATGCTGACCCCGCTGGTCACACATACCTAACACCGTAGAAGTTATTACCCAAAATGTCTGCTCCAGCCCTGTATTATGCTTATTGTGCTCTCTAGGTTTTAGCTAAACTTAATTGTTTATACATAATTATTTTTGGACTTGCAAGTTGCTAACCCTCCCTTCCCTGCAGCCTAACCCTCCCTTCACTGCTGCCTAAATCAAAGCCACCCTGGGGGTGCCTAACCCTAACCCTCCTCCCCACAGCCTAACCCTCCCTTCTCTGCAGCCTAACCCTAACCCTTCCCAGGGGTGCCTAACCCTAACCATCCATCCCCACAGCCTAACCCTTCCTTCCCTGCTGCCTAACCCTAACCCTTCCAAGGGGTGCCTAACCCTAACCATCCATCCCCACAGCCTAACCCTTCCTTCCCTGCTGCCTAACCCTAACCCTTCCCAGGGGTGCCTAACCCTAACCATCCATCCCCACAGCCTAACCCTCCCCACAGCCTAACCGTCCCTTCACTGCAGCCTAACCCTTCCCAGGGGTGCCTATAACCCTAACCCTCCCCGCAGCCTAACCCTCCCCACAGCCTAACCCTCCTTTCCCTGCTGCCTAACCATTCCCAGGGGTGCCTAACCCTAACCCTCCCTTCCCTGCAGCCTAACCCTAACCCTTCCCGGTGGTGCCTAAGCCTAAACCCCCCGCGCACTAACACTAACATTGGGCGGCATACTTACGATCGGGTATGCCAGGTGTCGGAATTCCAGCATCTCATCCGCTGTCGGAGTTTCGGCATCGTCATTATGGCCATGTGACAGGATCCGGCGCCGGGATTCCGACTGCAGGCTGCCCGACCACATCCCTCGCTCGCTAGCTACTTTTTGCAGCCGTGCAAATGCATAGTCGCCGCCCACGGGGGAGTGTATTTTCGCTTTGCAAGTGTGCGATCGCATGTGCAGCCGAGCGGGACGAAAACGTTTTTTGCAGTTTCAGAGTAGCTCTAAACTTACTCAGCCCTTGCGATCACATCAGCCTGTCCGGTCCCGGAATTGATGTCAGACACCCGCCCTGCAAACGCCTGGACACGCCTGCGTTTTCCCTACCACTCCCAGAAAACGGTCAGTTGACACCCATACACGCCTTCTTCCTGTCAGTCTCCTTGCGATCACCCGTGCAAATGGATTCGTCGCTAGAAGCATTGCCCAACAACGATGCTGTTTGTACCCGTACGAAGCGCGTGCACATTGCGGTTCATATGCATGCGCAGTAGTAACCTGATCGCTATGCTGCGATAATTGGCAGCGTCCGATCAACTCGGAATGACCCCCTATGTACCATGTTTTTGATGTATGTAAAGCGCCTTTAAGTCCTGCGGGAGAAAAGCTTGTGCACAGATGATATAATCAAACTGACTGAGTTAATAATTAAGCCACCTGTGCTTAAGCATGCATATCCTTAAAACCTGGACTGTTAGGGTACATTGGGGAACGAGTTTGGCAAACTGTTATTTAATTTTCTCCTGAAGAGAAACTGAGTGATCGCTATAATGATGAGGTCATTTAAACCTCTAGGATTGGGCTGGCATGAAGGCTGATCACATGACTTAGCCTGCCTGCGGTGTGGTAGGGGTGTTGGCCTTTATGTAACGACTTGGGCTATGGGCCGAAGCTTCTTTGTTCCAGCAGACTCCAGCCTCAGCCCACACGTACCGTCTGTAATGTCTTCTGGCTGGCCGCCGCTGCGGTTCCCCTGCTCTGCCTGCCTCAGCGGTGCTACGTGACATCATGACGTCTTGCACGCTGCTCCGCAATGAACAAAATAAAACTTTATTGCACCAGCCACCACCAGCGCAGTAAAGCTACAGCAGCTACAATAAAGCTACAGCCCGAAATTGCAAAATTAAAATTTAGATGTTCAGCTTGCCCAGATTCCTCTAAGATATTTAGATGCCCCTAGGCATTTGCCTATATTGCATATGCCTAGGGTCGGGTCTGACTACGTGTCCGCTGGCCTTGGAGATTTCAAATGCTAATCGTTTTATTGTTTCCTAGAACGTACAATAGAAGCATATATAATAAATATAATAAATAATAAATACATATATATATAAATAATAATACTTTTATATATATATATTTTTATATATATATATATATATATATATATATAAAAAAGCAGTTATCATGATACACCTTTACATTGCAGTACAAGTTAGTCCCTTCTCACTGACTTACTCATAACACTGTAGCATAAAGTACAGTAATAGTATCCACTACACCAAAGGGTTACTGTAATATAAACTACCAGCATGCCAAAAGAATAGTTTTCCTTTTAGTAAGCTGGCAGATAGCTGAGCGCAGGCTGGGGGAATGGGCCGCTTGCCTCTGACTCATTCCTAGTCTTACACAGCTGTATATCATTGTGTCTCACAGCAATTCTGACTTTGGTCCCACGCCCCTCGTTATCCTTCAACAACTGGCTGCGCCCCACCAACCCCTCTCACTACCATCCCCCTAATGTGAGCGCTTCAGTCCTAGCATCCAGTTACTCTGATCCTGTTGTCTGCCCTGATTACATGCAGAGACATATTAAATGGAATTAAATTTACATATCGGATAACAAGGTTTACATTCTTCATTCCTGCATTGACCCGTTTTATTTTTATTGCTTGTACAAATTGACTGAGCTGGGGGCTAGGAAACGCGACATTCTATTTTTACAGTAATTTTTTTCTCTCCGTACAGCTCACTGTATTAAACATATTATACAGATGTGTCCACATGCGTACACCCAGCGATGGTCAAATCACAGTGTTTTTCACGAAATATAAACCTTAGGGGGTCATTCAGATCCGATCGTAGATGTGCTAAATTTAGCACATCTGCGAACAGTTACTCAGACATGCGGGGGGACGCCCAGCACAGGGCTAGTCCGCCCCACATGTCAGGCCCTGCTACCCGCCGCGTCCCGACGGCTGTGTGTGACGTCACGCAGCCGCCGCAGCCCGCCCCCGCAGCGGTTCGGACACACTTGCATTGTCTGGACCGCGCTCCACCAACAGCATTCTATTGGGCCTCCCGAGGTGCACGTGCGCACTCCACAAAGGGCTTCAGACTGCGATCGCTGCCGCTGCAGTCTGAATTAGGCCCTTAGTTGCATCATTAATGCAACAAAATTGCAATGCAGAGGAACCCTGGACACTGGCATTGCATGCATCTGCTGTGACGAGATACCGACACTAACCTTAGTAAAATGGCGAAAGGTGGATATCCGGTACAAGTGAGACACGCCAGGCTTGACGCCATGCATCTTTGTGCTCGATCTGTGGCTTTATACCTGTATAATATATCATATAAAATACAGATCCTAGAACACTATGGGGTTGATTCAGAGCGCGACACATTAGTGGCTTACAGTGCAGGTTGCCGGCACTTGCGTGACCTTACACACTGCGGACGCATCCCAGAAAGCTACGGCCGCAATGTGATTGGCAGCGGCAGTTGTTAGCCAAGTGGTGGCATGGCGTTGGGGGGCTTGTGGTGGGCCGAACGGGTGCGGGCCAGGAGCGTTTTCGGGTCGGCTAACCAACTAAAAAAATGGTGGCAGACTGCCTGCAGGGCCAGGGGTCAACCTCAATTCGATGCCTCTGCCATATCACTACAGATGCGTCGGGAGGTGGTCCATCACACATGCTAGCCGGCCTTGTCCTGTGCTGGCGGCCCACAACATGTGAGGAGATGGACGCAGATCTGGCTGCGTATGAGCGATCTGCATCCGTCTCTGAATAAGGTCCTATAAGCTGCTTTGTATGTAGTTACGATGCAAATAAAATGCTACATTTAGGAAATAGTCTGAAAATCTGGGAACCGCAGTGGCGGAGCATGTACTGTAGGTGGCGCTGTGTGTCTGGCGCCATATACCGAAACATAGACATACATATTTTAATATTTTTAATACAGCTTTTATATTTTTAATACATATTTAATATTTTTCATCAGATTTCTACTAGACCCTGAGAATGCCATCCCGTTTGTTTGCTTAGATAGATAGACTCAATGATGTTCAGATCAGGGCTCTGTGGGGGCGATAATATAACATAGTTTCTGAGGTTGGAAAAAGACAATTTGTCCATCGAGTTCAACCTGTTAGTGATCTCCTACACTGTAATATTTTAAAACTAATGTTGTGGTGAATGTTTAGCCGTTATGTATACTCATCTATAATTATTATTATTATTATTTTTTTACTATAGTGCATGATTTACCCACCCTGTATATCCTTATCCATTAGGAATTTATTTAGCCCATTCTTAAAAGTAATGATAGAGTCCGCCATTACTACTCTCTCAGGCAGGGAATTCTCAATACGAATTGTCCTTACTGTGAAGAAACCTTTCCGTCTCTGTGTGTGGAATCTCCTCTCCTCTAACCTAAGCGGGTGTCCGCGTGTCCTTTGTGTTGATCTTACCAAAAACAAATCCCCTGCTAGCTCTGTGTATTGACCCCTTATATATTTGTAAATGTTAATCATGTCCCCTCTTAACCTCCTTTTTTCCAGTGTAAACATACCTAGCCTAGCAAGCCTTTCCTCATATTCTAGTGTCTCCAACCCCTTAATCAATTTGGTTGCCCTTCTCTGAACCTTTTCTAGTTCCAGGATATCCTTTTCATAGTATGGTGCCCATAACTGTGCACAGTATTCAAGATGTGACCTCACTAGTGATTTATATAATGGGAGTATAACAGTCTCATCCCTTGCATCAATTCCCCGCTTTATGCATGCTAATACCTTGTTTGCATTATTTGCTGCATTCTTGCATTGGGTACTACTGCTAAGTTTGTTATCTATGTTAACTCCTCAATCTTTTTCCAAAACCAAATCCCCTAGTTTTTCCGAGACTCCTTGTTCTTATTTACACTGAAGATAGTTCTTAATGACATTGGCTGTATGTTTCGGGTCGTTGTCCTGCTGCAGAATAAATTTGTAGCCAATCAGATGTCTCCCTGATGGTACTTCATGATGGATAAGTACCTGCCTGTACTTCTCAGCATTGAAGCACAAAGAAATTGCCAAAGTTAAGGACCATAGATGCAGTGGCCGCCAAGGAAACTTAGAGCATCTGATGAAAGACACATCATGCGTATCTCCCATTGAAATCGGAAGATATCCAGCAGTGCCATTAGCTCAGAACTGGCAGAAACCAGTGGAACCCAGGTACACCCATCTACTGTTTGTAAAGGTCTGGCCAGAGGTGGTCTTCATGGAAGAATTGCAGCCAAAAAGCCATACTTTTGATGTGGAGACAAGGCCAAGCAACTCAACTGTGCACAAAAACATAGGAACTTTGGAGCAGAAAAATGGCAGCAGGTGCACTGGATTGATGAGTCAAAATGTTAAATATTTGACTGCACCAGAAGACAGTTTGGGCTGGAGAGCGGTACAATAATGAATGTCTGCAGGAAACAGTGAAGTATGGTGGAGGTTCCTTGCAAGTTTGGGGCTGCATTTCAACAACTGGAGTTAGGGATTTGGTCAGGATTAATGGTGTCTTCAATGCTGAGAAATACAAGCAGGTATAATCCTTCATGCAATACCATCAGGAAGGCATCTGATTTGCTCCAAATGTATTCTGCAGCAGGACAACGACCCCAAACATACTGTACAGCCAATGTCATTAAGATCTATCTTCAGCATTAAGAAGAACAAGGAGTCCTGCAAGTGATGATATGGCCCCCACAGAGCCCTGATCTCAACATCATTGAGTCTGTCTGGGATGACATAAAGTGATAGAAGGAATGTAAGGAATGGAACTTTCTAACCTACGGTTAGGTGGCCTTCTCTTTTCAAGGTGGCTGCATAGGTGACTATTGCACCTTGGGTGCCTGATTGTATCACTTTCATATGAAAAGGTCATACAGTAAATTATAAAATAGGGATGAGCGGTCCCTGAGAACCAAACCCCCCGAACATCACGTCTCGAGCCCGAATCCGAGTCCGGCTCTGGTTTTCCCGCCAGACTCGAAAACCAGAACGAAGCAAAACGTCATCATCCCGCTGTCGGATTCTCAAGGGTTTTGCACTCCATATAAGGAGCCGCACGTCCCCGCCATTATCACTCCAGTCCTGGAGAGTGTAGCGAGAGGACGTGTCTCCTCAGTGTCTATGCGGTAAAGTTGTGTGGTGCGTGGGGTGGCGACCTGCTCTTTTGTGTCATTCCAGTGCTGCCTTGTGCTGCATCAGTCCAGTGGTGGTGTCTTGTGCTGCATCAGTCCAGTGGTGGTGTCTTGTGCTGCCATAAGTCCAGTGGTGCTGCTGTATAAGTCCAGTCCAGTGGTGCTATATTGTGCTGCATCAGTCCGGTGGTGGTGTCCTATGCTGTCATAAGTGCAGTGGTGGTGTCCTGTGTTGCCATAAGTCCAGTGGTGCTGCTGTATAAGTCCAGTCCAGTGGTGCTGTGTTGTGCTGCATCAGTCCAGTGGTGGTGTCCTGTGCTGTCATAAGTCCAGTGGTGGTGTCCTGTGCTGCCATAAGTCCAGTGGTGCTGCTGTATAAGTCCAGTCCAGTGGAGCAGCCGTATAAGTCCAAGGGTACTACTTTATAAGTCCAGTGGTACAGCCATATAAGTCCAGGGGTACTGCCGTATAAGTTCAGGGGTTCTGTTATATAAGTCCAGTGGTACTGCTGTATAAGTCCAGTCCAGTGGTACTGCCGTATATGTCCAGTGGTACTGCCGTATAAGTGCAGTGGTACTGCCGTATAAGTCCAGTCCAGTGGTACAGCCGTATAAGTCCAGGGGTACTGCCGTATGAGTCCAGTGGTACTGCCGTATAAGTCCAGTGCTACTGCTGTAGAAGTCCAGGTGTACTGCCGTATAAGTCATGGGATACTGCTGTATAAGTCCAGTCCAGTGGTGCTGCTGTATAAGTCCAGTCCTGGGGTACTGCCGTATTAGGCATGGGGTACTGCCATATAAGTCATGGGGTACTGCCGTATAAGTCTAGTCCAGTGGTGCAGCCATATAAGTCCAGGGGTACTGACGTATAAGTCCAGGGCTACTGCTGTATAAGTCCAGTGGTACTGCCGTATAAGTCCAGTCCAGTGGTGCAGCCATATAAGTTCAGGGGTACTGCCGTATAAGTCCAGACCAGTGGTGCAGCCATATAAGTCCAGGGGTACTGCAGTATAAGTCCACCAATATTGTGCGTGCATTACATCTGGGCAAATTCCAGCACGTCCCCCATATTTTGTACATACAATTAATTTGGTGTTGCAGAATTTTTTGAAAAATGACAGGCATGCAAGAGATGCTGTTGGTGGCCCAAAAAATTGCGGGCCACTTTTGACATTCAGCCACTGCATGCCACTCCTAGATGGGTCAAGTGTTTGTGCCGTACACTTGTGTTGCTTAGCTTAATCATCCAGCTACCTCATTGCACCTCTTTTTCTTCTTTGCATGTTGAGCTGTTTAGGGCCTAGTTTTTAAAAGTGCCATCCTGTCTGCCACTGCATGCCACTCCTAGATGGGTCAAGTGTTTGTGCCGTACACTTGTGTTGCTTAGCTTAATCATCCAGCTACCTCATTGCACCTCTTTTTCTTCTTTGCATGAGCTGTTTAGGGCCTAGTTTTTAAAAGTGCCATCCTGTAGGCCACTGCAGTGCCACTCCTAGATGGGCCAGGTGTTTGCGCCGCACACTTGTGTCGCTTAGCTTAGTCACCCAGCGACCACGGTGCACCTCTTTTTTTCTTTACATAATGTGCTCTTTGGGGCCTAGTTTTAAAAAGTGCCATCCTGTCTGACACTGCAGTGCCACTCCTAGATGGGCCAGGTGTTTGTGCCACAGACTTGTGTCACTTAGCTTAGTCATCCAGCTGCCTCATTGCACCTCTTTTTTTCTTTGCATCATGTGCTGTTTGGGGCCTATTTTTTAAATCAGCCATCCTGTCTGCCACTGCAGTGCCACTCCTAGATGGGCCAGGTGTTTGTGCCGCACACTTGTGTCGCTTAGCTTAGTCATCCAGCTACCTCATTGCACCTCTTTTCTTCTTTGCATGATGTGCCGTTTGGTGCCTAGTTTTTAAAAGTGCCATCCTGTCTGCCACTACAGTGCCACTCCTAGATGGGCAAGGGGTTTGTGTCGCACATTGTACCACTTAGCAAAGTCATCAAGCTACCTCTGTGCAACCTTTTGGCCTAAAAACGATATAGGTGGTCATTCCGAGTTGTTCGCTATTTTTTTCGTTCGCACAAGGTATGTGCAAAATTGCGAACATGTTGCAAAATTGCGAAATTCCGCCCCCAACGTGTTTTTGCTAATTCGTACGCAGTATTACACAAAGTGGGCGTACGCCAAATGACATCGCAACAATGCGAAACCATCGCAGCAATGCGAAACCATCGCATTAACACATACTTCATCGTAAAAATACAAAGTTTTAGTAGATTTACACATTCATCTTAAAAGTGCACACTTTTGCGGACAAACGCACCACAATGTGGTTTTTTTTTTCCTATTAAGTGGAATTACACCTTTCTGTTAAAAGTCCACAAGCCCTCCTCAATTACGAAGCCAATTAGTGTAAGGAATTGTAATGTTCATGATCAATTAAGTCTTTTAAAAATACCTGAGGAACACTTTGTAGGGATAATTGTCCCGCAACATTTATTTGTTAAAATTAGAAATATAGATGTTTGAAATGTGCCTGTTCTAATTTTTTATAAAAAAATTTTGGTGTTGAGTTTAATTTTGTGAATGAAGGTGTTTGCATGTTTATTTAGACAATAACAACCTTTTGTTTTTAATTTGGTTTTTTAAATAAACCTACGTTAGATGTGTGAAATGTTTAAGGTAATAAATGTATGATAGGCAATCTGCTGTTCCTTTATTGCATTAATAAACACAACACCCGCTTAACTTTAAATATGATTTTTTTTTTTTTAAATAAAAATAGAAAATGTAACATGTATTTTTTTTTTTTTTTACAAAAATGAATCAAGCTAATTTTTTAAGCTGCTCCACACAAGCCAGCATGGATTGCAGATTTTGCTGCATTGTTGCCAGAATGCCCGCAAAAGTGGTGGGATCTCCAACTGCAACATCTGTAATTAAGAGGCAACATAAACATTACTAACTTACTTACATTACCTATTCTACAAGCAAGGAACAAACCACACTTTAATGCAGGCATGTCTAAACTGCGGCCCTCCAGCTGTTGTGAAACTACATATACCAGCATGCCTTGACACAGTTTTGGGGTCCGAGAATGCAAAAGCTGTGTCAGGGCATGCTGGGATGTGTAGTTTCTCAACAGCTGGAGGGCCGCAATTTGGACTGGCCTGCTTGAATGGCAAAGTTACTACATCATGGCTGTTTTTATGAAAAATCATTAGCAGAACAACACACAAGCCTGCTCTGAATTTTTTACAAATTTTGCTTTGAAAAGTGTACCAGACCATGGGATACATTTACTACTATGTGAGTTCTATTTAAGATGGAACGTTGACCATAGCAAACAATCCAAATTAAGAATATTATATTGTAGAAGTGGTTCAAACAAATTAAAGTATAATCGTATTGGTTGCTAGGGGCAACATCCCATGTTAAAGAGAACTACCATCTTAGTAAATGTTACACCATGTTGGCATTCATTCACATCTGGAGTGACGAGAATACAATTTTTGGGTTGTCCCTGCATCATCACAATTCATATCAACATCTTCAGAAGGACAACATATCCTAGCATGCCCACACTCCCTGAAAGCCGCCCTTACTAAATAAGGACAAACAGGTTTGTTTAAATCCAATAAGCATTTTGTGAGTGTAACTTTCACACCACAAATCATTGTGTCGTTAGGCTGGCTAACAAAGTGAAGCATGTTATTTGAAAGTGCAAACATTATGAATACACAGGCACAAGTGTAAAAGACCAACAACATACTCCACTCAGGTATAAATGTTACCCAGAAAACCTAGCACATATAAACACTGTTGTCCTAGCAACCCTGTCGACCTAATGAGTGTCGACCTAGAGTGGTCACACAAAACATTGCACACATAAACACTGTACATATAATGACACTCTCAAAAATGTAAATGCAACATCTAGACCATGATGAAGAACACAAACCTTTTCCCTTGGTGCAAGATTTCCAACAGTACAACACTGCATGTTTTGTTATTGTAAGTGTAAGTAGGTAATCATTAATTTTAAAATGTTAAAACACTTACTTTCTTCACCAACATGAGGACTCCCCAAAGCTTCCACAGGTGCTTCTTCTGCCCATTCACTGGGTGGGGAAGGCGGCTGGATGGGGAAGGCGGCTGGATGGGGGAAGGAGGAGGGATTGGGGAAGGAGGAGGGATTGGGGAAGGAGGCTGGATGGGGGAAGGAGGAGGGATTGGGGATGTCATTTCAGAGGGTGGGTCTGATTGAGAGGGCGAGGGGGGCGGAGAGAGTGTTTGGGCAATAGAGGGTGAGGGGGGCTGAGAAGGGGACTGGGAAGGAGAAGGAGAAGGGGACTGGGAAGAAGAGGGGGCCTGAGAAGGAGAAGGAGAGGGGGCCTGAGAAGTGGACTGGGAAGGAGAAGGAGAAGGGGACTGGGAAGAAGAGGGGGCCTGAGAAGGAGAATGAGAAGGGGGCTGAGAAGGAGAAGGAGAGGGGGCCTGAGAAGTGGACTGGGAAGGAGAAGGAGAAGGGGACTGGGAAGAAGAGGGGGCCTGAGAAGGAGAATGAGAAGGGGGCTGAGAAGGAGAAGGAGAGGGGGCCTGAGAAGTGGACTGGGAAGGAGAAGGAGAAGGGGACTGGGAAGAAGAGGGGGCCTGAGAAGGAGAATGAGAAGGGGGCTGAGAAGGAGAAGGAGAGGGGGCCTGAGAAGGAGAAGTGGAGGGGGGCTGAGAAGGGGACTGGGAAGTGGAGGTGGACTGGGAAGGGGAGGGGGGCTGAGAAGGGGGCTGGTCTGGGCTCCCTGCAGCAGCTTGCCGTTGTGGTGGTCCTAGAATGACATATGTATTTTATGTGGTGTTGCCTGACAAATTTAAAAAGCAACATTAGTAAATTACACTGTTCTGTCCCATGTAAAAGACGCAGGGCTCACATTATTTTGTTTGGCTAATTTTTAATCTGGTGATGTTGTCCATAGCAACCAATCTGATTATACGTAACATTTTTAAAGCTCATTACAGAATCTATTCGATTTACTCATATTGATTGTTATAGGCAACATTACCAGATCTAAAATCAACCCACCTTATGAAATTTACACCACTGAGCAAGTTATTTGGTACAGTTTACAGCCTGTGTAGCAATTCTGTACAACAAAATGCACTTGTTTAGAATCACTCTGCTACAGTCAGTACTGCTTGCCCTAACCACACACACTGTCATATTTATTTAACTAGTTCAGTCAGTGTGGCAATTTAGACAATATTACTTAGTGTAAATTTGCAAAGTTTTTGCTAATATTACTTAGTGTAAATTTGCACAGTTTTTGCTAATAATCTCTGTGTTATTTAATATATTTTACTTACTGCGCCCACGCAGTTGCCGGATTTGCTGGCGGAGCTCCGCCAACAGTTCCGGCGTCCGCCTGCGGAGATCACTCCATCTCCTCTCCAACTGTATGATGGTCCGCCTGCTGCGGACGCGCGTCCTCAGTAGGTGGCGGACCTCCGCGTAGGCCTCGCGCTTTACCCGATTAGGTACAAAGCGCCCTACGCGGCCTACGCGGCGGTCCATCACCGCCACCAGCATGCGGAGCTTACGCCGGGTGAACGGTGCTGCACGCATCATGGCAATGGCGTTTTCCATATTTGGGCATATATTTATAGTGTGTGTTGGCATGTGATTGGTGGAAAATCTATGCTGTCATCTGCATAAACTTTATTGATGTGTGCATTGAATAAACTTTATTGATGTCTGCAGTGCTGTGAAGAGCAGAGGGGTTCGTTCGCTATAGCGGAAATTCGCAGTCGCGGAAGAGCATGATAATCAACGAACCTATTCTCACAATTACACACACACACACACACACACACACTTTTACTTAAAAGTTATAATCAATCAGTGTACTCACCACATTTTGTATGAACAATCAGCAGCACAGTCACAAAGTTTACAACATTTAGTATCATATGTTGTGTTTTTGTTTTGGAAAACAGGATTAGACAACAAAAAAAAGTTAATACAACAATTAAACAACTTAACAATATTTTACAAAGAATACAAACATTGTAAGGTTAACATGTTTGATTATTTACAGAAACAACTAATAATATATTCACACACACCAAAACAATTACACAATGACCTTTCAATAGCTACATAAATGACATCAGAGCAAAATGAACATAAACAGACAGTGTTTATTTAAAAAAATCAAATATTTGAAAAAAAAAAAAAAAAAAAAACACTATACCTGAAATATTCTTGCACAATGCGTGCCCTTACTTCGCTTCCCCTCCGGGAAACACTCCCCCCACCGAATCTCCGCCCAACCCCTGGCTCCTCATCTGGAAATTCCTCTGTGTGAGGAAGCTCAACGCAACTCCTTACAGCGATGTTATGTAGAATAGCGCACAGGACCACTATTTTACTTACCATCTCCGGCGAATACATGATGTCGCCACCAGTGCGGTGGAGCACACGAAAGCGTCCTTTAAGGACACCAATCGTGCGCTCCACCAGCTGTCTAGTGGCAGTAAGCGCAGAGTTAAATGCCGTCTGTGGTCCTGGCCTGGGCTTACTGTAAGGAGTCATGAGCCAGGGGGTGCAAGGATATCCATGGTCTCCTGTTTGATGAGAAGACAAGAAAAAAATTAGAATGTAAAATGTTAAAATATTATTGTAAGTAAATAAACAAAAACACTCACCCAATAACCACATGTCTTGTCTTTCCATCGATCTTAATCTGTGCCATATATCTGATTGTCTAATGACATGGGCATCATGGGAGTTCCCCGGGAACTTAGCATTCAGGGACAGGATCTGGAGAGATGGCCCATAAACAACCATTACATTCAGAGAATGAAACAGTTTCCTGTTTCTATAAATTTCTTCATTATGTCTTGGTGGTACAATAGCTACATGTGTGCCATCCACAGCCCCAATAACATGTGGGAAGCGACTACCACCTTCCTCAAATTGCCGCTTCACCACATCTAGGGCCCCAACATTCAAAAGCATAGCAATAAATTGCTTAACGCGCTTAATAAAAGCCTGGCTGACACGCCGCAGGACCTTACTGAACTGGCCCTGCGACATGCCAACCAGATCGCCCACAACATGCTGGTATGAACCAGTGGCCACAAAATGTAACATAGCAAGGAATTGTGTCAATGCTGGTATTGCTGTAGGATACCTAATGGATTGTTCTAGATCACTCTCTATTATGGAGAGAGTGTCTAGGATTAGATGAGGTGGCAGCCTATATCTGCGCACAACCACATCATCAGGCATCCCAAAAAGGAGGACACGGGTACGGAAAATTGGTGGCCTAGCACGCCTCCGTTGCCTTGGATGATGAGGAGCCGGTTGCGGTTGGAGGGCTTGCAGCGGTTGGGGTGGGAGTGGTTCCGTGGGTTGGGGTGGGAGGGCTTCAGCTGCCACATGAATGGACATCACCAACTTAAAATGAAGGTAAGAATCAATTTATTTAAAAATAAACATTGTCAGCCATAATCAAAGTCAACGTGTATGGGTGTTAACTTACTGGAGGAGCATACTCCATTTCTTCAAGAATAAAATACGGGTACAAAACAAAAAATTGGGAACAAAACAAAAAGAAACCTTTAGCTAATTATTTTAAACATAGGTTAACAACACTAAAAAAAAGGATTTGAGATTTCAAACATACCCATATAATAACTGCCACAATATATAATAAAACAACTAAGTATGAATAAAGTTATTTTTAAAGCAGATCTTTATCTTTAAATAAATTAACAAGGTGGTCCTTTAGTAGCTAATACAGCAAAAATCAGCCCTACTTTGTCAAAAGTAAATGCTTTGTAAACCAAGAAATAACACCTGCAAGAGAGAGAAATGGACCCCCCCCCAAAAAAAAAAAACACTTGCTACAAACACACTCCAGGACACACAGGGAATGGCTACTTACCTGCTCAAGATATAAAACTTCAAATTTGTGCAAAACGTAAAGCAAAAATCCACCTACTTGGCACAAAACAAAAGAGAGGAATGAAATCCCACAATGAGACACCTACAAGAGACACAGAATGAGTCTAAGAGATCATATAGACAATTACAACAAACAGCAGCACACACAGGGAATGGCTACTTACCTGCTCAAGATATAAAACTTCAAATGTGTGCAAAACATAAAGCAAAAATCCGCCTACTTGGCACAAAACAAAAGAGAGGAATGAAATCCCACAATGAGACACCTACAAGAGACACAGAAGGAGTCTAAGAGATCATATAGACAATTACAACAAACAGCAGCACACACAGGGAATGGCTGCTTACCTGCTCAAGATATAACACTTCAAATGTGTGCAAAACGTAAAGCAAAAATCCGCCTACTTGGCACAAAACAAAAGAGAGGAATGAAATCCCACAATGAGACACCTACAAGAGACACAGAAGGAGTCTAAGAGATCATATAGACAATTACAACAAACAGCAGCACACACAGGGAATGGCTACTTACCTGCTCAAGATATAACACTTCAAATGTGTGCAAAACGTAAAGCAAAAATCCGCCTACTTGGCACAAAACAAAAAATAGGACTGTAATCCCACAATGAGACACCTACAAGAGACACAGAAGGAGTCAAGAGATCAAACTGTGCAAACAATATAACATACACAATGTAAAGTACAGGTCAGAAAAAAACAAATATGGCATACTAAACCATTTAAATATCAAACAGATATTCTCCAAAATACATAAACCCAGTTCCATTGCACCACCATACATACTTGGCTTGATAATTGACTAATGTAAGAATACTCACAAAAGAAACTTAGCCAAAAAAGCGCACTACGCTATACATGTTAAAAGCAAATAAACGGACATCTGTCTGCAAGACAATGCTAAAACTACTCACTCTGCAAAGTTGGGCAAAAGACGACCACCTTCTCTGTAAACACACAGCAAACACACAGCAGCTTCTTTCATCATACACCTACTCACACAGGCTGCAAACCATGCTCTTAAATAAGCAGTACAATCAGTCACACAATTAGCATAATTTACACCTGTGTAAATTTACACCTGTGTAAATTAACGCTGCGCACGTAGCTATAAATACCTACACACCTGTGCGTACAGAACATGTCATTACCAACATGTCATTACCAACATGGCTACTCGTGAGGATTTTGCAGCAGAGATGGACCGCTTGCAGCGGGAGCAGGCAGAATTGGCTCAAAGACGTAACGCATTGCGTCGGAGAATGCTGGAATCGGCCTCTGCGGATTGTGAAGACGCAGGACCCAGTACTAGAGACATTCCAGCTTCTGAGACCCAGCAGTTAAGCGGGGGTACCCTGCCAGACAGACATACTGGGGAAACTGAGGGAGATTCAGCATTAGCCGCACAACCACAACATACAGAAGCTGCTAGTGACGAGGAAGATGGTGAGGAGCAACAGGACCAAAGCTCACAGGCTACTTCAAGGCACAAAAAAAGGCAGCCCGCATTCACTAAGAGGGAGTTGCATGTTTTGGTGACGCAGGCCATGTCAAAAATTCATAGAGGGCCGAAAAACATGGGTGCTGCTACGAAAGATCGCATCTGGAGGGACATCACTCATTCTGTCAATGAAGTCGGCTCTATCGTCCGAACATCACAGGAAGTTAGACGACGGTAAGTGTATATTGGCAGTCCATTATGTGTGCTAAGTATTTGTAAAAAGCTAGTTACATGTGATGTTGTCTATAGCAAACAAATGCATAACATGTGTCCTATATATTAAAGCCTTTATTTTTAATACTCTACCTTGCCCCTATTTTTCAAAACATATTTAGTTGGGCCGACTTCAAATCCCGCCTGAAGGGCAAGAGGGCTGCGGAGTGGAATGCCTCGAGGGCTACAGGGGGAGGACCAGCTGTCGCTGTGGAGTATACAGAGTTGGAGGAGATGGCGATGGACTGTGTCAGTTATGAGGAGGGGACAGGGGTGTCTCATATGGACACGGACCTGCCTGAAATCCTGACGGCACATGACTTGCCAGGTAAGTTTACACACATATTTTTTAAGTTTTAAATTTATAAAAACAAAAGTCTCATATTGTTTGTTTCTACTCTTTTTCCACACATTCTTCTATTTGCTTTGCACATAACACAGCACAGGGGGGTGAGCAGGTCGAGTCACAGGAGGGTTATGTGGCTGAGGCTGAGGTGGAGGGACCTAGTGGGTCTGGTAGTGTGGGACCCCAAATCCCACCTATCCAGGTTCCAACTGGCCCACCCACCCAACCCTCTGCTATCCCGGAGATCCTGCTTGAAATAGCTAGGTATGGTGAGAGCCTAAATGCATTTCAGGACAGGATGATCCGGGAGGTAAGCCAGATAGCTGTCAGGCTCACTGAGCACAGAACCAGTGTGGAGCAAGGTGTTGCTCAACTCTGCCAAGGTCTGGCAGAGATCAGGCAGGGACAAGATCATCTTGCCTCCTCATTCCAAAGCCTTGCAAATAACATCTTGCAAGGGCTCCAGGCCATCGCTGTCTCCCTTGCCCACAGTGGCAGAGAGCCAGCCACATCGGCTCCCTCCCCTGCCCCTGCCCAGGAAGAACATCCCACTGGGCAGGGACCACGAAGGTCGCTCCGCAGACCAAGCCAAGAAGAACAGCATCAGGCGGGGACAAAAAAAAGAAAGTGATGTCTCTCCAGATGGGCAGCACCCATGTTTTTCATGTTGTCTCTATGTTTTTTTTGTGTTGGCTTGTGTGGCCAGAATGGATAACTCCCTCTTAGTGAAATGTATTATATATGTTTTGATATATTGTAGCCTGTGAGCTTTTTTTCCTAAACACCAGAGCCATCTTCCTCTTCCTAGTGTGCTGTGTATTGTTGTGTTTGTGTGGTGGCTCATGAATCTTTCTCAGTTGCCCAAATATATTTGTCTGGCAGGGTGTTTACACCATATTATTTATTTGCAATTAAAATATGATTTTGTCAGAAGCTGGAGTTTCCCTAGTACTGAGTTCTGCTATGTCATTTGTGTCAGTGGCATCTGCTTGCTGCTTGGTCCATCTTTGCCTGTGATACTCACCTGTAGCCATGTTGTTTTGATCCCAAAATATATTACAGCAGTAATAAAACAAAATTTAATTTAAAAATTTGTGTACTTTCTTAAAGTTAATGCATTATGTTAATCTTAGTCCTGGAAAGTTTAGCAAAGCATATAGACACTTGGGGAACAAGGGAACAATCTTAAAAAAAATACAAGCATTGCATCTTTAAAAATGCAACAGGTATGCCTTGCACCACACTTTAATGTCCATATTCCAAAAATAGTCACAACTCGGGATTTTATTTACTATGGGCAACAGGACATAATTTTAAACATTGACAGATATTCTAACCAAATAAAAAAGTTTTATTTATGCAAAAAAATAAGTGTATGCTGCATTATGTTGGTCCTGAGATTTGGAATATACAAAGGTAACATTTTATGTAGCTTAGATGTTGCTGATGTAGTTTATAAATTTGGTTAATTTCACTTGTTTGCATTTGGTAGTATTACACACATTAAAACATGCACTTAACAACAATGTTTAGCCAAACACTTGGCCCTAAATAAAAACCTTATTTGGCAGCGTGACAGATTTATAGGTGCTTAGATTAAACATGTAATGTGTCCACACAATTGCTGTTTGCAGTACTTCAGCAGTGCAGTGTTTAGCAAGTAATTGGACAACAGATGAATGGGCTCTCCAATTAACTGCTAATTAGTACATACACACTTGTAACACTACTTCGCAAATGCAGAGTAACTGCAGACCTACTCGGCTGCTGCGTAAAGATTGCAAGGAATTGCTATGTTAGGTTTAACAGCGACAATGCATTTATACGAAAAACACGCCTACTGCTAATTGCATACTTCCACACTATACGCCCACTTTTACGCCCATGTCGGAAGATTGCGAAGTCGCGCCTCTGTCACGCCTTCGCCACTCCCCGTTTTTGTTTCTGTGTAACGAGCAATTTCCTTTGTAGTATTTCTGCACAAGTGTCGTATCGCAATGCTCGCGCATGCGTATTTCCGCTTTTGCGCATGCGCGTTTTGATGATATCTGCCCGTTTGCGATGCGATGATTCTCTGCGAACAACTCGGAATGAGGGCCATTGTGAGGTGTGAGGTGTTCAGAATAGACTGGAAATGAGTGGAAATTAATGTTATTGAGGTTAATAATACTGTAGGATCAAAATAACCCCAAAAGTCTGTGATTTTAGCTGTTTTTGTGTTTTTTTTTTAAATCATCCTGATCCAAAACCAAAACTAGAAAAGGGTGGTTTGGGCAAAACCAATTCAGATCCAAAACACGAGCGATGATCCGGATCCAAAACCAAAACACGAAAAGTGCCCGCCGCACATCTCTAGTATAAACCTAAGTGTCTTCTAAGCGCATCATATGCATGGAAGCAACAAAAGCAGATGTGTAATGCTGTAGCTACTTACTGAGTGAGACGTCCAGTTTTTGTGGAACTAATTAGTTTGTATTGTTGATACATGTGGTCTGCCGAGAACTTGTGTTGACAGCTTTTTTTTTGTTAAATGTTCTTTTTAATGTACACAATTGGTTTACTTTTTAATTAAAAAATAGAAAGCTGAAGAATGATTTTTAAATAATTTGAATGTTATTTATTTTCTGTAAGAAGATTATTTGTCTCATCTCCAGCTGGTGGTGTTAGAAATGTTGTAGGAGGCCACCGCTGCTTCGTTATCTTACAGTTCTCTCTTAGGAACATCTCTGCCCCCTTTAAAAATATAACAATATTAAGCTATTTTACAGCGATGGAACATGATGGTGTTCGGAGCTCCTTCCCAATCCTGATTTCCAGCGGCCTCATTACAAATCACAGGATCCCACATGGTTTGGGAAATTCTGGAATGTGACTGATTTTTTCTTGATTTTTAAAAAAAAATATTAATGTTGGGAAATTTGTAATGATGGGGGTATTTGTGAGGGGATCCGGTCTGAAGGTCAACACTGTCTAGGTCGACAATGTTTAGGTCGACCACTATAGGTCGACAGTCACTAGGTCGACATGGATGGAAGGTCGACAGGGTTTCTAGGTCGACATGTGCTAGGTCGACAGGTCTAAAGGTTGACATGAGTTTTTCAAAAAAAATTTCTTTTCTTGCATTTTTTCATACTTAACGATCCACGTGGACTACGATTGGAACGGTAATCTGTGCCGAGCGAAGCGGCAGCAAAGCGAGGCACCTTGCCCAAAGCATGGCGAGCGAAGCGAGCCATGCTAGGGGACACGGTGCACTAATTTGGGTTCCCAGTCACTTTACGAAGAAAACGACAAAAAAAAACACCTCATGTCGACCTTTAGACCTGTCGACCGACCACATGTCGACCTAGAAGCCCCGTCGACCTTCCATCCATGTCGACCTAGTGACTGTCGACCTATAGTGGTCGACCTAACCATTGTCGACCTAGATACTGTCGATTTGATGAACCACACCCATTTGTGAGGTGGGCAAAGAGTTTAATCCAGACAGTAATTGTATTTATATATTGTATTGTATGTCGGTAACATTTTTATTTATTTCTGAAACACATAGGTGCTCTTATGGCCTTATTCAGGTGTGTTAGCAAACCAAAAAAGTCCACTAATGGGCAAAACCATGTGCACTGCAGGTGGGGCAGATGTAACATGTGCAGAGAGAGTTAGATTTGGGTGGGGTGTGTTCAGTGGCGCAGGTAGAAATTTTTTACTTAGTGGTACTGATAGCTAAAATGGGTGTGGTCATGAGGGGGCATGGTCACACAAAACTAGGGGAGTTGCTACATGACAATAGGGGCATTTACACATTATGCCACACACCGTAATGCCCCTTACACATTATGCCAAACACCGTAATGCCTTACATATTATACCACACACCGTAATGCCCATTACACATTATGCCACACACAGTTGTGCCACTGACACCATTTTATGTCCCACACACAAAAATGCCCCTTATAAATTATGCACCAGTGGAGGGCTGATGGTACTGCGTACCACCACCAAATTTCTTAATGGTACTCCATACAACACCGTACCACCCTACTTTCAGCACTGGGTGTGTTCACAACCGCTCAGCACACATCTCTCCCCCCGCTCCGCACAGCGCGATGTGTGCTGAGCGTGCGGGGGGAGCCGCTCATTTCACCCAGCGGGTGAAGTGAGCGACCCGCTTGATTGGCCTGCATGCAGGCCAATCTAGCACCAGCGATAGCGATGTGCGGGGCCGCGCATCACTATCGCTGAGGGGGGTACACACGGAGAGATCACTGCTTAAAATCTAAGCAATCTAGTCAGATTGCTTAGATTTTAAGCAGCGATCGCTCCGTGAGTACCCCCCTTAAGTTGCAGTGTGATAATAAAGCAGCCAGTATTTACCCTGCACAGAAACAATATAACCCAACCTGAATAACCTTCTTTGAGTGTTATATTCATTGAACGTTTTTCCTTTAAGATGTTCCTTGGAGCCAAACATGGACCAAAATCGTCATAGTAACTGGTGCAGGAATCTGGTTCCAGGAGGCTTATGTAGTCTGTAGTTATGTGTCACTGTAATAACCAAAACTCTGTTGTTTTCTTTTGCCAATATCTCCTTTATTTGAAAGTAATACTGGATGACACTGTGACCCGTGGAAGGATAATAGAAACAAATATGGATCTTGTATTCAACTCTGAACGCCATTGGGTGTTTATACTAACCTTGGTGTCCTCCATCAACGTACTGTAGCAGAGAGTAAAAACTGCAGAGAGCTGTGTTGGCAGAAACAGAAGATCACTGAAATAACAGAGAAGTTTCCAGAAAGGCTCTTCCAAACTGTTCTCTGGCCAATTTTACACATTAAAGGATCCTGGTGAGGTAACTATTTTAGGAGCGTTCCAAAGGATCACACTTGGCTAGACAGGTGAAGCCTGGAGTTGCTGACACACAATCAACAGATCAAAATACTGGGAAACACATAGGCCCTCATTCCGAGTTGTTCGCTCGTTATTTTTTTCCGCTACGGAGCGATTAGTCGCAAACTGCGCATGCACAATGTTCGCAGTGCGCCTGAGCCAAGTAAATTTGCACAAAAGTTTGGTATTTTACTCACGGCCTAACAAGGTTTTTTCATCGCTCTGCTGATCGTAGTGTGATTGACAGGAAGTGGGTGTTTCTGGGCGGAAACTGACCGTTTTCTGGGAGTGTGCGGAAAAACGCAGGCGTGACAGGGAAAAACGCGGGAGTGTCTGGAGAAACGGGGGAGTGTCTGGACGAACGCTGGGTGTGTTTGTGACGTCAAACCAGGAACGAAACTGACTGAACTGATCGCAGTGTAGGAGTAAGTCTCGAGCTACTCAGAAACTGCTAAGAAATTTCTATTCGCAATTCTCCTAATCTTTCGTTCGCAATTCTGCTATGCTAAAATACACTCCCAGAGGGCGGCGGCTTAGCGTGTGCAATGCTGCTAAAAGCAGCTAGCGAGCGAACAACTCGGAATGAGGGCCATAGTGCATTCCTCCTAACCATGTATTCCTTATTCTACACTGGGAACCAGGTGAGGCAACCATTTTGGGCCCACCACTTTGGTTGCTATGTGCAAACAAACGGTACATGGAGATAAGGCGTGCATTGATAAAAGAACAGTGCGCTAACAGAATACCCCCACATCTCAATTTCAATAGATTGCTCATCCCACCCTAGAAAGTACTCAGCGAGGCAACCATCTAGAGGGTCATTCAGATCTGATCACTACTGTGCGTTTTCACACAGTGGGCGATCAGGTCATAACAGCGCATGCGTATGCACCGCAATGCGCACGCGCGTCAGACAACAACAACGGGGATCGCCGGTCAGCGACGGGATAGTCCGTAAAATCCAATTGTATGGGCGTTCGCAAAGTGATTGACAGGAGGAAGCCGTTTGTGGGTGGAAACTGACCGTTTTCTGGGAGTGTTCTGGGAAACGCAGGCATGCCCGAGCGTTTTCAGTGAGGGTGTCTAAGCTCCGGCCCCGATCAGCCTGATTAAATCGCACTGCAGGAATAAGTCCTGGGCTGCGCATAGACCGCACACACAGAATTTTAGCAGCTCAGTGTACACAGCGCATCACACACACTCCCCCTGTAGGCGGCGACTGTTTGAATGCAGGGCAGCAAAAAACGCAGCCCGACGATCAGATTTGAATTACCCCTAGACATACTACAGACTACAGTGAGCAGGACGAGCCACTCACCGAATCGCCATATGCGGTGGGAATATCAAGAAAGGAGAGAAAATAGTCGAAGTGGACAATGAAGTTCTGTGTTTCTATGGGATGAATTCACAGAGGATGGAGTTCCAACCGGTGTGTAACCCATATTACCCACTGGCAGTTCTGTCAGACTTCAGCAGTTACATTCAACCGGGTCCCCGGGAGTGATGGTGACTTCCTGCTGCACTTATCCAGGAGCTATACTATCACCTTCTCTGATGGTTATCCCCAGCATCCATAAGTATTCCATTGTGGGTGGTCTCCACTCACCGGCATAGTGCAGTGTTCCCTCTTGCAGTGACCGCAAGACTTCCAGGATGTAGTCCTATGGTACAATTACCATAACCCCTAACCCAATCCCCTGAACTAACTCTAACCCCTAACCCAAACCGCTAAACTAACCATAATACTCTTACCCCTAACCCTAATACCATAACCTTAAAGGGCAGACTGGATGGGCCATACGGTTCTTATCTGATGTCAAAGTCTATGTAACAGAAGACCTGTGAAATTACATGGAACTGTTGCTGCTCTTATAAATCCTCATTGGTCCTGTGTCCGGAGCTGTTTGGTGCCTTTACGCCTGATGAAGATGATAGAGATGAAGGTTACTGGAGAAGCAGAAGCAGGTTGTGCCTCCTGCCTAAGTTGCCTAAAGGATGTTGGTTGACTGTCGGCAATGATTTGAATGGTGCTGAGACAGTGCCAGAATCACTGACTGCAGGATTTGCTCTTCTCACAAGTTGGTTCCATGTGGCAGTCATGATATATTTCCGCAACGCTTGGAAGAATGTTTTCTCTGCTGCTTTGGAAGTACTTTCCTCTTGCCCAAAAGGGCATACCTATAGCCACAGTAGACCATGCACCAGCTTTGGTGCCGAAGATGAAAACTGTGTCGTAAAGTATAAACTTAATGAGTCTTCATAAACTAAATCCCACAGGCTGGAACACTGTATGATTTTGAAAATAATAAAGATCAAATGACTATAGGGGAAATTTATCAAGCCTTGAAGAGAGAAAAATAAGATTTTACTTACCGATAAATCTATTTCTCGTAGTCCGTAGTGGATGCTGGGGACTCCGTCAGGACCATGGGGATATAGCGGCTCCGCAGGAGACAGGGCACAATAATAAAAGCTTTAGGATCAGGTGGTGTGCACTGGCTCCTCCCCCTATGACCCTCCTCCAAGCCTCAGTTAGGATACTGTGCCCGGACGAGCGTGCATAATAAGGAAGGATATTGAATCCCGGGTAAGACTCATACCAGCCACACCAATCACACCGTACAACCTGTGATCTGAACCCAGTTAACAGTATGATAACAACGAAGGAGCCTCTGAAAAGATGGCTCACAACAAGAATAACCCGATTTTTGTAACAATAACTATGTACAAGTATTGCAGACAATCCGCACTTGGGATGGGCACCCAGCATCCACTACGGACTACGAGAAATAGATTTATCGGTAAGTAAAATCTTATTTTCTCTGACGTCCTAGTGGATGCTGGGGACTCCGTCAGGACCATGGGGATTATACCAAAGCTCCCAAACGGGCGGGAGAGTGCGGATGACCCTGCAGCACCGAATGAGAGAACTCCATGTCCTCCTCAGCCAGGGTATCAAATTTGTAGAATTTAGCAAACGTGTTTTCCCCTGACCAAGTAACTGCTCGGCAAAGTTGTAAAGCCGAGACTCCTCGGGCAGTCGCCCAAGATGAGCCCCCTTCCTTTTGGAATGGGCTTTTACCGGTTTTGGCTGTGGCAGGCCTGCCACAGAATGTGTAAACTGAATTGTATTACAAATCCAGCGAGCAATCGTCTGCTTAGAAGCAGGAGCACCCATTTTGTTGGGTGCATACAGGCTAAACAGCGAGTCAGATTTTCTGACTCCAGCCTTCCTGGAAACATATTTTTCAGGGCCCTGACAACGTCAAGTAACTTGGAGTCCTCCAAGTCCCTAGTACCCGCAGGTACCACAATAGGTTGGTTCATGTGAAAAACAGAAAACACCTTAAGGAGAAATTGAGGACGAGTCCTCAATTCTGCCCTGTCAGAATGAAAAATTAAGTAAGGGCTTTATATATGATAAAGCCGCCAATTCTGACACACGCCTGGCTGAAGCCAGGGCTAATAGCATCGTCACCTTCCATGTGAGATATTTTAAGTCCACAGTGGTGAGTGGTTCAAACCAATGTGACTTTAGGAAACTCAAAACAACATTGAGATCCCAAGGTGCCACTGGGGCACAAAAGGAGGCTGTATATGCAGTACCCCTTTTACAAACATCTGAACGTCAGGCACTAAAGCCAGTTCTTTCTGGAAGAAATTCGACAGGGCCGAAATTTGAACCTTAATGGACCCTAATTTTAGGCCCATAGACAGTCCTGTTTTCAGGAAATGTAGGAAACGACCCAGTTGGAATTCCTCTGTAGGGGCCTTCTTGGCCTCACACCACGCAACATATCTTCGCCAAATGCGGTGAAAATGTTTTGCGGTTACATCCTTCCTGTCTTCGACCAGGGTAGGGATGACTTCATCTGGAATGCCCTTTCAGGATCCGGCATTCAACCGCCATGCCGTCAAACGCGGCCGCGGTAAGTCTTGGAACAGACAAGGCCCCTGCTGGAGCAGGTCCTTTCTTAAAGGTAGAGGCCACGGGTCTTCCGTGAACATCTCTTGAAGTTTCGGGTACCAAGTCCTTCTTGGCCAATCCGGAACCACGAGTATCATTCTTACTCATCTCCCTCTTATGATTCTCAGTACTTTTTGTATGAGAGGCATAGGAGGGAACACATACTCTGACTGGTACATCCACAGTGTTACCAGAGCGTCCACCGCTATTGCCTGAGGGTCCCTTGACCTGGCGCAATATCTAGTTTTTTGTTCAGGCGGGACGCCATCATGTCCACCTTTGGTTTTTCACAACGGTTTACAATCATGTGGAAGACTTCCCGATGAAGTCCCCACTCTCCCGGGTGGAGGTCATGCCTGCTGAGGAAGTCTGCTTCCCAGTTTTCCACTCCCGGAATGAACACTGCTGAGAGTGTTATCACATGATTTTTCGCCCAGCGAAGAATCCTTGCAGTTTCTGCCATTTCCCTCCTGCTTCTTGTGCCGCCCTGTCTGTTTACGTGGGCGACTGCCGTGATGTTGTCCCACTGGATCAATACCGGCTGACCTTGAAGCAGAGGTCTTGCTAAGCTTAGAGCATTGTAAATTGCCCTTAGCTCCAGTATATTTATGTGGAGAGAAGTCTCCAGACTCGATCACACTCTCTGGAAATTTTTTCCTTGTGTGACTGCTCCCCAGCCACTCAGGCTGGCATCCGTGGTCACCAGGACCCAGTCCTGAATGCCGAATCTGCGGCCCTTTCATAGATTAGCACTCTGCAGCCACCGCAGAAGAAACACCCTTGTCCTTGGAGACAGGGTTATCCGCTGATGCATCTGAAGATGCGATCCGGACCATTTTTCCAGCAGATCCCACGTAAAGGTTCTTGCGTGAAATCTACCGAATGGGATCGCTTTGTAAGAAACCACCATTTTTCACAGGATCCTTGTGCAATGATGCACTGATACTTTTCCTGGTTTTAGGAGGTTCCTGACTAGCTCGGATAACTCCCTGGCTTTCTTCTCCGGGAGAAAACATCCTTTTCTGGACTGTGTCCAGAATCATCCCTAGGAACAGTAGACGTGTCGTCGGAAAAAACTGCGATTTTGGAATATTTAGAATCCACTCGTGCTGTCGTAGAACTACTTAAGATAGTGCTACTCCGACCTCCAACTGTTCTCTGGACCTTGCCCTTATCAGGAAAGCGTCCATATTTCTTTTAAGAAGAATCATCATTTCGGCCATTACCTTGGTAAAGACCCGGGGTGCCGTGGACAATCCAAACGGCAGCGTCTGAACTGATAGTGACAGTTCTGTACCACGAACCTGAGGTACCCTTGGTGAGAAGGGCAAATTTGGACATGTAGGTAAGCGTCCCTGATATCCAGTGACACCATATCGTCCCCTTCTTCCTGGTTCGCTATCACTGCTCTGAGTGACTCCATCTTGATTTGAACGCTTGTATGTAAGTGTTCAAATATTTCAGATCTCACCTAGCCGTCTGGCTTCAGTACCACAATATAGTGTGGAATAATACCCCTTCCCTTGTTGTAGAAGGGGTACTTTGATTATCACCTGCTGGGAATACAGCCTGTGAATTGTTCCCAATACTGCCTCCCTGTCGGAGGGAGACGTTGGTAAAGCAGACTTCAGGAACTTGTGAGGGGGAGACGTCTCGAATTTCCAATGTACACCTGGGATACTACGTGTAGGATCCAGGAGTCCACTTGTGAGTGAGCCCACTGCGTGCTGAAACTCTTGAGATGACCCCCTACCGCACCTGAGTCCGCTTGTACGGCCCCAGCGTCATGCTGCGGACTTGGCAGAAGCTGTGGAGGGCTTCTGTTCCTGGGAATGGGCTGCCTGCTGCAGTCTTCTTCCCTTTCCTCTACCCCTGGGCAGATATGACTGGCCCTTTTGCCCGCCTGCCCTTATGGGGACGAAAGGACTGAGACTGAAAAGACTGTGTCCTTTTCTGCTGAGATGTGACTTGGGGTAACAAAAGGTGGATTTTTCAGCTGTTGCCATGGCCACCAGGTCCGATGGACCGCCCCTTTATACGGCAATACTTCCATGTGCCGTCTGGAATCTGCATCACCTGGATATGGACATCACATTTACTCTTGATGCCAGAATGCAAATATCCCTCTGCGCATCTCGCATATATAGAAATGCATCCTTAAAATGCTCTATAGTCAATAAAATCTTGTCCCTGAAAGGGTATCAATATTTTCAGTCAGGAAATCCGACCAAGCCCCCTCAGCGCTGCACATCCAGGCTGAGGCGATTGCTGGTCGTAGTATAACACCAGTATATGTGTATATACTTTTAGGATATTTTTCAGCTTCCTATCAGCTGGCTCCTTGAGGGCTGCCGTATCTGGAGACGGTAACGCCACTTGTTTTTATAAGCGTGTGAGCGCCTTATTCACCCTAAGGTGTGTTTCCCAACTCGCCCTAACTTCTGGCGGGAAAGGGTATACCGCCAATAATTTTCTATCGGAGGAAACCCACGTATCATCACACACTTCATTTAATTTATCTGATTCAGGAAAAACTACAAGTAGTTTATTCACACCCTACATAATACCCTTATTTGTGGTACTTGTAGTATCAGAAATATGTAACACCTCCTTCATTGCCCTTAACATGAAACGTGTGGCCCTAAAGGAAAATACGTTTGTTTCTTCACCGTCGACACTGGAGTCAGTGTCCGTGTCTGTGTCTGTGTCGACCGACTGAGGTAAATGGGCGTTTTTACAAGCCCCTGACGGTGTCTGAGACGCCTGGACAGGTACTAATTTGTTTGCCGGACGTCTCATGTCGTCAACCGACCTTGCAGCGTGTTGACATTATCACGTAATTCCTAAATAAGCCATCTATTCCAGTGTCGACTCCCTAGAGAGTGACATCACCAATACAGGCAATTTGCTCCGCCTCCTCACCAACATCGTCCTCCTACATGTCGACACACACGTACCGACACACAGCACACACACAGGGAATGCTCTGACAGAGGACAGGACCCCACTAGCCCTTTGGGGAGACAGAGGGAGAGTTTGCCAGCACACACCAAAAACGCTATAATTATACAGGGACAACCCCTTATACAAGTGTTTTCCCTTATAGCATTTTTATATATGTAATCATATCGCCAAATAAGTGCCCCCCCTCTCTGTTTTAACCCTGTTTCTGTAGTGCAGTGCAGGGGAGAGCCTGGGAGCCTTCCTCACAGCAGAGCTGAGCAGGAAAATGGCGCCGTGTGCTGAGGAGAATAGGCCCCGCCCCCTTTTCGGCGGGCTCTTCTCCCGGAGTTTGTGAGATCTGGCAGGGGTTAAATACATCCATATAGCCTCAAGGGCTATATGTGATGTATTTTAGCCATAAAAGGTATAATACATTGCTGCCCAGAGCGCCCCCCCCAGCGCCCTGCACCCTCAGTGACAGTTGGTGACTGTTGGTGAAGTGTGCTGACAACAATGGCGCACAGCTGCAGTGCTGTGCGCTACCTTATGAAGACTGAAAGTCTTCTGCCGCCTGTTTCTGGACCTCTGGACCTCTTCAACTTCGGCATCTGTAAGGGGGGTCGGCGGCACGGCTCCGGGACGAACCCCAGGGTGAGACCTGTGTTCCGACTCCCTCTGGAGCTAATGGTGTCCAGTAGCCTAAGAAGCAAATCCATCCTGCACGCAGGTGAGTTCACTTCTCTCCCCTAAGTCCCTCGTAGCAGTGAGCCTGTTGCCAGCAGGACTCACTGAAAATAAAAAACCTAACATAAACTTTTATTCTAAGCAGCTCAGGAGAGCCACCTAGATTGCACCCTTCTCGTCGGGCACAAAAATCTAACTGAGGCTTGGAGGAGGGTCATAGGGGGAGGAGCCAGTGCACACCACCTGATCCTAAAGCTTTGATTATTGTGCCCTGTCTCCTGCGGAGCCGCTATATCCCCATGGTCCTGACGGAGTCCCCAGCATCCACTAGGACGTCAGAGAAAAGTGGATAAGTTCCCCAAAGCAACCAATCAGCTGCTAACTGTCATTCATTTAGCACAGGTTTTGAACTGACAGGAACTGGTAGGTTGCTTTGGGCAACTTCCCCACTTTACCGCACTCCAAGGATTGATACATCTCCCCCTATGTATATTTGAGACTAATATGCCAGATTGTTAATCATTAGTAGTCAGTGCTGTTGGCTAACATTGGGTATGACTTTCTGATGGCGCATATCATAATTTGACTCATGAGAACAGAAATTTGCAATGCATCTTTTATACCAGTTTTCTTTCAATAACTGGTTTGATGGGTACAGATATACATCATGAAACCGCTGTCCGGGAAATATTCCAATTCCAAACACTATAACCAGCCTTCCCATAACATCAACATCTCCAGTTCTCAAATACCAAAGTTTAACCCTAATCCCTAAAGGGAACGCTAATCCATAAAATAACCCTAACCCTTATATTGACATATTCACTGTATCAACATTTTCCAGATGTTGACATTATAAACAATATTGACACCATAATTGTTCACTTTCTGGTTGTTGCCATAGTGAACGTCACCTTTGTGACCACAAAACATCTGTAAATGTCTTACAATACTATATATACTGATGATCATCCACAATTTAAGTAGTCTTTTATTTGTAAAGTGATCTGGTACTGTGACTTTTATATTACAAATGCACCCTGCTCATATTGGTGACAGTATGAGAGGTGCGAGGAGAAACTTCATTGACCAATCAGTGGCTTTAGGGTCTTATGAAACAATGATCTTGATCACACACTCATGCGCCAAACCAAGCAGCCTGGATATAGTGGTATGAAGTGTCACCCACACCTCAGAAGTTCAAACAAATGGAAAAAACTTTACCACACCAATTCTCAAGGAATTATCAAACAGCTAACTCACTCTGGGAATCTAGTGGTGTGTTAACCTTTGAATGGAAAAAATATATACATAGTGCAATACTGCATGACATCTAATAAAATGCACCCAAATTTTCCAGCATAAACGCGTACCAGATGAGATGGTCTACACAAGGTAGACAATATTCACTTTTGTCAGGCACAAATCGCCGGCACATAGGCAGTTTGTCTCCCCTTTGATCTTCATGAAATGGGTTCACCCTCCCGATGAGCTCACATGTGCGTAATATGCAAATGAAGAAGGGCTCGATAGTGTAATACCGTAAAACAATTTTAATACAATGCTTAAAAAGAATGAGACAGGTGGACTCTCACCGATTATGTTGGTCTACAATAAAGTAGACAATTGCGCATTCAAAAACAGCCAGGCGTCCCCAGACAAAGTTGATGACAGCGAATGAGTCCTCCACGTGTCCCCAGAATACCAATCCCTTTAGGGTCTATTTACTAAGCCTTGGACGGAGATAAAGTACCAGCCAATCAGCTCCTAACTGTCACAGGCTGTGTTTGAAAAATTACAGTTCGGAGCTGGTTGGCTGGTACTTTATCTCTCCCCACTTTATCTCCATGCAATGCTTAGTAAATAGACCTCTAATACTTTAAACCATCTTGTATATTTACAATGGGATGTAACACAATGGAATTAGGAGCTACAGTAGTTCAGATGCCATGATTTGATTGGTCAGAATGTGGAGAGATGTGGGCTCTGAGCGAGACTATAGGAACAGGAGCTGGAGAAGTTTAAGATGTTCCTATAGTCTCGCTCAGAGCCCACATCTCTGCACATTCTGACCAATCAAATCATGGCATCTGAACTACTGTAGCTCCTAATTCACTAGCTGCTAGCTACTGTGGTGGTGGATCTACAATAGGCTTTGACTCATTATAAGGGACAACAATACAAAAAAGACAATGCATAAAAGTTCTTTCATTGTTGTTTTTGCTATCTAAATCTTGAGGGCATCTCAGTATTCAAAGTTGGGACAGAAAGTAAAGTCAGCTACCATAGGCATGAATGCAATCGAATTTGTAGCACATTGGGGTCGATTCAATTCGGCAACTTATGAATAGCGCCGGGAATTAGCTCCCGATGCTATTCAATTCAGCTCCAGTTAAGTCGGCGATGGCCCGTTCTCGCCGACTAAACAAGTTGAATTGTCGGGAGAACGGGCATTCTCCGACTTAACTCCCCGGCGCGAGGCTGTTTCCCGACAGAATCAGCCTCGCGCCGGCCGCGAGGCAGCACTTTTGTCGGGTTTCTTCTCTCATCCCCCGGGGATGAGAGAAGAATTCCCGACAATTGCGGGTCACTAGCAGCTGAATTGAATAGCGTCGGGAGCTAATTCCCGGCGCTATTCATAAGTTGCCGAACTGAATCGACCCCATTGTCATCCAGTGGTTGGGTATCTAACAATTTATTTTCCTAGTCCCTGATTTGGCCTTGAATCTGTCTTGTCCATTAAGCAATTCACTTCTATAACTTTCTGTGTTTCTGTTTTCTTAGTGGTATTGACCGCTGTCTCTCTGGCTGTCCACTATACACTAGCCACGCGTTTTACTCCTATCCACTCCTATCACACTTCTGCCTTCACTAGCATCCCCAACTCTTCCACTTATCTGCTCTACCCTAGGTAGTCCATCTGCGTAATCTCCTAACCTCATGCACATTTATTTTAGTCCCTGCTGAAGTCTACAGAAGCATTTAATCAATGGTGGTTTTTAGCTCTTCAAAAAGAAGAGTATTAAAGTCATCCCTGAAATGATAATGAAAGATAACGAATGTACTAAAACGCTTATATGGTCGCCATAAATATGAAGTCTTTCTCTTCTATTACGTAAGCAAATACAATCATGAAATGCCAGTGGTGTCTCTAACTTGGAGATCTGAAATCACTGGTCGAGTCACATCCATTATACAGTAGCTAACATCAATGAGTCATTTTACAAACCTATTGCATTCTTTCATCCGCATATGCCCTTGGTTTGCTGATAGTAATTGACCCTTGAACTTTGCCCAAATCGGAACTTCCCACAATAGTCCGCCTCATAACTTGCAAGGTCGATGATAAAGAAAATGTCTGTATGACTCTTCAGCTACATTTGTGCGCCCTCATGTTCTGAGCGGGAGAAGTATGAATTCACTTGAGCACACAGGCCTACACTCACCTCTGCGTCAGTCTCCTTATGGTTACCTCATCTGGCGGGACACATATATTCCTGAGTTACTGCCTTGTATTGGAACTATTTATCTTATTTCATTTTGGACAATCAGTGCTTCTCTTAAGCTGAGTACACAGCTGTGCAATCACACTTTTGCTGTGATTTTACTTTCACTTTCACACCTCTACAATCTAAGGTTCCCCACCCCAACTGTCAAAAAATAGGATTTTAATTACCTACCGGTAAATCCTTTTCTCCAAGTCCGTAGAGGATACTGGGGTTCCATTTAGTACCATGGGGTATACTATAGACAGGTCCACTAGGAGCCGAGGGCACTTTAAGAATTTGATAGTATGGGCTGGCTCCTCCCTCTATGCCCCTCCTACCAGACTCAGTCTAGGAAACTGTGTCTGAGGAGACGGACATACTTTGAGAGAAGGATATAAAAGGATAGTGGTAAGATTCCGAACCAGCACACACAAACAAGAGGAAAGCATGCTAACAAACTTGAAACAGGAACAGCAACCGCAACAGCTGAACCAACAATACTTAACCAAGTAACAGTGCAGGAAGAACGAAGCAACGGGTGGGCGCCCAGTATCCTTTAGGGACTACGAGAAAAGGATTTGTTGGTAGGTAATTAAAACCCTCTTTTCTCTTACGTCCTAGAGCAGTGATCTCCAACCCGTAGCTTGCGAGCTACTGGTAGCTCACCGTAGTATTTTCGGTAGCTCACAGAGCGCACAAGCTTGGGTAGTCACTGGCACTCCTCCTCCCTTCATTTTTAATATGGTGCCGGTCGTCAGCCAATCAGAGCTCATGGATCGGCAGTAGCAGCACCTGATTGGCTGCCAGACCGCGAGTTTTCATTGGCTCACTTACCAACACCATATTTTAAATGCCCGCCGCCGGCGACTCTAGAAGAAGCCAGCAAGGGTTAGCACTGTGTGGGGCACTGTATCGGACACTGTGCGGGGGGGGGGGGGGGGGGGAATTTTATCTGGCGCTGCGGGGGGAATTGTATCTGGCACTGGTGGGGGCATTGTATCTGGCACTGCTGGTGGGCATTATTTGTGTATCTGGCAATGCTGAGAGGCATTATTTGTATATCTGGCACTGCTGAGGGACATTATTTGTGTATCTGGCACTACGCGGGGGGTGGCATTACTTGTAGTTGTGAGGCCACACCCACTTTTGTGAGGTCACACCCACTTTCGCAGGCATGCACGTGCATTGGGGGGAGGGGGTAGCACCTTCAGAGGTTTTATTTTTCGAAAGTAACTCACACCCCAATTAAGGTTGGAGACCACTGTCCTAAAGGATACTGGGGTTCCATTTAGTACCATGGGCAGGGCTGCCAAGAGAAATCCTGGGCCCCGGTACAACAACTTCCTGGGCCTTGCTCCCGTCCCACTCTGGAGGGGGTGTGGCTACATCTATTTGGGGGCATGTCTAGCACTTGAGAAGCCCCCACTCACAGGAGCATGGCATGCCTCCCAGCCAGGGCAGTAGAGAGCCTGGCTGGACCCTGGTACTTTTTGGGGGCATGTCCTAATCACAGGAGGCATGGACCTAGGCCCCAACTGGGCCCTTTCATCAGTCCTGGGCCCAGGTAATTTGTACCCCCCCCCCTCTTGGCACCACTGACCATGGGGAAGTACCAAAGCTCCCAAACCAGGTGGGAGAGTGCTGAGGTTCCTGCAGAACTGATTGACCAAACTGAAGGTCTTCAGAGGCCAAAGTATCGAACTTGTAGAACTTAGCAAATGTGTTCGAACCTGACCAAGTAGCTGCTCGGCAGAGATGTAAAGCCGAGGCACCCCGGGCAGCTGCCCAAGAAGAACCCATCGACCTAGTAGAGTGGGCCTGTACAGATTTTAGAAACGGCAAACCTGCCGTGGAATAATCATGCTGGATAGTGAACCTGATCCAGCATGCAATAGACTGCTTTGAAGCAGAACACCCAATTTTATTGGGATCATAAAGAACAAACAGCGAGTCCAATTTTCTGTGACTAGCTGTTTGCCTTACATACACCTTCAAAGCCCTCACAACATCCAAAGACTTTGAAGTAGCAGAGGTGTCGGTGACAACCGGAACCACAATAGGTTGGTTGATGTGAAACGCAGACACCACTTTAGGAAGAAATTGTTGACGAGTTCTGAGTTCAGCTCTGTCCTCATGGAAAATTAAATAGGGGCTTTTGTGAGACAAAGCCCCCAGCTCCGACACACGTCTTGCTGAAGCCAAGGCCAACAGTGTGATGTTTTTCCACGTAAGATATTTTACATCCACCTCTTGTAACAGTTCAAACCAACTGGAGGAACTGCTGCACCAAAATGAGATCCCAAGGTGCCATAGGAGGCACAAAGGGAGGTTGGATGTGCAGAACACCTTTTAAGAACGTCTGGACCTCAGGGAGAGAAGCCAATTGTTTCTGAAAGAAAATGGACAAGGCCGATATCTGGACTTTTATGGAGCCCAGACATATGACCACATCCACACCTGATTGCAGAAAAAGCAGGAAACATCCCAGATGAAATTCCACCGCAGAATATTTTCTGCTCTCACACCAAGAGACATATTTCTTCCAAATACGGTGGTAATGTTTAGACGTTACCCCCTTCCTGGCTTAGATCATAGGGATAACCTTGTTAGGATTCCTCTTCTGGATAGAATGAGCCATTCAACTTCCATGCTGTCAAACGTAGCCGCGGTAAGTCCTGATAGATGAATGGGCCCTGTTGCAGAAGATCCTCGCAAAGAGCTAGTAGTCATGGATCTTAGAGGAGCATCTCCAGAAGGTCCGCATACCAGGCCCTTCTTGGCCAGTCCAGGGCAATGAGTATTGCTTGAACCCTTTCCCTTTTTATTCTTTTTAGAATTCTTGGGATCAGAGGAAGTGGAGGAAACATGTACACCATCTGATAGATCCATGGAGTCGTCAGAGCATCTACCGTCACTGCCTGTGGGTCTGTCGACCTGGAACAATACCGCTTGAGCTTCTTGTTGAGACGAGAGGTTATCATGTCGATTTGCTGATATCCCCATTGACGTGTCAAGCACCTGAACACTTCCGGGTGAAGGCCCCACTCCCCTGGGTGCAGGTCGTGTCTGCTGAGGAAGTCTGCTTCTCAGTTGTCTACTCCCGGAATGCATACCGCTGACAATGCCACAGCGTTTTTTTCTGCCCAGAGGAGAATTCTTGACACCTCTGAAATCACGGCTCTGCTTTTCGGTCAACCCTGTTGGTTTATGTACATCACTGCCGTCACATTGTCCGACTGGACCTGAATGGCCCGATCTTGAAGAAGATATGAGGCCTGCAGAAGGGCGTTGTATATTGCCCTGAGTTCCAGAATGTTGATTGGAAGGATGACTTCCTGACTTGACCATCTTCCTTGAAACTGCACCCCCTGGGTGACTGCTCCCCAACCTCTGAGGATTGCGTCCGTGGTTAACAGAATCCAGTTCTGAATTCTGAACCTCCAACCCTCGATGAGGTGAGAAATCTGTAACCACCACAGAAGGGAGATCCTGGCTTTTGGCGACAGATGGATCCTCGGTGTAAGTGAAGATGCAATCCGGACCATTTGTGCAACAGATCGAGCTGGAAGGGTCTTGCGTGAAACCTTACATATTGAAGTGCCTCGTAAGAGGACACCATTTTACACAGAAGATGAATGCATAGATGCACCGATATCCAGGTTGGCTTCAGGACATCCCGAACTATCGACTGGATTACCAATGCCTTTTCCAATGGAAAGAACACCTTCTGCAACTCCATGTCCAGTATCATTCCCAGGAATGGAAGCCTCCATGTTGGCTCTAGGTGAGATTTTGGAAGGTTCAGAATCCACTTGTGATCCTGGAGAAGTTTGGTTGGAAGACCAATGCTGTCCAGCAACCTCTCCCTGGACGGCGCCTTTATCAGAAGATTGTCCTGGTACGGAACTATATTCACTCCCTGTTTTTGGAGTAGAAACATCATTTCTGCCATAACTTTGGTGAATACCCTTGATGCCGTGAAGAGACCCAATGACAGGGCCTGGAACTGGTAGTGACAGTCCTGCAGTGAAAACCGTAGTTAAGCCTGATGGGGCGACCAGATCAGAATGTGAAGGTACGCATCCTTGATATCCAGAGACACTAGGAATTCCCCTTCCTCCAGACCAGAGATCACTGCTCTCAGAGACTCCATCTTGAACTTGAACTCTCTTAAGAATGGGTTAAGGGACTTGAGGTTCACAATCGGTCGTACCGAACAATCCGGTTTTGGTACTACAAACAAGTTGGAATAGTGGAACTGGAACAATGACTTGAGTCTGTACCAGCTTTTGGATGGCATGCTGTAAAGTTATACTTGCCTCTTGTGAAACTGGTAAGCCTGATTTGAAGAATCTGTGAGGTGGGAGCTCTTGGAACTCCAGTCTGTAACCCTGGGAAATAAGATCTATGACCCAGGGATCCTGGCACGAACTTGACCAGATGTGACTGAAGAATTTTAGTCGGGCTCCCACCTGACAGCCTTCCAGGCATCGCGGTCCACCGTCATGCTGAAGGCGTTGAGGAAGCAGGGCCTGAACTCTGTTCCTGAGCACCTGCAGTTGCTGGTTTGCGAGGTTTACCTCTTGCGCCTCTGGAGGCCGTAGAAGCACCTCTGGATTTGCCCTTAAAATTGGCCGCCCGAAAGGACTGTAAATTTGAAGCTGAATAACCTTTCCTGTCTGGGGGAGCTGCGGAAGGAAGATACGTAGACTTACCCGCAGTAGCTTTGGAGATCCATTTGTCTAGTTCATCTCCAAACAAGGCCTCTCCTGTGAATGGTAGGCCTTCCACGCCTTTCCTGGAGTCCGCATCAGCAGTCCACTGGCGTAGCCACAAGCCCCTGCTTGCTGACACTGCCATAGCGGTGGTGCATGCATTAAGCAAGCCTATTTCTTTTATGTCTTCCACCATAAAGTTTGCAGAGTCCTGTATATGCTGCAGGAGTAAAACAACATCCCCCCTAGACAAGGAATCTAACCCCTCAATTAGGTTACCTGACCATTTAGCAATGGCTTTTGTGATCCACGGCACGCACATGCAATAGTGGGTCTCTGGGCCACCCCAGCCACTGTGTACAATGATTTGAGTGTAGTCTCAATTTTACGATCAGCCGTATCTCCTAGGGAGGCTGCACCAGGAACAGGCAATACAATTTTAGACTGGAGGCTGATGCGTCCACTATCGGTGGATTTTCCCATTTTTTCCTATCCTCCAGAGGAAAGGGAAAAGATGAGAGCAACCTTTTAGGGATTTGAAATCTCTTATCAGGATTAACCCACGGTTCTTCAAACAGGGTATTCAATTCCTTTGACACAGGAAAAGTGACTGAGGACTTCTTTTTTACATTAAAATAAGATTCCTCACACTTCTCTGTCACCTTATCAGTAATTTGCAGAACATCTCTGATAGCCTCTAAAAGAGTCTCTATTCCCTGTGACAGAGTAGCATTCCCCCCCCCCTCCAAATCCACCTCATCCTCCTCCATGTCTGACCCGTCAGCATCAGAGTCAGACTGCAGGATATGGGCCAGAGATTGTTTTTTTGCGGACAAATGAGAGGGGATTGAGACGCTGGTTTGAGGACTTAGGGAGATATCCAATTAGCCCCGGTTTTTTACCGGGGCTAATTGTCCCACCGGGGGCTATCTAATTAGCCCCAATAAGCCGGCGCGTGCCGCGGCTTGTCAGTGATTTTGTTTCACCTACCTCCGGCAGGCGAAGCAGAATCCCCGGAAAAAGTCCCGTTTTCGTCCGAAAACGGGGCTATTTCACACGAAAACACACAGGTTTCACTGAACCTGTGTGTTTTCGGGAGAAAGGGTTTTTTTTTACAGGCGATCTATCTGGATAGCCTGTAAAAAAAAAAATCTGTGAAACATTGGAAAAAAGTCCGGAAAACGGCCGTTTTTCGGACCCGTTGTTTTAACAGGGATAATTGGATATGCCCCTAAGTCTCTTTTCATAAACTCATCCACAGTCAGTCTTAAGTATTGCATCTCTTTTGTCATTGCGGGATAATTTCATAGACATATTGGAGATCAATCCTTTAATGGAATTAACTCTTAAATTCGTCTAACTTTCAGGAAAAAGCAATACCTTAATACACAATGTTCGGGCCGCTGCGACCGCTAAGTGTGTGTTTTAAACCTCTATGATTGCGTACAAGTTGCGTAAGCACACCGACACGTTGTGAGCACAATGTAGCTACACGTGCGGCTGAATACACTTTATAACCCCTAACAGGAAAGGAATGCGACACCAATTGTATGTGTTATGTTGTGGTCCAACGCAGCAACAAATATTTACTTAAAGGGGGGTACAACAGAAATACAACAATACAAGAGAAAAGCTACAACCAATGGATACATACGTTTGTTCGCCTGAGCCACCCGGATCCGGTCCTCAGTCAGCCTAGCAAGATGACCTTCAGAGAATTAGACTGGGACCGGCCAGGAGGCTTGGCTTTTATACAATTGTCCAAAACATAGTACAAAGGAAACTGTAATCTCTTCTTTCATAGGTCAAAGGGCTGGTCATTTACAGTACATGAGGGGTCATAGGTCGGTTTGAATAGGTGGGCGATGCCTGGTCCAGGTGTACTTGCAGGTGTCCTCCACTGGGTTCCCGCCGAATATCAGGAGTACAGTAAATACAGTGTGATATGAATATTGTATTCCTGCGCATATCTATGCGCAGGAGCATGCTACATTCTGCAAACTGCAATCGGAATATTGCCCTTGAAATACTGTACATCTGGATACCAAGCACCACCTCCTAACCTAATTCTGTCCCCTCATATCCTGTAAAGTTGAATCCCTCTGTTGTTATACCTCTGAAATAAATGTAACTTGCTGGTGTGGTGCGTGTGGGCTATGTGTAAATTATGCACTATGTGGATTAAATATCAGATATGTCTTTGTGGCTTTTCCATGCGAATGCGTATGCTACCGTATTTACTCATACCACGCGCTAATACGCAGGGCTTCGTGAGCGACTGTACGCAACGTGAGGGTATGCGCACGCACAGCAGAACAAACACCCGCACGGAGGCCACTCTGTGTGGTGTTTGCACGTGATGCATGTGGGTATAATATTTTCGACTTCGACATAACCCACTCCGGTTCGGCCCCGCTATTCTGGGAAGGTGCACTGCCCTGAGTACCCAGTAGTGAGCCCCCTGGTGAAGAGGAACACTCCACTGTACAAGAAACACACTCTTTGCCTGACATTGGGGGTCATTCCGAGTTGATCGCTAGCTGACGTTGTTTGCTGCGTAGCGATCAGTGAAAAAAAGGCTGATCTGCGCATGCGTATGCACCGCAATGCACACGCGCGTCATACGTGTACAAAGTCCTTTGTGGTTTTGCACTGGTTGTAGCGACAATTCCAAATGCACAACCGATTGCAAAGAGATTGACATGAAGTGGGCGTTTCTGGGTGGCAACTGACCGTTTTCAGGGAGTGTTTGGTAAAACGCAGGCGTGGCTGAAAAAATGCAGGCATGGCTGGGCGTTCGGTGGGTGGGTGTGTGACGTCAAAAGCCGTCCCTCCGTCGTTAGAATCAACGCACACGAAGAGTAACTGCTAAAAATTGCTAGCGAGCGATCAACTCGGAATGACCCCCATAATGTAAATGTGACAGCACACACATACACGGGAAAAGGTTAAGCACAATTAACCCACAAAGAGCCTTTCAGGGAGACACAGAATTATTTGGAGCCAACCCCCACCGCGCCCTTATCGCTAATGCCAAGCTTAGCCGGGTTGCAGACTAAGGGGGTCATTCTGAGTTGTTCGCTCGCTCGCAGTTTTTAGCAGCCGTGCAAACGTATAGTCGCCGCCCACGGGGGGGAGTGTATTTTCGCTTTGCTGGAGTGCGAACGCCTGTGCAGCAGTGCGCCTGCAAACACACTTTGTGCAAAACAAGACCAGCCCTGTAGTTACTTATCCTGTGCGATGATTGTTGCGACGAGTGACATGGTAATGACGTCAGATACCCGCCCAGCAAACGCCCGGCCACACCTGCGTTTTTCCAAACACTCCCAGAAAACGGTCAGTTTCCACCTTGAAACTCCCACTTCCTGTCAATCTCCTTGCGTTCGGCTTTACGATTGGAATCGTCGCTAGAACCAGTGCAAAACCACAAAGGACTTCGGTGCATGCGCAGATTAGCCGTTTTTTTTCACTGATCGCTATGCAGCGAACAACTGCAGCTAGCTTAAAATGGAGAGAAAACCATTTTAAGGCTGTGTTTGCCAGTGTGGGTACTCTGTACAGTGTACTGAGACTCAGCTGTGTACTGTGCCTGGAGACGCATTCCACCCCGGTTAGAAGCCGTGCGTCTCTGTACCCTCATGCTGCCATAATGGCCGGCGCCCCACTAACCGGGACGCCGGCTTAGTACTCACCACTCTTCATTCTTCTGGCTCTGTTAGGGGTGGCAGCGCGCTGTGGGAATGTACGCTTGTCGTGGTGGGGCTTGCAAATAGTTCCCTCAGGAGCTCAATGTCTTGTTAGCAGGGAACAGGGCCATTAATCCTTCAAGAGGTTGGGCTGCTCCCCCATTCCCCCCTCCCCCACAAGTCCCACGAAGCAGGCCGGCTGGTGCCATCCAGCCCTGCCTGAAAATAACAAACATATAAAATAAATGCAGAAAACTCTTCAGGAGCTTCCATAAGCGTGACCAGCTCCTCCGGGCACATTTTCTAAACTGAGTCTGGTAGGCGGGGCATAGAGGGAGGAGCCAGCCCACACTATCACATTCTTAAAGTGCCCACGGCTCCTAGTGGACCCGTCTATACCCCATGGTACTAAATGGAACCCCAGTATCCTCTAGGACGTAAGAGAAATATGCAGAATGGTTGGACAGAATGGTTAGCAGTGCATACACACTTCACTTGTGGTCTGATATTGCACCATCGAATATAAAGAAAATTAAACTGCAGATACTTGTAAAAGCAAATTTTAAGATGTGAACAGAATTTTTCCATTAAACATGAGTACACATTCTTAAGATATTGCATGTATGGGTCGGGAATCAAAAGATTGTTGCAATGATTGTACAGGTGTGTACCCACCTTTATGGTATTACCAGTTATCAGTGGTGATAATCTGGGATATGCGGAAGAGGTTTCTAAGGGCCCAAGTCTTTAATGTTGTTTATGTTGTAAATTATGTTTTGCAGGTGTTGATATTATTGGCAGATGTCTACAAGTTGATAGGTGCGTAGTGCATGTGAGCAAGGAGGTTAGTACATATGTTGATTCGAAACCAGAGTAGGTATTACTGAATATAATAGAAGACAAACAGTGATAGAAGTCAAACAGCAGTCAATATGATAGGGTATCAATCTCTCTTGGATTAAATACTATGCAGCCATACAGCACTGTGGCGCTTTAATAAAACAGTTACAGACTTGTGCACATGCATATACTTTTATAGAGGCATGTAAACAAGTCCTACACCTGGAGTCTGACTTTTATGTTTGATGAATAATATTTACTCAGACATGTGACGGATGAGTCATGCACAATAAAATTCAATCAAGAGACATCACTTAGCGATTAACTGATTTAACTACTGTACATATCAGCACCCCCCTCACTTAGATATGTTTTGCTTTGAGTTCTAAAAATCTTAAACTATCTTGAAATCTTCCTCTAATAAAACATAAGAAAAGCATCAAGTAATAATAACAAACATCATTAATCAACACTTTTCAGCCCACATTTTTCACGAAATGCAACCTGCACTTGTGATGTACTGTAAGTCTCTTAGTTAGTATATCAGTAATATTTTGCTCACTCATGATATAGGGGCTAACCCAGGTTGGATCGCAAATCGTGATCCAACCAGAATTATTACGATCGCCCCACAGGCGCATGCGCAGTGCCCGTCCTGCGCAAGAGCCCACACTTTCTGCGGGGAGGGGGGGTCACAGAGAATGTGATCGTCTCTGCCTGAGAGAGGCAGTCATGGGGCGGCGGGGCATCACTCCGTTTCCAGGGCAGAGACGGAGCATTGCAGGGCGTCTAACGAACAGAAATTGCGGTGCATTTGCAATTTCTGCTTGTTGAAGAGGGGGGGTGGGGGGCGGCGGCAGTCAGCATGCTGGGCGGACTTGCCCTGCAATGGGTGGATCCCAGTATGCTAGCGAAAGGATTGCAAGTTCTGCTAATTATCACAGTAAGTTCTCTAATAAAATTATATTTGATACCGATGTGCTATAATCTGCCATGCTACTTCATACGAGCAGGTAAGTTTATAGCATCTATATTGTCACATACATAGGATGTTGAAAACGTATTTAGGGTTTCAAATTTTAGTTCACTTACAGTACTTTTTAATCCAAAGTACCTATTTTGCTGGTTCAGTCACAGCCATATATTCTGCTTCTGTTTATAAAGCAACTGTTTTTAGTATTTTTAAACTTGACAAATTTATCACTGCACCTGCTAATTCAGCTAGGTATCCGGTATAAGAATATCTGTAATCTTCATCTGCCCCCCAATTTGCATTGCAGAATATTTCAAGTATTACAGTGCATGCGGAAAGTATTCACAGCACTTCACTTTTTCCACAAGTTACAGCCTTATTCCAAAATAGAATAAATCAATTTTTCCCTCAAAATTCTACACACAATACCCCATAATGACAACGTGAAAAAAGTTTTTTTGAGATTTTCCAAATTTATTACAAATAAAAAAACTAAGAATTCACATGTACATATTCACAGCCTTTGCTCAATACTTTGTTGAAGCACCTTTGGCAGCAATTACAGCCTCAAGTCTTTTTGAATATGATGCCACAAGATTGGCACACCTATCTTTGGCCAGTTTCGCCCATTTCTCTTTGTAGCACCTCTCAAGCTCCATCAGGTTGGATGGGAAGCATCTGTGCACAGCCATTTTCAGATCTCTCCAGAGATGTTCAGTCAGATTCAAGTCTGGGCTCTGGCTGGGCCACTCCAGGACATTCACAGAGTTGTCCTGAAACCACTCCTTTGATATCTTGGCTGTGTACTTAGGGTCATTGTCCTGCTGAAAGATGAACTGTCACCCCAGTCTGAGGTCAAGAGCGCTCTGGAGCAGGTTTTCATCCAGGATGTCTCTGTACATTGCTGCATTCATCTTTCCCTCTATCCTGACTAGTCTTCCAGTTACTGCCGCTGAAAAACATCCCCACAGCATGATGCTGCCACCACTATGCTTCACTGTAGGGATGGTATTGGCCCGGTGATGAGCGGTGCCTGGTTTCCTCCAAACATGACGCCTGGCATTCATGCCAAAGAGTTCAACCTTTGTCTCATCAGACCAGAGAATTTTGTTTCTCATGGTCTGAGAGTCCTTCAGGTGCATTTTGGCAAACTCCATGTGCTTTTTACTAAGGAGTGGCTCTACTATACAGGCCTGATTGGTGGATTGCTGCAGAGATGGCTGTCCTTCTGGAAGGTTCTCCTCTCTCCACAGAGGAATGCTGTAGTTCTGACAGAGTGACCATTGGGTTCTTGTCACCTACCTGACTGGGGCCTTTCTCCCCCGATCGCTCAGTTTAGATGACCGGCCAGCTCTAGGAAGAGTCCTGGTGGTTTCGAACTTCTTCCATTTATGGATGATGGAGGCCACTGTGCTCATTGGGACCTTCAAAGCAGCAGATATTTTTCTGTACCCTTTCCCAGATTTGTGCCTCGAGACAATCCTGTCTTGGAGGTCTACAGACAATTCCTTTGACTTCATGCTTGGTTTGTGCTCAGACATGCACTTTCAAGTGTGGGACCTTATATAGACAGGTGTGTGCCTTTCCAAATCAAGTCCAATCCACTGAATTTACCACAGCTGGACTCCAAATAAGCTGTAAGAACATCTCAAGGATGATCAGTGGAAACAGGATGCACCTGAGCTCAATATTGAGCTTCATGGCAAAGGCTGTAAATACTTATGTACATGTGATTTCTTAGTTTTTTATTTTTAATACATTTTCAAATATCTAAAAAAAAAAAATCTTTTTTCACGTTGTCATTATGGGGTATTGTGTGTAGAGTTTTGAGGGAAAAAATTAATTTATTTCATTTTGGAATAAGGCTGTAACATTACAAAATGTGGAAATAGTAAAGCGATGTGAATACTTTCCGGATGCACTGTACATTTTTACCATAGTGCTCTGGTGGCTCCATATAGATTTCTTCAGCTAGTTCACCATTAAGAAATGTGGAATGAAAATCTAGTTGATATAAAAGCTAGTCATATAGTGCAGAAATAGCAATTATCAATTGTAGGGTACTGTATCTTGCAACAGGGGAGAACACTTCAGCATAATTAATGTTGGGCCTTTGAGTTTATCCCTTTGCAACAAGGCAAGCCTTGAAATGGCTTGTGTATTTAGCTTTCTATAGAAAACCCATTTGTTTTTAACTGTTTTCTGGTGGGTCGATCTATTTTTTAGATAAACTTCTGTTTGAACTGCCTCAGCCCAAAATGTACATGTCCTGATTTTGGATGATGTGAGGACTTTATCCCTTATTCCTCTGACTGTAATGGGTTCATGTTCACTAAAGGAGTTGAACCATTTATCATTACACCTAAAATGACTAGTGGCTCCTGAGTCCATATACCAGCAGTCTCTCCTATGACTGTCTGCTACTGTATGTTTATGGCTGACTCACTTTTGTTATAACACTATCTCTGTTTGCCACTTTAGTCTATCAGCCAGCAATCTGAAGCCTTGTGCCCTCTTTTGTGGCAAAAAAAGAATGTGTACTTTGTTTTTTTATGGTTAGTGTCTTAGGTATATAAGGCAGATGCTCCAGCAATATTGCCCACAGGTATCCGGTCCTGGAATTGTAGTAACTTTACCCTTACAATATCAGCACTCAATGCTGTGGTATTTGACTCCAATGCCACTACCAAAATTTAAATTCTGGGGTCAGGATCTGCAACATAGTCATAATTACGGCAATTGCTGGGTGATGGACAACATCTTATTTATGTATTTGTTCCTGTCCTCACACTCACTTAGTTTAGTCCTGTACAAAGTGCATCTGATGGTTATTCTCCTCATAAAACCCTTCCTTCGTTAGCAGATTGCAGGGCTATCCACATGTCCTTTGTGGACTCCTTACCATTGACGATGGAATATACTTGCTGTTCCACAGATAAGCCAATGGTTCCAATGGCTCTATCCTCCGTAAAAATACTTACCTCTTCCTACCGTATGTCGGTATCTTCAGTGTTGGGTGCCGATGTCAGTCATGTGAACACCAGCATCCCGACCACCGGTATTTCATACTGACCCTAAGTGAGCATTTATGGGCAGTAACTGAGCATCGACCACGCGGTTCCCGAGAACTAATCTATCTTGAGGAAGTGTAAACTGACTTCTGAACTTGTTCATAGCGCATGATTGTTGATGGGAAGCCTGTTTATGATGGGTTTTCTGCCCCCATCATGGAGTGGGAGCAGATACCCGTAATAATGATGATTGCTCTGGATGCGGTCGCAAAAACAGTGGGTAAGACAGTTTAAGAGAGATGAGGGCCCATGTGCAGCATTCGTTTCCCCACCCCCCTCCTCCCCATCTCACTGGTGCCAGAGTCTGCTGTGCATGTGCCAAACACAAACAGCTGTTAGTTTATTAAACCTGTGCCAGTGATAATTCCTGCTTTGCTAGAAACTGAACCTGCTTTCCTGTGTTATGTTCATCATTTTGACTTTGTTTCCGATCTTCTTGCTGTCTCCTGTCCTGACCTTAGTCTGTTTCTAACTCAGTCCTTGTTTGCTACTAGCCCTGACCTAAGATTTTTAAGGACTAAAGTCTAGCCCACTCACAAGCAATGAACACAACATTGGGAAGAGAGAGGCAAGAAAGGATGCTGTAAGAGTCTTCAGTACAACTGTGTAAAAGGTATCTGCATGCAAAATGTTTTTTGTAAAGAGCGGGCTGGGAATTCAGCACCCACTGCTTCTACTGTAATGTGGGCATTATTACACTGAAACAGAAAAGGTTCTGCCGCAAACTGTTACCACAGTATGGGATGCACACAATTCCCTACAATGTCATTGTATGCAGTTGTGTTACAGGGATATGTACTAAGCAGTGAAAAGAGTGGAGAAGTGAGCCAGTGGAGAAGTTGCCCATGGCAACCAATCAGCTGCTCTGCATACGTTTATAGTATGCAAATTATAAATGTTACGTCAATGCTGATTGGTTGCCATGGGTAACTTCTCCACTGGCTCACTTCTCCACTCTTTTCACTGCATAGTACATCTACCCCTTAATCTGACTCTTCACTTGAACTGTCTTTACTGGGCAACACCATGAGACACAGCCCCAGGCCATTATTATTTCTCTACCCAACTTAATACTTCATGTATTCTCCTGGCCACAGCCAAACGCAGATTCAACTCCTAGACTTTCCAAATGGTGAAGTGCGATTTGTTACCCCAGAGATTATGTTTCCACTGCTGCAGTGCCAGATTAAGGTCCATATGGGTCTGGAGCTGAAATTTAGGAAGGGCCTATTGTGTGCCTCGGCAGGAGGTGTGACAAGCACTGCGGTGGTGTGACTAGTGATGTGGGGGGGGGGTGATCAGTGTAATGTGGGTGTGGTCTAAATGGGGTGTGTGGCCTATGCCATGTGAGTGACACAGTCACCACTTACTGACAGACACTACTTACTTGCACACACACACACACACAACACAAAGCTTACTGACACAATCACCACTTACTGACAGACACTATTTACTAACACACACACACACACACACACACAACACAAAACTTACCGACACAGACACCACTTACTGATAGATATTACTGACTGACACACACGCACAACACAGATAAACTTACTGACACAGACATTACTTACTGACACACACACAACACAATACTTATACCGCTCTCACATCACAATGCCGGGTCCCACCTGGGAATTGGAAATGGGTCCATTCCTGGGTGGGACCTGGCATTTGACCCTACACACCGCCAACCCGACCCGACAAATCAGGTGCAGAGGCGGTGCTGGGAGATGAGATCATCCCTATGCAGTGAACGGGTCCCGGATTGCATCGACCTGGGTGACCCGTTCATACTGCAGCGGACCTGGTATTTAACCTGGGAATAACCCTTCTTTATTCCTGAGTTGAATTACCGGGTCAGGCAATCCAGAATTCGCCCATGACCCCTTTCACAACACCCATCGGAACGTGTCGACCCAGCAATATACCCAGTCTATACCAGGTTATTTTTGCGGTGTGAAAGGGGTATTACTGACACAGACACCCACCACTTACTGACAGACACTACTTACTGACACACACACACACACACACACACACAGTACAAAACCTACTGACAGGCTCTACTTACTGACACACACACATAACACAAAACTTACTGACACAGACACCATGCAAAATGTACTGACACAAACACTACTTACTGACAGACACTACTTACTGACACACACACACACACACACACACACACACACACACAGTACAAAACCTACTGACAGGCTCTACTTACTGACACACACACACATAACACAAAACTTACTGACACAGACACCATGCGAAATGTACTGACACAAACACTACTTACTGACAGACACTTCTTACTGACACCAGTAGTGCACACAGAATTTTTTTCTCGGTGGTACTGTGCCTGCGCTCCGTGACCATGGTCACATGTCATTAAGGGATGTGATCATGTGACACTAGGTGGAGTGGTTATATATTATGTGAATCCATGGCACAGACACCCCCTGTCCCTGCGGACTACAGAGACAAGGACAGCAGGATGTGACACTGGTTATAGAATAAAAAACATTATATATAAACTGTGTACCCAGCACTCATCCTGGTATGATGTGAATATTTGCTCCAGTGCCCTCCTTCGGTTTGTCAAGCTGTAGACAGAGTACAATGAGGCAGCACTCCCGAGTCTTGCTGGTGCAGTTAGATATATTTAGTAAGATTCTGGATCAATAAATCTTACTGCACCAGCAAAACTCGGGAGTGCCGCCTCATTGTACTTGTGGGGAGGGGTCCCGACCATTAGAGTTACTCAACGGGGTGTAGTATGAGTTGCCGGCGACCGGGTCCCCGGCGGCCAGCATACCGGCACCGGGATCCTGACTGCCGGCTTCCCGACAGCAGGGCGAGCGCAAATGAGCCCCTTGCGGGCTCGCTGTAGGCACAGTGGCGCGCGTAAGCGTCACGCTATCCTCCCTCCAAGGGGTTTGTGGACCCCCAAGAGGGAGAAAAGGTGTCGGTATGCCGGTTGTCGGGATTCTGGCGCCGGTATACTGTGCGCCGGGATCCCAACAACTGGTATACTGAATACCACCCACACACTGCTGGCCCGGCAGCCCATCGTCACTTTTTCTCTGCCAGTCTGCCAGATGCGGGAGGGTGATGACATCACCATCACGCTCGCAGCAGTCCTTTTCCTGGAAAAAGAAGAAGGTGCTGGCGGCGCCTCCGAGCAAGATCTAGGAGCTTGGTGGTGATGTTTTACAGTGTGGCGGGGGTATGGCGTACTGGCGGACACATTCTTAATGGTACGCCGTAACGGAGCGTACCGCCACACTTGCAGGACTGACTAACACACACAACGCAAAACATACTGACACACACGACACAACACAAAACATACACACACACACACACACACAATATGCCAAACTTACTGACACAGACACAATGCAAAACTTACTGACACTACTTACTGACACACACACAACGCAAAACCTACTGACACTGACACTACTTACTAACAGACACTACTTACTTAGCGACACACACACACACACACACACATCCCCCCCCCCCCTTCAAAACTTACTGACATAGACACCGCTTACATAGGAGATCTCGGGACCTGGTGTGGGCTGCTACGCACATGGTTTTGCATGCCCCCTCAGCTCTGACATCCAGGGACCCAGCTCTCCTAAAAGACAGCAGCCTCCAGCCAAGACCCTTCCCCTCTTGCATGAGGCATGTTATTATTGGGAAGCTGCAGCAGGAGTGGTATGCTGCAGCAAAAACATTTACGTTTTGATGGACAAGGGGGCGGGGCTTTGGATGGGTTCGGGGGCGGAGCCTCGGAGATATCTCTGAGGCTCCGCCTCCATGCCCATCCGAAGCACCGCCCCCTCACCCATCAAAACATAATTGCTTTTGCTGCAGCATGCCACTCCTGCTGCAGCTTCCCAACAATAACATGCCTCATGCAAGAGGGGAAGGGTCTTGACAGGAGGCTGCTGACTGGAAATGTTTTTTCAGCACTGGCTACTGCCTGCACTGCAGGGATCTCTCTGGGCCTATTTTCAATGGGGGCTTGGAGCTGCAGCTCCATCCGCCCCATTGTTAATCCGGCCATGCACTGCTGCATAGCGGATCAGAGGCTGAGTGCGGCTTCTCAGGCATGGAAACCCAAGCCATGATGCTCCTGACAAACAGGATGATGATGTTTCCAGGAGCAGTTTGGAACTTTGTAGTCAATGCTGTAAATGAGGACAAATGATTCTTATGCACTACGTCAGCACACCGTGGTCCTATTTATGTAGATAGATGAATAGATAGATAGATAGATAGATAGATAGATAGATAGAGAGAGAGATAGATAGATAGATAGATAGATAGATAGATAGATAGATAGATAGATAGATAGATAGATAGATAGATAGATAGATAGACAGACAGACATACAAACACACATGTATATATTAGAGATGAGCGGGTTTGGTTCCCTGAGATCCGAACCCCCAACCCCCCCAACCCCCCCGAACTTTACGCTCTGAGCACGGATCAGAGTCCGGCTCGGGACTTCCCACCAGACTCGGAAACCAGAACGAGGCAAAACGTCATCATCCCGCTGTCGGATTCTCACGGGTTTTGGATCCCGTATAAAACAGCCGTGCATCGCCGCCATTTTCACTACGGAGTTGGAGAGTGAGGGAGACAGACCTCTGTCTCTCTCTGTGGATGGTGGCGTCGGGTGGGGTCAGTGTGTGCTCTGTGGGGGTGCTGCTGCAGTCACTGTGTACCTGTGCTGTGTTAGGGTGCTGTCCTGGCTGTCACTGGTGTTTCATGTGCTGCAGCTGTACATCGGTATTGCTATCCTGGCTGTCACTGTGTTGTACAGGGGGCAGCGGCACTGTCCTCCTGTATGCTGGAAAATATAGGGGTGCTGCTGGCCCTGTATGTTGTAAAAATTCAGAGGTGCAGTTGTTAAAAATTAAAAGCACATTGCTGTATGCTGTAAAATATAGGGGTGTTTCTGTTTAAATAACATTACACTGGCCCTTTTATGCTATAAAAATGCAGGGGTGCAGTTAAAAACTAAAAGCATACTGCTCCTGTAGGCTGTAAAATATTGGGGTGCTGCTGGCCCTGTATTTTGTAGAAATTCAGGGGTGCAGATCAGGGGCGCTGGAATGTTTTTAAGTTGGGGGGGCGTAGATTGGCACCTCCGTGGTGCCGGCCTCCTCTACCTTTTTAGCCCCCCACTACTGTGCGGATGAGCGCTTACCTGCAGATCCACGCAGGCGGCATCTCCGTTAAAAACAGCCTACTACCGCAGGTTGCTGTGTCCTCCTATCTTCGTTGTGTCCTAGCCGCCGCCGGCTGTCTCTCCTTCACAGATGCATTACTGGGAGGAAGTGTGGCCAGGCTGGACATCCCGGGACCATAGCTACACCTCCTCCCAGTAATGCAACTGTGAAGGAGAGACAGCCGGCAGTGGCTAGGACACATCGAACGAAGATAGGAGGACACAGCACCCTGTAGTAGCAGGCTGTTTTTAAAGGAGATGCCGCCTGCAGGCAGGGCCGGTGCTAGAGTGTTTGGCGCCGCCTGCAAATTATAAATTTGCGCCCTCCCATCCATAAAAAAGGGACAGCGCGCACTGCAAAAAGGGGTATGGTCACACAAGGAAGGGGCATGACCCCAATGGTACCCACATTTCAAATTATGCCACACAGTATTACAATCTTATTCACATTACCCCAAAGGTAGTGCCCCTGATTTATATTATGCCACAAAATAGTGCCCCTTATTCACATTACGTCACACAGTAGTGCCCCTTATACACGTTACGTCACACAGTACTATCCCTTATACACAATGTCCACAGTAGTGCCCCTTATCAGAGGTGTAGCTAGGTGCCACGGTGCCCTGAGCAAAGGTATGTTTCAGCGCCACCTCCTCTGTATTGAATTGGGAGCATGTTACATTTGAAAAGAAAAAGATAGTTTAAAAATCGATGACAGGGCCAGTTCGAGACCTTGAGGAGCTCAGGGCGAAAGTTTCCTTTGGTACCCGCGATGCTGCAAACATGGACAGTGCGCGGTGTAGGCGCACGCAAAAAATATAGGGCCAAAGAAGAGTACCAATTCACATTACCCTGTACAGTAGTGTTCGTTAGTCACATTACACCGCACAGTAGTTTCCGTTATTCACATTACACCGCACAGTAGTTTCCGTTATTCACATTACACCGCACAGTAGTTTCCGTTATTCACATTACACCGCACAGTAGTTTCCGTTATTCACATTACACCGCACAGTAGTTTCCATTAGTCACATTACACTGCACAGTAGTGTCCGTTAGTCACATTACACTGCACAGTAGTGTCTGTTAGTCACATTACACTGCACAGTAGTGTCCGTTAGTCACATTACACCGCACAGTAGTGTCCGTTATTCACATTACACCGCACAGTAGTGTCCGTTATTCACATTACACCGTACAGTAGTTTCCGTTATTCACATTAGAGCAATATTATCAAGGCCTGCAGTCAGGACTTGGCCTGCTTGCAATTGTGAAGAATGCAATTGTTAAGAATATGATTTAAGAATGGAGTTAGAACCGGAACTGAAAACCATTTCTCCTCTCTTCACAGGTAAAAACACCATCTTCATGCTTGTATATCTGAGTCTCTCATCTCTCTCTGGCTACACTTTTCACACCCCAAGGAAGTTTGTCTGCAAATGTTTGTGATCCTTCTTCAATGCAAAATAACCTCTGTTAATTAGCTGAACTTCTGATTGCATACCTCCCCCTTTGCCAGCTGATATAGTTGAAGCATTTAAGAGCAATATTATCAAGGCCTGCAGTCAGGACTTGGCCTGCTTGCAATTGTGAAGAATGCAATTGTTAAGAATATGATTTAAGAATGGAGTTAGAACCGGAGTCTGAACTGGATTTGGACTACGCTAAAATCTCGAATAATACAATTTCCCCAAACACTGCAACCCGGGACCATCATGTGGCCTCTCCTCACATCTGCCTTGAGAACACCAGGACCAATGCCTACTACTTCTCTGTCCAAGAACATCATGACTGCCCCCAAGACTACCCCTCAAGCTGAGCAGGGAACTGAGGGGCGTGCGCTTCAGGACCAGATTTTGCTGGGTCAGTTCCATTGGACATTAGTGTGCACTCCACATTCTTACACCCACCCGTACTGCTCCCCACACTCTCACACACACCCGCACTGCTCTCATGAGACCAGGACATTTATCATTTTCACAAATTAATGTTTTCCTGCAAATGTGTCTTTCTTTTCTTTGTTCTTACAGGGTACTTTCCCCCCACTGTGTGCTATTCCTGTAATGTGTACCTCCATTGGTTGCACACCCTGCCAGCAGTAACCTACACAGTGCGCCTCACATGGCTGCCTCGGATGGTTCCTCCATGGGCAGGGTGTGCCTCATTTGGATCTTTCCATGCAGGGTATAGCATACTCCTACACTCGTGTCAGTTTTCTCGTGAATGCATTTGGCCCTTGTATGGCTCATCTCCCACTGTGTAACCTTCGTAGTGCGCCCAACATGGCTGCCTTATCTGGTAAACTTGTGGATGGGATGAAAAATACATGGACCTGATGGTTTTACTGGAACCCTACTCTGAACCTAAGGACTCTGCAATCTCCCCGTTTTGTGTTCTCTTCTAGGGGTGGACTATTCCACCCTGGGTAATCCTACGCAGAGCGCCTAAGATGGCTGCCGCACCTGGTACCTTGTGAGGGTGGAATACACAACCCCTGGAGGTTATTACCCAAAATGCTTACACCAAACCTGCATTATGCTTTCTGTCTTTATTGTCTGTGTGGTTTATCTTTTGATGTAATACTTAAATCTTCTGTATTATGTGCATTGTTTGAGTTCTAGTTGGCGCCGCGGATGGCTGCCTCGGTGCTGCTCTGCCAAGCAGCCTTTGTGTTTAGTCCTACATGTATAATATGTCTAATATGTTGAGTCTATTGTACAGTTGCAATGTGCAGTATCAACTCATACGTGTAATGTGTGTAATGTATGCTATGTTCTTCCCCCTTCGTATGCTATGTATTCCCCCTTCATGTTGCTGCTTGGCGATGCATTGTACCACAAAGAATTCCTAGTGTACGTGAGTACACCTGGCCAATAAAGCTGATTCTAATTCTAATTCTAATTACACCGCACAAGAGTAGTTTCCGTTAGTCACATTACACCGCACAGTAGTTTCCGTTATTCACATTACACCGCACAGTAGTTTCCGTTATTCACATTACACCGCACAGTAGTTTCCGTTATTCACATTACACCGCACAGTAGTTTCCATAAGTCACATTACACTGCACAGTAGTGTCCGTTAGTCACATTACACTGCACAGTAGTGTCTGTTAGTCACACTACACCGCACAGTAGTGTCCGTTAGTCACATTACACCGCACTGTAGGGTCCGTTATTCACATTACACCGCACAGTAGTTTCCGTTAGTCACATTACACTGCACAGTAGTTTCCGTTAGTCACATTACACTGCACAGTAGTGTCCGTTAGTCACATTATACTGCACAGTAGTGTCCGTCAGTCATATTTCACGCACAGTAGTGTCCGTTATTCACATTACATGCATAGTAGTGTCCGTTATTCACATTACACTGCACAGTTGTGTCCGTTATTCACATTACACTGCACAGTAGTGTCCGTTAGTCACATTACACCGCACAGTAGTGTTCGTTAGTCACATTACACTGCACAGTGGTGTCCGTTAGTCACATTACACCGCACAGTAGTGTCCATTATTCACATTACAATGCACAGTAGTGTCCGTTAGTCAAATTACACTGCACAGTAGTGTCCGTTAGTCACAATACACTGCACAGTAGTGTCCGTTAGTCACATTACACCGCACAGTAGTGTCCGTTATTCACATTACACTGCACAGTAGTGCCCGTTATTCACATTACACGCATAGTAGTGTCCGTTATTCACATAACACTGTACAGTAGTGTCCGTCAGTCACATTACACTGCACAGTAGTGTCTGTTAGTCACATTACACTGCACAGTAGTGTCCGTTAGTCACATTACACACATAGTAGTGTCCGTTATTCACATTACACGCATAGTAGTGTCCGTTATTCACATTACACTGCACAGTTGTGTCCGTTTTTCACATTACACTGCACAGTAGTGTCCGTTAGTCACATTACACCGCACAGTAGTGTCCGTTATTCACATTACACCGCACATTAGTGTCCATTATTCACATTACACTGCACAGTAGTGTCCGTTAGTCACATTACACCGCACAGTAGTGTTCGTTATTCACATTACACCGCACAGTAGTGTCCGTTAGTCACATTACACCACACAGTAGTGTCCGTTATTCACATTACTGCACAGTAGTGTCTGTTAGTCACATTACACTGCACAGTAGTGTCTGTTAGTCATATTACACTGCACAGTAGTGTCCGTTAGTCACATTACACTGCACAGTAGTGTCCGTTAGTCACATTACACGCATAGTAGTGTCTGTTATTCACATTACACTGCACAGTAGTGTCCGTTAGTCACATTACACGCAGAGTAGTGTCCGTTATTCACATTACACCGCACAGTAGTGTCCGTTATTCACATTACACCGCACAGTAGTGTCTGTTAGTCACATTGCACCGCACAGTAGTGTCCGTTAGTCACATTACACTGCACAGAAGTGTCCGTTATTCACATTACACTACACAGTAGTGTCTGTTAGTCACATTACATCGCACAGTAGTGTCCATTATTCACATTACACTGCACAGTAGTGTCCGTTATTCACATTACACCGCACAGTAGTGTCCGTTAGTCACATTACACCGCACAGTAGTGTCCGTTAGTCACATTACACCGCACAGTAGTGTCCGTTAGTCACATTACACTGCACAGTAGTGTCCGTTATTCACATTACACCGCACAGTAGTGTCTGTTATTCACATTACACCGCACAGTAGTGTTCGTTAGTCACATTACACTGCACGGTAGTGTTAGTTAGTTACATTACACCGCACGGTAGTGTCCATTAATCACATTACACTGCACAGTAGTGCCCATTATACACATTATGCCAGGTACAGCCCTTTATACACATTATGGGGGTCATTTAGACCCCGCCGCAAAAGAGGCCCACAGCGCAGTAGGCGTGAGGCATACACATTGTGGTCACTTCTCCGATGGATGCGACCACAATGTGATCGACAGGTGACAGCATAGCGGGGTTAAGGCAGGGTGGTGCCGGAAAAACGGGGGCAGGCCGGGACCACAGACTCTCCAGAAAAAAAATGTCTGCTGACCGCCTGACAGCGCAGCCAGCCGACACAACCTTAGATCAGATGTGTCCGCAATCTAATTGTGGATGCATCGGGAGGTGGCCTTACACATGCTGGGTCGGCCATGCCCTGTGCTGGGCGGCCCTCAACATGTGCAGGGATGAATGCAGATCTGGCTGCGTATGCAGCAATCTGCTTTCATCTCTGAATGACCCCCTATGCCAGGTACAGCCCTCATTCCCTCCACAGTGTGGCCCCAGTACCTGCAGGAGGTCCCGGCTCGGACGCTGCTCCTCCTCTCCATTCTCTGCCACCGGTTTCTCGCAGGCTCCATTACTCCAGCAGCGGCGGCTTCGTAGGATGTCATCAATAATGCCGAGGGGGGGGGGGGTACTAATTACCCGGGCCTGGGACTGATGGAGGGGTCTGCCGGGGGCCCTGGTGCACTGCACTCACACCCCCCTCCCTCCTTACTGGACAGCAGGATAAGCTCTCATCTTGGCAGCACAGCACATGCTGCAGTGTGCTGTGCTGCAGTTAGGCAGAGAGGCTTCTTTACTGCTCAGCCTCTGCCTGTTCCCCCTCCCCCCCTCGAATTGCAGTGCCTGATCCCCCCCCTCCAATTGCAGTGCCTGATCCCACCCTCGAATTGCAGTGCCTGATCCCCCACCTCGAATTGACCCTGGCTGAGGGGCTGAGCCAGGGCTGGGGACTCAATCAGGGATCAGGCACTGCACAGATTGTTCCCCAAAAACTTTTTCCATAAGGGGCGTGGCCATGCCTCCCGTGGTTAGGCCATGCCCTCAAAATGTATCGGAAGCCGGCAGCAGCAGCTGTGCTGTGTGTGGGCTGAGGCCGCACACTGTGGAGGGGATGGGGGGGGAGTTTGAGAGGTGCAGCGGCAGCAGCAGGGTAGCAAAGCGGGGAGAGCGCCTCCCTGCTTTGCATACCCTTGCTGAGCGAGCAGCGCTGACTCTGCCTGCAGGGATCCAGAGGTAAGCGCTCCCCTGTGCCTCTGTCATATTTTGGGGGGGCAAGCTGCCCCCTTGCCCCCCCCCCCCCCCCCATTCCGACGCCCCTGGTGCAGATGTTAAAAATGTAAGGCACACTGCTGTATGCTGTCAAATATAAGAGTGTTGCTGCTCAAATAACATTACACTGGCCCTGTATGTTGTAAAAATTCAGGGGTGCAGTTGTTAAAAATTAGAAGCACACTGCTGTATGCTGTAAAATATAGGGGTGTTGCTGTTCAAATAATATTACACTGGCCCTGTGTGTTGTAAAACTTCAGGGGTGCAGTTGTTAAAAATTAAAAGCACACTGCTGTATGCTGTAAAATATAGGGGTGTTTCTGTTCAAATAACATTACACTGGCCCTGTATGTTGTAAAAATTCAGGGGCGCAGTTGTTAAAAATTAAAAGCACACTGCTGTATGCTGTAAAATATAAGGGTGTTGCTGTTCAAATAACATTACACTGACCCTGTATGTTGTAAAAATTCAGGGGTGCAGTGAAAATCAATGTACACTGACCCTGTCTTATATGCTGTAAAATTACAGGGGTGTTGTGAAAATACAGGGGTGCTGGCTCTGTCTGCAGTTGCAATGTCTAGGCCTGACCTTCACAACACTGTATGGGAACAGAAGGCTCCTACCACCATTTGCATGTTCTCTGCAGTGCTGGGAGGAACACTGCCAGTCCAGTTGCTGATATTGAGATTGAGGATGTCACTGTAGAAGTACACCAGGATGAGGAGGATATGGGTGTAGCTGGCGCTGCAGAGGAAGTTGACGAGGAGGATTCTGATGGTGATGTGGTTTGTTTGAATAAGGCACCAGTGGAGACAGTTGTTGGCCATGGGATGAAAAGCCCATTGTCATGCCTGGGCAAAGTACCTAAAAAGCTACCTCTTCGGTGTGGAATTATTTCTCCACAAATCCGGAAAACAGGTGTCAAGCCTTCTGTTGCCTTTGTCAATCCATAATAAGTAGGGGTAAGGATGTTAACCACCTTGGCACATCCTTCCTTATACGCCATCTGCAGCACATTCATCATAAGTCATTGTCAAGTTCAGAAACTTTGGGTAATAGCGTAAGCAGTCCACTGACACCTAAATTATGTGGTTTTGTTTGAATATTATTTCTCTTTGAGGATGGGGGGATCTGAGGTTGAGGACGAAGGGGGGGATCTGAGGTTGAGGACGACATCTTGCCACTGTAAAGCCAGTTTGTTCAAGGAGAGATTAATTGCTTCTCTTTTGGTGGGGGCTCAAACAAACCAATCATTGTAGCCACAGTTGTGTGGCAGACCCTGGCACTGAAATGATTGGTTTGTTAAAGTGTGCATGTCCTGTTTATACAACATAAGGGTGGGTGGGAGGGCCCAAGGACAATTCCATCTTGCAAGTCTTTTCTTTGTCTGCCACATCATTCCAGGGGTGCTGCCCTATATGGGGTGCTACCCCTCTGCCCTAACAGTCCAGGGGTGCTGCCCCACTGCCGTTTAAGTCCAGGGATGCTGTTGCCTGTCTTCTGTGCTGTGTAATTCTCTAGGGGTGCTGCCTATGCTGTATAAGTACAGGGGTGCTGCTGTACATGATACTAGGTTTAAATGAAAGCTTAGAGCAGATATGAAACAAGCTTCAACATCACAAACAGGTTTGTGAATTCTAGCCGCAAAGGTGGAAATGCAAAGTGTTTTTTGTGGCAAGAGACTGGATAATAATTCAGCGCAACTGCCGGAGAGGTAAATGTGATGTTTTCTGCCGGAGCATTAGTGAGAGGTTCTTCTCAATTATTTCATGTTAGGGACTCACTCAAATGAATGGCTCCAATTAGTCAACCTTAATTTTGATTTATTATTGATGTTCCACATGTTGGGATTATTTATTTAGAAGATGCACATTTGTTGTACAGGGACATTCATTTCCTAAGGGCTCTGTAGGGTTATCGCAAGACCTCGCGGTGTTAGAAGAACAGAGTTTCAGAGATCTTGCATTGCATCAGCTTTCCATTGCACTGCAGCACTAGATGGGCCAGGAGCTCCTATGAGGCACAAACAGTTACTGAAAAAGGACAGGTATGGAGTCTCATGGTGGCTTAAAGCCAGGAAGATGTCTCGCTTGCCAGGCTGAGGCATGCTGTGGTCACGGAGGTTAGCATTGTTTCCTCCCACAGTCCTACTTGTAATATGAAATGAGTTTGGACTGTAGAGTGGTAAGCTCCACTAGTGCAGGGGCTCAATAACAAAAAAATTTAATGCACAGTCGTGCTTAGTACTTTACCGAACCCACCCGAACTCAACTTGCCCCATCCGGGGCTGCTGTGGGGGCTCAGGAGGGGCTGCTTAAACATCTAAGGGGCTGCTTTATTTAAAAATGAAATATGAATAAAATAAACAAGACACACAGGTATGCTCATATGCGTGTAACTGGGACACACAGGTATGCTCACATGCGTGTAACTGGGAGCTGTGAATAACAAAAATAAGGCATCTGCCACAAAATATGTAAATAAAAATGCAATTAAAAAAATGGGGGAAAAAGAGACCCACAAGATTTTTACAAAATAAGTTTTCAGACTCCATGGAGGGGAAAATATCCAATCATGATCCTGTGGTATACACCAATTTATTTGAATCCCTGAAAATGGAGAAGGGGGTACAATTTTGGAGGCCTTGGCCCCTAGTTTTTCAGTTTGTCCAGTAACGTTGTAATTAATAATTACATATTTGCTTGGTTGAGGTCCTTTCTGTTCCACACCAAGATAGGAGTGGAGGTGAAAGCCTGTGTGTTGTTCCTGATTGCGTGTGCCTCTCATTTTTAATCACCGTCTTGACAATGTCCTCTCCCTCTTGCCTCTTCTCATAATGTGAAAAGTCATCAAATATGGAGGTGGTATGTTTGTAGCTAGCTATGATTCTGAGAAATTGTGAGCTTTTTCCAATGGGACCACCTGTCGCTGAAATGATGGGTTCATTAAACTGTGCATGTCCTGTTTAAACAGCATAAGGGTGGGTGGGAGGGCCCAAGGACAATTCCATCTTGCACCTCTTTTTTTCTTTGCATGATTTGCTCTTTGGGTCCTAGTTTTTAAAACTGCCTCCTGTCTGCCACTGCAGTGCCACTCCTAGATGGGCCAGGAATTTTTACCGCCCACTTGTGTCGCTTAGCTTGGTCATCCAGCTACCTCGTTGCACCTCTTTTTTTCTTGGCATTATGTGCTCTTTAGGGCCTAGTTTTTAAAACATGCCATCCTGTCTGCCACTGCAGTGCCACTCCTAGATGGGCCAGGTGTTTGTGCCGCCAGCGGCAATGTTTTTGCACCCGGCGAGTACCTCCCTGCCTGTGCAGCTCCTGCGTGCTGGCAGGGGGCTACCCGCCGTGACCCGGGTCGCAGCTGCTGCGTGTAACATCACGTAGCCGCTACGGGTCACTGATGCAACAGTTCGGTCGCGCCGGCAATGTCCGAACCATGCCCCGCCAACGGCGCTCTAATGCCATTGCCACACCCCCTCCTGCTCCGTGACCACTTCTGCCTGTCAATCAGGCGGAGGCGA